>NW_027526295.1:82367752-83031873 GCF_048455015.1 Haemaphysalis longicornis
GACGTTGTTAATTTTTCCAAATTTTACACAATTTAAAAAACAAAACTGCTCATTTGCTGATTTCCATGATGTTGAACAGTTTTGGCCCCGCCTGCCACCTGCGTCGCCTCAAGCTACCGTTCGGAAGTCGCCACCCCTCCTTTTTTTGCTCTGCTGCCATCTGGCAGCGACAGGTAAAATTTGCAGCATCAGCGTTGAGCCATTAAGCTGGCGTGGCACCGGAAACTGAATACTTCTGTTAACTACAACGTGTACCCCGTCACTAGAATGTGTACCTCGAAAGTAGACAGAACGAATTAGAAAGTGTTGGGCTGCGGCACCTCGCAGCCTCCGTGCGCCGAAGTGCGCTCACGTCTGTGAGCGTAGCGGAGCTGTTTCAAATGAGCGCGAATATCGCCAATGTAGGTTTTTGCAACCTAAATATACTTCTGAAGTTTCATTAAAGAAAACAACGATGATGATTTTATTGCAGCGACTTGTTTCATAAGAAATGAAAATTTTACAAGCGAGTCGAACTTCCCGAATCCAGAAATATTTCTACTACTAATGCCACCCCTGAGCAGCCTCCCCCAACGCCGGACCGTCTCCACATCGCTTTGCGCTCAAATGATGCCTTGCATGTTAACTCCATTGTTCCCCATACGTCCGGCACCAGCCTTCCGTGTTCAAGCCTTTTCGGTGCAAACGCATGTTTGGGCAAAATATAAATTAAAGCAGATTTATTACAGATTTCCCGGCTTCGTCTTGTTTTCCACATTATTATTTGATGAAAAATATCATTCATCCGCGCAACCCTGTCTTTAACACGGCTCGGGATGTTGGCCCGTTTGCTTGATATAAACATGCATGTTTGATAAATTATTGAGTTAGTTTTATTTTAGCCGGATACTAGAGAAAGCCTACTTAAAATACCTTATTCGAAAGCGCATTCCCAATAAATGGGCGTCACTTGGTTTTAAACCATCAGAGAGAGGAAGATGACCATTTAGTGACTCTGGCGATGTCGGCCGAGCTAAAGCGATATGTTCTCATGAGAATAATGCATCAGTACAAAAATACAGTATACCCAATCTTACTCGGTTTTGTTCTGTGCACTCTGTTAAAAATGGACATTTTAAATGAACAGACGCACAGTTTATAAGTGCACCATCATATGCCATATCCTTACGGAAAAAATAAGTCAACAATGAATAAAATAGTAAAAATTCTTTACCCACCTACATTGAGGGAGCAAGGAGACAACAGGGCAGCTTGTCAGTGTATTCAGCGTGATGCAAAATATTTCATGCCAAATACAGGCCGCCCAAACACTTCACAACTACGGATCAATACTCGCAGCACCTTCATCTCTTGGTAGGACTCCCTGCTATCTGCACGAGAAGAAAAATTCGGAGACACCCGGTATGTTTTTTCTATATTGCTTAATCTAGAGCCTTCGAGGAAACGATCAAGGTTTTAAAGCGAATCTTTGCGAGCTAGTTAAGAAACACTGCTATTTGCACAACTTCGACTGCGAAGCTCAACTTTAGCGTAGGTGCTGAAATGCGCGGAGGAATTTCCTCACATTTGCTGAAGTGGACATCACAATAGCAGTCGTACTGAACAACCGACCAATATATTTCCCGCGACGACACGTTGTCCTGATAGAGCGTTCGTTTAGAGTGGTTCTTCGAGTGAAAACGTGTCTTCGTTCAACGGTGTTCGAAAACCGTCTGTCTAACTCATGGTGCTCCAGCCGCACCGTGAAAAACGTTGAAAAAGAGAGGAAAATAGTTCTCACAGGTATAATAAGTTTGTGCTGCAAGCGCCTGTAGAAGGTTGTTTGTTATATTTTTATGGATGAGGTATAAGAGTTAAATGCGGTTGTGTTACGAGTTTGCGCAAAGAAAATACCAATTTTTCGCAATTTTTCATCATGCCATTATTTATTTTACATGGTTTTCTGATCGTTGCACGACAATTGTTTCAGAAACCTGTGCCCTTGATCGTTTTGTTTCCTAAAATGCTGGCGTTATGCAAAGAAATGGTTTCTTGCTGTGATGTAGGAGCAATACTATACATTTCGAAGCTCAGTTATTACACTTAAAATCAGAAATAAGCTCTATTATCACCATTGGTAGCTGGGGCATCTTGCTCATAATAGTTGTACGCCCCCTTCGGCCCCCTCCTACGGCGGTGAAAAGGGTTCGCCCTCATCAATACAAAATCCTGCCGACTCCCATGGATGGGCATTACGGTTTCTTGGTATTTGTGTTTATTTTGTCTCCGCGCAAGTGCGATTTATACGTATTGCGTTGTTTGATGTTGCGCAACGCCCTATTCAAAACATAATTTTGCTCTCCACAGCTTCTGCTCAAGGCCTCCCAAAAGTGGTTTCTGGCCGTAGAAGCTGCAAACGGGAAACACTTCCTTGGATATAACTCTAGATGTGTTTTTATGGAATTTATGGGCCTTGGTGCACTAGGATTTCAGGAACACATTGAAGCATTCGATGTGCCGTCCAGTAAGAAGTAAGTAAAAATATGTTCCGAAATTGTTACTGGTCAAGAAACATTGGTAGTCTGTAATTCAGGAATCTCAGCAACAAGCCGTTTCTGGTCGGCGAATAATTACTCATTCTCTTCTCGCCGATTGTTTAAGATCGATGTCCTTGCACATGGTTTTATATTTTATAATGGTTGCGAGTCCCAGTAGCACAAAACCGACTCAATAAATATGATGATGATTTTACATAAACTGCTGCTTGTCATGCAGCATTTGCCAAAAGAAGTTGTGTTGGGCTACCGCTTCAGTTTTTAGGGGCGAGGCCCCTTATGGGCTCGGGCGTTCGGCGTCTCTTGTGGTACTAGTAGCAGTAGTATGAAACTTTAATGGGCCATAAATTAGGAGTGGTTCACTAGTTCGGGAATCCAAGGGAAGACAGGGCGACCGATGCCCCAGATGTCAGTGGTTGCTGGACGTGCAGGGAGTCGCTGGTAATCAGGTCCACCCACAGCTCTAGGGGGATGGGGAAGGAATGGGTGGGAGGTGGGGGTTATGCGCACACTCTAACAAAATGTTGACTCGTGCGCCAGGCTTAGTAAAACAAGTGCATTTGGAGAGAAATCGAGTGTGAAACATGTGGTGTCAGCGAATTGGATAGATGACGGTATTCGTTTGGATGCGAAGAAGAGTCGTATCTTCTGATTTGGACAAGTTAGAGTGAGGTTGACAGAACTGTTGTCTGTCGATTCGATAGTACTGTGCAATGTCCTCAAATGTAACCAATGGTGTGGATTCCGCTTGTTTTTCTGGGGCAGGGTAGGAGAATGCGCATGCTTGGTGATGGGCAAAATTATTGCCCGCAAAGTACAGTGGACGGGTGTCTAGACAATGGCGAACGTTTCTTTGTGGCTGATGTTGCGAAAGGAGTCGGAAAGTTAGTGGGGCCACCCTTCCCGCCAAGAAGCTCAGACAGGCAGATTGGGAGTCGGCTAAGATGACCGCGCTCTTGGTGTGAATAAGTGCAAGTGGAATCGGTAGTTCGTGAGCAATCTGCGTGGATGTCGTATCAATTGAAGCACAGGTTATAATGGCCAATTTGGTTTTGACGGTTGCATCCTTGTGCTGCCTGTCTGGATATGACCTTGCGTCTGTATAAGCGACGTCTACGCGGTTTCCATAGATGTTGTCGTGGGCTTGTATCCATGCTTGTTTTCTGCCCGGATGGAGATGACTGTGCATGTTCTCCGGTATTGGGGGAACCCGTACAGCAGATCCCCAAGTCTCGGGGAGGACAAGAAGAGCAGGAATAGATGCTGGGTGTTCGAGTCGAAGGTGCTTGAGGAAACCAAGGCCCGCCAGTGCTTGAGTGAGCTAAAAACGTTGGCGGCAAGGTGGCCTTCAAATAATTCTTAAACTGTATTACGAAGCCCTAGTTGAAGAAGCCACTGAGTGAAGGTTTTCATAGGCAGGCCAAATCTGTGTTTGAATGCCTCGCGTATGGGCTTGTCAGGGGAGTCCAAGTCTCCTTTGGTGAGGCGGAGGTAAGGAGAAACGTATGTAACTCTAGAGATTAGAAGTGCTCAAACCAGTCTAATCATATCGTGTTCTTTCAGGCACCCACCTCGGTTAGAGATGCATCGAAGCATGTGGGTAACTTGAATAGATTTCTTGGATAATTTGGATGAGGTCGATTGTTCCACGTACTTGCCTGCATGGTGAGACCGACAATTTTGATTGAAGAGCTGGCCGTCCAAATGTAAGGAGATGTGCTCAATATTTCGAGCTGGTGGGTGCTGGCGCACAATTATTAATTCTGACTTATGAGGTGTGCATTGAAGACCCACTGACAATGCGTAAAACTGCCCAATGTCCGTGGCTTCTTGGAGAGCATCTTGTATGTTTTCTGCAGAGTCAGTATCGGTTCATTTGGTGATATCATCTGCATATAGAGCAGTAGTATCTTGGGGATGGCATCCAGTTGTTTGGGCAAGTGAAGTAAAGCGAGCTTGATCAGAAGGGGCGACAATCGTTACCTTGCGGCGTGCCTCGATCACCAAGGACTATAGGATCCGTGTGAGGTCGCCAACTTTGAGGATAGCCTGGCTTTAGGTTAAAAAATCTGAAATGTAGGAGTAGACGCGATGGACACAGCCAGTCTGATTGAGCTGGAGAGAATAGCTGAATGTAAAACGTTATCGAAGGTGCCTTTAAGGTGAAGTGCTAGGACGTCCTTAGAAAATAACAGGTAGCAGGCACCTAGACTTCTTCCTTCAAACGAAGGAGGATGTCGTGGGTGCTTAGATGTTTGCGGAACCCGTACATGGTATTGGGGAATAGGCATTTGTCCTCCAGAAATGGTTGAAGACGTCTCAGAATATGCCGTTCTTCCAGCTTACCCACACAGGATATGAGGGATATCGGGACTACTTGTCCAGATGAGGTGACTTCTAGGGCTTAGACATGAAGCGTATCTCCGCTATTTTCTATTGGGGAGGAAGGCGACCAGATGACCAGTGGGTAATAATGTGAGGGAGTTACCGTCAAGGTTTGCCCGAAGCCTCTAAGTTAGTTGATCTGCTACTGGAGCGCTATTCTTTTTCTATTCTGAGAAAGCTGATTCCGACCACATTTAGGGGAAATCTCCAAGGTGGAGTAGGTTTCCGCGAAAGAACGTTTCACATCCACCTGAGTACAGTCTTACGGCTACAAATTAAAGCTGTACAGCCTCCTCAGAAACTTAGTAGTTGAAGAAAAACTCGTCCTGGTCCAGGATTTGAACCCGGGACCACCGCTTAATCAGAGCACTTGCTCTACCAGCTGAGCTAACCAGGAGGCTAGTCGTTTGTAGCGCGAGAACAAATTGATGAACCACTCGAAGTAACTCCTGTCTTTTACTTCGAGTTGATCGTGCCCCCGTTGGGGCGCAAAAATGTGGTAAGAGTCTGACTCGGAATAACCTCCGCACGTGGCTGCCGTGTAGACGGCGCCGGCGTGAGAGGCAGGCAAGAGACAAAGGCAACCGAAGCCAACCTCCAAAGGGAGGGGGTTATTCCCAAACCCCTCCCCTGGCTGACCCCGTGTTCTCGGTCATCAACGGATCCCGCGTTGCTCGAGCGGCCGGAGTCGTTCGACTCCGCCACTACCGGTGGACGATGGTCGGTCCAGGCTGGAGGGGAAGACGCGGGGTCGCTCCGCCACCGCCGCCGTCTCGTCCTCGCTCGGAGCGGCCACCCGCCGCCGCCGAGCGCTGCAGCCGAAGTCCTCGTCCTCCGCAGCCGCCTCCCCGCCGAAGCGTGCCGGTGGCGCCATCTCGCGACGCGCAAACGAACCCCTCTATTCTTGCCATCTTGTTGCGCAATCCCGCGCAAGCCGCGCGGTCCTGCGAGCGCTGCCGCGTACCGAGTCGGGATCGCGGGCAGCCACAATTCCCACAGTATGTATGTATGTATGTATGTATGTATGTATGTATGTATGTATGTATGTATGCATGTATGTATGTATGTATATATGTATGTATGTAAGTATTTATGTATGTATGTATGTATGTGTTTATTGGTGCAAGAGAAATGAAGGCCAATAAGCGCTAGCGCAAGATGTTTGTCATTTCCGGGACAGTGTATTGCCTAATGCTGTTATAAAAGTGGCAGATGTAAAACTGATTACGGCGGTGTATAAAACCGTTCGTTTGAAAGAAAACGGAAGAAATTAGAAAAATCATCATGCAGGTGTTACGATGGTAATGTTAAAGGAAAGATCAAAGCTTCCTCATCTGTAATGGGCACTGAAACCATATGCCAAACAAAATGCGGTTTAAAAATTCAATGGCCGTAAGCTAAAAGGCGACTTATTTTAAACAGCGGTTGAACAGTGAAAAACGACAATGAAAATATTCGCCCCACGTGATTGTAAAGATCAAGAAAAAGCTTCTGTCACTTATTGTGAATGTGCGAACGTACAAATAAATTCTGTACTACTAAAAGACCATGTCCCCACCATTTGAATCATGGAAGTAAAGTCTAGTTTAAAAGCATGGAATGTTTATGCTTTAACTGAGATTTTCAGTGTCCATGCAAATTCTTCTTTGGTTATTTGTTGTTTCGTGTGAAAAGTTGCTGCCTATTTGATGTTTTTTCGGTGGGTTTTCATTTCGTCTCAGTGCTATTCTATGGCTTGAAGTGTTTACGGTTTTTTTTCTCAAGGGGGGTTTACCCGCACAATAAGGCAGCTATTGGACGTCGATGTGACAAATGAGTGCTGCCCGAGCTGCACTGAGGTCGGCGGGTTCATTGCCAAGAGTGACACTAAGTCGAGTCCCGCAGCACACTTTCGTAAACACGTTTAGAACAGGAACCCAGAATGATTCTTTAGTGATTATGTTCATTACTACGGTGTTTCTAATTATTTTGACTGTGGATCGCGCTTTTACAACTTTTAAGGAGGATGGTCATATGATGAATTGAAGTTTCGTTGCTCGGGGTATGTGTTCTCCTGTAACTAAAATAACATGTGCCCTACCCGCAAATAAAATTTCCTCATTGCTTCCTTGTAATGTCACATTAAGAACCACGTGCATCACGTCAAACTGCAGTCACGTAATTTCAAGCAGATTGCAAGGTAGAAATTATTTGAAAGGTAATGCAAAGGCAAAAAAGGTAAAATCGGTTACTTAAATGCATGAACTTTGTCTGTTTCCATGAAAAGCATGTCGCAGATGACTGGGAGGAGTTACCAAGTTGAAAGAACTCCGTAAAATTGATAAATAAGTGTTCCTTAGGTGACCCCACGTTCCTGCCCCTCCACCCTTACCCGGAGCGAGAAAGTTTAAAGAAAGTATCAAACGGTCTGAAGGTATTTCATATGTGTCTTGAATACTACCATTCAATGGGTGACACATGACTGATGTTGCCATCACACAACATATGAGTTCCATGTACGTCCACAGCTGCTCTGAGCACGACTGCTCGCATATAAACATGCGCTCTCTTAATTCGGCCAGGAACGTCCCTAACGCCAGGCGCAGCCCTGAATGTAGTTCTGAGTACGATATTTCATTGTCGTTCTCGATGTCTATTCGAGAACGCAGTAATCCGGGAATAACAATCAGAAGGTGCGCTTTTTCTGCACTGTCAGTGTAGCGGTCCTATGAAACGTTCAATATAAATGCAGATAGGAATACGCAGTTTGATCAGACCACATCACGCAGGTCTTTAGGGAGATATTTTTACCAAAAACAGCGCTATCAGATAAAATCTCACAATAAAACATATAGCAGAGTTTTTGTGTTTTTTTAATTTCATTAACCGACAAAAATGCTTTCGTGAACACTCTATATACGGAAATAATAGGGACAATCATTGTATGTTTCTGCCTGTCTTAGAGAAGAAAAAATGGAGTAAAAAGTTTTTGACCTGTATGCAGTCTTTAAGTAACATATCGTTCTGAAAAATATCTTTCGTTTTTTTGTGGCGATGTGGCAAGCTAAGAACTCCGTATTCCCATAAATGCGTATATACGAAACCTTTCAGGCAGGCCCGTGCGGAGACTTTTCATATGTTTAACTCGCTCATACATGTTATTTTCAGATATTTAATATGTTGAATGACTGAGCATATCCTTCAGAGCAACACCAAAATTTGTTTTCTAACTACGGCTTTGTCTACTGCATGTAGTTGTATTTTGTGCTGGAAAGACAACGCTATTGCTTTTCAGGGGACTAAAGTAAAAGCCTTCTTGTCCACCCACTTGAGTAGTCTGATGACTCCGAGTTTAATTTGGCATTCACAGAAAAAGAAGAGACAAGATCTCAAGCTCCGCTCACTGTCGTCTTCATAGGTGGATTGAAATGTAGAGGATGGCAGTTTTCTCTCTAGTGTGTTCGTTTAGCAATAGTGTATAGCAAAGCGCTCAGCCTTACGGCCCCTTGTTTTTGTCGCGATAGCTTCAGGCAATGCTGCACTAACCTAGATCGAAAAAGTATTATCTGGCAGGTACCTTTCCAGCGTGTTCCTTATGTTCCCTCTAATGCCTAAAGACCGCAAATCGCAGCGGAGATATTATCCAGAGCTGTGTCAAGGCCCTTCTCTAAAACAAAAAAAAAAACGGAAGCGCAGTGTTACATGAGAGCCAAACCATCTTACATAGGGTTCAGTCGGTGCAAGATTCTCAGTTGTGGATGTGCTGAACCGACAGCTCACCTGCCAGCTATTGTGGATCACTCGATATTCTACAATGCAGACAAGTCTTCTGTTATTCTGTCTTTCAAACAGCTTGCTTAGGCAGCTCGACAATGCAGTCCAGTGGCGGCTTGTACCAGAAAAATTATCTTTTAGTTTCTTTGATGTTTCCAACATAACTGCATCCTTCCATGCACCATATCTTATTGTACAGGAAGAGAAGAGTATCGCATGTCGACGTGGAAGTTTTGGATAATTGTGTATGTTATTTTAACGGCCGCCGTTGATGAATCTCAGGGCAATTTAGGTTTCGGAAAAGAAGGTAGGTAGTCATACCGATATTATATTTCTTGTTTTCCCGTATGTGGTTTTTGGTATACTTTCTACGGAAGAAAGTTGTTCATGTGGTTGGAGGCGCTGGTGATTTGTTATAAGTGTTATGCCAGTAGGTTAGCTTTGTCTTCAACTCTGTCACCTTTGTGTTTGATAGTGGGCGTCGAATGCGTATTTTGCCCTTCCTGTTTTGTGTCCCGCTGCGAACATGCTGTGTTCTTCTATGCAAGGTTATTGACGATGTGAGAGACCCCCAGCTGCCCGCTTTTGCCTGAAGGCGACTGCCATTGCACCTGGCTTGTGCGCGCTGGGAAGCAGTAAGGTTTTCAGGAGCAACATATCTGCGGATGACACACAAGCCTTTACTCTTCGCATTGCGTCCATACCAAAGGTCTCCATTTCACCAAGGTATCTGAAGGTTCCTTGCGGTACCGGAGTCCTGAAGAGAAGACTGTAACAGTGTTAAGGATATGTGCGATGTGTCATAAGGGTACACAGGTTATCAAGTCCTTACAAATATAATGAATTTCTTGGACATTTGTCATTTATCTTTGAACTTTGCCGTATTGGCACTGCTTCTGCAAAAGGTTTGCCCGAGATAGAACGTCGATGTAAACTCTCAAGAGATTTTAAGGTGAATTACAAGTAGTCACGTCATTAGTAGTAGGAGTCCACCTCCGGTCGCTTCAGGAAATAACAGATTGATTGGACAATCAGTGCGTGAATACGCGTGGTCGGCTGTGCTGTGGTATATTCGCTGTCCGTTACTAAGGAGACAAGCTCTACCTTACAACGAACATTTCATTACCATTGGGCAATGCGCATTTTTACGTTTACAACCCCTTAGTTTGATGTGCAGATTCTGCACTCCCACTAATATAAACGGTTCTGGGGATTCATTTTAAAATAAAAATAATGCTGAGATCGACAGGACCATCAGAGCAGACGTACAACAAAGAAATTGCTTTTAACTGCTGGAAGTAATTGCGGTGACACTGGGCACCTAAAGGCTTTTGAGCGAATGGGTCTCGCACGGGACAGAGGAGGCTGATATGGATGACATGCGACTATAGCTCCAGCACAAGAGATGAGCGTTGGGTGCATGATCCCTGCCCCTGATTTAAACTAGTGTAACAAAGGGCAGGCGAAGAGAGCCAGGAAAAATGCCGCCAATCGTTTCGAGTAGCTGCTGCTGCTTGTCGTTACTCCTTTTCTACATGCTCCTATGGTAACACACAGGATCGAAATCCAGAACGACGTTTTCTAGATCCTCCCCCATGCAAGATGCAAGGTTGACCACCTGAAAATGTTGTCTCCTGATCATGTCGTCGTGGCTGCACCCATTACCCACGCCCGTTTCTGTAAAAATGCCCTTGCTGTAGAAAAGCATGATTAGTATCGTAGATGCCTCCTTTGCCAACTGGTCTTCTCTGACCAGCTTGTCAGAACGGTTCCTAGAGACCTGCTTTAACACCTGTTTTGTCAGTCTGCCGTCTCCTTGTTCTAGAAGCATTTCTTGATATATTTGGAAGCTCGGTCTACCTTTTGTCTCCCAGATTGCTTCCATGAAGAACAGGGGTTATCTGCATATGGATCTTTTGCTTCACAAAATGTCTTGTTGCGTGATGGCCCCTTTTCTTGTGCTTTTGGCATGCACGACCAACTATACGTCGGACCTGCCCAACCAGTTGGGCTATATGGGAGCGCTTGCGCCGAGTCTTGTTTCGAACCCGGCCACTAGGGGGGCGCTTTTACGCCCTGTTGCGAGGAACGGCTGCCTCGCTAGGGAGTGCGTGCTCGAGCGCTAGTAGAAGCCTTCTGGTCTGGGAATTCGTGTTTAATGACACTTCAGTTAATCGATTTTGGTAATTCCGAATAAATAAGTAGTAGTTTTACGGTGACCATCCCTGAACGAGTGTTTTTTTCTGATTGAGCTGGGCCTCTTGACTGTCTTTCCCGTTGTCAGACGGACTGCGGTGAACGTGACGCTTTTAGCTTCGTGGTCTCATATGAAGGGATGACAGAAAAGATTTACAATACCTTACGAGCGGACAACACAACTGGCTAGCTAATCTAACTGTACCGCTTCATACTTGAAGGGGAGGGGATTCCCGAAGAGGAGGTACATTGGGAAGTTCATAGCATAAACAAAATCGTTAGGTCATAAAAGCTTCCCAGGAAATCTTTTTCACATAGTAAATACCAAAACACGAAGCTATCTGTGGAAATTCCTCATGAAGTGTAGCAGTTTTTTCTTTCGCTATGACGTAGCTGTGCAATTTTCTATGCTTGGAAAATAAAATGCAAATTCAAGCACCGAGATAGCAGGTCGTACACGCACTAATAAACGAAGATGATGTGGCTGCTTCTTTGCGAATAAATTAGAAATTCTTTATTGCGAGTGCGTGTGAAGTGCTACAATGACCTGCTACACTACTACATCAACAACAATGCCATTCTAATTTTATTTACATGCTAATTTTATTTACATACACAATGCCACGCTTTACGCACACAATGCCACAGTGTCGTCAGGTTTACAAAACCTTAATCAACGCTGTATTTGAACAATATTTTTCGCTTAGGCATTTTTGTAAAGAGTTCATTTTCCTTCACAATTCCACACTTGACTTGAACAATACAGCGCAGTAGTCACACCTTCAGCGCTTTTCTGCAGGCTGTTTTTTCCGCACCATTTTCACTTTGCCACGCTTGCACGTTTTCTCCGCAGCAAAATTTGTGAGAAAAGGTCGGCTGAACATTTGTCACCTTACCTTCTTTAGATCTACAATAAGGCAAAAAACAGTACACTATCGCGCTCCTTCAAAGAAAAATTCGCTTCAGAGGACTGAATGAGCTGTTTTTAAATCCAGAGCATTTCAGTAACTCACGATGTCACCCGCGTTGACGCCCGTAGTCCGCATCGCTCCTCCTACACTATATAAAAAAATAATACTTACCGGCGCCAGGTTTCTATCCCACGACTCTGCGGGCGGAACGCAAGGTACATGCTGCTCTACCCACTGGGCCACAAAGCCGACACAGAACGGAAGGTTACGAACGCGCCTTATATCCTTGACTCATTCAACCGACGGCCACAGGTGCGCCCTCTCCCCCGCGTCCTCCTCGCCTTCTCTCCGCTCGCAACGCCCTCTCTCGCCGCGTTCGGTTCGGGCGCACAACAGGTGGGGACGTGCGCAACACCCTCTCTCGCCGCGTTGGGTTCGCGCTGAGCAACAGTCGGTTCGCGCTCAAGAACAGGTGCGGCCGCTCGCATCGCGCTCTCTCGCCGCGGTCGGTTCGAGCTTAAACCACATATGTCGTTCCCGCGCTCTCCGGTCGCTGATATCTGTGGCTTGATCGTGACGTCAACATCACGAGTTCGTGTGGTGGCGCGATTTCGGCGCTATAACACTCTCTCGCAAGGCGCATTAGATTGGATTCAATTGGATTGGCTTGGATTGGTTTGGCTTGGCTTTGGCTTGGCTTGAATTGCATTGGTTTGGATTTGGATTGGATTGGATTAAAGTGGATTGTGTTGGATTGTGTTGCGTCATAGCCGCGCCACGTTGCGTCATAGCCGCTCGACGTTGCGTCATAGCCGCGGCAGGGGGTTCACGGCACATTTCACGGTTCACCATCGACTTCATCGACAATGTCTACGCTGGAAGAAAACAATTACAACAACAACTAATACGTAATCCATACGACTTGCAGGCGCGCCCCCCGCGGAAATGCTCTGCATTTGATCGTGCCCGTCGCGAGGGGGATGTTTTTTTTGGGTATGCCGTATCCAGAAAATCTCGGCCCTGGCCATCTCCTCGGCGGTGATCGACGCAGGAAACGGCCTTTGCGTATGTCGACAACGCTCCATGAACCTGAAGACCTGTGCTGTGATACGCAGCAGCTTTTGCAGACTGCTAAATCTCTCGAGGCATAAAATAAGCTCTGAATTTTCCTGTGTCTGAAGAAGCACCCCTGCAAATTGAGAGTCCTCATCACCCGGCTGTGGGTCATCACCCGGCTGTGGGTGCACCATCTGCTCCTCGCAGGCGTCTCTCAATCTGCTTGGGTCAGTAGGCCAGTCAGAACGCGGTTTTGGACACCCGCAGAGTGCTCTCTAGCTAACTGCATAATGTGCAGGTTGGGGCAGGAGAGTTTGCATGCAAGGTCCCTTTTTCATTCAGCTGCGCTATTCCTAATTAGAGGTTAATATTAGGGTTCTGTCGGCTTGATCAACTTATGGACGTGGCTTCTAGCTTCCGACAGAGCCTGAAAGATTTACGAATGTAGGTGTTTGTACAATTCCGCGCTAAAAGCTTTGCTGTTTGTCTTTGCGCGCGTAGTACGTGGCCTAACTTTTGTGCATTGCGGGAATTTCCTCCGGAGGCGCTAAAGCCACGTTAGGAAACAAATTTCAACAAGACAGATAAAGGCTCCAGCGTGCACCTCGGGCAGTTGAGTTACGGGTAGCAGCGCTGCGCGTGCAAACAAACCCTCTACAAGCGGCGGACGCACACTGGTCTCTCTTTTCCCTGACTCTTTCCGACACTGCGTGCACTGGCTTTGTCACGGGACATGTCAAGGGGGTTTTCGGGGTTTTACTATTGGTGCCTGGCACCAGCACACCGAAGCACGTTTTGACCATTGCAATAACAATATAAAGTGATCTTCCTTTCGATGAAGCGGCACTCAGTATTCAGGCCAAGCTTAGAATATTTCTCTGTTCGTTAAAGTATTCATTTTGTAAGCATTCCCGTCTGCTGCGTCATCTGTAATCGCTGTTCTAGCGCTAAAGGTCCCACTTGATTGTCGGCAGCCAGGTGTCTGCGCTGGAAGCTGATCACCCTCCACGCTAGCTCGGCATGACGGGTCGGCAATGGGACCTCTTAGCCGGTGTAACAGTTTTGCGGTAATCTGTTATTTTGAAAGTGAACATCTTCTCGCCTTGCAGTCTTTAATTAAATGTTTCAGACATTCGTGTCGAGTTGTACTCCGCTTCAGTGATAACACCCTGTTTCATGTCTGATACTTCGTGCTTTGCATACGGCAGGCGCAACTTATATTACACCCCGCGTCTGCAAGTGCGCGCTCTGCACGTGTGTCATTCGTGTGTGCGGCGGCGGCGGCAGCGCCGGAGGAGGAGCGGCGGTGGCGAGAAACGGCAGGGCGTACGTAGCGCCACTCCACTAGTAGCGGCGAAAATTATCCATCGATGGCGGTGCTGGGGCCGCGCTCGCTGGGCAGGTCCGAAGTATAGTTTGTCGGGGTGGGATGACGGCGCACAGAACTCTCCCCAGCGTTGCACTTGTCATTGTTTGTACGGTCGACCTTGGCTCTCTAGTGTAATAATTAGACCTCATCTGTTTCAATACGTTATTCTTTTCCTTTTACGTCCTTCATTCAGTACTGTTCAATGACCTGCGTTCTTCATCAAGCGTAGTCGTCAGACTGCTTCATTGGAAAAAAACTGTGGTGAAGCGTCGTCATCGTTGTCATTAGCCTGTGAATCCCGATTCTTTACCAGAACCCGTCTCTGCCTGTTGAGAAGCCGAAACGTTTCTTGATGTCGTGCTACTGCTTTCAATGAGCAACGAATCATCTCAATCGTCCATTTCCATTTCCACACAGACTCTGATGTTTTGATGGGGAGCTTCACGGGGACGGCTGTGGTGCAACTCTGTGAGCCTGCTATGCGTCCTCGGGAACCAGCAGTGTCCTTCATTAATACCCACGAGTGCTAGCTATTCACTGACATCCTCTTATCGATTTCCGACAGGCAAGCTGATTCCGCGATGATCGTTTGTGACAATTCTTTTTTCGGAGAACTACACGTTTTGACCGAACAGTTCTCGGCGCCTACCGTGGTCACGGCCTGCACAGAGGATTTCCGGTGCGTGTTTTGCCGAGTGGTGGTGAACTTGGATCCCGCGCTCAGCTTGCTACGGTCGCAATGCGGCACAGCCATTACTAAGGTTTCTTCGGTCGCGGAGACTACGATTAGCTGAGGTCTGCAGCACGGGTGATTCGTAAGACGGTGCGGCGATGTGGTCTCTACTGCTGTCACAAGCATTCTTATGAGCATTTGTTAGTCCGCCCGTTCGTTTCCACAAGACGGGGGTTAAACTGGGCGTCGGAAAATATTTTCTATTTCAAACTTGTGCGAAATAACCTCGCGAGACATTTTGTTGGATCTCGCTTCAACGCCTGTGTTTGGACGGTGAGGGATTGCGATTAGATGGCGGATTGAGAAGTGAATTACTTTGACTCCGGGGGTGGAGGGTTATCACATAAGGTGTGGGTAGCAAAGGTAACAAACTTAGGAGTCATGTGCTTAACGAGGCAATAAAGGGTGGAAGCAAGTTGGTCTGTATCGATAGTTTGCCCAGCCAAGAATATGAATACAGAATTCCCGCAACTAGCAGTTGTTTATTAAGGAAGCGAACGACAGCAAGCGAACGACCAATCGTCGTGTAGTGCCATGAGATGATGGTTGCTACTTGCGTTTCCTTTGCCATAGTTGGAGTGGAATGGTGTACTGCATTTGGTTCTTCTCCGAGCTGCGTAATTTAGGCTCGTACTTATTTTTGCAGCACTTCTGTGCCCTATTGTTTCGGCAGGGCTGTTGCCTGAACACTGTAGGTTGGTAGGACTACGAAACAATAGTATCAGAGCGCTCCACGAAGCGCAAACATTTACCTATCTAGGCTTAACCTTAGCATCTTTCCTGAGGGGAGGTGAGCATATTATTCGCTCACGTCGTCTGAAATTGGAAAGTGATTTTTTCTTCAAGGAATATTTCTACTTGAATATATGTCAAGAAACCTGAGATCTTACAAAGCATTCCTTTGACCTGTCCGCGAATATCCGAATACTGTATGGTTTCCTCAGGCCCTCACTATCTCTAAGCAAAATAGAAACAATAGAAATGAAAGTCATAAAATTTACCCATAGCAAAAGAAAACACGACGACTCCTCCACAAACCTTCTTTATATATAGCCTCCGTACGATCGAAGCACGAGTGGCGCAGACACATTCAGAGTTTATAAAATATTGCATCAATAAGTCCAACATGGTCATTTAGAGATACATTTCGTATTCACAAGCACGAAAATCCCGGCACATGCATACAAATATTTCTTTAGAATACATATGTAACAATGATGCAATAAATACTCTATATCGAAGCCACCCCGTAATGAAAGTTGTAAGTGCCTGTCACTACTGCTGCTGAGTCAATCTCCGAATTTGCATTTCGAATTGAAAGGAATGATCGAGAAATATTTAAAAAGAATCGCTTTTATGGGACCATGAAAATTATCTCCCTTTGCACATTGCAAGCATAATAATGTTGAATGATCATTGATATTTTTTCATGTCTATTTCAAAATTTATACGTGTTTACAGCTTGGTTAGAGTACAGAGGAACGTCACAAGGTAAAAGGGCATACACGGGACCTTCTTTGAAAATGCACAAATTAAAGACTACGAGTGACGTTGCAAAATAAAAATATGTACATAACTGTAATACTTAACTTACCTATATGCAGATAATCATAGACTACACAAAACAGTAGATACAGCAACAATATGCGACAGATTTACGGTCAACCTAATGTAAACAAGTTTCAAGCACAAAAACTGAGCAATATGTTAGTCTAAGCACGAAGAGTAGACTTCAAGCAACTAGTTCTTAAGTAAATTTTGGAACTTGTAGAATAATTTTGTTTTTACATTGGTAGGCCGGGATATCTAAAATGATATGGCGTAAAATTGTATTGTATGTTTGCCGTAATTGCTTCGAATGTTAGGAAGCAAACGATTGTGTGGCTCGAAAAACGCGTGTTATTCGTATTAGTAATTACGCGAACCGGAAATACGTCTAGTGCGAGCTTATGATCAAGAATTTTGAAAAAAACAAAATGCCAAGGCTGTAGCGAGCATTTTGACTGATAGGCTAAACACCAAGCTACTGAAATAACAGAAGCGATGGTGATGGACGGGAAGCAGAGATGATAAAGCAGACGGCTTGTTTCTGTGATGCAATAAATGGTGATAGGTCAATTATGTACGAGCTAGACGACGACGTCATACAGCGTTCGAAAGACAGCGAATGAAAGTGAAACATAGGCTACGAAGGTTCTGCGCTATAAAGTATCGTCGCGTGCGTGTTAACGCTCTAAAACCGAAGGACTTCTGTTTAACAATGGGATTCATGTGCTCGTTAAACTTCAAAATAAAGTGGACGAAAACACCTGAAAAGTTGCCACTGCTGCAAGAGGCACGTTTTTTAGAAGAGATTTGAAGATTTGAATAAGCGGAAACCATTTTGTTAGTGGAGCATTGGAGCATAAAGCAGGTGTTGTAACGTTAATGGATCATTTATTTGTTGAGCATTATTTTGCTTGTGTGAGCAATTCAGTTTTTAATTTAGAGAGTAAGTTGCTGATATCGTTGTCACTGGAAAAATGGCTGTGTCCTCAACATACAAAATACACTGTGAAGTTGCTAATAACTGAGGCAAAGGAATGAAAGATGTACCAAGATTGACCCTTGGGCGCACCTTTTTCGATATTAATCGGGTGTGATGAGTGACTGTTAACGCAAATGACCTGGCGCCTAATTGCAAGAAAGCTTTTCAAAAGAGTTAGTGGTGGTCCAACAATTTCATGGAGTAGTAGTTTATTGAAAAGCATTTTATGTTCAATCGTATCGAAGGCTTTCAACAACTCAATTAGAACTGAGCAGGCATAATTACCACAATGAATAAGACTTAGTGTTATCTGTGAAAAAAGCAATTGCGTGTACAGCAGACAAACCACACTGAAAGCAACACTGAAAAGTCTTGAGTAATTCAAAGTTTGTAAAATACCAGGAGAGTCTTAGTTCTATTATTTTTTTGAACATCTTGTCTGAAAGTTTTCAATGAACCAGAGATCCCCTTTTCCGAATACTGGAACAACATTTGCCAATTTCCACTGTGTTCGAAAAACACCCATCTGAAACATCAACTGAAAAGTGTGGCTGCCGTAAAAATAAGATTTCTGGCAAGGTTAATTTGTTCACAACGTATGCCGTCTAAACCAGGGCCTTTAAATTTAAGCAGCTTCATAACAGACTCAAGCTCTTCTGTAGAATTAGGGCAAAGATAGAAGGATTTACCACAGCGGCGAAACGGAGCCGGATAAGTATCAGAAGGAATCAGGGGAAATATTCGAAAAATTTGTGCTCAACAATACAAGAATCATTAGGAATATTTGAAGTATTGGCTTTCTTTTGATCAGGGTTACTTTAAAATTCATGCGGTAGTTTTCACTTTTTTTTTGTGTCATGAGCGCAGAATAGGGGCTGACATTAGTGATATGGCTGTTTGGTAGATTTGAGTAGGATTGGAAGAGTTGAAGCATTACGTTTGGAGCGTTCATTAAGGTTACAGTAAAAGGTTGACGCTTCGCTATCTTGAAAAGATTTTCTTTCTTACGTACAAAGCGTAAAAGCAATGTCGGAAGCCAGGGAGTACGAGGGGTGTCGAACCCTCGAGCCCGTTGCCCTGCAGTGCGCTTGATAGGCTAATGATGTCGATGATTCAATGTTTGAAGTTATTAGGGAAATAAAAAATATTTCTACACATTCAGCCTTAATTTATTTTTATGATTGAACATTTCTCAATGAACGCAATTTCGAGAATACAAGAATAAATACCGCTTTCTGATTCAGATTTTTTCTCTTAGGCCAAAGGACACCTTGTACGCTAATGTGTCGTCTTCCACTAAAGAGAAAGCGGACGACAGAATCACTTTCACATCACCGCCTGAGATTCAACCACCCCGTAAGTACGCACTTGATTCTTTGGTTATATTAAATAGCATTTTTTAAAGTTTCCACCACGTTAGTTACTATAGGATAAACGTTTAAGCTCACTACGGCAAAGACTGTGTTTGTTTTATGAGCGGAACTCCTTAGGCCGAGCTTTGCCTGTTCGTTGCACTAAAAAACGTGAATCCTCAAGAACACAATGGGGTTAGGGAGGTCCAGGGAATCGAACTTCGAATCGTTACGCCGGGAAACTCGCAACCGAACTTCTGGGCACCGAAAATGTCCGATGGGTATGGGGTTAGCAACTTCGGGGAATGAGATGTGCAGCCAATTGGAAAGCAAAGAAAAGAATGATTCCCGTCGTCGGAATCTAACCCGAGCCCCTCGGTTTATGAAACCGGCGTCTATCCGATTTACCTATCATCACATTTTGCGCGCACAGCACTTCCTCTGGGTTCCCAGCGCGGGCCATGGCTTTTGGCTGTGCCGCACGTTCTAGCTCGTCGCGTTCCACTTTAGGAAAGATGAGAAAGCTTGGGGGAGAAACGATCAGAGCCTGCCATTCATGGGGAATGTTCAGCGGCAAGTTTAGGAATGAATGTGAGCTGCAACAGCCGGGTCTCCGATGAAGGAAGAGGAGCCGCCAGCTTTCCTCTGTCTCCAGCCCTGTACCACAAGTGCAAGCTGCGGCAATGTTTCCTATAATTTTTGATATGCCGAGAAAAAGTAGCTCTTTACCCACAAAAGCTTCTACGACAGGCTTAGCGGCTAATGAAGCGACCACAACCGCGTTTAATGGGCAAACAGTTTTATCAAACGGCTGTCTCTCAATGCCGTGTTGAACCATCACAGCGACGCTGGTGCCACTCTGGGGGTCTAGGAGGGAGATTTTTCAGAATACCGCTACTGCAGTTTTTGCAGAGCATTCAAGATAAGGTTGCTTTTGCTGTAGGGGGTTTTTATTCCCAATATACACATATTCCCAATATAGCACTCTGCCATAACACTACTCGAAACCCATTCAGGAAACATAGCAGGCGAAATGTAGGTAACTTCGCCGTTCAGTTCACTTCAGTAAAACTGATTCAGTAAACTTGAATAAAACTTCAGTGAATCTGGGGAAGACACTAAAGGGACACACGTGGATGGAGTCCTCTTTCCAGGGCGCCAGGAGCTTGTTCTTCGGCCTTGGCCCTGTCGATCACTTGGCGCTGGTCCTCCAAAGACTCGCTTGGCAGCGTCGCTTCCCATGTTTCTTGTGAATAAGGTGTGGTATTGTTCTCGGTTTGTCATGTAGCTGCGCACTACCATACGGTGTTGAAAAGGGTGGCATTTTGGCTATATTTACAACAGTCCTACCTATATCTGTCAGGAAACATACGCACCGGCCTTAAATTGTGTTGGAATGTGTTTGTTCAATTCTTATCTGTGTTTTTGCATCTTGGGCGTTGAGTTCCCTGTAAGGGGTGGGTAGTGTTCTACTTTCAAGTCTTTTTCTTTTGAGAGGTTCTTCATAAAATTCGTATGAAGGAAAGGGGTTGGAATGGTTTCGTCACTGCGGTCCGTAAGACTTTTCGCAGGCGAGTCAGCGCTCTCGTTTCCTTCCAGGCCTTCGTGCGCAGAGCACCATGTAATGTTGTGTACATTGTTCAGCTTTGTTGGTACGATATGGCTGGAGCCAATCCGTATTATATCATCAGGGATGTTTGCGATGGGTTTTGTCGGGCCTGTGATAATATTTGAGCTCCTGTTGTCTTCTGAGCCCTATCTGACAGCCATCAGAATCGCACTGGTTGGGGTTCATCAGTGTCCTGTCTTCCCATCGTGGGGTAGTCTATGTGGGGGCCTTTGAAGTCGACAACTTGGTCAAGTGAAGAGTCCTGCGACCCCTTACTTGTTTCAGTGTATACAGTGATTACAAGAGTCAAGGACATTGCTGGAAAATTTGATCTTGCAATTCTTCTTACCTTGTTGACGGTTTTTGTCCATCTGTTTGGGTGTTAGTATTGCGTTTATTTCTTTCCTTCTGGGGGGGGGGGGGCAGTTCTGTTAGAGCCGCCAACAGTTCATAACTTCGTTTTCTGCAAGGTAGCCTATGCTGGATAAGATTGCTCAACCTGTGCAAGTTTTAAATGCAGAGCATTTCAGTAACTCACGATGTCACCCGCGTTGACGCCCGTAGTCCGCATCGCTCCTCCTACACTATATAAAAAAATAATACTTACCGGCGCCAGGTTTCTATCCCACGACTCTGCGGGCGGAACGCAAGGTACATGCTGCTCTACCCACTGGGCCACAAAGCCGACACAGAACGGAAGGTTACGAACGCGCCTTATATCCTTGACTCATTCAACCGTCGGCCACAGGTGCGCCCTCTCCCCCGCGTCCTCCTCGCCTTCTCTCCGCTCTTAAACCACATATGTCGTTCGCGCGCTCAACGGTCGCTAATATCTCTGGCGTGACTCGGACGTCAATATCACGCGTTCGTGTGGTGGCGCGATTTCGGCGCTATAACACTCTCTCGCGAGGCGCATTGGATTGGATTCAATCGGATTGGCTTGCATTAGCTTGGCTCGGCTTTGGCTTGGCTTGGCTAGGCTTGGATTGGTTTGGATTTGGATTTGATTGGATTAAAGTGGATTGTGATGGATTGTGTTGCGTCATAGCCGCTCCACGTTGCGTTATAGCCGCGGCAGGGGGTTCACGGCACGTTTCACGTTTCACCATCGACTTCATCGACAATGTCTACGGTGGAAGACAACAATTATAACAACAACAACCAATACGTAATCCATACGACTTGCAGGCGCGCCCCCCGCGGAAACGCTTTGCATTTGATCGTGCCCCTCGCGAGGGGGTTGTTTCTTTTGGGTATGCCGTATTCAGAAAATCTCGGCCCTGGCCATCTCCTCGGCGGTGATCGACGCAGGAAACGACCTTTGCGTATGTCGACAACGCTCCATGAACCTGAAGACCTGGGCTGTGATACGCAGCAGCTTTTGCAGACTGCTAAATCTCTCGAGGCATAAAATAAGCTCTGAATTTCCCTGTGTCTGAAGAAGCACCCGTGCAAATTGAGAGTCCTCACCACCCGGCTGTGGGTGCACCATCTGCTCCCCGCAGGCGTATCTCAATCTGCTTGGGTCAGTAGGCCTGTCAGAACGCGGTTTTGGACACCCGCAGAGTGCTCTGTAGCTAACTGCATGATGTGCAGGCTGGGGCAGGAGAGTTTGCATGCAAGGTCCCTTTTGAGTGGTTGTTTCTTCTGGTTTACGAGCACAACATTCGTTATTTCTGAACCACCTGAATAATATCGACGCGGCAATAGGAACATCCTATAAATCAGCCCCATGATGGCTAATAGCGCAAGATCTGGATGTAAACGGGACAAGGGGGAGACAAAAACAAGCGCTGTCTACCCCCCCCCCCCCCTTAGTGTCTTGCCCTTTCGTGTTTCCGTCCACGTTTGCGCTGTTAGCCATCATGGAACAGTACCAACTCGCCCAGCTTACAACCCTCCTATAAAGAAGGTCTCGGGCTCCTCACTTATACAGCTTAATAAAACCTGTATGATCGCGGTGTTTGTAACTTCCGTAAAATTTGAATTTGTGACAAAGGTTTTTGAGAAGCGCTTAGGATCCAACTGATATCCGCATGTACCCGCTGCACACGCGCACGGTTCCTAAGTGCAAGCACACACCACTAAGCCTCACTATTTTCGAACATCTTTTGAGGATCTAGAATTTAATAAGCACTTTCGTGCATTTAGGGCACAGTTTCCAACCACAGTATGCCGAGTGTATAATAACGCTGGGAGGTTCGAACCCCTTGTTGGAAACCTATTTTTATTACATGGGTTATAAGCGTACCTTCACGAACGAGGCTTTGCCAGCGTTGTCGACGTTCCTCAGAGGCCATCCAGGCAATTACAAGCTGTATCTTTCGCCCTCTTCAATAAAAAGAGCATGCGGCTTCACCGATGTCTTTAATAAATCAAGGTCTTGCGTTATCTGTAATAAAACGGCTTGTTATCTGTGATAAACCAGAAGAAATTAATTGCTTGTTTTGTCATAATTGGAAGAATTGCTGGTGCTCCCTTAGGGTGGATTATCCAACGAGTGAGCTTTCGGATGTGCAGCTGGCCAAAGGAGAATAAATTCAATGAAGAACGACAGCTTTAGAAATAACTAATGCAGGGAACTAATGCAGGGAACAAGGTTAACAACAAGAATCAGAAATATATGTGGGCAATGACGCTCACAGGAGTGGCCGAGGAACAGAAGCGGAGGTGTTTCGCCTTTATTCCAGTGAAGAAACCCGACATTTTTTGGTTATGCCTCAGACCCACTATGGGTAAAAAGAAGCTTGTTGCCCAATGGTCACGGGTGAGAATTACAAAGGAAAATCATATGGCTGTGATGTAAAATGCAGCAGAGCGCCTGCGACTGTCTCCGCTAATTTACGTGGGTACACTGTAAAAGAAGTCATTCAACAGATTTGGTGTTATGTATGCACCACGAACCTTAAATAAAACCTGTATTTCGTTGTAAAATCGAGGGAATTTCCAAAGAATGTTTAGTATTATCCGAACTTTTGCAGATAATTCATAAGACGTGATTTTGAGAAGAATGAAAAATCTTTTTTTAAGCAAGGACAAGGTTTGTTCGGGGCATTCGTTTAGCAGGCAATGGGTGTTTAATTACCAAGGAAGGCCGCCAGAAAGTATTTTGGGTGCTGTTAGATGGCGACCCCATGTTTTTCTAAATCATATTCTAAATGTGAAGACGTTCAACTGGCTTGAGACACGGTTTAACGCCATGCACCTGCCACGAAATCGCTCCCGTCATTTCTGACAATTCCGACATCGCGAGGCGCCCACGAAATTCTGACATGGATGTTGTATTTTTGCATGAAGCTGTTCATATTTGAGATTTTCAGGTAGTCTGCTCCACTAGACTCGACGAAGACATTCCTGGAAAAAGTGAAAGGTCCATATTTCAAGTCCTGCCCGTTTAACGGTGGCGTCACGTGGCAATGAGCGGGTATTACTCGCTATAAGTTACTGCATGTGCCATGCCACAATTGTGCCTTACTGTTTTCGATACGCCGGTGTAGGTGGTGAGTGTACTGAAGATGCAAGAGTACTTCTGATATTGTGTTCCAAGTTTCCGCGTGTTTCGCAGTTTGAGGAGCTTGTTTTAGGAGAGTTAAAGAAAGGGTGATCCAGGGTGCCTACGTGTAGGATATTTTTATTTACTTTTTATTCAAATTTATTTATTTATTTATTATTTATTTATTTATTTATTTATTTTATTTTACTACGTTCCATGCCCGAAGGCTTTAGTAAAACGAGTAGGGGTTATAATACAAAAAAGTAAGGGAAATGTTTTAATTGTTGCAAAAAGGAGAGTTTTAACTTTGCACGGTCGGTGAGGAATGTGATGGCAGCGGAAAGACAGTTCCAGTCTCTGCTTTTTCTGGGAATGGAGGAATCACTGTAGTGGTTTGCTCGGCGAAATGGCACACCTACTGTAAACGATGATCGAAAAGAGGTGGAATGTAGGCGGGGAACAGACAAGGTGCTCTTTAAAAGATGGTATATAATAATAAATTTTAAGAAAATCAGAAAGGCCAACCATTTTCGACGAAACAATAACTCAGTAAGGTTCAGAGTTCTGTTCATCGCTGGGACGATGTTATGACGCGAATAGTTATGCATAATGGAACGACCAGCACGATTTTGAACGGCTTGAAGAGTGACAGTACGGGTTGCTTGACCGGGGTCTCAGATGGCGCATGCGTATTCCAGTTGAGGCTGTGCTAGCTAACGTCTTGTGACGGTTTAGGTTCACTGAAATGGGTGCCGAAGAAAAGCTTTGTCGCAAATAGCCGAGCATGCGGTTAACATTATTAATAACGTATTCGATGTTTTTCTGCCAAGAAAGGTTATTATTAGTGTTAAGCCCATAATACTTAGACGAGTGCATTGATGATAAAGGAGTACCATTACGAAGATACATGCAAACGTTACGAGATGAAAGATTTCTAGATACACGCAGGCGTTTACATTTTGTAGAGATAAGTTTCATTCGCCTGTCATGAAAAGATGATGATGATGGTTGGATGTTATTGGCGCAAGGCCAACTGGGGCAAAGAGCGCCAAAAGCGTGGTTATTATGAAGGATAAAGGTATGGACACGTTATCTAGGTGATTCTGAAATCTCATATAATAGGTTAACTTTGTGATTTTAGAATACAGCACGCAATTGTCAGAAAATGGTTTATTGGATGGAAATTACCACAGTTAGGAAGGACATTTATATAAACCAAACATAACAAGGGACCTAACACAGAGCCCTGCGGTACACCTGATGGTAAGTCAGAGGTATCGAAAGAACTGTCATTAGCAGTGACATATTGCGACCTGTAAAAAGAAATGATTTAATCCAACCAAGCATTCGATTGATTTAGTTTACAAAGGAAAAATTCATAAGAAGCGGTATCGAACACCTTAATACAACCAAGAAAAATGCAAGTAGTGCGGTAACTTTCGTCAGAATAGGCCAACAGATTGTTAGTGATAAATACTTGTTGGGTTTCGCATGCAAATTATCTGCCGAAGCCATGTTTGGACGGATAAAAAATGAATTGTTTCAAGAAATTCCATCAGGTGAGAGAAAAGGATGTGGTCGAGTAGCTTCCAGAAAATTCTTGGGAAGGATACGGGTCTTTAATTTTCTGAAGATGCGGGTAACTGCACTTATAGACGGCAACCACCTTTCTGGAATTCCAATAACGGGTAGCGATGAACACTCTAATGACTGATGAAAAAGTTTAGCGAGGACTATACATTAATATACTTCAATTAATTTCAACATCTTGCTGCCAAATTCATCAGGGCGTGCACAAGACGAAGTTTTTAAACTCTGAATTAGTTTGGTTAAGCCCACCCGGCCAACAAAAATCGGTTCCATGGGAGAAAAACCTGCATTTGAAGTTCACGTGGGTATAAAATAAAGGGGTGTTTTTTAAAATACTCAAGAAAAAAACATGGTTTACAACCATGCAGCATTGATCAGGTGGTACAAACAGGTCAGGACGGCTTAGTTGAATAGTCCATCTAGATGCGCATTTAATTATGTTCCAAAGCTTGCGGAGATTCGTCTGAAGAGAGCGGGCAGCATAGAATTAAAAATGTAGTTTTTGCCTTGCAAACAGCGTCGTTATAATTCTTGTTTACACTCTAGTACTCAGACCATTGCTGGGGAGGTTAGAAGGCTTCGGGATCTGGAACAGACGCTTCTTTTTGTTGCGGACTTGGCGTAAAGCTGAACTAAACAAGGTAGAACGACGGTCAGTGCGGATTCTTCTGGTGGTTAAAAAATCCAAGATATTAATTTGTTTATGTAAATGAACCAGTTATCTTTTACTGATCGTTATTCTTAGTTATGAATTCCTATGTGAAAACTTTCATTTCTTCTTTAATTAGTGCCGTGTTGACACGCGAATAACCACGAATAATTTCAAAAACCTTAGATCACGAGGGGGCGGGGCGCGAGCTTGCATGGTGAAGTGTAGCAACGTGTGGTCACTTCGCCAATCGAGACATCGGATTGAAGAAAAGAGGTAAGGTGATCGTAAGTACGAGATCTAGAGTGTTAGAACAGGTTGAACGTGATCATGTGTGCTCAAGAACAAGCCGGGTGAGGTTGAAGTCGTTACAGAAAATCAAAAAATTATATTTTGTAATGCGTTTTGTTTTATGCGAACAGAGTCTACATGCCATACAATACCTGGATAATTGAAATCACCAGTAGGGTCAAGAGAAACTTGGGATAGCGTACCATCACCAGATTATAAACATCATGAAGCTCGGGAAAAAAAGGAGGGGGAAGAAGCTGGGGATCGATAATACGGACACAAAATATAGTCACGAGTAGTGAAAATGTTTCGTACATCAACAATTTCCAGGGAGGATCTGATTTTCACGGCAGAGTAACTAAAGGCTTCATTGACAGCAGCGAGCACGCCCCCGCCGGCGGCATGCGCGTCATGGTCATAACGAAATGTTGTGTACGCCTTATCGCAGTCAAATATTTCACTAGTTTTTATTTTTTCCGAGAGCCATGTTTCTGTTAAAACGGTGATATCGATCGAGCATGAATCGATGGCTTAACAAAGGGTGGCACGCTTATTCATAACGCTTGGAATGTTGGTAAAAAAAACGATAGATTGCTTAGGTGCGATTTGGAGAGAGATTGTTAAGATGATTCCGAGGACAGACTGCTCGTGGAAGCGCCGTCACTATCCGGAGCCTGCACACGACGAGGAACCCGTGTCGGACGAGAATTATCATGCGCGTGAAGACTGTTGGTTGTAGCGCAGTATTTGTAGTGCTTGTAATCACACAAGTTTGTTGTAGCGCAGTGAAAAAGATTGCCCACTGGCTTTTGTGAATCCAATCAGCTATTTTCTACAATGCGAGTATATGAGCAGAAATTGCCACTCAAAGAAATATCTGCATCTTTAAGCTGGATTTTTAGTTAAACAACCTACTCCTTCGTTTTTAAAGACAAGAATATCGGGCTGAGTGCCTCTTGGGGCATGTAATAAGCACTTGCTGACTGTCACGGCCGTAAATTATTTTGCCCCCTCTTGCCAGCTCTTACTGGCAGCCTTTCTCAGTAAGTAGGCTGGTTAATAAAACTCGGCGTCGCCAGAAGTTGTAATTTTCGCTTTCGTCCGAAGGCCCACATTTATCCCCTTCCCCCGCCATTTCAAAGTGACAGGTAAAATAGGCAACACCAACGTTAAGCCCTTGAGCGGGCGTAGCGTCGCAAAACGAATTACTAGCAACTTCTTCACCTATGCAAGCGTGAACATAACAAACAGCAGAGCCGACTAAACAAAGCAAAACACGAGAAAAGTCCGGCTAGAGAGCGCTTTCCACCCTTCGTGCGCCAAGTTGTGCTCGCGTCTGCAAGCATCTGCAAAGCTAAAACAGACATCAGAAACTTAATAAAAGTAAAGCACGATACTGATTTTATTGTTATACTAGTTTGATAAAAAAGAGTAATCTTTTCAAGTAGGTGGACATTCTGAAATACAAAGTGCTGCTACTAATATTTTCGCACCTGAGCAGCCTCCACCATGGACATAACCCTCAAATATATCCTCGAGGGAAAGCGTCCACAATAACAATAGTCCAGCTTCAGTTTTTGCCCTTAAAAACATTTAGACGCAACCTCGTTCTGGGCAAAGGAATATTGGGAGCTAAATTCATTACCAAAATATTTCTGCCCGCTTTGCCATTATTTGTGAGGACACACTCCCTCGTTCTTCGTGGCCCCGGCGGTAACCCGGCCCATAAAAGTGGCCCGTGAGTTTTTTGGAGAAATTATTTAGTCTCCTTGTCCTGACCTTTTCCTGACTAATGCATATGTCAGTGTACTTAATTAGGCAAAATGTGCCTTTTTAGCTGTAATGTCGTGCAATAGATGTGCCCGCCTGGTTGATTGCAAAAAGCAATGCATTGCACAGATGAAGAAGGTATCATTAGAAAAGTGTTGCATGCGCCAACTTAGTTTTTCCTTTTGAGCAATTAGTTAAAAATCGATTTTTAAATGGACAGACCGGTAGTTTACGGTTGCGAAACACAGCGTCTCTTTGTGGAAAAAAATAGCGAACACAGAATAAACGCGGTAGAACTCTTTACAGACCTATATTATGTGAACACGGACACAGAAAAACAGCTTGGTGCAAAAACCAGGGGACCGCGCATCATTGCACGCGAGATGCACCGACGAAATACTTTGGAACTCAGGAAGAATGCTCGTAGCATATTTATCCCTTACTTGAACTTTGTGCCATCAGTAATTCAAGAAACATTTGTAGACACGCCGCATTGGCTTTATTTCTACTGCATAACCCGAATGCGTTGAGGGAACGAGCAAGATTTTAGGACGAGACTGGGTGGGCCAGTTAAGACATACTGCCATTTTGACCACTTCGACTGTGAAGCTGAACTTTGGTGTCGCCTGTGAACGAACAAAGACTTAATTGGAGTCCCACAGGACCTTCTGGTATTCGATGAATTGGCCTATAGCACCATCACTCCGGCTGTCCAAATGGCCATACCCTTCCCACGTCGACGTGTTGTCCAGGCCGAGTGTTCCTTTAGCGCAATTTGGCGTCTGACAACTGGTTTGTTTGACTATGTCCTAACTCCACGTCGGATCTGGTATTCTTTCGGTGCAATGTCCAAAAAATAAAAATGAAAGGCAAAGGGCGATTACGTAAACAAAAATTTTTGCGTAGTTCGCTGTAGCCGTACGGTGTTTTTGCGGATGAGGTACTGTAAGAATGGATTGACAAAAAGAACATTGTTTTTTCGTAATATTGCTTCACAACATCATTTACTTAACATCGGTATTTGGTCGTAGAGAAAAAGTTTTTCTAAGATTTGTTACCCCAATTATTTTGTTTGATAAAATGATACCATAATGTAATGGGGTCGTTTCTTCTTGTAAGGTTTGAGCGTTGATAAACACTGAAACTTTTAACCATTACAAACATAAAAGGACTTTCTTTTTATATATGATATCTATCGTGCGTGAAATTTCGCTTATTTCATTTTAGGACCCCCTGCCCCTACTGTGCAGCGGGTTTCCCCCCCTCAAGACAAAATCCTGTTGTCGCCCATGCATTACCCGCTTACCACGGTGTGGTTACTTTAGTGATACTCTAGAGAGGCATTAGGTGCACAGGAACTCAAGTTTGGCCAGATACAATAGGGAGAATGTATGCAACCGGCACGAAAAAATATTGAGTAAATGTGAAAATTTGTTTTTAAATAATATACACACTGCTTTTTATGGCGAAGAATGTTTTTGGGTGTGGACAGCAGGCTGCGCAGCTGGCGTCTTTATGGGAAAGATTGATGATGTAGAAGAGTACCGAACCAAGCGCCTGTGCACTCAGAAAAAATTTTTACACAAGGTGCGGTAGAATAATGTGAAGCCAAGAGTGTGAGTGACTACGAAACAAAAAGCTAAATATATAGCATAGAAAGACCACAACCAAACCTTTTATTAAGGGGTTCATGAAATATATACGTGCTATTAAATACCGTCCGTACAAAAATTGCGCACAATTTATTCTAAGGCCTGTATCGTTACAAAACACTTCGTGTGAATTTATTACTCAAATACTTGACGTTAGATGCACAAGCTGCCATCCAGTTATTTAACCTGTCCTCTGGAAACCTACTTTTGAAGAATGGAGAGACACATGTCGAAAGAAGATGTAATGGTTTTTACTCTTTTACTGTTTTCTTTCATACCCAGGTTCTGGCGTCTATGACCTTCTATATACAGACTATGAGAACTGTACTGTTCTAGCAATGCCGTTGACTGCCGTGGAAGGTAAGCCGAGATATCTTTTCGAATAAAAGTGCATATGCATGTATGAAATAAAAAAAATAAGATAAAAATGTAGAAGGACGACTTGGAAGCTGACTGCCACGGAACAAAGCGGTTTACTCTGAAGATTGCGGCTAACAGAACATACTGGAAATATAGTAGTGCAAAAAAGAGACGGAGACAGGACTACCGAAGGCGCTGTCCATTTCGTCCTGCCTGAATTACCGTCTTCTTTTGGCTCTGCTATCTATCAAACATTGCTCGCTGCCATCATTTTATATGAGCCTTATTGCTGTGCTCAAACACAAGGCAGAAAAGGCCGGAAGAAAATGAAATTTGCGAAAACGGCCAAAGGTAAAACATTTCTGTTGCTGCCATTTGGACATAGTACGGGACAATATTGATCTACAAAAGTCTGGAGATGCTTCCAGCATGCCGTGTATCCAAAAGGCCTAGTTTCCAGGTATAAGGATTCTATTCCCACGTGACTGAAAGCCCGCCCCTTCCTATACCCACCCAGTGCCACCTACTGCTTCACTTGAAACATCCTTAGAGCTTTGAGCAACTGCTAGAAGCTCAATTCTAGCTGGCCGGTATTTCCTCTGAAGAAGTTAAATTTATTTACGTCATCGGAGCCCGCTCACCGACAGTCGCAAAGAAGGTTGCTGACATCGTCGCAGAGGTCAGGTTCATCGGTTACCACTTAGCCAAATGTAGAGTTCGGTGTTTCCGCGACCTCGAACTGCGCGATGCAACGTTTTTCCATCTAATACCGAATGGATTTATCATGACTTCGTCCAATGGAGTTCCAGAACTTTTTTGGGTTTTTTGCGTAGCCTGTATGGTCCAGTGAACAAGGAGGAAGCCCGCTTAGGGTCCGTGATGTACTCGTAAGTTTATGTAGTGTCTCGATATTCTTCCCACGCGTGCTTTGAGTTTGACATTTTCACTGACCGGAATTGTCTTTGCTTTGTACCTAAGCTAGTTTAAAATATTTGTATATCATGGCAAAGTGGGCCAGTCCTGAATCGTAATTTTTGGGAAGTAAGTTTTTAATATTTCCTGAAATTTATTTTTAAACAGCTTCCATTTCCCGTCAACAGTACGCTTAGGAAAACTTGCCAGAAAGAAATCACAAAAAGAAACTAGTTCAAATTTCTACCTACATAATAAGCTTTGTCCGACAGTGTTATTGTTTCTTTATGTTAAGTTGGTCCAGTTTCATTGAAAAGTGGCATGAATGAAAGCATGATCACTCAGGCTGCATGGCCTAGAGATGAAGAAAACCTAATCTAGTTGGGACGTCAGAAATAAATCTGGGAGGCTTGATTATTAATGAGTTCTTTCTGTGGATAAGCTAATCATATGAAATTACTTTATAGTAAGTCAAGCATTCAAGCACTATTTTCAACGTTCGGTATCGACATGTTTAAGTTTAGGTCCGACCTGATAATCCCGAGAAAGTTTAAGTTACCGAGAACGAGGATAGTGGCATTATCCAAGGTACAAGGTATAAGCTGAAGACCATCATGAAACTCTTCAAAGAAAAATGGATCGCAACCATTGCACTGCTAGCAGGCGCCAATGGTGGAACGGCAGCTTTTGACTGCATGAAGATAACTTCTGGACTTGAAGGAATGTCGACCGCGATGTGTTGTGAAGTGTGATTGTTGGGACCTAAGTGTTCCTCGTTCCACAGCCACACGTACGTAGTCCTCGTCTGACTGTGATTTCTGACTTCCTATGTGCGTTCTGTTCTGGTGTGGCAGCGGCTTCGGCTGCGATTGAGGCAGTTTTGTTTGCGACTGCTCTTGCTGCGGGACAGTTCGCCAGCCGCAGCTGCTCCGCCTTTCTTCTCTCCTATATGACATTCAATCTTCTCTTGTAACTTTTAACTTTCTTATACGAATTTCGAGGTAAGTAGCGTTCATTACAGCCCCATTTGCTTTATTTTTTGCTTGAAACTTGGGTCTATCAACTGGGTTGCCTTTGCTGCAACACGCACTCTCCACCCTTCACTCATTCTCTTGACCAGGAATGTTTAGTTCGGCTCCACTACCGCTTATTTCAGTACATGTCTGCCATCGGGCACACAAGTGCCTTTGGTTCACGGCTGAGCATATGCTCCAGAACATTGCCTTAGGTCTTTGCGGATTTCAAATGTTGATAATACATGACTGTTCTTGCTGCATGTTCTTTCCGAAAGAGGATTCGATCTTGTTCCGTCTAACCTACGTTATTGCATTGATTTTCGCGGCTCCTCTTATTCCTGTCCTGCCCAACAAAAAGATTTTTGAAAAAATGTCCACAACTAATTAAAGTTTGTGTATTTACCCCTTTCTAATGATGCTTCCACAAGTGAAAATGGAAAGCTCAGAGTATTTCACACAGAGAACACACCAACACTTATGTGTGGGCTGGGCTTCAATTCCTATAATCTGCGGGTAGTTAAATAACCTTAAAAACGGCATCAAGCGCAAAAAAACAGCATTTTTACGTATTGTTTATCAGTTTTACATTGTTTTTAGAAGTTCTTATATTATAAACAGGATTTTGTGAAAAATAATACTAATTAAGTTTTAAATAATGTAAGTATAATTATAATTATTATTAATATCACAAGTAATTAAGAAACTAGTTCTATGTTAAGGCCCAAGAAAATATTACCAACGAGCCATCACGAAACCGTGAATAAATGTGACACCAAGAAAGCAACAAAAAATTATTTATCGCTAGCGCTGCAGTGCAAGAGCCCGCCACCATTTACCACCCAGAAAAATTTTCGTGACGACGAAAGCCCAGCCCACACATATGTGTGAGTGCATTTTTCAAGCGTGATATCGGAACGCACACGAAGGGAACGGGTGTATTTTTGAGCCGATCGTGTTTTTCCAAGTCCTGCAAGTCGTGTCTTACGCCTGTTATTAAAATAATACGAGAATAGCAAGAAGAAATATCAGTTTTTATGTTGAAGGCGGCTAGCGTGATTGCACCGGCTCGGGCGCCGTTTTTAATGTGCGATTTCTCGCCCCCTGGTTGCGAAAAAGGTGAACTATCGAAACCAATGAAGTATCGGAAGCGTTTGCAGCGACTACCCAGGGCTGTGAAACTGAAACCGAAACAGGTGCCACTTAGTAAAGGAATTTGTTGACCCAAAACTTTTGTGGGGACTGGGCCGTAAAGGGTTCGCCTCGAGCTTTACTGGTGGAGTTCCGGCACAGATTAAGCTTATTCCTTACTTTCAGGAGTACGTCAGAGGCAAGGTATCCGCGATAGCCCTGCGTTCTCTTTCCTCAATGTCCACACTTGGCTTTTTCATTTTGAAAGCACCTTGTCCCTGAAGAGATTAATTAAAGACTGGGTTTCCTTTCTCCTGGATGCCCGGAGGTGTAGCCCCAGTTTCAGCCTCCGTAAACTGTGTACACATACCAAAAGTAGCCATGAGGTAGGCGGGCAGTAATTTCTTTAGTATGATGCCCTCTTCTGGTGAGTGGACACAAGAAGTTGGAGTTGGTTATTCAAGATTGTGATTATGCACAATGTCAGCGGACCCATCAGCGTTGACTTTGTGCTAAATGGTTATTTAATGAACCAAATGCGCAAAAAAGCCGCGACTCACGCGTCTTTTGCGCGCCGGCAACGCACCATGTTAGCCTTAGTTTAGTTGCCTTGTTCAGCGTATCGCGCAGTGCAAAGAGGGAAAAGTAAAAATTGGTGCAGCTTTCACTTTAGGTGGAAGATGACTGCCCATCACCTTACATCGAGGATCCGGCTGTTAAACCATCATCATCATCAGCATCCCACTAGATCAACGGCACACCGAAGGCCTTTCCCATTGACCTCCAACCGCTCCGGTCCCGCGCCACTGGAGTTGTTTTTGTTCCGAATTTCCCCATTCTTTCCTTCTATCGAGGACTTAGGCTGCCTTTTTTTCTGCACCCTTCCCTGTGTAACACTAGTAGTCCACATATTTTCATGTCGACTAATTGTTGGGCCCAGCCTAGTCCCTTTCCTTTTTATAAGTTGAACTATGATATCTTCTACTCTAGATTGTCGTACGAACCATAAAACTCGTTTTCTGTCTCTAAGCCTTACTCGGATCATTATTCGTTCAATTGCCCGCTGAGCTGAATTAGGTTTGCTTTAGATGGTTTCCACTCGATGTCATCAACTCCCATTTATTCCTGAACATGCCGCTGAAAGTTCTCCGTGAGTGGCAGGGTCGGATGGTTTCGTCCGCAGGCTTTCACGTTTCATAAACTTGACCGCGGAAGCGCGGGTTAGATCCCGAGGCCAAGTCCAAGCTGAACGTCCGCGCTACGAACCCAAAGGAAATTCTACGCGCAGGAATGCGATGGATTGTCAATCGGAAAGACCGTTTGTTTAAAACGCCAGGGAGCCACATTCCGTACCAACAATCGGAAGCGTTTTTTCTTTCAAGTTGGCTGCACATGTTATTGTTTCCCAGGGCTCCAAACTCCATACCGCTCGCGCTATTGGGGTGGCCCAGGGTATCGAGTTCCGGTTCAAGGCATAACGATTGTGGTTTTGACTCCCGGCACGTCCAAAAACACAGTTTGTTCTTGAGGCTTCAGGGTTTTTGGCTACGGTAGGCGGATTAGTGTCGGCCTAACCAGCCCTGGTGGAAAAAATTACGCTCACTTTGTGCAGGTGTAGGTGCGAATGTTTTCGTTGGCAAACAGCTCCGGTGTAATAACTACAGGCCGGATTTTTAGGCAGTAAAAAAGCACGTTTGAGGCGCGAAAAATAGGCAGCAAAAACAACGTTTTAGGTACTAAAAAGAATAAAATAGGCGCAATAAATTTTTAGATAAATGCTAATAATTTGAAGTGACGACGTCAGCGAACTGTAAGCACTACAGGAAATTAAAAATGTTATTGCTATGAGGCCACAATGGCAGTAACAGTTCAATTCAATTCAATTCAATTCAATTCAATTGTTTATTTTTCTCTCATAACAAGTCCTATACATTGACCTTAGACCTGGAATTGCCCCGTAATACCGCTGGGCTAATGGCGATCAATAGCCTTAATTTCACGAGCGCATTACTTGCATACATGTTCTGATGTGAAAGTCACTAAAGCGTCGCATATTGTGAAACAGGGAGAAGAAACAATACTTGAAATATGGTAATACTGATTTATAAAAGCAGAAAGTTATGTCTGCCTGACGCAATTAATTTACAATAAAGCAAGAAAATAATAAATGCAAAATAGACAAGGTTTGTTAATAAATTAACATGTTGTTACGTGAGAACTTACGTACAAACTTTAGCAATTTTCTACAGGTACCTTAATTATACAGGCAAGACCTTTCAACACTGCCACATACACATACGCTCATTCGAAATATAAATATTAAGAATTATGTTTGGACAGAACGGGAAACCTAGTTTAAGAATCACTATGAAAATTATAGAAACAATAGCTAACTACCAGCATCTCCAGATTTCCGGGTTTAAAATTGTGCCTCTTGTCACTGAGAATGAGTTTGTACGCGGAGAACGAACGCTCGACTTCGACAGATGTGATTGGTGCGTACTTATACTTGGGAAGATTCGATGGGTTAATTGACGCTGGGATCCTACAGTGCTCATCAGCAAGGACTTCTGAAGCTTCTTTAAAGGGACAGACAACCGATTTTTGTCGAGTGTATATTCTCTATCCCAAATGAAAGGGTATCACTTAAAGCACCTTGACGAGAAACGGTTTTGCTGATAACGCCCTAGAACTTTTTAAATCGCATTTTTTTATCTACGAACCGTATGTGGCCCTCCTAAAACCATGACATACAGTATCTCGGCAACATACTTTTGTCTGTATGCGAAATAAAAAACAATATTTAAAAACTTGTTCCCAGCTAAAAAAGTTTGAATCGCAGGCTTTCTTGTCCCTGTATGTGTTTTTTTAATGCAACAGTCTATTTTGCACGAATGCGCCATCTGTTGGGATAGACGATAGGTAGAATCTGGCTTCACGTTGTGGAGGCGGGAAGTTCGATTCTCCCCTGGCGCGACGTTTTTTTTTTTTTAAGCTGCCGTTGCCGTATTTGGAAACTGAAATCAAATATTTTGGCAGAACAAACGCCTCTGCCTCCGGCAGAATCGTCAAAGCTCCTTCACTGGGTCTGTTTACTGAACGCTGCCGTTGATTCTGGGCATGGAAGCTCAGTTAGCCACACTGAGAGCAACCCAGCGGCGGCGGGCGGCGTGTCTAAAAAAATTTTAAAATAATGCTAAAAAATACATATACAATTTAACCTTATACAACTACTTGTGTTAAAAGGTTTTCAATACGTAAATAAACGCTTCAGCAGTTACAGTAGCTGCTAGGTTTGCAGGTCACGTGACAGGGACACATATTGTAGTTCCAAGTTTCGACACTACGAAACGCCACCCTTCCGTTTTCAGGAAGTGTGCTGCCAAATTAAAATTATTTCCGCCAGTTTGTTTATAAATTGCTTGTGGTTACCGGGCTATATAAAACGCTGGCTTTCATATAAGCTAGAGAACATATACGCGACAAAAATCGGTTGTCTGTCCCTTTAAGGACAGAAAACCCCTTGTTTTTGTCCAACACCAATTGCAGCTTCACACGTGCAATTTCGGCTATGGGTCCTTCGGGAACGGTGGCGATTCTTTCCTGTGCGTGGAAAATTAGCGCAACGTTCGTAACAAGAGTTTCTCCCGCACTTTCAAGTTTTTTGATACAATTCGCTAAGAACGTGAAGTTGGCGCAAAGGTACGCGAGGTCTCCTGGAAGGCTATTCACGGAGAGGACAGCTTGAGCCTTTGTGACTGCAACACTCTCGTCAATTGGAAGGCCATTGATCACGGCCTTGATGTCCGAAAAGTAGCAGTTGTTGTACTCAACAGCTTCTAGCCATGTTCCCCATTGTGTGACGACGGGTTCTGGCGGAAGGGGCACATCAGGCAGCATCTCCTTGAAGACGCGCACGCGAGAGGGTGCCTTCAGGAACCCGGCCTTGGCTGAAAAAATAAGCTCGTTGACGTCAGTGAAGTGCTTCATCAGTTCCTCGCAAACACGATGAAGCGCATGCGCAAGGCAGGTGACATAGAGCATCTGCGGGTAGAAGGCCTTCAGGAGATGAGCGGCCTTGTGCATGTAGGCTGCAGCGTCTGTGTAGAGCAACAGAACCTTGGTGGCCTCGAGTCCTGTAGGGTAAAGAACCATTAGGGATTTATTTACAAAGAATGCTACAGACTCCCGGTTTGTTCTCTTTAAAGATTTCGAACACATCAGGAAAGCCCTTGTCTTCTCGTGCGCTGCAAGCTTCCCAGCAAGAAAGTGAGCGACAGAGCGCCCTTTGACGTCTGTTGTTTCGTCTACGGAAATCCAAATGCAGGAGTCGCCAAGCTCTTCTTTGATTCTTGCTAATGTCTGTTCATACAAAGGCCGAAGGTAGTTCTTCCTCAAAGTAGACTCAGACGGCACGATGTGATTGCAGTATTTCTGTAGAATTTGTTTCAGCATGGGATTTTCATTTTGGTCCAAGGGATGTTTGCGGCAACCAGGGCCTCGCACAAATCAACGTTGACAGCGTTCGTCCGGTCGTCCTTGAAGACTGTTATCAAAAAAGACTGTTTGGATGTTGAGTGCTTGTCGCGCTTAAGGTTTGCCAGGTGACCTGCCGTCTTCTCATGCTGAGCCAGGTGGTACTTCTTCACGCAAGGAATCTGCGCAATTGCGTTAGGATTTCTTAAATACGAAGCGTATATTCAACATCACAGCGCAGATAAACATGCTAGCATACTAAGCGTCTTGACATGCTAACAGAAGACAAATAAATACGATAAGCATCAATAAACATTCTAACTTCCGCAGAGAAGCGCTCGAACACCCCTGCTGCGTCTTATTTGATGGTATAACTGCACTTAAGCGCCGCGCTGCTACGCGTGTCATACCACCAAAACGTACTTGAAAAACAAGAAGGTGAGATTGCATTGACGTTCTGTTCAACTGACTCGGCGCGCGCCATCAATACCCTAAATTTCACGGTGGCACGGCGGGGGAGTAAGATACCAGATTCAACTGCGTGTTAACTTAGCGTGGCGTACTTCGGTAATTCTAGCTAGCGTCTGCATGTAATTAACCGAGTAGCTACGAGGTGGACTTCGATTTAACGGATGTCAAGTGCATATCTTAAAAACACGCTCCGTTCATCAGCGCTAGTTTTGAAACATCATCCTTCAGTACCAACCGATCAATTGCTCGTTTGATTAAGAAATTTCTGGATTTTCACTTAACGCAGCACACAGGGACGGTACATAAAAATGTGAATCTGCTTCTCAAGGTATCTAAAATATTTAATTTCAATAATATCAATGGTATTGAAAGTTTAGAATTTATAAACAACGCTAGCAATCAAAATAACCAACGTTTGAAAAAATGCAGACAGCGAAAGAAATGCTGTCTGCCGTATTCAAAATACACAGCTACCTCCTTTCTTTTCTCAGAAGAAGAGGCAGTATACGCAAAAAGCAATAACAGCGAATCGCGGCCATGACTCCCAGGCGTCAACCAAGGCGGCGCAATGAACAACTTTGCATAGTTTCGAGTTCGACCACGGCCCCTGGATCAAGCGCACTTGATCGAGGGGCCGTGGTTTCGAATAACACATAAAACCCTCACGCCACGTAAAAACTCGTCGGCTCACCCTTTTTCCGCACGGTTGACAGAACACGGTCTCTCCGTCTATACTGCAGCATGGTGAGTTAAGTGTCCACTGTCGGATCAACGCACTTCTGGGCGTCTTCCGTTTCGGCGTGGCTGAAAAGGGCAGCGGAGAAAGCCAGACTGTGCACGTTGAAAGACCGCACCAGAAGGGAACCGGCGGCGGCGGCGGCGGCGGCGATTCAATCGGGTTCAATCCGCGGCGGCGGTGGCGGCGGCGGCAAAGGTGCGTCTTTCCTCCACTCTCCTCCTCCCCTCTCGGTGGTGGCGGCGGCGGCGGCGTCGCCACAGGTGCGTTTCTCCTCCACTCTCCTCCTCTCCTCTCTCCGATAGCGAACGCGGTCTCAGGAGACGGTCGTCCGTGCTCCGTTTGCACTCTCTCGCAGTACTCGACGATTGCTTGATGCGACGGTTCCTTTAGAGAATCAACCCAACGGAAACACCAATGGAACCACCCAGATGCGTTGCATCACACCAGGGTTCTCGCGAGGGGAGGTGGGTGTAATTTTCCCTCATCACTTTCTTTGCCCCTGACGGTATCATAGTTCCCCTGGGGAGTAGAGTTGTGCGTCCTCCGCCAAGTCCTGCGGAAAAGCCACCCGTAAAGCATGCAGAAGCCGCCGCTCCGGATGCACCGACGCAAAGGGAGGAGGGGGGGGGGGGGGGAGTGTTAAAACGAGGACCAGGTTCAAACCCATAAAATTCAGAACAGTAAATATTTCCAGGTAGAATGAATAAAGGCATCAAATTGCACTCGAAAGCGAAACTTGACGCTACATAGTGCTGATTCAGGCGCCAATTTGAGAAAAAAGGCATTTAAAGGCACTTATCGGAGTTTAGGCACCAGCACCCAAAATAGGCATTTATAGGCACTATAAAACAACCATAAAAGCCACCCTTGACCTCCAATTCGTGCTCATATATCAAAATAGGGCAATAAGAACGCAAGGAAAAAAATAGGCATTTGCCTAAAATCCGGTCTCTAGTAATAACTTTCAGGGCAGGTCTGCAATATAGGAACACACAGAAATATCTTGGACCGATACATTGCAAACACACGTCCAGCAAAGAACATAGCAAAGAGTTGGAAGACCTCGGCATGGTAAAAATTGGACTAGTCGCGGACAGAAGACACAGTGACACGGGACGAGCGCTAGACATCAACTGAAGGTTTACTGTCATGGAAGGCAACATAAATATAAATCCGTAGAAATGCCAAAAAAATATGGAAGGCGCTCTTTTATTCAGAATGTGATTGAAGCTGTAGATAGGCAGTTTTGTTTGTGTGCAAAGCCAGAGAAGGTATGCTCACATATTCGCCAGTTTTCTTGATACCGCAGAACGCCTCGAAGATCTCTCATAGCAGGTGTGTCTGAAAGCTGCGCAGGATGCGTGTTCCCTGAAATTCAGGCGTGCAAGAGCACCGCCGATAGTATTGTGCCGAATGTCCTCCCCCCGTCAATAAATTTACGGCTGCGCGATTCTCTCTCAATCTTTCATTAATGCAGCGTCCAGTCTGTCCGACGTAGCATCCTCCGCAATCAAGTGGAATCCTGTGGCGGGGTTAGTTGTGCAGCCAGCCTTTCCAGCTTCTTTCTTGACGAAACACCTGTGGTTGAGAGCCGCGGCATACCGCTTGTTCGTCTTCTGTCACTCGTGAAACAACCAAGCACACACAATCCGAAACCACACGTACTACCGCCTATGCCGAAACTCAAGCCTCCTATTGATTTCCATGATCGCAACGACACCTGCGCACCTACGCAGACGTCACCACCTGTACGTTTGTCCTCCCAGTCACTGCCAAAAGACATCGATACCTGCTCCATTCAGGCCAAAACTAAGATGCCAAAACCACTCCATTATACTTGCACTTTCAGGAGCATTCTTCACATCACCCTCCGTAATCGGTGGCCCCAGAAAACATATTCACGGCCACGAGTCAGAGCTTCTGCAGGCGTTTTCCGCTCCTGGATTTTGACCCCGGTGTCAGCTACAATGTTCACAACACTAAGGCTACAGAGGTACAATGTTCAGAACCTGTTCAGAACCTAACCACCAAAGTCAGCCAACCTAACTCCTGTCTTCTCACCCGAAGCCCTACCGCGTGTCCCTGCAGATATCGACTCCGATTCCTCAACATTAGCGGCCCAGCGTTAATTTCACGCTCTCGGCTTCCACATCGGCTGCCATACTGTACAATGACGACCAATGCCCGTGTATCGGTGACTTATGATTTGCGTTCAGCCCATTTTGCTAAGCGCCGTGGAGCAAAGGAATATTTGTATGCCCCTTTAACAATGGTGTCCGACGTACCAAACGTCCCCTGATGCGTCCACGTCGTGTTCCTACACCTATTTCTCCCTTAATCCTCCCGTCCTAATTTTCTTAACACCAAACCCATGCGCTCTCTCCCGGCCACACCCCAGATGCAGGTTTCTCCCAGCTCCCGACAGCACCAAGCAATAATCCAGCACAGCTCGAGGAAAGCTCACAGACACCAGCTGGAGGGCTTATACACCCTGCACCCTCGTACTCACTCCACAGTCACGGTTAACACCCGTTCGCACTGCAGCCTCAGTATTCGCCGACAAAAATCTACGGTCACGCACTTGCCCGCTGTCAGATTATCAGTCCGGACCTCCTGAACACGATAAATTGATTCCGGGGCCAAAAAACCACCGACTGGACATATCCCCTAGGAATGGTTGCACGTATATTTACATATTGTAGCGCTTTGTTCTCTCATATAACTAGTTATAAGGTATTTCGCTAAATTATCATGGCTGTCTTCAACCTGTTGCTAGAGGGTAGGCACCGTCGTCCGGATGCTACTGCGGATTCTTTTGTCGAAGCATCCGCAGTAGCAGCATCGTCGTCGCTAGGCTCTGGTGCTTCCAGGTAATAGAACTAATAAAAGGAAAGGGCTTCTCGGCTCGAATGCAAGCACTATGTCCGCGTCTCGTTTCTCCGCGGCCTGTGCCCGTCGCCTACAGGCGCCGTGCAACATTTGCGTGTGCGGGAGGCCCGTGTTTTTACGCAACGGCCGGCCCTTGCTCCAAATTGTACTTTTCTGTAGGGAGGGCCGCCTTCTTCGGCGGGCGACAGGACAGGTCTGCGGGGAAGGTTTACACGGGCACAGTGCTGACCTTCGAACCTGTGAGATAGTTTGCATGAATCAGGAGGCCAAGAATTAGATTCCGGCTTGCTATGGCGGCGCCTGTCTCGTATTCTTCTGCAAGAAACGATTCCGGGCGCCATGGCTCGGCCATTTGCAAAACAGTTCACCTTGTGCTCATCCCTCTGTGATCCGCAATAAAAGAAATAGCGATGTCTCCTCACGTCTCCTTCATAATTGTTGACCGAAAAACGAGCGCGCAACGCATTTCAAGGCGCATGCACAACAACCGTCTTAGGGGGCGGCACAAGGTCTACGCCATCATTGCAATCGCGCCCTACGACACGTCAGCCATGGCTTTACGACGCCTGTCTGGATTGGGCAAGTCATCCTTACAGCCGCCCAGCCACACGTTTCCGGTACTGCAGATCTTTTACAAGAAAGACAGTTTTCTGTGTTTTGCGCAGCTTGAGAACCAATCCTCCATTCGATGCATCCGCTACCACCTTTCAGTGCTACAGCATTGCGCGCAAGGTTGTGACAGAGCCCATCGTGACACACCCCTCGGCTGCCTCTACCTAGCCTTCATGTATAAAAGTACTTGAAAAGGGCAGTCTTTCTTCACCTTCGCTAGACCACCGCTCTTCTTTCTCAGGAACCTTTTCCTTCGGCAACCACCACAAGTAACGCATTTTCTCTACCACTTGCGTTCAGTCTTTCAAACGCGACCCTGCGGAACTTATACGTCTTATACGTAACGTGGCCCATTAGCTGCGACGGCGAAGACGCCACGCTTACTTTCGTCTTCAGTACCGCAAGCGCATTGTGCGGCCTCACGTGTCGCCGATGCGCCCCTGACCGCCGCCCACACCCATGCACCGTCGATGCTCCCAAGCACCTCTGCCGTTTCGGTAACCTTATTCGTGCAGTTGATTATAATCATGGCGTTTTCGGTGGCAATCCTTGTGTTCCACTCCAGTCATTTTACGCCAAATGTGTTTAGATGTGCCTGGCAAAGGCGGATGCGTTTTTTGAAATCAACGTTGTAATATTCAAGAACTGAAGTTCAAACTGGTAGTTGAGGCCCACCAATTGACCACTTCCGCATATTTCGCGACAGACTGCAAGGCGCTCTATCAGTCCAGTACTGCTCGCTGAAGAAAGCGATCGTCTCGCCCGTCCGCATTTTACAGCATAACTCAGCACCTGACACACCACTTTCATCATCGCCCTGCACTTCAGCAGACCTGGCTACGCGTAAAGGTGTATCTACATCATCGGGTACCCTATCATGTCTCCACCCCATCATCGTATTATCTCAGAAGTGCATTCCCCAATCTGTCCCGACCTTATCCATGACTACACCCTTGAGAAACTAGTTTTCTGAATTCCCTCGGAACATCAATTAAACACAGTTATTGTACTTGGAAAAACAGTCACTGGGGCCTGACACCTTGCTGAGAGCGTCCCTCACTCACAATTACATGCGATCGCCGACATTGTTTCATTCTTCAATAGTTTCATGTCCTGTCTCTATGTCACTCTTCATCCCAATACCACCAATTCACACCAATGGCACTTCATCACACCGCTGTATCCTCATTGATACGCACGGGCGCGCTACCGTCTCTAAAGATGTCATCGACGGTAGCAGCAATTCCTCAGTACCACCTTCCCCATAAGACCGAGCAGGTTCCGCACCACTTCTTAGCACGGCGATGCCTGCGCACACAAAATCAGACGTCACCATCTCAAGGATCGAGGACTTCTTTCGGCGTACAGCAAGAGCGCAAACAAAAAAAGACAGCATGTCCATTCCGTGGATAATGGCGAGGGTGGGGATTACGGGGACTCGAAATGACATCCAAGTTGCGCCCCGAGACACATCCGATTCGCGTCCCGACCGTCATTTTTTTAAGCCGTGAGGTGCACCTTGAACATTCCCTAAATCGATTGACAGTGGTGTGCGCAGAAATGGACTCGGACGGGCATTGGGAGGTCCTAATGTACGCCGCACCATACCAACCAGTAAGCCGTTTAACTCTCGGGTACTAACTCACGGTTGTAGCCCAGTGTGTAAGACGGCTGACACTAACTCTGTCTCGTCTACCAGACACAGATTCTAATCCGGGCGGTGCCTGTGCGATTTTTTGCTATTGTAAATGCTATGTGCACGAACGAGGATGGACATTGTGAGGTCCTAAGGTACTGCGCACCTAAAACTATGCCTGTATGAAGGAGCCGTGGCCTCGTTAGATAGGATATGACTTCGTACATATATTTATGGATACGCCCCGCCAGCACTTGCAGCGGCGAAGACAAGCTGCCACCCAAGTGCGCAGTCGCGTTCCATCTGTCGCGTGGCCAAGCTCAACCTCCACCAGACGCACCACTGATGATTGTGTTGTGAATATATGGGTGATGATGATAGTTGCCCCTATAGCGAATGCTGCTGACGTCACTACACGTATAAGCAATTTACAAGCACTTTAAAAAGATTAAGGACGAGGCATGCGCCAACGCTGCTGACTGTTGGGACCGTACCGCCTTGGTGATAATGGTGGTGGACGTGCACGGCCACCTGATAACTTCAGGCTCATTTAATGCAAGCAGACCTTAGAGTGAGGAAGAATCGGTCGTTGCAATGGTTTTAAAAGGGCGCAAAGGGATATATAATACGCGACTCTGACACGGCAGTCAGAAGCTTCGCTAGAAGATTAGTGTCAGCTTAAGAGCTGAAAATAATAAATGAATGCAGCGGAGCAAGGCTAAGAAATGTATACGTATACGGGAACCAGGTCACACAGCCCTACCTGGCCTGGCAGGGAGAAACTTCACAACCTAGCTCTAATACTAACCGACCGAGCTAGCGTAACAAGCACTTCAGTCAGCCCTCTGCAAGTACAACCAGCAGTAAGCATACGGTCAATCGGACAGGGATCACATATCATTATCGATTGCGGTGGCTAAACTACTCTGAGGGACACAAAACACTACAAAAATAATTTGTTTCATGTTTTTTTGTCTACATTCAGTGGTGTACCCGGACCAATCACTTTAAAATAACCATTTCCGAGAACAACTAACGGACAGGTGGGAAGGATGGAGAGGAAGGACTGACCAGAAATGTTTTATATCATAACCATTATTAACCAATAATACTCATAAGCGACAATGGTGGGCTGCTATTCATTATCTGAGAATGCCTGCCATATGCACCCCATCCCATTCTGATCCTTCTAATTATCTCTGCATCGTGGTTGGGATCTGGGGTCACAAATTGGCCTAAGTAGATTTAATCGCTTACCACTTCCACTGCCTCGCCACCTATCTCAAACCGCTGTGCTGTCCCGAGGTTATTGATCATTACTTTAGTTTTCTGCATAATAATTTTCAGGCCCATGGTTCTACTCTGTTTGTCCAGTGCGGAAAGCATGCTTTGCTATTCGTCCCCCGAGTTACTTAGCAAGGCAATGTCATCAGCAAATCTGAGGTTACTGGGGTATTCTCCATTAACCCTTACTCCCACTTGTTCCCAATCCAACGTTCTGTATACTTCTTGTAAACATGCTGTGAATAACATTGGAGAGATTGTGTCTCCTTGTCTGACACCCTTCCTTATAGGTATTTTACTGCTCTCCTTATGGAGGATGATGGTAGCTGTGGACCCATTGTAGATATCCTCTAGTATTCTTACATAATGCTCATCTACCCCTTGGTTCCGTAATGCCTGAATGAATGCTAGGGTTTCGACGGAGTCAAATGCTTTCTCATATTCTATGAAGGCTATACATAGGGGTTCAGTGTACTCAGCGCACTTCTCTATCACCTGATTGATCGTGTTGATATGGTACATTGTTAAATAACCTTTACGGAACCCTGCTTGTTCTTTAGGTTGACTGAAATCTAAGGTTGCAGAAATTCTGTTAGCGATTACCTTGGTAAGTACTTTGTAGACGACTGACAGTAAGCTGATCGGCCTGTAATTTTTAAAGTGCTTCATGTCGCCTTTCTTATGGATTAGGATGATGTTCGCGTTATTCCAAGATTCCGCTACTAATGCGGTCATTACGCATTGCGTATATAGGTTTGCCAGTTTTTCAAGTACAATTTCTCCACCATCTTTCAAAAGGTCTGCTGTCATCTGATCCTCAGCAGGTGCTTTTCCCCCTTTCATTTCTTTCAAGGCCTTCCTTACTTCTTCGGTCGTTACTGGTGGGATGTCTATTTCGTCTGAGCTACTGTCTCGTTCGGCATTATCCTGGATGTCCCGGCTACTGTACAGATCCCTGTAGAACTCCTCAGCCACTATGACTATTTCATCCCTATTTGTGAACTTCTCAGCCACTATGACTATTTCATCCCTATTTGTGATGACATTGCCTTGCGTATCTTTAAGTGCATAGATCTGATTTTTCCCCACGCCAAGACGCCTCTTAACAGCTTTCAGGCTGCCTCCGTTCTTTACTGCGTATTTGATCCTCTCCATATTATACTTCCGTATGTCAGCTGTCTTACTCTTATTGATTAACTTCGAAAGCTCCGCTAGTTCTATTCTGTCAGCTGCGGTAAAGATTGTCATGGTTTGCAGTTTCCTAATTAGATCTTTCGTCTCCGGTGAAAGTTTGCCAGTATCCTGTCTAGCCATAGTGCCCCCGACATCTACTGCACACTCCGTGATAATACGTGTAAGGTTGTCGCTGGCTACCTGTGTCGTAAGCTTGGCTTCCTCGTTAAGAGCTGAATATCGGTTCTGCAGCGCTATCCTGAATTCTTCTACTTTACGTCTTACTGTTAGCTCATTTTTTGGCTTCTTTCGTACTAGCTTGTTGCGGTCCCTCCTCAAAGCTAGCCTAATTCGAGATCTTACCATACGGTGGTCACTTCCGAGTACTTCCACATCCTGCACGACGCCGTGGTTATCGCATAATATGAAGTCTATTTCATTTTGATGTTCCCCATTCGGGCTCTTCCAGGTCCACTTCCGACTCTCCCCTTTACAGAAGAAGGTATTCATTATGCGTAGGTTATTCCGTTCTGCAAACTCAACTAGTAGGTCCCCCCTGCTATTTCTACAGCCCAGACCATAGTTCCCAACTGCCTTCTCTCCAGTCTGATTCTTGCCTACTTTAGCATTGAAGTCCCCCATAACTACGGTATGCTGTGTTTTTACTTTACTTTTGTCGTTGAAGAAGAAAGTGTATGACAGCTGCATCTTACGGTACTCACCTACGGGGCATAAACTTGGAGGCTCACTAAGAGGGTTCAACCTAAATTGAGAACGACTCAGCGGGCAATGGAGCGTAAAATGATAGGTGTAACATTAAGGGACAAGAAGAGAGCGGAGTGGGTTAGGGAACAAACACGTGTTAAGGACATATTTGTAGAGATTAGGAAGAAGAAACGGACGTGGGCAGGGTATGTAATGCGAAGGCAAGATAACCGCGGGTCATTAAGGGTAACAGAGTGGATCCCTAGAGAAGGCAAGTGTTGCGGGGGGCGCCAGAAAGTTAAATGGGCAGATGAGATTAAGAAGTTTGCGGGGATAAACTGGTCACAGTTGGCACAGGACCGAAGTAATTGGAGAATAATGGGAGAGGCCTTTGCCCTGCAGTGGGCGTAGATAGGCTGACGATGACGATGATGACTTATAAGCACACGGGATCACTAAAAGACGGTACTGCTCATATCGGGCGACGAGTCTCAGTCTTGGGTAGTACGGATAGGCAAGGACCCTGCCAACGAGCACGGGCTCCAGGACAATGACTAATGAGGTGTGAAGAGAGTTTGATCTTCCACTAACCCTGAACCCGTCCTGGCAAAGCCATAAACATTTCTCTCTCTCTCTCTCTCCCCAAGCTGTCATTCACCCTAATACCATTTCAAGCCTTCCTCCCGTCTATTCACCACGAACAATGACCAGTCTTGCGCACCAGCATGCCATCTGTTGGCACAGTAAACGACCATCGGCACAGGGCTGCAGTTTTAAATGTGAAAAAAAAGGCATGACCACGCGCTACCATACATAACAACGAGGCCACAAGAAGCTCTTGCGCTCGGAAAGTCCTGAACTGAAAATTCTTGTGAAGGAGTGGCGATGCTCCCTGCTGCAGGTTTACAAATGAAGAGACTTAAGGCATTGTGACTGCAAACGTTCAGCTTTTGAAAAGACACGTTTTATTTTCGTAGAACCTTACGTGCTTCGGGGCAATACCCCGCCCTGACGCCCCTGATTTTTCTCCGTCCTCGACTTCTTCAGCGCCCTCTATCTCGCCTACGGCTGAACACCCGGTGACTACCATCCAAAATAATGGCAAACCACTGGGCAGCTTAAACGGCTGATGAGGTGTTGACGCAACTTCTAAATACTAAACACGGTGCCATTCCTATTCCTCCGGGAATGTGACTGTAATAAACTTGTATATAAAAATGCACATAGCACCTTTTTTGTTGTTCATGTATCGTTCTCTTACGCCTCAATACCTCGTTCCAACTGTGGGAAAGTAGACGTAGCATATGAACAGCGGCTGCCAAAGGAGCTGTCCCTGCCCATCCAGCGAACCGTGGCACCGTAAATCCTGTCAGGAGCCTCGCGCCACAATGTAGGAGCGGGGAGAACAACCATTGGTTGCGTGTGGTCCAGCTCCGGCACCGTGCTCCCGCTCTCCCACGCGGAAACCTCAACCGCCGCGGCGGATCACCTAAATGCGCCGCAATTTGCCTCCTGCTCAAACCTGTGTGTCTCGAAAAAAATGAAGGGGGGTATTCTCGCGTCCGTTTCAGCTGAGAAACCGTCATGGCAATCTAGTTGTTAGTTCATGATAGTTCACGAATATTTCAAGTCTACGTGCTGCGTTCAAGTCTACGACACAGGAAGCCAGCGACAACCTTACACGCATTATCACGGAGTGTGCAGTAGAAGTCGGGGGCACTATGGCTAGACAGGATACTGGTAAACTTTCCCAGGAGACGAAACATCTAACTAGAAAACGCCAAATCATGACAATCTCCACCCCAGCTGACAGAACAGAACTAGCTGAACTTTCGAAGTTATTCAATAAGCGTAAGACAACTGACATACGGAAGTATAATATGCAGAGGATCGAATACGCTGTGAAGAACGGAGGTAGCCTGAAAGCAGTGAAGAGGCATCTTAGCGTGGGAAAAATCAGATGTATGCACTTAAACACAAGCAAGGCAATGTCATCACAAATAGGGATAAAATAGTCACAGTAGCCGAGGAGTTTTCTAAGGATCTGTACAGTAGCAGGGACAGCCACGATAATGCCGAACGAGAAAGTAGTTCAGAGGAGCTAGACACCCCACCAGTAACGACCGAAGAAGAAGGCTATGAAAGAAATGAAAGGGGGGCAAAGCACCTGGTGAAGATCAGATAAGATCCGACCTCTTGAATGATGGCGGAGAAATTGCACTTGAAAAACTGTCAAACCTGTATACGCAATGTCTAATGACCGCAAGTGTACCGGAATCTTTGAAGAACGCGAGCATCATCCTAATCCATGAGAAAGGTGACATGAATGACTTGAAAAATTACAGCCCTATCAGCTTACTGTCAGCAGTCTACAAGGTACTTACCAAGGTAATCGCTAACAGAATTTCTGCAAACTAAAAATTCAGTAACCCTAAAGAACACGCAGGGTTCCGTAAAGGCTATTCATCAATGGACCATATTCACACGATCAATCAGGTGATAGAGGAATGCGCTAACTATACTGAACCCCTATATATAGCCTTCTAAGATTATGAGAAAGCATTTGACTGGGTCGAAACCTCAGCAGTCATTCAGGCATTACGAAACCAGGGGGGTAGATGAGCATTATGCAAGAATAATAGAGGATATCTACAATGGGTACACAGCTACCATCCTCCTCCATAAAGGCAGCATTAAAATACCTATAAGGAAGGACGTCAGACAAGGAGACACAATCTCTCCAATGTTATTCACAGCGTGTTTGCAAGCAGTATTCAGGACGTTGGATTGGGAACAGGTGGGAGTAAGGGTTAAGTGAGAATACCTCAGCAACCTCAGATTTGCTGATGACGTTGCCTTCCTAGGTCGGGGGACGGATTGCAAAGCACGCTTTCCGTACGGAAAAAAAAAGAGTAGAACCGTGGGGTTGAAAATAATATACAGAAAACCACAGTAATGATCAATGACCTCGGTACAGCACAGCGGTGTGATATAGGTGGCGAGGCAGTGGAAGTGGTAAGCGAATATATCTACTTAGGCCAAGTTGTCACCCCGGATCCCAACCACGAGGCAGAGATAATTAGAAGGATAAGACTGGGGTGGAGTGCATGGGGCAGACATTCTCAAATAATGAATGACCTACCATTGTCCCTGAAGAAGAAAGTGTATGACAGCTGCATCTTACCGGTACTCACCTACAAGGCAGAAACTTGGAGGCTCACTAAGAGGGTTCAATTTAAATTGAGAAAAACGCAGCGGGCAATGGATCGGGAGATGATAGGTGTAACATTAAGGGACAAGAAGAGAGCGGAGTGGGTCAGGGATTGAACGCGTGTTAAGAACATATTAGTAGAAATTAAGAAGAATAAATGGACGTTGGCAGGGCATTTAATGCGAAGGCTAGACTACCGTTGGTCAATACGGGTAACAGATTGGAACCCTAGAGAAGGCAAGCATTGCAAGGGGCGGCAGAAAGTTAGATGGGCAGATGAGATCAAGAAGTTTGCGGGGATAAATTGGTCGCAGTTAGCACAGGAGGGGGGTAATTGGAGATTAATGGGGGAGGAATTTGCCCTGCAGTGGGCGTAGATAGGCTGGTAGCGTGCAGCGTTGTGTGACAGCCAAACAAAAAAGAATCAGCATAGCAGCAACTGACTACACCACCAAAAAACAGGTAACGCTGCCTCCTTCCCCATTTCAAGACAGTTTTTAAAGGGACACTGAAGTGAATTTTTCAAGCTCCCGTTTTAAATGCAGAGCGTTTCTGTAACTCACGATGTCACCCGCGTTGGCGTCCGTAGCCCGCATCGCTCCCCCTACACTATATAAAAAAACTACATCCACTGCAGAAACTCTGGCCATGGTATTTGCTTTTCTTGGAGAGCCTTTCAGTTTGATCATATGCAAATGTCGTTTCAAATCGCGCGCCATCAGTCGCAAAGGGTTCGCACAACATCCGACAGATGGCGACGAGTGTACTGGCCAGTAGGAAGACGCATTGAAACATCCCCCTCGCGAGGGGCACGATCAAATGCAGAGCATTTCCGGGGGCGCACGACGTTAATTAGTTTGCGTTACGTTAATGCTGTTGCACTTGTGGCAACTGCTGACGGGAGAGCGCTCGTCAGCAGTAATTTCAATGAGTCAAGGATATAAGGCGCGTCCGTAGCCTCCAATTCTGTGTTGGCGTTGTGGCGCAGTGGTTAGAGCACAATGTAAATTGCGTTCCGCCCGCAGGGTCGAGGGATGGAAACCTGGCGCCGGATATTGTTTCTTTTTTTTATATAGTAGGGAGGGGTACGGTGCGGACTACGGACGCCAACGCGGGTGACATCGTGAGTTACTGAAATGCTCTGCATTTAAAAAACCCGAGATGCGCTTTTGGACAGCTGTAAACAATAGTCACTGATCACATGATATCACAAGCTCAGTGAAGGTCGTATAGGATGTTATAGCTGCTCCAGTGTTGACAGAAATAATAATTGTCTGCATGAGCAGCAAAGGTTCCAGTAATAGTTTGTTGTGAAATGAGGTCACAAAACGTCATCGTGTAGCTGCACAGAATGAGCTTGGGTAATAAGAACGTCGCAGTTGATACAAAACGGGCCATTCGGCATGTAGTAAGGCATACATTTTCGGGCGGCCAGTGATGACCTTCCCGAAGCAGGCCGTTGCAGTCATAAGTAATTGTTTCTTGCTTTCAGAAGCATATTTATAATTTTTTGAGTCATCTCAAATGACGTTTGTCCAATTACCAATTAAAATAAAGAAATACTAAACTGATCAGATTGCTTAGTGAAGCAAGGTGTACCTAGGTTGTCATTTTTACCTAAAAATTTTTTAGTGCGCCTCCTATTACGACCTCCCAGCAGCATACAGTTGAAACCATGAATTACTGAATTGTTTCCTCAGTTTTCATAATTTTGTAAAGCAGGCAGCGTCAAGTGATATCAACGCAATTACAAATTTGCACTAAAAAATGGAAGATGATCTCGTTTTCCAGTAAGGCAAGCTATGCTTAGGTTGTCTTGTGTTATTGATTAGTTGTTTCTTACTGCGTGCGTTGCAACGTCACTATATTTGTGCATTTTCTGATAATTACAGGACGCGCGGCGCAGGCCAAATCGGGAAAGTCAAACCGAGGTAAGAATACCACCGTACTCTGCACTTTGTCTGAAAACGCTAACTGATAAATATAATAGGTCCCTTTTAATTGTCATTTCGCACGTCTCAGAACTGCTCCAGTGCAACTCCGTATTTCATTTCGACAAATATTTTCCACGGTGAAAGCAGGTTTGGAAGGTCGAAGAAGTACCCCAAATTGTTCTGGGCAGCAAATAAAAATGACGAAATGTGACAAGTGGGCAGTGAGGAAACGTGGTGGTGTTAGAGGTGGGGTGTATCGACGAATGTTTTGTTTGCTCGCCGATATACTAAGAGAATCAGAAAGGCAACACTGTTTATATGTGAAAGCGTGATATTTTACACAAACGTATTGTTGAAGGAACATTTGAAAATGGAATGAATCAAAGTAGCCCCTAGTGAATACACGTGGTGGACTTGTGAAAATACTGTAATGTGGTAACAAGCACTGAATAGTCCAACTTAAAACAACGCATTCGAATCACTAAAGTAATTTGTACTTCCACATTCCGGTACAATGGTAAAAGAAGTCTGAGCGCCGCAACAAAAACATTAAAATCTCTGCTCTACAAACCAGTACAAAGTATCCCGTGGTGCTTTCGCCTGCATATGTGGCTTTCAGGCGAAAGCAACTGTGTTCCCCTTGTGATACTGATTAGACGGTCCTTTGCTGCTTCGTTGTGCTCTCGTTTGCTTTCCCGCTTTATTTCGCTATCATTTTGCCTCTACTTCTACATCGGCCGGCAGATTACCAGCGCCTAATACGAAAGATTCAGCACAATCTTTGATTTATAGATTTCCAGATCTCTAGATTTTTCCAAAGCTTCCGACCGGGTACCTCACCACAGATTGCTAATCAAACTTACACAACTTAATATCCATCCTCTTGTAATTGCATGGGTTAAAGATTTTCTGTCATCAAGGGTTCAATTTACATCTGCTAATAACTTTAATTCTTCTTTTGGTCAAGTACACTCTGGTGTTCCCCAAGGCAGTGTCGTGGCTCTTTACATTTTCTAATTTTTATCAATGACTTACCAAATTGCGTTTCTTCAAGGATCAGGCTGTTTGCTGGTGACTTTGTTATTTACCGTACAATAACATGCTTTACTGACCAACTGGCCCTCCAAACTGACCTTGACTCTATATTGAGAGACGATGGAAAGCGTGACCGGTTTATTCGGACACTCGGACGAAAGACCCCATCAAGTGCTGATGATGATTATGTACAGGTGATGATGATGCCGGGGACATGAGAGCTAGCACTGATGATAATGTACCGATTACGAGGAAATGTTCGTAACGTGTTGAAGAGCACAGAGTCGTGGTCAGGCTGTCTCACATAATTACCCCTCCGCGGCCGGAAGCGGCCACCTGGCCGCGGCTGATTGTTCTGTCCTGCGGTTGAACGGCTTGAGGCGAGACACGTGTACGATTTCAGTACCACGACGGCGCCGATCTGACGACTGTTCAACTGGCGTCACACGGTAATTAACTGGCGAAGTCTGTTCTGTGATTTTGTGTGGACCAAGAAAGCGATGAAGGAATTTCTCGCACAGACCGGGTACACGAACAGGGGTCCATAACAATACTTCATCACCTGGCCGAAATTGAACAGAGCGATGTGCGACGTCGTAGCGAGCTTTGCGTTCTTGTTGTTGACTTTCGGTTCGACTTCGCGCGAGTTCGCGGCAGTGGGCGAGCCGTGAAACGTACTGCTCCCGGGATGACATTTTAGAGGGGACAGGAGCATAGAAGAAAGTCGACTCGAAGGTAATAGAGGGAGAGCGGCCAAATACTAAGAAGAATGGTGAGTATCCAGTCGTTTTTAAATGCAGAGCATTTCAGTAACTCACGATGTCACCCGCGTTGGCGTCCGTAGTCCGCATCGCTCCCCGTCGGTCTGGCATTGGATTGGATTCGATTGGATTGGCTTGGATTGGCTTGGCTTGGCTTGGATTGAATTAAAGTGGATTATGTTGGATTGTGTTGCGTCATAGCCGCGCCACGTTGCGTCATAGCCGCTCCACGTTGCGTCATAGCCGCGGCAGGGGGTTCACGGCACGTTTCACGTTTCACCATCGACTTCATCGACAATGTCTACGCGGGAAGAGAAGGCGGCGCGGCGGCGTGCTGCGGATGCTGAGCGCAAGCGCCGCAAGCGAGCCGCCGACGCCGAACTTCGCCAGCGAGAAGCCGCAGCCATTCGTGAACGTCGGGCGGCGATGCGGGAGGGAAAACAAGCACAAAACGAACAGAACTCCTGCTGGCGCAGTTTCAGGCAGGGGGCGCGCGAGCACTGCGAAGGCGGGAAATTTGAAATGCGTTGGGTGGTAGCAGTGAGCGGATAACGGCGCTACAGCCCATTATGGCGAACCAGTGCTCTGCATTTCCAACAGTTTTCACGTAGAGTGGAACGGCTGTAACTTTTTTTGCAAAACCAAGGTGCCCAGCGGTAGCTGCATCGTGGTAGGCTTCGAGAATAGGGCGCCGGAGTGTACGAGGCACAACGGGGACCCATTTTCTGCCATTTGGATGGTAATTTTGCCGGTAAAGAACGCCATGAAATAGTTTGAACTTACTGAGTTGGCGATGCGCACGGCTGTTTGGATGTGTTAAACGACCGTCGAGATAATCAATGATGGGGCCACAATATGCGTCTGCGCGTTGCAGCGACGGCAAATCGACGCGTCCCTCAATGTTTGAGGAGATAACGGGGGCCAAACAAAGTGTGTTATCGGCAGGCTCCTGCGCATCGTAAGATGAAGAGGACAATGGGCAACGAGAGAGAGCATCGGCGTCCATGTGCTTCTTCCCTGAATTATACACCACGGAAAAATCGTACTGCTGGAGGCGGAGAACCCAGCGGCCAAGGCGTCCAGAAAGGTTTTTCATGGTGGACAACCAGCATAGCGCATGATGGTCGGTCACCACTGTAAAATGACGGCCATGAAGGTAAGGGCGAAATTTCTGAACAGCCCAAACGATGGCAAGGCACTCCTGTTCAGTTATGGTGTAATTCTTCTCTGCAGGTGTCAACGACCGGCTTGCGTAGGCGACGACCCTCTCCCGAAGTTTATCATCACTTTGGAGAAGAACACCGCCAATGCCATGGCCACTAGCATCCGTGTGGAGTATAGTGGGCTTTGTTTCGTCAAAGTGGCAGAGCACCGGAACAGACGTTAGGGCGGCATTCAGATCGTCAAAAGCACGTTGACAGTCATCGGACCAAACGTACTGGGCGCCAGACTGTAGGAGATGGTTCAGTGGGGACGCAATGGTGGCAAAATTCCGGACAAAGCGGCGAAAATACGAAGCCAACCCGAGAAAACTACGGAGGTCTTTTTGTTGATGGGGACGAGGAAAGCTGACAACGGCAGCGATTTTCTCAGGATCGGGTCTGATGCCATCTTTACTTACGACATGGCCAAGCACCTTGATGGTTTTGGTAGCAAAGCGGCATTTTTTTTAGTTGGGTTGAAGTCCGGCGTTAGAAATGCATGTGAGTAACTCGTCCAGACGCTTAAGATGTTCTGTAAACGTCGACGAGAAGACAACGACGTCGTCCAGGTAGCAGAAACAGGTCTTCCATTTCAGTCCTCTGAGCACCGAATCCATCATGCGTTCAAATGTCGCCGGAGCGTTGCACAACCCGAATGGCATGACATTAAATTCGTATAGGCCATCGGGAGTTGCAAACGCGGTCTTTTCTTTGTCGGACTCATGCATCGGGATCTGCCAATAGCCAGAACGCAAGTCAAGGCTCGAAAAGCATTCGGCTCCTTGAAGGCAGTCCAGGGCGTCGTCTATGCGTGGCATGGGATATACATCCTTTCTGGTAATCTTGTTGAGGGCACGATAGTCAACGCAAAAGCGCACGGTGCCATCTTTCTTCTCGACCAGCACGACCGGGGACGACCAAGGACTACATGAAGGCCGGATAACATTGCGTTTCAGCATGTCAGCCACATTTTCCTCGATGACTTGCCTTTCTGATGAGGAGACGCGATACGGGCGACGGCGAACAATAGACGACCCTTCGGTTTCGATGCGATGCGTGGCCGTGGTTGTGTGGGGAAGAACGGTTGAGTAGGAGTCGAACGATGCACGGTGCTTATTTAAAAGCTCCAAGACTGATAATTTCTGTGACTCTGTGAGGTCCGGGCTGACGGTGACTGCAAGAGAAGGCTTCGAGGACGTAGTAGCTGAAGCCAGGCATGTAAGGGGACGGGAACGCGAAGGCAGCATGGTCACCTCGACATCGGAGACAGATGCAATTGTGGATCCTTGCGGAAGCAGAACGTCTTCTGCGGTGGTGTTTTGCACAGGTATAAGAGCTTGCCCTTCGCAAAAACGAACGAGACACGCGGCAACAGCAAGTCCACGGGAAAGGAGGCGGCTGCAGGGAACGACCAGGACATCACCGTCAAGTATAGTGCTAGCAGAAACTGAAAGGATGTGCTCACAACTGGAGGGTACGACGTGATCGGTCGTCAGCACCAAAGAAATCGGCTCTGTCGGGGAAACAGTTGAATGATGAGTATCTGTGATGCTAATAGCAGGAGTTCGACAACAAATGACAGCGGACGTCGATGAAAGAAAGTCCCAGCCAAGAATTAGGTCGTTAGGACACGTGGAGAGCACGGCACACTGGATATGATGACAAATTCTTTCAATGGAGACACGCACTGTACATAATGCAGAAGGATCGATGCGTGCCTCATTTGCACCACGTAATGAGGGACCTATAAAAGGTGTTCTCACCTTGCGTAACCTTTTGCACAGATCAGCATGAATAATTGAGACGCTTGCACCAGTGTCCACCAACGCTTCGATGCGGATGCCTTCGACGAATACACACAAAATGTTCGAGGGATGCTTTGGAGGAGTTTTTATCTTTTCCCTGTATGCAGTTTCCCCTCCAAGAACTGCATGGCTTAGTTTTCCGAGAGACGAGCGCTGTCGTGCACGACGGGACGAAGCGGCGATACAGATCGGCGGAAAGGCGAAGGAGAGCGGCGTCGTTGATCACGTGAATTGCGCTGTATCCCAGGGGAATCGGCTGGGGGAGGAGTCTGGCGGGTCGGAGATTGGTAGCCTCGCTGGCGATATTCATAACGAGGGCTCGTTACGTCGCGCTCGGAGGTGTCGTAGCCACGCCGTTCATCCTGTGCACGCCTGCGACAGAACCGAGCAATGTGGCCGCGAATTCCGCAGTAGAAACACACTGGCCGGTTAGGTGGGTGCTCGGGGCTTGGCGGTCCCCACGTGCGATAGTAAGGTTGCGGCCGAATGGCATGGTTGATCGTTGCCACATATCCGGGCAGAGGCTGCGAGGTAACCGGGGCCATGGGCAGGGGCGGCCTTCCAGCGACTTCCGAATAGGACGGTACGGCATAAGGGGCGGCAAGATCAGGCACTGACCGACCAGGTACACAGGCAAGCTCCTCCTTGATTATCTGTCGAAGATTGGTGCTTGCTGAGTGGTGAGCAGGAGCAGAAACACACACGGAGGCTCGGCCGTCAAGCTCCTCCCGAATCAGCTGCCTTATAAGCACGCGAAGGTCTTCGTCGCCTAAGCGCGTGGCCGATGTATCCTGCTGAATGCGGATCGACTGCAGATCGTCAAGACTTTGGCAAGTAGTGGTGACATCCGAGACGGTTCTTGGGTTCTGAAGGGCGAGCGCAGTGAAAGCGAACTGGTTAATACCTTTCAGTATCTGGCGTACGCGGTCCGACTCTGACATATCCTTGTTGACCTTCCGGCACAGTGAGAGAACATCTTCGATATAAGAGGTGTAGCTTTCGCACGGGTGTTGCACGCGCGCTTCCAGTTTCTTTTTCGCGTCCTCAGAGCAAGCTGCCGATGTCCCAAAAATCTTGCGGATCTCGGTTGTAAAGGTCGTCCAATCGGGTAGGCGCCCCGCGTTATTGCGGTACCACGTCTTCGCGATCTCGGTGAATGAAAAGCCGACAGTCAGCCGTTTTACCTTGTCGTCCCACCCGTTATATGCGCTGACCCTTTCAAAGTTCTCCAACCACTTTTCTACATCATCCCCACGAAGGCCAGCGAAGTCGGGCGGATCTCGCTGGCGGCTGATAAAACATTGCGGGGGAGGCGTAGTCGTGGCGCTGGCTGGATCGAGCGTCATGGGCATGGTCTCCTGAGGTAGACGGCGGCCCGAACGGAGCTCCAGGAGTGGCGCTGCAGAGGTAGACTGCGGGATCGAAAGGCACCCTCCACCACTTGAGAGACGATGGAAAGGGTGACCGGTTTATTCGGACACTCGGACGAAAGACCCCATCAAGTGCTGATGATGATTATGTACAGGTGATGATGATGCCGGGGCCATGAGAGCTAGCACTGATGATAATGTACCGATTACGAGGAAATGTTCGTAACGTGTTGAAGAGCACAGAGTCGTGGTCAGGCTGTCTCACAATATCTACTTGGTGTTCCTCTTGGTTAATGGTGGAGGTGGAGAAACTTTATTTACCTCTTGGTTAATGTCGTTGAATAATTCTAAAACTAAACGTATGTCCTTTACAAACCACGCATCGCGCATTCAAACTTCCTATTCTTTATATAACTCAACTGTTGAGCTATCAGACACTTACAAGTACCTGGAACTTAACCTGCACTGTGATCTGACATGGAATCATCATATCAACATCATTCTTGCATCCGCCAACCACTCATTGGGTTTTTTGAAGCACAGACTAAAACATGCTCCATCTAACCTCCGCAAACTTGCATACACAACTGTCATCAGACCTTAAATTGAGTATGCATCTGCCATTTGGGACCCTGACAAAGCATACTTAGTTGACAAAATTGAATCCCTTCGAAATCGTGCCGTTCGTTACATCTTTTCAGATTATTCACGTCATATCAGCGTCACGGCTGTACAACTTCGCGCATCTTTACGTATCCTATCAGATCCGCGTAAACTATCACGTTTATCATTGTTCCATAAACTGTATTATCACTCTTCACTTCATCCTGATTTGTTTTGTTCGACACCGACAATCTTTCCCCGACGGGACCAGGCCTTAAAAGTGACACGTGTGAAATGCCACACTTTCAAATATTCACTATCCTTCATACCTCGCACAATTGTGGATTGGAATGCCCTACCATCTCACATTGTAAATTTAACAGATCCGACCAAATTCCAAGAACTTTTACACACTCACTTCGTATATTAACTTTGCTAAAAAGTCCTTTTACAGGTTTTAGAGTGGTTTCAAGATTTTTTGTTTGTTTTCTTCTTTCTTGCTGTCTTTTTTCTTTTTTGCCTCGCACCCGCTTGTACTTATTTGTTTGCCTATTAACGTGCTGTTCGTTCTCAATGTACCCTGCCCCCTATGTAATACCCTCCTAGTGAGGGCCTTTAGGGGTATTTCTGAATAAATAACTAAATAAGCGTAATCGATGTCTCCACGCGTTTCTCGGGCTTAGTTCTCTGCACACCGGCGCTCCATCAGTGGCGAGTCTTCTCCGCGAAGCAAACGGCACGTGTGCCTCACACATCGAGATAAACAAGCAACTCCTAATACTGCCGCTAGCGCCATTATCTGCCTATGGCGGAGCAAGTGAAAGAGGTAGCTCTAGCGGCGAGAGATATATGTCTTGTAAAAGGGTTGTGTGGGCTGGCGAGGAGGAGATGAGAAGCAGTGCCTCGTAAGGCTGCTTCAGCGGAGTGAGGACTGGGGGGATTACACAAATGTTGCCTGCCTGTAAACAATGATAATGGCATGTTTTGCGTACCACAATGACGAAATATAATTTTCATTTTGCGCTTGTACGCTCTAGATCATCCAGGTAATAAACTTTTCTCCATGAAGATGTCTCAAAGATATCGCTTTCACTACATCTAAAGGGCCTACATCATTCCCATTTTATTCTTCTTCTCTACAATTATCTCAATTGTGACATTAGGGCATTTCTTGATTGGCGAACTGCGACAATATTTGGGCTAAAATGCTGGCAGGGTCAATCCCATCGCACAGATTTTTGGGTGCTTGTGTGAGGAGGCGCTTGTTGCAGCGTTTGGAATTGAGAAAGAAGAAACGCTCGGCGGTGGCCGACGAGGATCACGCGGGGAGGAAGGAGGCGGAAGAAGAAGCGAACCGAAATCGAGGTGGCAGGTCGGAGGCAGGACGAACGGGGTAATCGGCGAGTTCTCAGCTGCTCGCCAACATCCAGGACACCTCAAGGCCGACCCCACATCCTCCTCCTGTCCTGTCCTTTCCTGTCCTGTCCTGTCTTCTGGGAGCAGGAAACAGCGTCGTCAAGCAGCTCGGATGTGACAAGGAGCAAGTTGTTCGGGAGTTACCGGCTGGTCGCCAACGCTCAGGGTACCTCCGCTTTGAGCCACACCTCCTTCATGACCTTGTAGACTGGCAAGGCCTCGTGCGTCTGCAAAGTAGAGCTCTTCAATGACCAGTGAGCGCACATGCAACAGCGCCGCGTAATCACTTGAAAGTGCAGCGCCAACTGCATAGGCACCGGGCTAGCACACCGCTCCAGAGCTCCGAAGCCACCGACTCCGCAATTGAGCAAGAAATATTTTGACTGGGACTTTCTCATGGGATATTGATTAGTGTGTGATCGTAATTTGTGCACTTGTTCATATACTTGTCTCGACAATAAAGTCCGTGTCTGACGTCATCTGCTGCGCTGCCTCTCGCCTACTTCGCAATTACCTACTCAACATTAAACAACCTGCTTTACAAATTGGCGTCCACGACAGGACTCTCTGCGTAATTTCCAGAGCGTCGAGGAGGAACGTTTTCTGGCGGAAACGCGAACACATCGCGCGAGACATACATGTGACTTTAGAAAAATTGCTGGCTGTTGGAAAAGCGATAGGGCTGTCGGGCACGGAGCTCAAAGACTGGTTAGAAAGACAGGCCAAAGCCGGCTGAGAAGAAAGAGCGATCGCGAGAGAAGCCAAAATTCACCAGCTTGAGCTCGAACGAGACGATCTAGACCGCGAGATACAGCTCCAAGAATAGAAGCGCGGGACTCCATATTTCTACCTCGAAATTGTAGAGTGAGAGCGCCGCGTCGCAGAAAAAGTGTGCCGCGCGAGCATCGAGCCGGACGCACGTAAGAGAGAAGGCACGCGTATCACAGACATCAATGAGACCGCGTGCAAAAGAAAATACAAAGAAAAGTTTTCCGGCCGCCGCTCACCGAGGTTAAAGGCGCGTGCGAAGCGCGAGCTGATCCCCCACTCAAGCATGGCATGTTGCAGAAGAACGACGTTCAGATGAGCGGAATGCGCCATGTGAGAGCAGCCGTGCGCAGCGTGCACCGAGCTGGACAACAAGCTGGAAACGCACCCTCGTACAAAGCTATGCGACGGCGCCCAAGACACTAAAAAAAGGCAGGGTGTTTGTGTAGGGGCTGGTAGGCTGCGTGAAAAAAATCAGAAAACACATGAAAGGCCGAACGCAATGCCTCCGGAAAACGGTTTCAACCGTTACTTCGCATACACAACAGAGCGAGGCAAGAAGATCGGGGAGAGTTCCTGTTGATGAGGGTAGGCCTAGATTGAAACGTAGAAAAACCGGCATGCAGAAGGCAAAAAATAGAAGAGTAAAACTGGATCGGAAGATAGGAAAATGGAGAGCAGTAAAAATAAATGTCCAGGGTAAGTGCCGCAAGCCGGATAGCGAAAGTCGCAAAGTACCCGTTGCGTCATTCTGGTGGCAAGTTCACAAATGGGCCCAAAGGATAAATCTCAAGAGAAAAGTAACGGATGAACCCGGAAGGCGCTGGTAGCCTTTGGACGTCGAAAGTGACTATCCGGGCCCTAGCAGCCCAAGTATGAGTTCTACCTGACGCTGGCATAATGATGACGCATGCGCACGAACTACAAACACGATCATGGTACCATGATGTCCAAGAATACAACTCTGCGTCGGCAGGACACGACAGAGACAAAAACTACAAATAACCGCCCTCCGCAGCAGGACTCTGCACCTGTTTCCTCTCCATTATCGAAACATTTCTGCGGCCATTAACACTGGAGAAGCTATGTGGTAAGTTCGTAAACACGTTCTTGGTTATTGGTTCTCAAAAAGTAAAAAAAAGAGGTTGTTATTGCACCCAGTAAGGGGTACACCTGCATAAAACACAGTGTGATGGAGAGGAATATAGGTGGGAAACAATAGGATAAAAGTGGAAGGTGTATAGAGGGCAGGTAGAAAGTGTCAGGGCCACTGTAGAGAGAACCGTAGTCTCTAGACGTAGAATGGTAGAAAAAGTAGTCTCTAGACGTCTTGAACGACAAGGCGTTATTTTATTTACTTTGCAACGTGCTACGCAATACGGCGCATAGCAAGCAGACAATCCATGCGCATAATTGACCTGTTTTTTGTCACGCCGGCCAACGAATTTATCCGGATGTTGTGTATGCGCCGGCGTGGAATAATCTAGTGGGCTCGGCGCGCGAGAAAATACAACATTCATTCAAAAATTGCGTATCCTTCTCCGCCCGTATGGCACAGTGTTCTTGCACAAAAACTGTGTTTTCCCATCGTCTGCACATCTCTCCGCACCACTTTACACCTGCATCTTTACTAATAACTTTTACAGAGGCCTTTCACTCTAATTCGCCCCGGAGGTGAGCTTCGCCACCGATCTGTACAATGACGAATAACGGGGATCACATTACAGGCCAGTAACGGCTTCAGTAAGAACGGTCCTCAGGCGAACATAAACCGAGATGTTTTGCACTTGCTATGTCCTTCAATAGTAAAATCGTATGACGGGCCAAGACCCACCGCTGATAGCCAAGATTGGTTATTCAGAAGCACTGTACTGATTCCTTCCAACAGGTGTTTTCTGTCTATGCTTCCTCCAACAATACGCGCATAACAGCATGGCAAGTGACACTACAAGATTGTTTTTCATCACAAAAAAACACCCTGTTTAATAAAAAGAAACACATGGTGGTAAAATAAGAGCACAACTGTTACAAATTCTCACATGTTAACGAGTACGTTCCGCTGGTGTTTTAAATAACAAGTTTCTTGGTTAAAACCGATTTCTGTCTTTGAACCTATAAACGGGTTCCAATAGAAGCGGTAATTAGTGCTACGCGCATGTATGAAGTGTATGTTCAAGTGAAAGTGATTGGGAGAACATTAAATGGTATTGTATTTTGTGGTGTTAATAGTATTGATGAGTTGGTTGCTGTCAGGTGCTTTCCTGTAGCCAAATGAATTCGGGTTTTCTGCGTTTTTAGTACACCAAGTCCATAAAAACCACGTACAATTGTACTTTTAAAAAGAGCGGATACAACTAGCGATTTGAATGAGAGTATTCGGAGCCAAATTCGAAACATAGGCAAGTGTTTACGGTTACATATTTTATTTAGCCAACCCTAAGGTTTAAATTCCCAAGCATAAAATATGTGTAGATGTGTTTTGTTTTCAAAACTCACATGTAAACAGTTTTGTTGCTCATGAAAGCGTATTTGGTCTCTTGCAGAATGTTTTCAATGGGCCAGAATTGTAGGTTCAGAGGAACGTCTAACCAAAAATTGCCAGCAAACATTTAAAATGGATTGTGGCGGTCGTGCACCAGTATTCCACCAATTTACAAACTGTAAATGAAATTGGAAATAAATTTTTTTCAGAGCACTTACTGTACACAAAGAAGCAGTGACAACCAATCACTCGAACATTTAGCACAAGGTACCTCTAAAATAAACCTAGCACGATGGGTAAGTGGTTTAGTAGGTCGATTGCTAGAGTAATGACGAAAAGAAAGAACAGCCAAGTAGAAGCGACATACTCTCAGTTTTGTGACCCACATCGTATTAGAGCCCTTCACCTGTGCAGTTTTGACTTAAAATTTTGTCACCGCTAAGAGCCGAGTGAATGTGCCTGTCTTAGGTAAAATGAAAGAAACTTCGACATCTGAATGACGGTTTCGAAGCAAAGTCGAGCGTGCTACTCACTGTATTGGCAAATGGATGCTTTCAAAGACGCAATGTTCAAATAGAACCTCGCCTGCAACACACAATACGAGCATACAGGCAGCGGCGTATTTTTGAAAATGGAAATCATTTTTGTGTTGTAGACACATGCAGCCACACACGGGAGAAGCTGCAAGCCTTAGGTTGAGACATAACTAGAACCATTCTAGAAACGTAGCTCCCACAAAAAAACCGGCAGTCTTGTTCCTGAAACACTTAACCCTAACGCTACTCGTTAAGAAAAGATAGGCCTGGACGAATGGCGAAATTCAGCAAGACAATAACACACTGCATTATAGCAATAAAACTGTGATAACGCAAATGGGAAACATAAGGCACTATACATTTGAAGAGGACATTTTGCCCGACCCTACAGCAAACCTACAATTTGGAAGGGCGGTAAAGGATATGGTGCACAACGCATTCATGGCATCTTTCGAAAGCGCCACAGCCTTTCGCCTAGGCTGACAAGTTCAGTAAAGCGGCGTGTCAGCTGTGGTACTGTAATACGAGCAGTATTTGTTGCAGTCTTTCTATTTAATCAAGCAAAGCAAATGGGTAGGTTCATAATACCTTTGCATATCTTCCCCAGCCAGACAACGAAGATCCTGCTGCTGCTTTGCGCTATCAACAAGAAACTCAAAGCATAATGGCTAGGTTTTGAGGGAGACTATAATGCGGAGTATTCTGAACGCGTACTCCACAGATAATACGCACACACACACACACACACACACACACACACACACACACACACACACACACACACACACACACACACACACACACACACACACACACACATACACACACACACACACGCACGCACACGCACACGCACACACACACACACACACACACACACACACACACACACACACACACACACACACACACACACATTGCTAATAATTGATAAATCATTCACTTACATCTTTTTTAAACATACTCTTCGTCAATGTGGCGTATTCAGGGTGAAGGTACCAAATTTCTGTATTGTAGCATACGCTGCACCACCAGCGAGGAATGAAGACAATCTCTCAAGGGACATACATCCCAACCACGTGAAGATCATAGGATTGAAATAATATGACAGAACACACACGGTACTCTCTAAATGAATGTATGAGAATGAAGACAATCTCTCAAGGGACATACATCCCAACCACGTGAAGATCATAGGATTGAAATAATATGACAGAACACACACGGTACTCTCTAAATGAATGTATGAAACATTTCATTTAAAGACTATAGGGGAAGTAGATGTTCACTTTAAAAATAACAGATTACCGTAAAACGGTTACATGGGCTAAGACTTGCAATTGCCGGCCCGTCATTCTGAGCTAGCGTTGAGGGCGACCGGCTTGCAGCGGAGATGCCACCGTGCCGACGACGAAGAGGCACCTTCGATGCTAGCCCATGCGATTATAGAGGAAGCAGCACACTTGCGTGCTAACGGAATGATTACTTTAACGAACAGTTTTCAGTGGTACATGAACGACCAAGACTTGGGGGCAGCCCTAGCGCCTTACGGTCGGGTGCTCAGCATTCAGTACCCGAACTTCAATAGTCGGCCGCGCATTGAGAACGGCATGCGCCTCGTCCGCATCGAGATGAAGTCGCCCATCCCGAACTTCCTGTCGGTGCGTGGGTACAAGGTGCAGTGTGAGTACAGGGGCGTGAAAAGAGTTTGCTCTCGTTGTGAGCTTGAAGGTCACAACGGCACGGACTGTAAAACGCCGTGGTGCCGTCGGTGCGAGACATTCGGCCACGAGTTCAACTCGTGCTCGGCCCGATGTCGCCGTTGTCGGGGAGATCACGCCACAGCCGACTGCCTCCGTCCACGTTCTTACGCGCACGCGGCGAGCGACTTTCCTGAACTGCCCCGAAATACCAGCGAGACCCCTCAGGCGACTTTGACCCCCCTACAGGCCCTACCTGCCGATATCCCCTGTAGCCCTGCGCAATCGTCCAACGATGACACTTCGCAGGACAAAGCTGCAGTTGATGAGACGCCGATGGAAGAATCACCCTCCTTGCCGTATCCGGACAAGGACACGTCATCATCTCAGGAGCAGACTAGCCAGCCCAGTGCAGCGACGGAGAGCAGCTCACCCTCTGATGCTTCCTTTTCGCTGCCAAGCTCTTCGGATATCGAAACAGAGGAAAGTGGCTCTACTGACTTTCATACAGCCCCCGCACCACTGAAGTCAGTGGATTCTGCTCGTGCGACCAAGCTTCCCCGAGGACCTCGCAGCCGTGGTCTCCGTGCCCCATCCAACGAGGACGACGTGAAGCCCATTCGTCGTGAGGCGGCAAAACCCTACCATCGCGATGTGACAGCAGCTGACCATCATGGCGCCTCCCCTAGACCCTCCGAGGATGCCTCCCTCCCGACCGACCCAGCACCCTTGAGCGAACCGGACTGTTCAACGCAAGGCAAGGACCCGCGTCTGGTCAACCCAATTAATCAGGTGTGGGACTTGCTAGGCGCCTCACGAGTGGACAGCAAGCGGCTGTTATCGATGCCAACGCCCTCAGATGACACGGCAGACCCCAGTAAGAAACTGTGTCTGCCCGCCTCCAACGCTAGTCCTGATTTGTAAATGAAGGTAGCATCAATGGATTTCGTTGCCAGTCTAGCCATCCTTCATTGTCAGATGGCCGTGTTATTCTTGCTTGCCCACGGGGTTTTATGCTGGCGAAATGAGAAGCAGTGGTTGAAACGATTGCCAGCACGAAATCCCATTGATGCTCCTTTCATTGCCATTTTGATGTTCGATTTTGTTTTGGGTTCGACGGCCATTTTGGTCGCCTTTCCTCCTCAGTACACACATCATGTGACAGCGTTCTTTTTTGCACACGGCCTCTGCCAGCTCCCTCGGTTGCTCCGTTCCGGCATCACGTGCATGTCGTGGGCTCGCCCCACGCTAGGAGCTTGTTTAGCGTTGGGCACGCGAGACGCAGGAAGGCTGCGCCTCACGAGGCCGTATGCTTCGCCTTCCTTTAAAGGTATAACGAGGCCAGCTGAGCTCGTGAACCGCGTCGCTGATTTCTGAGGAGGAGTAAGGGATTGACAACGAAAAAGGCCCTAATTTTACTAAATCCTTTAATGCAAGTGCATTTACTTTCTTTAAATGCTCAAGGCTTCCGCAGCCTTGACAAGCAGAGAGAGATCATGCATTTTGCGCGAGCAATGAAAGTTGATATTCTTTTTTTGCAAGAGTGCAATTTTCGCACCCCGCATGATGTTAAATTATTTAAACAGCGTTTTTCAGTTCACGCCTTTTTTTCGCTAAACGACTCTATGGCCTCAGGCGTTGGTGTTGTCTTTTTGAGTGCTTACCTTCGCGACAAAGCACATGTAACTTTTGGCTTTGACGGCCGGGTAATTGCCATTGATTTTTACCTGTTCTCACGCCGGGTGAGGGCAGTTAATTTGTATGCGCCTGCACCGCGCCATCTTTCCGCCAGTTTCTTTCGTTCGCTAGACATGTTTTTGTTGGATGCCTACCCAACTTTTCTAGTGGGCGATTTTAACTGTGTTGTTGACCCCGAGCGAGACGTTAGAGGGCCAGGCCGAGGAAGGCCGTATAGAGGTGCGAGCGCGTTGCGCGACCTGATGGATCAGTTTCGCCTCTGCGATGCGTGGGTTCATCTACACGGAGACGTGTTTGTTGCTACATGGTCTGGGGGTCGATCGGCCAGTCGTTTAGACAAATTTCTTTTTCCGCCCGAGTTAAGTGGCTTGGTAGAGAGTTGCGAAGTGTTGTTCTTCCCAGAGGAGGTGCCCAGAATTTCAGATCACGTGCCAGTTTCGGTGAAACTAAAATCCCATACAGGTGATCCTATCCCCAATTTGTGGCGAATGGATCAATGCTTGCTTACTGATGCCGTTAGCGTGGCAGGAATTAGGGCTTCTCTAGTGGAGGAAAGGGACACTCATCAAGGGGAAGCCGACTGGGACTGCTTGAAAGCTGGATGGCGTACACTTCTTACCCAAGCAGGGCGTGAGCGCAAGATTCGCATCACGCGTGATCTAAACGAAACCCTCAGGAGGTTACGAATAGTTAAGAGCGCAGATACTGTAACGTTTGCTATGCGAGACTACATGGATCTGCTAAAAGCGCGATACGAGCGCCTTTTGCGGCAATCATCACGCGCAGCAAGCAAAGCATTCGTTTTGGGGCGCCCAGTTTCAGATCCGTCTGTCTTAAGGCACGTTAAAGCAGGCTCAATAGATCAGGCATCGCGTGTTCATGTACCATACGTACAATCACCGAATGGTGAACGGAGTACGAATAATGAGCATATCTGCAGGACGTTTGCCCAGTACTTCCAAGAATTTTTCAGTTCAGAGAAGGCTTACCTTGATGAGAACAGCTTCAAAAATCACGTACGGAACTTTTGCGGGGTACTGCCCAGCGTCCCTAGCCACTGGCACGAGCGTCTCTGTGCCCCTGTCACGGCGGAGGAGCTATGGAAAGTACTGAAAGATATGCGTGACTCCTCCGCTCCTGGTCCTGACGGAATCCCGGCGGGGTTTTACAAAGTGTTTTTCCCGGTCCTCAAAGAGCAGATGCTAGGAATGGTGAACGCATTCTTGGCCGAAGGAAGGAAACCCGACTCGTTTCGCGCGGGGAGGGTAGTTCTAGTAGCTAAGCCCGGCGGTGATCCTTCAGAACCGCATGCCTACCGGCCGATAACTCTGCTGAATGCGGACTACAAGTTGGTAGCGTCTGTGCTGGTTAAACGCATCGGCATGGCGCTCCCGGAAATAGTTAGCTTAGCGCAGACGTGCAGCGTCCCCGGCCGCACTATATTCTCGGCGCTGACACTAACTAGAGACCTTTTCACCTTCGCCAAGCGGACGGGCATCTCCGGCTGTTTTGTCTCGGTCGATCAGGCGAAAGCCTTCGATCGGGTCGAGCACCAGTACTTGCTCGCAGTCCTGGAAAACTTCGGCTTTCCTCGGGACTGCGTGGCAAGGTTGGGGGCACTGTACACGGACGTGACATCGCAGCTTTTTGTGAACGGGCAGCTCACTGAACCCTTCCCCGTGACTCGTGGAATAAGACAGGGTTGCCCGCTGTCGCCCCTCCTCTTCGCCCTATGCCTTGATCCGCTTTTGCGTCGAATAATTGACTCCCCTGCGATACGCGGCTTCCCGTTGCCTGGCCAGGGCCAGGTCAAGGTCTCGGCGTACGCGGACGACGTTTCCCTGTTCTTAAGAGACGAAGACAGTTACGCAGCGTTTTTACGGCTTTTCACAGAGTACAGCGAGCTGTCTGGTGCCCAGATGAACAGGGGGAAATGCAAGGCGCTCCGCTTTGGCGCGTTCGCGTCGGACCTGCCTGGCGGCATTGAATGGGTTGCCCGAGTGAAAGTGTTGGGGGTTGTCTTTCGCGCGTCGGGCGAAGTGGCGAATGAGACATGGCGGCAGTTGAAAGGAAAGGCGGAGGCGCGGCTAGCAGTAGCTGCATCCTTCGACCTTTGTTTGCAGGAGCGCAGCTATGTGATAAAAGCCTGCGTGTCGGCAGCCTACTACTACGTAGCGAGGGTGGCGTGGCCACCACGGCATGTACTCAGGAAACTGGGAACTATGCTCGGCTCCTTTTTCTGGGGTGGGAAAACTGAAAAAGTGGCCCGCACTTGCTTGCGACTTCCAAGCAGCATGGGCGGTTTCAGTATCCCCTGTTTAGAAACAATGAGTAGTCTCCTCGCAATAAGGAACTTGCTCAACCTAGCTAGTGATGAGGAATACCCGGGGCGAAAGCTCTGTGAGTTCTTCCTTGGCACTGACCGAGCATTGTTTTTCGATGTTGTGCGGGTAGGACCCTCAGCCGAGCAGCCACCCCCGTTTTATAAGCACGTCATAAAGTCGTTCAGAAATTTGAGGACGCAACTCCCTGACATTGACGTCTTCAACACACCGCCGAGTAATATTTGCGAAACCCTCGCAGTGACGCAGCTCACTCAGGACCAGCTCCGAAAGAGCAGGGCGGTAAGGTGGAAGCAGCTGACGGCCTCATTTTTACCGGCCGACGTCAGAGATTTCAGCTGGCAACGCGGCTGGGGGGTCCTGCCCACGGCAGACCGCATCGCAAAATGGGGTGTGGCACCCTCCAACAGGTGCCCACGGTGCGGGCAGCGTGAAACCCTGCAGCACGCGATTTTCGATTGCAAGGTTGCTAAGACCTACTGGAAATTGTTAACTCGGATGTTTGGACACAAACTCGACGCACGCACAAAGTCGCGCGACGCATTTGTTCTGTTTTTACTGTGCGTTGGTGCCCAGATCATCTCGAAAAGGCGCGGCTTTGCGGCTCTCAGAGCGCGGCCGCAAAAGTACATGTTCACAATGCTTCGGAAAATGCGCTCGCGTCTATTCGATCACCTGGAGGCTGAGCTCGCCGCGCTGGGGGAAGAGCAGTTCCTTCAGCGGTGGTCCACTCGGTTTATCCGTGTGGTAAACAAACAAATAGAAGTGTCTATTCTACCCTATTGACTGTTGTATTGATCTTGGCGTATTGTCGTGAACTTTCGAGGATGTCATCTACAGTGATCTTTCAGAGTAATTGTGCTTCTAATAGTGTGTGTACTAGTGAACTATGGAGAACTGTGGAGTGAACTGTGTGTGTAGTGAGTAGTGTAGTAAGTGAAGTGATAGATGCAGTGTGTATGGTTTAGGCGACCCATGTAGTATTTAGCACAGCGGGTCTTTGTATCGGCGATTAATAAATTTCCTTGAAGAGGGCAAATTGTCAGGATGGTCCGAATATTCACTGCCCCCTGATCGGACGGAAGGCCGCTTTGATATTTTTAGTGCACTGGGCAAAATGCCTTCGGCGTGCTGGGGAGACGTACCATAAGTAAAATCACAAAAACACCCTTCCCATGTCCCTGGACAAAGCCTGCGCAGGATGTGTCACAGAGAGTGAGGGAAACGGGGAAACAGGGTGCGTCCACAGCTTGTAGAAGTCTTGTGCTACCGCGGAGCTCTGATACATGTAACTCAACTGCCTGAGGTGCACGCGGAAGCGTTTGTATGGCTTGTAGAAACTCGTTTGATCAGCTGGCTTTACCGCCACAGACGGAACTTTCCCGCAATGCACAAACGTTAGCCGGCGTCCAACTCGCGCTCCGCACAACAGCAAAGCACTCCGCGCGGAATTGTAGAACACCTACAATGGTGAATCTTTCAGGCTCTGTAGGAAGCCAGAAGCCGTATCTTAATTTGATCAAGCAGATATAAGAGTAGTAATAACTTCGAATGAGGAATCGCAAAACTGAACGAAGAAGCGACCTCGCGTGCGAACTCTGCTGCACCAATCAGCACAGTTTGCAGGCAGCTGGAGAGCACTTAGCGCGCTTTCACACCACCGGGTGCCTCGGCGGGAAGTTTTCGTCGTCTGCTTTAATGGCGCAATTCTTGGGCCTGTTTTGGCGCAGCTTCACGTCCATTGCGTGCTTTCTTTGCACGGCTTCATTTATTTGTTCGAGAGCCCCTCCTTGTTAACTCGGACTCGTCCGAACTAAGTGGTCGCACGGCAAAGGACCGTTAAGGATTGGTTTGCAGGAGGGGAAAACAAAATGTAAGGACAACATACACACATCTGGGCGCTAGAGAAACAATACCTTTTGCGCACTGCTTGCCCCGAATGGGTATCCGTTCTCTAAATTGATGAATACCGATTTAGTTGCGGTGCATGAGGTATTACAACGGGCGAAAGGAGCAACTGGTTTGATAACTAGCGATTATACAAGCTCCGTGAGCTTTCTCGCCCTTCTCAAACAAAAAAAAAAACTAGTTTTGATCGGCATAAATGGGAATCACTAAGCTCACATGCCGCATTGTTTCGATGTCCGTGCTTGCGTGGCGCGGTGGTCTAACCCCAAGCTAGCACATCAGGATGGCTAGGTTCCGCTGTCTGACCCTTCGAAAGACGCTTCTCTCCCTTTCTTTCTGCTGACGCACGGCAGGGCTACAGCGGCAGCTTTCGCCACTCGACCCCTGCCTTGGCCGGCGCTTCTGCATTCGGGATACCACCCCCGTGAATTTCATGTAACGGCTGACAGAATCACTGGTTTCAGTCTTTCTAGATCCACGTGTATGATTTCAAGTGACGTCGCATGGCCAGTTGTTGTGGTTGTTTCTTAAAGCTTTACTTTCCAACCACCTTTTCAGCGTGACCTGGAGCCATATTTTTATAGCAAGGATGATAAAAAGTAAACACAAACAAGCACTTTAGAGGCGCTGTTTCACCTGGGGACGAGCAAAAATAGGCAAGCAGCATTCGGAACACTATTAGTTCTCACTGGCTTAGCACGTGTTTTCTAGCACCAGTATGACAAAGCGCGCACACACACACCAATCAGCGCATGCGGCAGAAGTTTCGCCCCTAGTGTTGGCTGGCCTATTGTTTCTATGGAGGTGGCGTCACAGCGACAATGCCACTGTTTCTTGCAAAACTGGCGGCCGTGAGTCTGATATCCCGGTTATAGGCCACAGTCGACATCGCAAAGGTCTCGGAGACAACCCTAGACAAAATAAAAGCTTTTCCGCTGAAAAATACTTCGTAAACCGGTGCATCTTGTTTGTTCCTAATATATTTCAAAAAAGCGTACATGAGGACATATTGTTGAGCCTATCGGGCCAAGACCGCCAGCCGCAAAATAAATGCCTTGACGTGTTCCAGTGTCCATTTCTTCGGTACCTCATCAGTCTTTCAAAAAGATTTTCCGGAGAATAGCTTCGGTTATCACCACAGGCATTGATGAGAGACGCCTGCCATATCTATCTTTACCCTTTTTCGTCTTGGAAGCCACTCCTGGGCAGTTTCTTCAAGCGTGGATCTAGTCATGTGGAAAAGGCCGTCGCAATTGAAGAAGCTGCCGTCCATTAGTGCTATTTCGCTGGAAAAATACATTGTTTTCGCGCACCAATAATGGTACTTCCATGCACACAATGAACATGTTGCAGCCGCTTCATCAGAATTCAAGCATTCGTGTGAACGTTTACACAGGAAACACACGTTTCACATTAACAAGTAATGCTCTTCACGTAAGAAAAGTGGAAGAAGAATACAAGACACGGCTCGGAATCGACCTTCCATTAGTAGGCTTCTTCAGTGTTTCCGCACTAAAACATCTGTATCATGTGCCTGAAGTCATCAGGAACCTGTGCAAACCAGGCATTCGTTCATGAGAGTCTCTCTTGTTTTTTTGCGGCCGTTTTTTTTTTTTGAAGCTGGGCCTAACTTTATGCCTAGGACGAGTACGCGACGAGCGACAATAGCAATCTCGGTCATGTCATCGGCTCAGTCCAAAAGTGATCAGCCTGAACAACCAAGATATGAAAACACCATCCAATGTGGTCTAAGTGATGAAAGAGACCCAACAGAAAGCTACAATGACGAAGCCTGGATCTTCCACGTCGGACGTGCTCAGAGACCTAAAGCTAAGATGAGTGGCACTAACACCTTAAGCCTCACCCCTGCTCGTTCGTCCCTTAAGCCAAGTGTTAATAACAAGAAGCCTAAGCCACCACCACTACCGGAAAACGACTACATACTTGTTATCAGATCCAAGGAAGGCCTATCCCTCGCCAAGCTTGGCCACGCCCAACTGTTCCAAGCGATTTTGCGAGAAGCAGGATTCACCTGGCGAAAAGCCGACACGCGGATCCGGGTAGAAGAAACCCAGAGCATTCTAACCGTGAGCACGCCTCATCAGCAAGCTGACCGAGCCATTAACAGAATCCGAGAGCTGACTTTTGGGCTTCTAATATACCCGATCAATCTCTTCGGGCTCGCCCCATACGACTCTGCCAAGGGGGTGATACACAGCATACCAAATCACTACACGATAGAACAAGTCTTAGACGACCTATACTTCCCTGGGCTCCAGTTTCTCTCATGCCGGCTCCTCGGCACCACCGGGACGGTTGTGATCGCTTTCCTAGGGCACAAAGTGGCGTTCTACATATACTACAAGGGAGTAGAAGTGCTACCTCTACAAAAAGACCTACAAAAAGAAGTGCTACCTCTATAAAAAGACAGTGCCACTCTACAGCGGTTGCCAGACCAGGGGTCATAGATCCGACGAGTGCCCGAATCTGGACATTCGCCGCTGCCAGACTTGCCGGGGGAAGAATCACCAACCAGGACGTCCGTGTAGCCATTGCTGTGCCCTATGCAAGGGGGACCACTTGAAAGCCAGCAAGGGCTGTCCCAAGCCATTCTGTGAGCCCTATCTTTTGCGACGTAAGGCGCAGGAGCGGGACCACCAAACCCAGCTGCGGTCCCTTACGACGCAGTCAGGACCTTCCAAAAGCACCTCTCGGAGACTTTCGAGCAACTGTGCACTTCTGGACGGCACTGCATGGCACCATTCCCGATCAAAACCACGGAGGGGTGGCGGAGAAACGAAAAGGTGTGTGCCGCGGTCTACCTGCCGGAATCCTCGGAAGGCAGAGACTGTTTGCGCTACCAGGTCACCATGACCATCTTCGGTCAAGTTTCAACAGAGGAACCAAAGCGAAACCGACAAAGGCAGTGGAAACAGCGGCGAAAAAAGGATAAGCACGGCAGAAAGAATCTCCCTACACAACACAAATGACAAGAAAAAAAAATACACCGCAAAAGAACAAACGCGATAGCCTCAGCATTTCTGAAAGCACACTTTTAATGCAGGAGCTTTTTAAAATCAAACAGGTATTAGAACAAGTCACTATAGAGAATGCTAAAACAAGGAAGAGATCCGTAGCCTCAAAAGAGAAAACGGCACTAGCGCAGCACGAGCACACGACAAAAAATGATGAGTGCCAACAAACGGCCTATACTCGAAGACAAACCACAGCAGATGCCCTCCGCCAGTCAAATATTACGGAAGAATTCACAGAAATGCAAGTTGCCTTTGAAAAATAAGAAACAAGAGCGAGGAACCCCACAGCGGACATAGCTTGGTACTGCTAGAAGCGAGATTTGAAAAAAATCTCAAGCATGCCATTGAAACCTTTGGTACGAGCCTTGGCGATAAATTCAGCAATGAACTAAGCAGTAAATTTGAAGCTATGGGATCGGACTTACCACAGACACTAAAGACTCAAATTGACGGTCTAGCGGGTAGGATGATACAGCTAGAAGTAATAGTAGCCAACATATCGCTACCCATAAACAGTTCAAGCATCAGTAGGAATCACAACTCTCAACGTAGATAGGAATAATAATAATAGCACCAACATTATTGAGGGCTACAACGTATGGCTATGGAACTGCAGGGGATATCGTCGCAAGAGAGGCAACATCAAGCAGGACAATGCAAACCTTTATGTCGCTGAAACGCCTCATCTCATAGCACTGCAGAAATTTGGATGCTTAGCCAAATTACTGAATGTTAAAGCTTTCTACTCAAATACGGATGATGAGAGCAAGCACAAACCCGCAGCCTGCACGCTGACCACGAGACACGTTCCTGTAATACAACACGACATCGAAATCACATTGATTGAGTGCATAGTTACAGAATTTTTTCCCACGAGAATAAGAGAAAATGAAAACAGGATTTTCGTAGTACATGTCTACAGTAACGCCCAAAATCCACAATTTTTCAACTATTTTCTGGGAAAGCCAACACCACAAAAAGACAACCACTACTCATGGTGGGTTATTTTAACGCCCCATGTACGGGTTGGGGATACGCCAGAGACACACCCAAGGAAACCTAGGAAATTACCCAGCACGAAAGGCTCTCTCGCATAACTTCTCCCGCTCACCCCGCGCGGTACCGGAAAAGCATTAGCACGCACATCACTCCGGATCTCGCTTTTTCGAAGCACGCATCTCAGGTAACCTGGAATACCAACCAGAAAAATATAGGGAGCGACCACCTCATTATATCCATCCAAATCATTGCTGGCCCAGCTAAACCCAAAGGTATCAAAATCAAGATTCTCGAATGGGACGACGTCAGAATCCTGAGACTTACTGATTGTCACCACGATGGTGGTATGTTGGACATAACCGACATCGACACATGGTCAGCACAGATGTAGGCGCACGTGAAGAAATCTACGAAAACCAAACCAGAGGAGTCGGGTTTGGCGACAGCTTATTCCCGCCTACTTCACATGTGGGAAGCAAAACAGGACTATACCCCCAAACTATGATAGGATTCAGAGCAAAGCCTTCGACCCAGGATACTATGTTGCAAATCAAGCACCAAATATTCGACGGCGACAAACTTTCTCCTTCCGACACAAGTGCAATCTCAGGTCTTGACCTCACCAAGGCTTTTAATAACGTCAGACATGAGGCGATACTACTGGGGCTAGCCAAGATCGCCCCGGGAAGCGAGTATACTTTTACATCAGAGACTTCGTTATAAATAGGACTACTGCCCTTCCCGTCGGCAGCATTGAGTAAGGTTACTTGGCACTGGGTGGTAGGGGTAATCCTCAAGGGTCTGTGCTCTGCCCTTTCTTTTCAATGTCTCACTCCTAGGCCTGCCTGAGAGACTAAGCAACATGAAAGGAATTCACCACACTGTGTACGCCGACTTCATCACGCTCAAGATCGGCGGTGGCAGCGATGGGCACATTCAAAGCACCCTACAAGAGGGAGTAGACACGTTGCGAGATCATGTTCGAGAACGAGGACTGAACTGCCCTCCTTAGAAATCCGAGTTGCTCATCTACCGGCCTACCAGCCGGGGACGGAAGAGAGACCCGTCGAATCCCGAAATCTGGGTCTACGCCAACAACCCCAAGATCCTAGTCATGCGCAGCATTAGAATCCTCGGCCTAAGGCTGTAATCTAATGGTCACAACAGAGACAACCCTTCATCTCTAGAAGAGCACTCAGCTCACCAAGCGGCTCATCTCCAGTGAGAAACAAGAATAGAGCAATTAGGGAGGACACTCTAAGACGGCTCGTACAAACCTTTGTAATTAGTAAAATCACCTACAGCATACCTTTCCTACTACTCAAAATGACGAGAAAGCAAAACTTAATGGCTTCATTATGAAGGTTTATAAACAAGCAATGGGATTCGCAGTTACCACACTCAACGAACCCTTCGAAGCACTCGGCATCAATAACTCGATTGAAGAACAAATTGAAGCGCCACCAACAGCGCAATTGGAACGTCTAGCTAAAAGAAAAACGGGAAGACCCATCCTGCAGTCACTAGGAATTTGAAGGGGAAGTTCCCTCCGAAATGCAGTTGACCTCCCACACGCATGGGAAAAATACATTCGCATCCCACCGCTACCAAGAAATATGCAACCAGAACTAAACGTGGAAACAAGACTAGCAAGGGCACTAGCCCTTGGAAACGTTTCCGAATCCATTGTAAGCCACGGGGGATTCTCTACGATTCTAAGAGCTGCCGACGTCGGCGGCTCTTGTCTCAACTCTATGGAAATTGCAGTCGTCAGCATGGGTGGAGTAATGGCGTCAGCATCCACCCCGGCCGAAGATCCCACTCAGGGCGAGGAAATGGCCATATCCCTTGCTATAAATTCTGCCCTAGTTACCACAATCACAAGCAACTCGAAGTCCGCCATGCTTGACTTCGCGAAAGGCAGGATCTCCCCTGCAGCAGCCTCGCTGTTAGAGGATAATAAGCAAAAGAATTCTTTCGATATGGACTCCGGCCCGCTGCAGTCTACAGGAGAATGAACTGACCCACGCAGCCGTTTGAGCTCTGGTGAACCGAGCTGTGTTGTTTACGACGTCACCACTACTACCATCGTCCCCACATCAGACCGCAAAGGAAAGCCAAGAAAAAGCAGACAATATTAGATCTCTCAAAGACAGCCTAGTCACATACAGGGATATAATAAATCGCTACAGGTTATCCAGACGCAAATATCCACGGGCCCACCACTGCTTTTCAAGGAAAGAGACAGTCACGTAGCGACGGTTGCTGACAAACATCCAGACTTTTAGTCAAAACTGCACTTTGTGCAACAACACAGCCGACCTATGATATGGTCCTGCCATGAGGTGCAGAAAAATGCGACCGCCTATAATAGCCAATCCGATGTAAACACACCTAAAAGATACAAAATTAGGACTGTAGAACAATGGCAGACTGTTCTACTCAGTTCCACGCTGGAGGCACAACTCACACCAGTCCGAATGGCCGAAGCTACCTCGATGATCCAAGGAATCCTGGCTGCCAGACGAGCGAGGGAGACCATCCACGTCGTCTACCCTTCATAACCCATCTCGGGCATCAAATAAAGTCATCTCTCTCTCTCTCTCTCTCTCTCTCTCTCTCTTCACGTAAAGGCAAACTCGATAAAGTTTTTGAGTGTCCGAATGAACAGAAAACAGTTTAAAATAGAGAATGCTATTCGCACAGAAGGTATTGTCTCGTAGCGAAAGACGACACAGCTGTTTCGAAAAGAAATCATGTTTATTGGAGCAAACTTCTGCTCCCCTAGCAACTCAAAGAATGCAGAGGCGGCGAACCCGTCAAGAAAAGAATGTGCTCAGGCGAGTGTCAGCCAGTGTAATGTCGCGGCGTCTGCTCGGAGGGCATTTAGCTTTCAACATGATCGTTCTCGGACCATCGATTTACAGCGAGTACAGTGGAGATCGGACAGAAAACACAGCCGGGCGCGGCCGGGAGGTAAAGCACAACGCCTACATAAACAACCTAATGCAAGGTACGCAGCAATATGATAGTAGTGTGGTTTACGTGTGTTCTTTAGGTTGCATAGCCAGGAAGCTGACATAAAATGAGCAGCAAAATAACAGTAGTGAAAAGTATTATATATACTGATCGGTACAATCGGGGGGTATTTGGTACGCCTCGGACATTTTATGCGAGCATTGGCAGGTCACACTACGAGCGACGCCAAGATAACAAGGTTGAAAATTTAATTTAGCCCCACCTCGGCGTCCATACAAAGCAATATGTCGGCCCACTGGTTGAAATTGTTGCTGGCTGCTATTTGCAGGCTGCTATCCATAAAGCCGGTAGTCGTCCGAGTAAGCCGCACAAAGGGAACCCTCCGCTGTGTCAGCAGACGTATGGTATAGCCCTACATCAGTTTAAGAGACATGCTCTTGGACTGCAGACGTGTTCTTTCCGAATAATAAACCCTTCCTGAGTTTGTAAGCTCGCACAAACGGCCGGTTCTTAGTTTCGGTGTTTTATTGTAGACTGCCTCGCAAATTGTTCAGTCGCTACACATTTTCTCGTCATGACACTGTCTAATGGCTGGTAGAATATCATTGACCTCCGTACAAGTATCAACCAGCGTTCATAAACACGTTCTACAAATTACCCTTTGAACTAACCGAGGCCTGCTGTTTTTCGTTTAATACAAATAATAATTTTCTGTTTCTTGCTGTATTTTTTTCTGGAAAGGAACATCAGCAGAACAAAATACTCAAGACGAAATGTAACTGCTTACAGTGGGGCTTACTCTTGCTCAATAAATGCAGCAAATATTTGAACTGCCGTTTTAAAATCAAACTGATCCCTCGAAGGCGTCTGACATTTTTTAGAACAGATAATTCACATCCTATAACACAGCGTTGCCCGCATTGCTGTAAAAAAAATAGGGTAGCCAAAAAACGTGGATTACGTCGGGTGTAAGCAGCCAAATAAAAGAAAGACAATATTTTCTCTTGGTTTTTAGAAACAAGAAACCAAGGCTGTCTTTTTGAATCCAAACAATTCGGAATCAATAACCGACGGATATCAAACAAAGCAGACCAACCATTCACACAGACAAGTTATAGGAAACTCTAATTTACTTTGGAACACCGTTACTCAAATAAACACTGGCCAAAAGACTCATGCGCCTTCCAAAATACAAGACATGAAAAGTCACCTGTGGGGATATCTGCAGACATATTCAAACAGCAGTTCTTAAATGCTGGCAACTTTCACATGTCAAAAAGCCTCCGGATTCTTATATATCTATTCCCTATAAGGATTCTTTATTGTTGGCACTAGTTTTGAAACAGGAAGATGAAAATTCTACTAGTGCCACAACAAATACCTGCGTGCCAGACTACAACAATGTAATCGATCTTCCAAATAACCCCTCAGCACTATTATTGCACCTGCCATTGCACATATTTATATATTTATTTTATTTATTTACAAGATACTGCAGGCATGAAGCCCAAGCAGGAGTGGTACAGGCAATGAACAGGAAAAAAAGAATATGAAAAGGCATCAAGCCTAACATCACATACATACAACAACCAATTAAGCGGGATTACATGACTTACATTTTGCAAAAAAAAAGGGGGAAGAGAAACATGGCACTGAAGTAAAGCAATGCAACAACACAATGAAACAGTGGATAAGACAACAGCAAATCATTGTCACGTCACCAGGAAGACATGCGCGTCGATAGAATCTGTAGAAAGAAGGGCGGCAAGCGGTAGCGTGTTCCACTCACTGATCGTGTGTGGAAAAAACGAAATTTTGAAAAAATTAGTTTTGGCGAAATATGGAGTTAAGGCAAGAGCATGTAAATTACGACCACGCCGTGTTGCCAGGAGACTAATGTAGGGGCTGGAATCAAATAAGAGCTTCCGGTTAACTAATTGATAGAGTAATTTTAGCCGAACTTATTTACGTAGGGATTCTAATGTTGGGATACCATGTCTTTCCATAAGGGCAGAAACGGAGTCTGTTCGCCCGTACATACCATAAATAAAGCGGATGGCTCTTCTTTGAATTCTCTCGAGGCAATCGATATTGGTTTTCGTGTGAGGATCCCAAATAACGCAAGCATATTCGAGTTTCGGTCTAATTATTGAAGTATACGCTAAGTATTTAACTTCAGATGGAGCATCCTTGAGTTTGTGTCGTAATAAACAAAGTTTACAGAAAGCTGCAGCGCACATGTTAGTAATGTGAGAGTTCCAACTTAAGGTACTGGTTAATGTTACGCCGAGATATTTGTGTTCCAATACTTGCTTTAGCGGTTGGTCACAAGTACAATAAGTAAATTCCAAAGGGTGTTTCTTTCTAGTCATTCGGAGGTATACTGTTTTGTCATGGTTTAGTTGCATGTTAGAAGTTTTGCTCCAAGAAGCAACATTTCCTAACGCTGAGTTTAACGCAAGTTGATCCTCGATGCTATTAATTTCGTTAAAAAGGATGCAATCGTCCGCAAAAAGACGTATTTGGACCAGATTATTTATAACATTAAAAATGTCGTTACAAAAAATAAGAAAAAGTAAAGGCCCTAGCACACTTCCTTGCGGTACGCCAGATGTAACAGGGAGAGCGTCAGAGGTGCTTCCATTTATGTCGACGTACTGGCTGCGGTTAGGTAAATAGGCTGTTACCCAAGAAACTATAAATGGTGGAAGCCCGATTTGATGTAATTTGTCGATTAATTTGTCCTGTGGAACGCGATCAAATGCCCTACTGAAGTCTAAGAGAATGAGGTCAACCTGTCCTCTCTTATCTAGAATCGAAGAAGCATGGTGAACAACTGATCAGTACAAAATCAAGCAAACGGGTTTCTTTCCTGCTGAAATAAAAAGCGCGTAGCAGTTTTATTTACAAGCTGCAATCTAAATAAGTTCAACAATTACACACCTATTTCAGTATTGGCCTTTTTTAGAAAATAGCCGCACCTACCATATCCAAAACACCGAATAGCTTCCTACAATTGAGCGGCGTAATTTTCACTCGACAATAAAGATTCCAAGGTGGAATATTAACAGAGACCCCGTTACTTGGTATCAATTTTGCTTGACTTCTGTAACACATGTTATTCTGTTAACCATTGCACATTAATTGCGAAATTAGAAGTTTACGGTATTCGTGGCGCAACATCCCGTGAAATACGAGCATGTGCGGCCAGTCTGTGCCCAAAGAACGTTGGCCAGTCTTATTTGACCCCCCCCCCCCCCCACCCCTAAAGTTTTGGTGAAAGGGCTCGGCCCATGTTCCAAAATAATATTTCGCCTTGTAAATCTGGATCTTGCCTGTCATGCATTGCCAAATATCTAGAAAAGTTTCTTCGGCCGCTTACGCCGTTTAAGACGTTTGGCCGGTACATGCCGGTGAAGTATGAACTACGAAAACTCAATGTACCGCGAGAAATGTACCGCGAGATAAGAGTGACGGCAGATTCAATGATTCTTTTATTGCGGTAACGCAGATGTACTTAGAGAATTGGAAAATAAATAAAACGGGTAGCCCGGTTTTGAATCCTTTATGAATGGTTAGTAAGCTAGGTTTGTGAGGGGTTCCAGATTGAACAAGCATATTGTGGGGTCGGTCGCCCTAAAGTTTTATAAGCTATTTTTTTAAGGTCCGGGGAGGCTACCTTTATATTGCGCTGCAAGTATTAGAGTGTGCGTGAGGCTTCTAAACAGATGATTTGAAGATGCGATGAAAACGGTAGCGGCGATGACAGATGCACTCCGAGGTATTTGTATGATGATGTAGGGATAACTGGCACAGACTTTATGCAGTAGGTATACTGTGTAGTGCTCAATTTGCGGGTGAATGACCACATTTTGCTCTTAGGAAGGTTTAATGGCATAAGTGATTTATCACACTCAGCTTCAAATAAACCGAGATTTTTTTGAAGTTCAGCGCGGTCGTCTGGCGCACAGATTGGAAAGAATGAAACGCTTTCATCGGCAAAAAGTCCTACTTTGTAAATAAATCAGTGTGCAAGACATTTATGTATATTAGAAATAGAAACGGGGAGAGACAGGCACCCCGGGTAACGCTTGACGTTACGTCAAAGAGACGCGAGACGTAGTCATTAGCGTTTGTGAACAGCTTCCGTTTTATTTGTAGGCATGAAATTATGTTGGAAGGAATTCCACGGTTCCATCGTTTAGAGAGTAATTGGTTATGGCAGACAAGGTGGAATCCTTTAGAGGAATCTAAGAATATGGCTTCAGAGTGATATGGCTTCAGATCTGGCTTAAAAATATGGCTTCACATTTTCTTCTATGAAGTGTAGTATATCATGTGTTAACTCTGCTAGTTGTGTTTCGCGCGATAATAGTTTCCGAAAATTATGCTGGTGTTCAGAACCAAACTTGGTGGATTCCAGATATATGATTAGGTTTAAAGCTATGATATGTTGGAGTATTTAACTGGGATAGTGGTTAAGGAAATAGGTCGGTAGTTGGCTGGGATTGTGCGGTTGCCTGGTTTAAAAATAGGAATAAACTGAGTTATATTACAACCGTCTCGGACGTTTCCTGTTTGTTATGATTGTGTGAACATCAAGTATGATTCAAGTGCTGGTATGTTTCAAGTTAATGCAACGATGATGAAAAAAGATAGCCCTTTCCATCTGTTGTACGACGGGGTAAGGACAGCTAAATGCTACGCCTAAAAGAGAGCGTATTTATTCTCGCGATTAATTCATTGGTCGAGGTTGAACGCAATCAGCGCTGTAGTTAACAGAAAATTAACAGAATAGAAAAGGAGAAAACTGAAACGCCCGTGTGTCGACACTTCGGTGCACTCTGAAGATCGGCAGGTGGTCTAAATTTTTCGGAAAATTTCCGCTACGGCTTGCGTCGTAGCGCAGGTGTAGCTTCGGCTCATGAATAACCGAAATTTTATTTTTACCTTTCGAGGGAAAGACGATTCGATGTGGTGGCGTCAGTTGCGGGCATGGCTGGTGACCGCATCCGTCGAGTTTGCTAGTTCGATTTTACTTGGCCTTGAACGAACCTCCCTGCGCAGGCGTGGCACCTGCTGAAAATGCGTGTCCTTTCTTTGCCCCCCCCCCCCCCTTAGTATCATTTTCCCCCTTTAGATACTGCAGTTGCCCAGATTCAGGCCAGCCCTCGAATCTTGCTTGTTCAGGCGCAGCTTCCGGCCGGCAGCGATGACGTATTTCCATGGACACTTGAAGGGTACGGCTGATAGCGGACAGCTTGGAGCCACTGGGAAATCGAAAAATGAGCCTAATAACGCTTATCGCGTCAAAGAATTCTAGGGATGTTACAGCATCTCATCGAAAGCATTCGAAGTTATCAGCCACAGCTATCAAGGCGCCCCCACCGCCTCTTGAGGAGCGGTCGCACCGAAATACCGAATACTGCCGTTCAGTAAAAAAACACCTCGGCGTTTTGCAGAGACTCGGTAAGCCCCGTTTCGGTCAGTACTACAATATCCTTTGCAGTATCAGCAGCATAAGAGAAATCCTCATGATTCCGGCCTGCGCTACGGATATTAGTGAAAAGTATTGATATGTTTTACTGGCTTGCGGGCGCACACTGCCATCTGCTATTTGCAATGTTGTGGATGAAGAAGCTCCATCCTTATCACCCCGACGTTGAAACAAAGCATGTGAATTTGACAACTCAGAAACAGAATCTTTGACTGGTCAGTATTTATATATTTTTTTGTTTAAAATTGGCTTACTGTACGAAGCTTACACGATTCCTTGGGTCAGTTTCTTTAGCAAATTCTACCGGTTTCTCCATTGCGTGTCGCGTTGATGAACAGAAGTCTTCAGCAAATTTAAGGTCCGTTCATTATTTGGAATTTATTGAAATTTGTTGGCTGGAATTGCGCGGTGGCCTGATTTAAAAATTCGAATGAACTAGGCCTTCTCCCAATACTCTGCGAAGTTTCCTGTTCGTAATGATTGTGTGAAGGTCAAGTAAAGTATCTGGTTTGAGACTGAAATGGTACTCTGTAGTAATTTACTTTTAGATCGTTAGTCACTTTTAATATTCCTACTGGGGAGATTTCAATCCCTGGCATCGTTACAGCTAAAGGATTGGGCGGCGGGCGGTGTTACAGTATCAGGGGTATTGACAGAGAAAAACACAGAAGAAAAGTAGTCTTTCAAAGCAGAAGCGCACTGTGCGGCGTCGATTGGTTCTCCGGCAACGCTTGTCAGGTATATTCGATTCGATATTCCATTGAAGAATTGATACTAGTAGTCAGAGAAGAATTTGGTTTTGGCAGCATTTAGTTGGGATAATTAAGCGTTGTTTAGCGCATGAGCGGTAGCGCTCCATGCACTTGAACTTTGGCTAAGGTCAGGCGTTCTGTACAAGCGTTTCTTTTGGTTGGAAAGTAATTTTAGCTGTTTTTTCAATCATTGGCAGTTGGAATCTGACTTATTAAGGGTAGTAGAAATGTGTTTGTTTTTTGGTTATGCACTGTAGTATTAAAAGGTTCCCAATTAGTGTTGACACTTCGAGTTGGGTACGTATCCCTATAGTTATCCAAGACGATGGAGAGTTAGTGAGTACTGGTTCGTGAGGGCTGCGTAGCGCCTATTTACTGTCGAATGGTATCTCTGAACCGAGGGCGCCACTAAAGTATTTCTCTTCGGGGCCCTTGTTCGTATATTGTTGGTTTTATAACTGCTTTTTTTGAAACTGATATAATTTTAATCAGTGACATTAATTTTAAATCTCTATCACCATTGCCATTTTCCCAAGAGTACACAAAGTGACAGAAACACAGTATTAACCCGGGAGCGTTACTAGGCTCACTCAATAAGCCCGTCAAGTTGCCGCAATTATCAGCCGTGATCATCGGCCATGCTGATCAATTTCTGCGAACGTACGTGGTCACAACCAACCGAAAATGACTACATCAGCGAGCGCCCCCACGAAGCCAGGAATTCGTGTAAGAATCCCTGGCGTGTAAAATCAGATAAGGGGGCGAATAGAGCTCTCCACAATATTTCTACTACAGAGAACACAGGAAAAATACGTGATTTAACCTAGCACAGACCCTGACCCGTAAAGTTCGTTCTCCTATTCAGCCCTCTCCCCCCACCCTCCAGAGTCATTGATTTCGTGCGCAGCGGTGCATAGGCGCTTTGCAGAGATGTGTGCAAGCTGACAAGCTGCATAGTGTTACTAGTCATTATGGTGTTTTGGTCACATAACCCCTTCATCCCAGACTTTTAATTCAAGCAAGACAATTTTTTCTGCCAGTATCGTTTTTTTTAATTTTAGGGTCCCAATAGCCCACAAGCTATAAATAGAGCTGGAACAGCAAATAATAACCGATTTATAAATAAGGTAATTTATTACGACCTCTGGCAAATAAAACTTTTACGTTCAGCAGAAATGTTGCTTTCGCATATTTCCCTAAAGTTTAAGACCGCATAAACCTACCAGCAAACAATGAGCTTCGTAGTGAACGTCTTTGTAGATTTACAAGCTTGAGAACAAAACTAAAGTATCCGTTTTTTGCAACATCAATGTCGTTGTTTCGTCTTCAACGGATCTTCTTCTTTGTAGCGTGCAGCGCCACTAAAAACAACAACAGTTATATCTATAGCAATTGGCATCCTTGATGAACAATTCCCCAGTAAATCAGAAGTTTTGGTTTCGTTGTCTATGCGCTAGAGGAATGTTTCTGTGATGGCGTCAATTGGTATCGCCAGAGCCGAAATGGTTAACTGAGGACCGCGAAAGCGCTGTCGCGGCAAGTCAGGCATTTTGTGACGACATGTCCACAATTCGTCTGCCGTTTTTTCAGGCCTTGGGTTCATACACTCAACTTGGTAGATTGTCGTAAATTCCCTATGTTTTTTCCGCAGGCAAAACGTAAGTAATTTGTGGTTTGTGCTCGTGCAGCTCTGAGGAAATATCGGGTAGTTTTATAGGTAGCTTCAAAGGATCGCTACGAAGCTATTCAATATTGGGCACACACCAAATAGAAACATTTGCAACCTATCTTAAAATTATGAGGGCAGCTGACGCTTGCAAAAGGAAAACACCTCTTAAATTTAAATTGGCGTCAACACCGCAAGACGACTCAGTAACGTTGATGCAAAAGCGAGAAATGGCGCTTGTTAAGTATAGAATATTGCGCTATCTTTTTGGTGTATCTATTTATTCCGTTCACCCGCTTTCAGTAGCATGTTTCAGCTCTCTGCTTCAATGTTAATTGCAAGATGTTTATTTCATTATCACCTTTCGGCACGTTACCTCCGCCACGTTATCATATACTGCTATGTTTCAAGTTTATGGTGCGATCATGAAGAAAGATAGCCCTTGCCATCTGTTGTGCGACGTGGTATGGAGAGCAAAATGCTATGCCTATGAAAAAGCGTATTTATTCTGTCGCTTTATTCATTGGTCGAGGTTGAAAGCAATAAGCGCTTTAACTAGACACTAGTTTTTTTTTGTTTTCTATATTGAATTTCATCATGTGACCCCCAAGCTTCAAGGACTAGCATGGGCAGATGAAATGCCTTGTTTTCTTTGTAATGTAGAGGCTTGTTCTGCCTTCTCATTTTGCTCTTACACCAGAGAAATAATTGCTTTTAATTTGTGAACAATAAACCAAAATACTGAGAAAAATTTTTTATGCATAGTCATTACAAATTTTTCTAGAGTCAAACAATTACGTATTTCACTTGAGATTTTTTTAAACCAGCCGTAGTCCGAAACTGCCCCCGTGCAAACTGACGGGGACTTCACGGCGCCGAAGGTAGGTGAAATATTTTGCGCCATTTGCAAGCTATTAAATAAAATAACGTGAATTTTACGCAGCCTGAAGTTGTCAGTGTGTGACGTGTACATTCCCGTCAAACGTTTAATTTATGTCAAGACTTAGCCAATAACAGAGCGGGTAAAGCCTTCAAGGTATATTTTGTTCCATAATGAAACGAGGATTACGTGATCATTCCTGTTGCAGTTGTTTTTAATGCCGGCCGAGATATAAACCCCTTCTCTCGTGAGAAAAAAGGCAAACTTTTATGGGTGCAGTAAACGTCTTGAAACTCCAAAATTACAAAAGCACACACAGCCGCTTTCTCAGCCGCAAGTACGCGTGCATATCTGAAACCCAATCAGACAAAGCATTGGGCGAAATCAGAAATTCACAGAAAATTTTGAAGTTGTGAATAAGGCACATTTAGGGCACTGGAAGCACATTTGGTACCCAAAAATGGTGCACATTGAGCAGCCACTGTACTCTTGAGAAAACCAATGGCGCCGTTACGGGCGATTTGCTTTGCAGTTCGCCACCAGGTCTTTCAGAACGCGGATAATGTACGCAGCTATGACGTTACAAAACGCGGTTTGTAGACGAAGTAACATTGTCGCGTCTTACATCTTAAAAAATCTGTACAAGTTCTGAGAATTTCTGCAGATTCTTAGGATGTGCGGATTTTTTACGATTTGCGCGGAAATTCTAATGCGTCAAATTGTTAGGCCGGTTGTCTAGAGGGTGAGTTCTTTACAGCCTAATTAGCCATGAGTAGCGAAAGACGTACTTTTTTCTACTTTTTAGGTGTTCGTTTGTTCATTTTCTCCAATGAGGTAAATATAAACCATTATAGCGACACAGCACCTTTACGTCGTTAATTGTGTTTTTCTTCCGAAGATGCAATGCGTACTGCAATGTTAGTTTGTTCGCATTATCAGGGGTGAAGCACCTCAGGGGCTCGCTCTTTCGGCCCCGCCTTTTGTCTCACGTAGTCACTGTACTAAAACATTGCGACACTCGTTCTCTAACGCCTCGCGCTAGAACGTAACCCGTTCTTTAAGAACATACCGGGACACTCACTGTCCAACGGCTCGCGCTCGAACTTTTCATCTCAATGGGCGTAACCCCGTAGTAATAAAGCACGCGGGGAAACTCGCTTTTGAACGCCTTGCCCTACATCTTAGCATACTTCTTAGCGTGCTGCGGCGTTTGACACGAAGACAACTGACAGCCAGTCTTTCTTTCATTTCATAGCTTAAATCCGGTTCAACGCAACAGAGGGCGCCACTGCATCAGCAAGCGGGTGATCGCTCCTCCCACCGGCGCTTCTCCGGCGCCCAATGAGCAGGCGCCGTGTGGCAAGGGAGAGACTTGCAATCTTTGAATACACTCATGCACTCCTGTTTCTCCCCTCCCCACGTTTCACGTAAGTAGAGATGGTCCGGGAGTTTTTAGTGCGCACCACTTTGGACACCACGGCAGCAGTTTGGCGGCGGCGATAGCGACGGCGACGGCAACGGCCATGGGCACGGCGACGGGCTTGGAACTGAGCGAGCGACGACAGCGAGAAAACTGCCGAGAGTACGGCGAAAGGGTTTGAGGGAGGGCAATATTCTGTGCGCGCAAGAGGCGCTGGCCTGTGTAACGCTTGGCGAAAGGGTGAGGGGCAGGCGTGCGGGTGACAACGATGTATCACTACTCTTGTAAAATCTGAATTGGCACAAGTTCAATAAATGTCTATACGTTGCCTGGCCATCGCTTTACAGTTTTTTCAAGGGCAGCAGTCAGCATTTAGTTTATGTTCTACCATTTTAAATTATCTCCAAGCATTCATAAACAAGTAAAATAAATTTTACGTTCCTAATGTGAGCTTTTTGGGAGCTACAGCGAGTATTTCAAACTCATTTCTTGTTTCGCAAATAAATTCTACTTTAACAACACGCTGCAAAGTTTTGTGATCGTATTTTGGGAGAATGACGTCAATTTGTATTCATGTTTTTGCATGTACACTTATAATTCCTGTAAAACCCATTGAGGACACGATAGATATGTATTGCGCTGAATAAAAGTCGTTGACCTTGATCAGACTGACTTGTATTTCTTTCAATGAGTAAACTGGAATATATATTTTGCTCTGTACTATTTAGGTATTTTTAGGTACACAGAATAAAGGTCCTATTATGATTATCTTGGTAGTTACACCTGGTGTTTTAGTCATTGACCTCGCATTGCCATCCTTAAACCAAACCGCATCAGTTCTGGAAAACACTAATATTTGTGTACAAACCGACTTACGTTATTCGTATAAAACTGCATCCATTATTCGTATAAAAGGCCAATCTACAATCTTGGTGAATTTTAGGCCTCTGTGTGTTTTTTTTCCTGTCTTCAACGCGGTTTCAAACCTTTTTTTATATTTGTTTCCAGATTAGATTTTGCAACAATTCGCATTGTTTGAAAAGAAACTTTGCGTGGTACATTTACATATAAAGATCCGTGCAATGATGACCATAATGAAAATCAGGGAAACATGTGGATTTTAGTGGTCACTTAAAAAGGGGTGGTCAAATGCGGCAATTCTGTATCTTTATGGAGATTTTTGCATTATAATACAATAATGCGTATTGTATTACATTCATCCTAGTTCACAGCGCCGGTCAGACGTTTAACCAGTTAAATGCCGAAAGTATCTTGTATGAATAAGCTCTTCATTTTGTGATAATTGCTGGCGTGACTAGCAATTTTGACGTATTGTTAGAAAAAAAATCTTTTAAAAATTCACAACAACCCTTTTTGTAACTTAACAAGATTTTCAATCTAAAAGAACAGAACCATACTTTTTCGGAAAAAATTTAGTACCCTCTATTGTGAAGTTTGAAAAAAAAATTAATTGTGCCCTACCACCTCATGAGGATAAGTAAACAAGAAGTTTGTATAGGCAGAACCGCTGGAAACTCGTGACACCGGTGGCAATATTCATACATGTCCCGATATTTAGTGCTAAAAGCTGCAGGTACAATCGAAGCAAATTATATGCATTTAACCGGCAGTACCTGGGTTGGTTTACTTAAAAATCCTCGTTGGGTTGCTTTTACGATACTATGCGGAAAAACGTTGACGCGGAAGTAACAAAACGACTGCTTCCGAATGGCGCAGAAAGGTTCCATCACGTGATAGATGAAAACTAGCACAAAACATTTGGCGCAGCTTACAATAGTGGTGACAGGCTGGAGAACCAGCAGAGCTGGTGGTCGACCTAGCTTATCCCCATACTGACAGCGGATCCCAGGAGAGAGGGAAAGCAGCCGGACCCGAGGAGTGCAAAGCCGTTTTCGACGGCACTGTAGAGCAAATACTAATTGAGTATGCATAGTGTTTTATTCAGGAACAACCGTCGTCATCCCTTTCGTCGTCGTCTTCCGCCGACACAAAGTCACGTAGGGCAAATTCTCTTGTAGTGTGTCCTCGCTCCGGCCAACGTCATCGGCTTGCTCGCCTCTAGTTTTTCGTCAGCTGTTCCGTTGGTCGTCTCCGCGTGTGCATTGTTAACACCTGCCTTGGAAGATTCGTCTTCATTGCACTCGGCCCGAGTGACCTGTGGTGCGCCGGCCGTTCCCCGACTAGGATGACGAAGGCGGGAGGCCTAATGTGGCGTAAGCCCACGCGCAAGCCTGGACGACGCCGGGCGATCGCCGCAGGCCGAGCGCTCACGTTCGCTCAGTGTTTTGTATCTTGCTAAAGCCACTGCGCAAAGACCGTGCCCGGTGCCTCGCGCCACGGATGAAGAGCTATGGCCGCGAGGCACGCCCTCACGTACGCTCGGCGTTTTCTATCTACGGCGGACGGATTTGTGCCGGCGTAGACAGCTCTACGGTAAAAAAAAAAACAGAATTCCCACTCGCGCAGTTCCCCGCAGAATAAGAAACAAAATATTCATGAAATAATGCGCGTTTAATGATCGCTCGCTGTTGCCCCCATCAACGCGGAGCGATTGACGTCAGGAGCAGATGACAGTCGTTTTTTAGAGGTGCTGTTTGCTCAAACGCTGACTGCCATGTGCGATCGGTATGTTTTTTTTTCTTTTTGCAAGCCGCGAACGTGACGCATAACCACGCCCATGCCTTAACGCGGCCTGGCGCGGCCCACAAAACGCATGCTCATGTGCCCTCGGTATTTTCTTGGTATTTGTTCTGGTTATGGATGGCCCCACTAAGAGTTTAAAGAGCTTTGCTCTTAGAAAAGACTGTTACGGTTCATGAAGAAAGGGTTACATGATTTGTTGTTGATATTTCGGCGTGAAGGCTAATTGGAGCTTTTCTATTTCACGCACCATCACAACGCCCTTCCATCAGAGGGTAAGGTGTTGTGTTGCTGAACCCAAAGATGCGAGTTCAATCTTGGCCGTAAGGGCTCCTTTTCACATGAAGGCCAAAACTGAAGGCGCGTATGTGTCAAGATTAGGGGTCACGTTATAGATCCGCAAGTGGCAAATAATATTTCTGAATCCTTCGGCCACGGAGCGCCGCATACACAGGGCATCTTCAGGGGTTCAACAGCCGTTTTTTTTAATTCAAAACGTCTCACTCACTTTCCCTTTCAAGTCAGTCACAACACTATCAACGCTTTCTTCGTTGGAGCATGAGAACAAGAATGTGCAACAGTGTTGCAATCGTAGGTTGCTGCTGGTAGCACGAGCAGACAGCAAAGCTGACCAATTGAGTTGTCACACTTTCGGAAGCCTAAAGCATGATCGCTGCACACAGGGACCATTTTTGTATTTACGCAAAAACTGATACCGTCCATGCGTTGTGATTTCGGCGCACGTTAAACATTCCTGGTAATCCAAGTTCCTCCACCAGCCTGCAATGTTCGGATGACCTGATTACATTAGTGGCTCCGCAGCATCAAACGCAATAATATTTCTTGAAAAGTGTATCGCTAAAACAAATGAGATAAAAAAGTTCCGCAAATATTTGAAAACATTGTGAGCAAAGTTAATACTTGCATGACTTCTTCTGCCTTTTGCAGCCTTCACCCCGTAATTTAGAAACACACCTATGGGTGACTTTTCCTTAAAGATCCGTTCCTTGGCCTGATTTTCATATATTCCAACTAGTAATCGCTACGAATTCAGAAACCATAATGATACACAGTATAATCGTTTCATTATAATAACATTCAATTTATAAAATAATTATAATCACAGTATAACATTCTGAGAACGCTTAGAGTGAAATATTCGTGTTTTCAAGCGAATTTTTAAAACACGATAATCGTCAAAGCAAAGGCAACGTGTAGCGCATAATACGAATTTACGTTTTTATCGAGAAACTATCTTCAATGACCTTGCGGAAGCTACATATTTTGAGGCTAAAAGCGGTACCAAGGGAGTTAATGACACGTGCAGAAAAGCAAAATAATGCCGCGCTCTCCCGTTTTCCCGGCGCCGATAACATCCGCTTGTTAGTTGGAGTTTGAGTTGAGTTTGTATTGTTTTGGCAAATAAATGCGTTAATTCATGTTGTTTTTCTTACATTTCGGCCAACACATCCTTCGGGTTTCTTTTTTTGTGCGTTTTGTTTTCGCCGTCCGGCCGAGCCAGGTTGTGTTACCTGTGTTCGAAGCGAAGTCAGGGTTTCATTCTATTTCTTTTTTTAAGCCACACGGGCTATATAATGATACTTGGGCGTTTAGCCTTTTCGCTACTGAACTAAAAAAATTCTTTGATCACCAGTGTTCTGAATGCAATGTGATGGGTCTAGAAACAAACGTGCCGAAAGATAAATGCTCGCAGAGCCAACGCATCGGCATTCTATTCGCTGACACTGCCCTGCTCACCTCACTTTGTTGACTTCTGATTCGCCGCTTGTGTATTCTTTGAGTTTTAGCGGAGCACAAGTTCACTCTAATAAACTGTATTGCGTAAGGAAACCTGCGTCGTTGTTGTCTACATGAGAATATTATGTCGTACTTGTTTTCGGCCTCGCACCCATAGCCACCGTCGCAACGATGCTGCGCCCCTGCACGGGGCACCTTGTGTCTTTAAGGTTACGGTATTTGCGACACCGAGGACCTCGATCCCCCTTGTCGTAAGGAGTTTAAAGGTGAAGGGTAAAAGCCTTTCACGGTGGCCGTTGGAACCCTGGCAAAGCTCCGGCCGATGCGCTCCCTGTCTATTTACCATGCGGGGAGCTCCGGGAACTCTCAAGCTATCAGGGAAATGTTTCAGAAGAAAGAACCGCTGTCGCCTTTATTAGATTCTTAATGGTATTTTGAGCCCCCTCCCCCCAATAAACATGATCGGCTCCTGAAAAGGGGCCGCACAGAAGTGCCCTTTCCACCACTTTCTGTAATCATCTTTTCCAAGCCTCACAATTCTCGTTTTCGGGTTGTAGATTCAGTTGAAACCTCAGCAACACCTTTAGCGTCACTGTCTGCATTCCTGATATCAAAAGTCTTTCCGCGAGTCCTAGGAGAAAAGTGTCACGCTAAACAACTTGACACAAGGGAAATCCTGGTGCAAGTCAAAAACCAAAGAACAAGCCTTCAACCTCCTTGCCCAAACTCGCACTTTTGAGTGGACCTCAGGGTCGCACTCCACCGGAGCCTGACATCTGAGCCACACCTCCTCTGCGAGACTGGTGTAGACCTGCCTGGAGGCCCCAAGGAGCGGTGTTTTACGGCCTTCAGGCGCTCAAATATCGGAAACGACTGTATGAAAATCTCCATGAAACACATTCTTTTGCCAATAAGCCTACCGAAACTTCGCCATCATATCAATGCAGGTTTTCTTCGATGTGCAGCATGTTCCAACAGAGCTAACCCGCACCGCTTTTTAAGTGCCAAAGGTTCGGGCACGGTACAATCTCTTCCAGAGGAAAAACGACCTGTGCGAAATGCTACGTGCACTACCACACCACGGACAACTGTGAGTGAAATAAATTTACTTGTGCTAACTTGCGGGGACGGCACACAGGATACTGCAGAACCTGCGAGAAATTTCAACTGAACGGAAAATCATAAAAGTCAAAGTAACAGAGACCATCTTTTCAAACGCACGAAAACTGTTTGCCTCTTTCACTCTGATGAGGTACGCCCATGCAGCTTGCTGGGCGGGGGAGCTGCGTCTATTTTCGGCAGCGACTCAGGTCAGCGAGGCTGATCTGCTTGCGCCCCCTCCCCCCCCCCCCCCCTCTGGGTTTCCTCTGGGAGCGAAACACGCCGCCACACCGCAGGGGAAGCCCGCAGCGGTTGTGGTGGACAGAAGCACCGATAGTGCCATCTCTGCCGTCTTTACATCTAAGGCCCCCCGTAGAACACAGGGCGCGAGGAGATGGACGTGAAGGCAGCAGCAGCGATAGCAAATTGAAACACATTCACAGAGACACACATTCTTACCACCCTACACGTAGAGTTGGCAACACAAATGCTCACGGCGCACATACTCGAAACTACCGAAAAGTCCTTTTCTCAGGTCGCTGGCCCGTCGCGCCAGCCTAGGAGGTTCTAGTAAAAAGAGGACTGTAAGTGGGCGCGAGTGGCCCTTACCCAGGCGTGGGGTATCGTAATTCGGTACCCCTCATTAGATAACCTCATATCCTGTAAACAAGTAAAGGCTCATCGGAAACGTGTGCACCTTGAAGCAAAGACGGATAGCTGGCGCGTCTTCTTCATCTGCATAAATTCATACATAGACACGGAGAAAGTCTTCACGTGAATGCGTAAACTGAATGGTCAACAGAATCGTAGCCTGCCCGTGGTTAGCAAAACAGAGGACACACTTGAAGACCAGACTATTGATTGATTGTATGCTATAACGCGCCGACACAACGCAGGCGATGAGGCACGCCGTAGTGGAGGGCTCCGGATTAATTCTGACCACTTGGGGATCTTTAACGTGCGGCGAAATCTCGTACACACAGGCGTTTTTGCCTTTCGCCTCCATCAGAAAAACAGCCGTCGCGGCCGGGTATCAAACCCGTGACCTCGAAGACGAGGCTAACACATTTGCCCAACGCTTCCTACAAACGTACAGTTCTGCGCACTTCCAAAGCACTTTCATCAAACAAAATGTCTTGTGAAAAGGAGCCCCTGCAAGAAAACAACAAATCGAACACTTCTTACAACTCTCTAGTATAGATTCATCAGCTGAAAATGGCTGAGCACCTGTAAGCCTTCAACTCCACGAGCAGGCATTACATACGATAACCATACCCGACCTACACGCAGACACACTCTAAGCACTTCTTCACCTCTACAACAAAATATGGCTTTCCGGGCCAAATCCAAGGTCTTGGAGGGAGCCCACAGTGGTGCCTTTCCTTAATGGTAGGAAGGACCTGTCCTCTCCCGCCAGCTATCAGCTCATTGCCCTTACAATCTGGCTGTGCAGGCTTCTCTAGAAGATTAGAAAGAGGAGGCTCGTCTAGTTTACAGAGTAGAATGGTGTTCTCTGTAGCTGCCCGGCAGGCCACGGGGTGCGGCGATACAGAAATGATGTACTGTTCGCATTAAAATCCTTCAATAATTACACCTATCTACGTACGAAATATTGAAGGACGGTCCAAGACAACACTGTACAGATCGGCCTAACTCAAGCCGGTGTACTTTGGCCAGTGATTTCCTACATGGCCTTTCTCCGCCGGACGTGTTTGGCCCGTGACCAAATGTGGGCCTTTTGGCCGTATACGGCCGTACTCCCATGACAATCGAACGGCCAGTCTCCGTCGGCCACTCCATCGGCTTACATTCAGATGGCCTAACTCCAGTCTTAGGTCTTCTTACATTTGAAAGCCACCCGTCGGCCACTCCACCGACTTACATTCAGATGGCCTAACTACAGCCTTAGGTCCTCTGACATTTGAAAGCCACCCTTGTGCGGCGGAAATACGGCCCCCGGAGGTCAGCCAAGATGCGGTCGTCGGACTCCAGCCGGACTAAAGCTGCGGAAGATACGCCATGATGGGGGCATTCGAGTTCAGGGACAGTATGTTAACTGTGCGGAGGCCGTTTGGCGACCACTGCATGCATCGCCAACAGATGACTCAGTCGCGCTATGCAGAAGCACAAACCCACCATCCTTGGACCAATCCACACACATCAAAGCAAGCCCGCGCGACACCGCTAGCCTTCCAGCCTTCAGCGCAACCTTGCGTATTGATCAGCGTCAGTTGACAGCAAAATTTATTTAGTAAGCACTGCTCACAACTTGTCGTTCCTATAACTGCTGTGTCTCTTTTATTGTAAGGTGCATTAAATATTCACTTCTTTGCTATAGATGGAACAGTTGTATTGTCCAGGTTTAGACATTTCCTGTGCGGCGGCGCAGCTGTAATAAACAATAGGCAAGGGGAGGCGGAGGGCACATACTGTAGTGAGTTGAATTTCCCCAAGATGAAGGTACCGCTTTTAAGAGATTTTTTTTAGGAAAGTCTTCCCAAACACCTCCATGCTCTGATAAAATCACCTATTACGTGCAGAGCACTTTCGGCGCTCGCCTTGTCGTCGTAGCTCACTCGCGGGATCCAAGTAGAGCAGAGGGCGTTCCGTGGTGATGCTGTCATTTGCGGCGTATCCCAGAGGCTTAGAAAGCCAAGTGGTTTATATAGTCAGAGCGTTCGAAATTTGTGGACCACTGGCGCTTGTCCTAAATCACCCCGTTGTTCAGCGCAAAGAAAACTATAGGTACGTTTGAGGCAAAATAAAGATAACTAACCGGCAGCGCCTGCGTTCATTCAGTTAGGAGAGCTGGTTGGGTTGATTTTCACGATATTAAGCGAAAAAAGTGGCCGCGCAAGAAAACAATGGCGCGTTCAAAATGACACAGAAAGGCTCAATGCGCAGGAAAGAAATTGCGTGTTCGAAATGACGCAGAAAGGCTCCAGCCGCGCAAGAAAACAACGGTGCGTTCGGATTGACGCAAAACAGCTCCCGCATACGAAATTAAAGAACCACAAAAAGAACAGCACTCCCGAGAGAGCAGTTTCAGGGAGTGAGCGCGTGAGCACTACGAAGGCAAGAATTTTGAATTGCATGGAGTGGTAGCAGCGAGCGAACAAAGGCGGTAGAGCCCTTTCTTGCGAATCACGGCTCGGCCCTTCCCACAGCTCCTGCATTAAGTCGAGCGGCTTTAATTTTTCTACAACAGTTGCTTGACCGGATCAGTTGTATATAAAACTGGCACGCATGCCTTTACGAAGCATTTTGGTACTCCACAAAACACTCGGGAACATTCCATAATATTTCTTTCACCCAACAAGTATGTGCAGTTTTTGACCATTTTTCCTATAGATGCTATACTAGATCAACTTTTCTGACAAGCTTTCATAGTGTTAATTCTGGGAGCAATTCAATCAGTACCTTCATTTTAAATTTATTTTTGATGCTGTTTTCGTTATTACGTGCAAACCACTTAATATTCCAAAAGAATTATTTTCTTCTAATGTCGCACTTCAAAAAAAAAATGGAAGTTGAAGTGGTTATATTGTCGAAGCCCCTGTTTGGGAGCATGACGCCGTGACTAAGATGGCTAGTCACCGTGCCCCGGACAAGCGACGATGGCATGCCGGGCAATTAAAAAGCTTTAAACTTAAACTATATAAACGGCACATACATCGAGTGATCACTATGCGTGCGTGAGAATCTGTGCACTCTCCTTCCTAAAGGTGAAGCTTTGCGAAATGGAAAGACTTGCTCCAGACTCACAGGTTAACCAGTCGGAGTTCACTCCAGGTGCTTCGTGCACCGTGCAAACCGGGCTTAGATATTTGAGCATCTGAATAGTGCAGAAATTCAGTCGCTTTTACATGGAATTGGTTTCGTGCCTACCCCTTTATTACCTGTTTTACCCGGCATTTTGCCATCATCACTACAATGCCTTGCTTTTTTGCAGCTCTGCGCTGCTTGTACACTCAAATTTGCAATAAACCCAAGCGTAGACGCGAGGTAACATTACATTTGGTATACCATTTCATTTCGTATTCTATTTCGTAGGTGAAACCACATACGCCATTTATTGGTTCGCTTTCGACCCTGGCAACATTCGTGTCACGAACCGCTAACAGGGCGGCACTCTGTTTTCGTGGTTTTGATATAGAGCGCTGTATTCGTATTTTAACGGCCTGTGCTCGAGCCGCCACAATCCTGCCCGACAATAAGGTAAAAGCATTTTTGTATAAAAATGGTATAAAATACTGTCTGTATTCATTGCATCGTTAAATAACATACCTTTTTCTCGTAAGAAATATCCCAAAAATAGTCCTGTACCTAATTTCCGTATGTTTGAGATTGTGTTAGCCAGTGTGAGCCTATCCCCTGGTTTGATTTATGCTTTCCGCCGTGCAGAAATGGTTGCAGCGCCGTCACCACACAAATATTATGCTTCCCGTGAACTAATTCGCACCTACATGCCACCTGCGGGAACCTCCCTCTCTGTCTCTCTAAGAGAGAGAGAGAACCCAAACCCTGCCACACTACTGGACCCTCTATTGGAGGCTCTGGAAACAGTTTTCTGAGGTTCCGCCGGCGAGCCTGGCTGGCTGCTCCTACCAACACATGCCGCACGGCCGTCAGCAAACTAGCGAATAAGTCCGCTTGCAATAGCTGAGCTGTTACAGCAGCGCACGTATTTTTATTTGGGGAATCGGGCAGCACCATTTCGCTACTCAAGGGGACGTGAAACAAAATGAAACATAATTTCTGCATATTACCTCAATGTAGGATACCAACCACGGCAACGAAACGAAAACAAACAAGCAAGCAGTTACACGTTACCGGGTTTCTCGCATTGTACAGCATAATGCTTGGAGGGATTGGTGGTCGCAGAAAATGCTTCCTTCACTAAGCAAAACTGTGGATTGCTGTAGTTGCCGTGAATGCGACTGATGGCGACTGATTCCTAGCATCTTATTAACCCGATAACTGCCCTCTTTTTAATTTCCTCCCAAAGGTGCTATTTAAACGACAAAGCTGACGTTTGTCGCAAAGAATTGGTACGTTTTGGCTTACCACTTAACTTTTATACATACGGTTATCGTTTGTTGAAGCCACAAAGGAGTTCCAGTTATGAAGACAGGATTTTCTCCAAGAAAAACAAGGCGTGCAATCGTTTTCCTTTGTTCAGGCAGTGTTCAGGCTGGTTTATGTGATGAAATTTCAAGGGTTTCAAGGACGCTCAAGGCTGTGTGTGTGAACTTTTGAGGTCCACGTGGCCTGTTAGGAATCAGAATAGGACCGATGTTCACGAGGATAAGCAGGATTAAAGTGAATGAAAACCGGGATAAAGTAGGAGCATTCCTGGAGCCAAAATTTCAGCAAGGAATCGCTCCTTAGAAAACGTCCCCGAAATTTTCTCGTTTATGTCAAATATCTCCGGATGCTTGCTCTTGGCAGTCTTCTTTAAGCTGTTTGACTTCAAGTCAGGTAACTCGTTGAATCCGTTTTTGCGAATCCGATGAATCCGTTGAATCCGTTGAATGAGTCTGCCAAACTCCCCAACAGGAACTTCTAGTTTTTTCGTTTTTGTTAACGTTTCACAAATATTGCGAAACAAAGCAAACTTAGGCTAGTTTACTTCGGTCCTTCTCGCCACTTCCAGCAATTGTTTGATGCCAGGCCAGAACAGCTCTGCTCTGTCACCGGCACCTTCTCAGTATACTGATACGCACAGAACTTGAGAGGAAAGAGTTCGTCCGGTTTCAGCTAGAAATTCTTCTCTACTGGCAGGTGCATCAAGAAATAACTTTCTCAAACCTGAGACCAGAAGGTGGAATCTGTATTTCTTGCTGTAAGACCTTTATTGTAGGCATTACGGACAGTGTGCCGGCTACAGATGCCCAAGGCTAAGAAACTCGCCTGATAGTTTTTCTGTAGGTTCTCTTGCGCAGATTTTACAGTATTGATAATCGCAGTGGGCCTATCCTTGGTATTTTCCTATTATATAGCAATAACAATTTTTCCTTGCATGTCTTCAGCCTGCATGGCCCAGAAGCAAAGATGTATAGTAGCGAAAAGTGACCGACTGTGATGCATGCCATTACCGAATATTCTCACTGTACCCACCCCAAAAAAAAAGCGTCGAAAAAGTTTTTTAGGTAATGTCTCGGCCGCGCACTATTTCACTTCTTCCAAAGTAACCACGGTACATTCCCACAACAGTATCTTTTGTTCCTCCATGCCCCTTCCACAGCATGCCGCTCTTTTCTGTCTACATACGTTTGAGGTGTAGTTGTGAAGCCGCTGTATTCCTGGATAGACATCAGGTACCATACCTCGATAGTTCGTTTTCCGTTTAGCATGTTCCAATGTCTTAAAATGTTGGCTGTTTCAGCAGTAAAATTTCAGTATGTCTTCTAAAAGCGCATTTAGCCTACAAAACAAACTGTAACGGAACGGCGTGAAGACATAATTCGATGGCTGGTATTTTTCCACCTTCGCTTATCTATCTTTGCCTAGAGTCTTTTTTTTGCTCTTCCAGTCACCGAATTATCAGTCAAACATTGTGGTCTAGATTTTAACACTTTTGCAAGATTTCCACCCGTTATCTTCCTAACCCAGAAGCATGAACGGTTAGCCAGGTCTCACGTAAAATCCGTATTGTCAATTTGGCGGTGATGGAATAAGTTCAAGTCTGATCTGATTATCATATATTGCAATAATGTACAAGTATTAATGGAGACTGTTGAAAATGTCCCAGAATATAATGAAAAACACTTATGCATAATGCCAAAATTCATTTAGAATATCTTTATACACTGTATAACAAAGCAGCTGAATTGATCGAGTTCTGTCTGATCTTCGTACGCAGGTGTGTGTTATTTTGTCGAGTACCGCTGTTATCATCTAGCGTCAGCACAGTTCATTTAAGCGTCATAATTTAATTTCGCAGAAAACCTTGTACTTTACTGCATTTTAAGCTAATTAACAGCATAACGTGAAATGTATATTTTGAAACTCCCAAAAACAGGTGCTTTCTGGTGTACAACTCTCCGTGATTGATTAGCTGTGTCATTCCAACCGTTTTAATGAACCTAAAAAAAGGTAATGAAAACTTTCATACGAAAAACTGCATGCAAAATGAAATTAACCTTAAAAGAAGCGAAAAATTTCGCACAAGTGCGTCACCCAAATTTATGAATGAGTCTTCATTCGGGTATACACGCAAAACTTTGCCTATTAATAAAGTGTGTAGCTAGAAATTGAAGTGGGCGATTAAATGATTTCGCGGAATGTGGCAGTTGCACTAGGAATTTCCGATTTAATTACAATGCGGCATGGTGCTGATTCGCTACTTAAGCAGCGGTAATCATATGGGATTTTTCTGCAGGGATCATTTCGCTCTGCCACTGCCAATATCACAAACGCTTGAGTGCTACGGCGTAACATCATCACTATTATCCAATATATTTTTCAGAAGACACAAATATCAGGTACTGTTACTGTCTGCGCTGTTTGAGTAATTTTATTCTCTATTTAAAGTTATAAAAACTTGTAAAGCCTGGAAAAGAAACGTGCATTAGGTCTCTATTAGCTACATTTTTTTCGTGATACAGATTGCAAGGCCGACATTACACAATTTCATGAGGGTAAAACATTGCTACCTGGCATCGCCTGGTAGCTTTGTAATTGTTTTGAATTATGGGGCTGCATAAACATCGTTATGCTTATAAATGTCGATAGTTTCCTTTTAGAGTTCTTAAGGGAGGCAAATCATGCTATCAAGCAGGAGGGGCAACTGGCAATACACAAAACATTTATGCAAAGATCAAACTTTTTAAACTAAGAAAACAAACAAACGAAAAAATACAAGGTACATCGGTAAAGGCATAGCACACTGTACAAAGCATAAAATCAATGACAAATGCTCTCATGGAGCGCTTTGGAAAACTGTCTGGCATGAACAACTGTATCGGGAAGCGCATTCCATTCAGAAATGGTACGTGGGCAAAAACTAAGCTTGAACTGGTTTTTTTTTTGGGGGGGGGGGAAATAGGCTGAAGGGTTTGAGCACGCGTGTGTCGCGTCCATATTGTGCTTCAGGGTTGAACTAAAGTGAATGGAGTTATTTTCATTTTAGACGTAACAATATTGTCCACGAAGGATAACCGGGCCAAGCGTCTTCGAGATTCTAGAGATTAAATGCCATTGTCAGACATGAGCTTCGAAGGAGACTCGTAACGCCCATATTTGCAAAAAATAAACCGTACTGCTTTTCTTTGGACGAGCTCTAGCATGTAAATATGCTTTTTAAAGTGCGGATCTGAAATCACGGAGGCATATTTCAGTTTGGCTCTAACAAAAGTATTGTAGGCTAAAAGCTTGAAGTGACTTGGAGCATGTCGTAATTTGCGCCTCAAAAACACAACTTCCTAAATGCAGCTGAACAAATACGTGATAAATGGGACGACTAGGTTAAAGTAGAATTTAGAGTGAGGGAGAGGTATTTATTCTCTGCAACGTCTGCGATTGCAGTGTTCTGCAGAAAATACTGGGAACGAACAAAAACGCTTTTACGTGTTACCCTTAAAAAGCCACATTTTCCGGCATTCAGCATCATTTCCCACTCCTCACACCACTTCTCTATTTGTACTAGGGATTCTTGCAACACAACACAGTCGTCAGGTGAGCGAATTTCTCTAAAACAATACAGTCGTCGGCAAACAGCCTAACAGAGACCGCTTCAGGAATTACACTCACTAAATCATTTGTATAAAGAAGGAACAACAGTGGCCCAAATACACTGCCCTCGGGTAAACCAAATGTGACAGCAAGAGAATGAGAGAAACAACTATTATTATCCACATACTGTTTTCTGTGTGATAAATAAACTCTAATCCAGTTCAAAATACAATCAGGAAGGCCAATGAGTTCAAGTTTATACAAAAGGTTATCCTGCGGAACTTTGTCAAAGGCCTTACTAATATCTAGGAACACCACATCGACAGGTCCGGACTCATCCAAAGCTGCAGAGAAGTGATGAACTGTAGTGACCAATTGCGTAACATAGGACATTGTTTTCCTAAAGCCATGCTCATAAGGCGACAAAATGTTCCTTTCAGCAAGAAATTCATGAATAAATCCCGCAATAATATTTTCTAACATTTTAGAACAGCTACTTGTAATAGAAATGAGTCTGTAGTTCGAGATTGCAAGTTTATCTTCATTTGTAAAGAGTGCTTTGACCCTAGCAACCAGAAAATCATACGGGAATTCACCCGATGCCAGGGAGGTCTGACAAATCTTAGTTAAGAATACTGATAACTGGTCAGCATACCGTTTTAAAAATCCATTTGGAAGACAATCAGGGCCGGGGCTTTTTCTCGAATCGAGCTTACGTAACATAGCCAGAACTCCAAGATCGGATATAACAGGTATACTTGAATCACGTGTAGGCGTTTTTGAATCACGCTACCTGGTGAAAAAACTGATTGAAAGTAGTGATTGAATGATTGGGGTATTTCCTTACGATGGCTAACAATTTTACCATTTACAGATATTTCATTCAGCAGAAGGATCAACATTTGGGCGAGTTGGTACTGGTTATGTATCATCTTGACGAAACAGCGTAAAAACGGGGACACTAGGAGAGAAAGACGACAGGACGACGCTGCACTCACAACTATTTTTTAATAAACTGCAACACGCATATATATACTATGTCCCCAAAACCCACGTGCGCTCACAACATGACGCACATCGAGATTATCACTACAAAGTAACACCAAACTCTAAGCCACGGAATTATCTAGAAATAAGAATTCTTTTTCATGTAATGCTATCGACGGCTCACTTATGCAGATATCGCCTCTTTTTCTAATGTGAAATGCTTCGATAACTTCCCTAGTGATCTGATTAGTGTGAACCGAAAGGATGGTGGTGTCATGAAAAAGCGGAAAGCACCCATGCTCGGAACAGTGTCTGGTGACATGTGAATCTTTCTTGTTTTTTAGTGAGTTTTTGTGCTCTAATAATCTTATATTATTGCAACGATCGGTTTGCCCAACGTATACGTGGCCACAGTTAAACGGAATTTGATAGACCACCCCCGTTTTACCCTCGACTAGAGGGGACCTGTGCTTAACAGAGCATTTCTTTTTAACTGCAATATCAGATTCTGCCAATTTTCTTTCTATTCGACCACAAATTTTTCCCATCTTAATGGGTGCTGAAAAAACAACATTTATACCAAATCTACCAGCTACATTTTTGAGCCCATGTGACAATTTATGCTTATACGGAAATACTGCCACTTTTTTCTTTTTACACGGTTCACCCTCCCTTGGTTCTACGGAGGTAACTTCTTTTATCCGCCTAAGAAGCTTTCTTGTTGTTGCACAAAGAACATGCTCAGGAAAACCTGCCGTTCTTAACCGCTCCATTTGTACTACAAAAACTTTTGAAACCTGATGAAAGCAAGACCTGGAGAGGGCCGATAACAAGCACGAGAAGGCAATGCCATTTTTTACTGTCTTGGAATGCGAGGAATTAAAATTGAGTATGGGTTTTTCCGATCTCGGGCTGTATTCCCAAAACACGTGCGCATTAGTTAAATAGAGTTTAACATCTAAAAATTGCAACTGATTATTATTTGGTACTTCATGCGTGAACTGTAGACCAAAACCATTATTATGGAAAATTTGAACCAGCTCTGTAACTGTCTGTTTGAAATCACACTTCTTCACAAAAACAAGAAAATCGTCTAGGTATCTTTGAACTTTATTTACTACGTCTTCCCCCCTTTTATCAATATTCCTATCCACCCTGGCCAGAAAAATATTGCTGAGTACTGGTGCAACTTTTGACCCGATGCACACCCCCGACCGTTGGCGGTACATATTCCCTCCCCACTTCACACAGGTAGACGCTAAATAGAAAGAAAGTATTTCAAGAAAACTGCTGACCGACACACCGCTACTATTACAGAACTTTAGCTCATCATTATCTTCGGTTATACATGGTTTTACACTTTTCATTAATTCATTATGCGGTATGCTATAATATAAGTCTTGTACATCAACACTGAACATATTACACTCTCCCGGGTTTGACTGAGTAAGAAAATCGACAAGAACACTGGAGTTTTCTACTAAGAAAGGGTCAACAATTGCTAAAGACTGGAGATGTTTTTGAAGGTACCCTGACACTGCTCGCTGCCACGTATCTCTTTCCGTGACTATTGCCCTGAACGGAATATCAGGTTTGTGGGTTTGTGCAGAAAAGAATATATCTAAACACCCTCTACTTGCTTTACTTACTGTGTCTGCTAACTTCTGTAGGTTGTGCGAGTGAAGCAATGAGACCGCGTGTTCCTTCACCTCTGCCGGCCTAAAATCTACTTTGTTGAAACTTTTTTCCACGGCAGCTATCGCTTTCCTGCTATATACACTCCCAGGCACTACTACAAAGAAGCCTTCCTTGTCTGAGGTCATAACATGAAGATCCCTACTCACGGCGTAGTTCACTACATCTCTCACAGTTCTATTGACAGAACTCTTTGCTTCCACTCGTTCTAGTACGTCCACGCACTCGGCGGTGAAGCGATGCCTATCTTCATCTGTACTTCCACGGGTGACTGACCTAGCCAAAGTCACCAACTCCGGAGGGCTGGGACTTGGCTCGTGGGCGAACTTTGGGCCAAGGGGAAGAGCTCTTCTGTGCCTCTCAGGTCATTCAGGACATCTTTTCTTTTATCCAAAAAGTGGCAGAACTTGGAAGGGTCATTTTTGATAAATTCAGCAAGTGATACGGTAAAATATTGAGCCTCGGTTGATTTCACCTTGCATTCGAAGGACTGCTTGAGGATTTGCAAGTGTTGCTCACTTGGACTCCTCTTTCTCCTGAGACGTTTTATTTTACGCTTGGTCTCAAATATATCTCGGGTAATCCATCTATTGTACCTTTTACTTCTAACCTTTCTGAATAGTACAAAATGCTCAATGCAGTGTTTTACTGTTTCCTTGAAATGCATCCATAACCTGTGCACATCATTGTCCATCTCGTGATCAAATTGCAACTCTAAATGATCAATGATAGAAGCGTCATCAGCGCGGTCAAAATTTTGGACATGTTTGACTGGATGGTCCTCGACACTGCCATGCTCGATAGAAGACCAACAAAACAAGATGAGCCGCTGGTCGGAAATACCGGGATCTACTTTTACTATGCCAGTAGAGAATACTTTGCTAACAAAAAACAAATCTAAAATGGCATTAAGACGGGTAAGTTCAAGAACTAGCTGATTCAAATTCATAGTCAAGATCATGTCTAAGATACTATCACAAGAGTTGCTCTCTCTATCAGTAGGGTGATTACAGTCAAGACTTCGAAGAATTAAATCACCCGTTACAAAAACCGCGCCCATGGTGAGGCAGAAAGGAATCGTACTACTCGCAAAGAAACGAGTCAGTTGCATGAGGCGTTCGATAAGCCGCACAAAGCAAGAATTGGAGGCCACAAACAGATACGTCTAAAAAAGGGCTTTCATGTTTTGGAATAACAGACAGAACCGAGATCTCGATATTAGGTTTGGCTATAACGGCAACGCCCCCGCCACGGGCGCCACGATCATACCTATATATCTGATAACCATGTGGAACAACTTCTCCATCACTGATCCTGTCACGCAGCCAAATTTCGCTAATTATTATTATTATTTCACAATACTGCAGGCCAATGTGCTGGCCCAAGCAGGAGTGGATACATCAAAACATAATTGTAGAAAACAACAGACAACAATACAAAAGAAACAAAAGTTTAAGAAAGAAGGTGACGCTCAAGGTCACCAAGAAACCTATTAGAATGAAAGATGTCACACGGCAAACAATTCCAGTCATCGACAGTAATAGGAAAAAAACTATATTTAAAAGCATTTGTTCGGGCAAAAATTGGGGTTAGAGCATGTTCATGACCATGACGAGTACGTCGTACTGATAGCGGTTTAACACAATCAGGGAGATCAATTTTAACAATACCACACAAACAATTGTAAAGAAAGGAAAGACGGCTGAACTTTCTCCGAGCTTCTAAAGTAGAAATGTCGTTTAATTGCATTAAGGTGGTCGGGGAATCAAACCTACGATATTTGCCAAAAATAAACCTTACAGCCTTTCTGTTAATACGTTCCAGATTCATAATATCTTTCTTGGTATGCGGATCCCAGATAATGGAAGCATACTCAAGCTTAGAACGAACACAGGCATTATAGGCTAGAATTTTAGTACGCGAGGGTGCAGATGCTAGTTTTCTTTTTAGAAACCATAGCTTACGTAATGCAGAAGTGGTAATGTCAGTTATGTGGGTCGACCAAGTTAATTTGCTTGTGAGAGTGACCCCGAAGTACTTATATTTGTCTACATTATTTATGTTAGTGCCTCTTAGAGTATAGTGGAATTGACTAGGACTTAGCTTCCTGGTGATGCGCAGAAGCACAGTTTTTTTAGTGTTTAACTGCATGCCCCCATTCTGACACCAGTTATCGATAGCGATAAGTGCATCTTGTAAAGCTTTATGATCACACACTTACCACTACCACTAATTACCACTAGACGGGGGTCATAATTCAAAAGAAGCGGTTCTAAACTGCCACTTTTATTTACAATGCTTCTTGCATTAAACGAGATAACAATGAAAATAAATTCCTGTTCCCTTGTGTAATGAAAGCAAAATAAATGAAAATGGGAACAAAAACCTGCACCAGCAAAGCTATCACAGCTTAAAGCCAATTAGAGAAATAAATGAACTGGGAGGTATGCTCCAATGTGAATTTCAAGTAAAGCCAATTTGGTAATGAGATCGCGGATCATCTTGTGGTTAGGGCATGCACTGTGGGTGAGCCCAGGGAGTCAGCTTTATCGGTTCGGGTGGTAAGGTCGATGCTCGATGCAGAGGTATGGCGTGCGTGGTCGGTACAGTGGACAATGAGTTCATCGAGAGGGCGAAGGAGTGGCTATATGTTAGCTGGTGCCGCTTCATTTGCCTCGACTGGAACGCGCCGGTTCGTGGCGTCGCCCCATGCGTACAGCTTGTTTTCAACATAAAGTTTGTCGTGCGCAAGCGTAACCTTCTTCCCTTTATCTTTTCAGCTTTGGAACTTTGCCAGAGCGATCTTTATTTTCTCAGCGTTTCTTGTGAATAATCATGTTGAATGAAGACTGGCGTACCCTTCAGTTTTTTTGCATTCAGCATTACGGTTTGCTTTTCTAGAAAATTACAGAAGTGAAGAATCACTGGGCGATTTGAAGAAGGCTTGCCTATTCTGTGAATTCTCTCCATTGACGTACAAGTTATTCCTAGGGTTTCCTTAAAAATATGATCGATTACCAGTCGTCTTAAGTCGAGTTCAGTTTCCCTCGATGACTTGTCTACGCAAAATACAACCAAAATATTTCGCCTACCCTTGTCTTCAAGCTCAACTATCTTCGCCTGTGGCAGGCGTATTGTCTCCTGAAAACTCGTGACAATTTCTCGAACACCATCAAAGGAATTCATTGTCGTAGCCATTTCTTTCGCTTCATTCTCCACGTGGCCTTACCGCCCTCCCAGAGACATTTGTTTGGTTTGCTCAACTCTTTCTTTTACTTTTAGCAAATCATTTCGGATAGCTTGTTGGCCTATAATAAGTGAATCAAACATCTCTTCAACTGTAGGTCCTGGATTTTCGTCGATGTCTCCACACAACAAGAGCTTACGTGAATGAAAACAATCACTTAGAATGAACACCATCGTTCGTGGTCGGTACGTGGCATTCATCACACACTGGCGGGGATGTATCTATACAGCCTGTCTACACGTATACTTGGTCGGGTGTGAGTAAAGTCTGCCTTTTCGTCGGCCTTATAGTGGTTTGCTGTTGCCTGGGCGATTTCTAGTCGGGAGGAGTGAATTTGCGTTTGCTGTCTGCGTATTCTTTAATTTGTAGTGTTGTCGGGGTCATGGGCTTTTGGGTTTGGCCATAGTTGGCAGGTGCCTGGAGAAGCGCTTCGCGGGCGAGCAGGTTCGCTGTTTTGTTTCCTGCCTAACCTGTGTATCTCGGTGCCCAGTGTACCCTTATTGTGCATGTAAGGTGTTTCATCATCATCATCATTATCATCGTCATCATCATCGGCAGCCTATCTACGCCGACTACAGGGCAACGGCTTCTCCCATTATTCTCCAATTATCCTGGTCCTGTGCTAACTGCGACCAATTTATCCCCGCAAACTTATTGATCTCATCTCCCCATCTAAGTTTCTGCCACCCCCTGCCACGCTTGCCTTATCTAGCGATCCACTATGTTACCCTTAATGATCAACAGTTATCTTGCCTTCGCATTACATGCCCTCCCAACGTCCATTTCTTTTTAATTTCTACTAATATATCCTTACCTCGCGTTCAAGTTCAAGACTCCAAGTTTCTGCCACATAGGTGAGTACCAGTAAGATGCAGCTGTCATACACTTTCTTTGTCAGGAACAATGGTAGGCAACCATTCATTATCTGAGAATGCCTGGCGAATGCACTCCAGAGAATTCTTATCCTTCGAAATATTTCTGCCTCATGGCTGCGATCCGGGGTCACAACTTGGCCTAAGTAGATATATTCCCTTACCACTTCCTCTGCCTCGCCACCTATCTGAAACCGTTGTGCTGTCCCGAGGTTATTGATCATTACTTTAGTTTTCTGCATATTAATTTTCAGGACCACCGTTTTACTCTGTTTATAAATAGCGGTGAGGATGCTTTGCAATTCGTCCCCAGAGTTACTTATCAAGACAACGTCATCAGCAAATCTGGGGTATGCTCCATTACCCTTTACTCCCACGTGTTCCCAATCCAATGTTCTGAATACTTCTTATAAACATACTGTGAATAGCATTGGAGAGATCGTGCATCCTTGTCTGACGCCCTTCTTTATATGTATGTTACTGCTCTCCTTATGAAGGAGGATGGTAGCTGCGGACCCACTGTAAATGTCTTCTAGTATGCTTACATAATGCTCGTCTACACTCTGGTTCCGTAATGCCTGAATGACTGCTGAGGTTTCGACCGAGTCAAGTGCTTTCTCATAATCTATGAAGGATATATATAGGGGTTCAGTATACTCCGCGCACTTCTCAATTACCTGATTGATCGTGTAAATGTGGTCCATTGTTAAATAGCCTTCACGAAACCCTGCTTGTTCTTTAGGTTGACTGAAAATACGGTGGCAAAAATTCTGTTAACGATTACCTTTGTAAATGCCTTGTAGACGACTGACAGTAAGCTGATCGGCATGTAATTTTTGAAGTCCTTAATATAACCTTTCTTATGGATAAAGGATGGCGTTCGCGTTAATTCAAGATTCAGGTACGCTCGTGGTCATTAGGCATTGCGTGTACAGGTTTGCAAGTTTTACTAGCACAATTTGCCCGCTATCCTTCCAAAGCCGGTTTATGCATTGTTCAAAGTCATTGTTCAACTTCACTGTTTTATTAAAGACGATAGCGTTTCTTGGGCGACTTAAACCCAGAAATTTTGGTCTGTCTGTATGCGTGTTTGTCTGTCTGTCGGTCTGTGACTCGATTCAGCCACCCCTCAAAGTAAAATGGATACTGCGCAATAGTCTTATATACTCACATCCAAATATTAACGTTTAAGCGTGGTTTATATGTTCATACTTGCCAACGTTTTTGAACACGAACAAGACATTACGCAAATATAAGACAGGAAATTAGTACACAAGGGATATTTACAGTGTTCCTTCATTAAAAAATTCATGAATGCTTTGTTTTTCGACAGCAAATGATATTATACATCTACAGCAGAAAACCGCCGCCTGCTGTTGCCCGCGCCACCTCCTCGGGGCATATGAGAAATCACGCAGCAACAGCAGCGAAACGTTCCACTAGCTAGGTTCCACGTTATGCTTGGAACGCACGTGGAGCACGCCAGCACAGTTCTATAAACGTTGAAGTAGGCCGCATCGATTCACGCGCGTCTCCGCCGTACTACAGCGCTGGCAATCAGGAACCCGGCCTGTAGCGTATTTTAACGACATTTGCAACGAAAGGAGCAGATACGTGGCCAATGTTTATTCTGGGAACTAAATCTCTCATGATTATTAGCATTTTAGAGGATACGCGTTTAGACCGGTTTCCTTTTGTAGTTTGCTGACAAGTTTACACTCTTTCATTTAAGTTGATAACACACATGGCCAATGGCGGCATTCAATTGTGAACAGCAATTTTTGAAATAAATATTTATATAAAGCGAGGGAATATAGGGGAGTGGTCCGGAGTTAGATGATCAGAATTACGTCTGACCTAATCCTGACACACTGGCTGTATTGTATAATGTCAAGAAATATTTTTTTATTTCAGAATGGCGTTTCGTGGAGCAACCGTTGCAATCTTCGCGCTCGTTTTCGTGCGCAAGAATGTTGAGGGAAATGACACTTCGGACAACAAAAATGCTACGAAGGTGAGAAAATGTATCTTTTTTTGAAGAAAATTATGTTTACTTCCAGAAAAATGGATAAGCAGATCAAACTGCATACGATTCTTCAAAATTTCAGAAATTTCAGAATGACAAGGGTTGCAATTCTGTTTAGCTTCAAAAGATAGGTGTTCATCTTGTATTTCTACTGAGACAAACCCTGGCCCAAAAACTTCAAATATATCTCCTCTACTGACATAACCACTTCAGTTTTGTTTAAAATATTTGTGCTAAGTCGTGTGCGGGAAAACTTTTTTTAAATCTGAGCTTCTTGTCTAAACACTCTTAAAAAATGCGCAAGTGGTCTTCACGCCGGCTTTATTATACGAAATCTGCTTGTTTACAACTATATTAAGTTTTTTTAAGATTGTGCCGGGGCTCAGCGGCTCCATCCAATTGTCGACATGGCGCGTACGCCACTCACACTAGCAAATATTTGACCGCCAACCGAAATTTCGAAAACAATGAGAACGAACATGCCATTTAAACAGTTCTTTGGACGTTTCTCCGGCTTTACAAGCCCAAATTGAAGCAATATATACGTTCGAATTGCGCAATGACGTACCGCGCAGGTAAAGGTTGTATGCCCCAACTGATGACATCTTCCTTGTGCTTGCGGAAATTATAAACGTGTGCTTCAACTGCGGCCTATCCCGTTTCCTCAGTGCTCGAGCGGATTGGTTTGGTGTGTTCCACAGACAGGAAGATGCCTACGACGCGGGAATGAAACAGAGAGCTCCATGTTTGTGCGCAAGAATAAAGATCTACTCGTTCCACGTTCCATAGGAATCATTGGCTAGGATGTATGCACAATGCTAAAATACAAAGAAGCGTGTTTTCTTTCGTGCATTCCGTTGACTGCGTTCCGTTTCGCAGGTAGTCCTTCTTCACAGAGTAGAAGGGCAATATGTTGAATGTGTCATTCTTTGCCGAGCACCCCCACCGCCAGGAACGTGCAATGCGTTGCATTTCCACAAAAATGTAGATACCCAGAAATTCCACCAGTTACCGTTACAATAGCGTAAATGGGGATACTTGGTCGAAAAAAAAGTATGAAAAAAAATATAAAGAAATTTAAAAAAATAAAAAGAAATAAAACTGGCGAACGGCGTGACGTCCTCCATCTTAACACCTACCTGCACCAACACTCCGCACTCAATATACGCTTGGATTCGATCCACGGCCACCAATGTATAGAGCGCCAACGAAAGTCTTATGCTTGTATAAGCAAAGTTTGCAAAGCCATCCACTTCCTTGGCCGCAAGATTACCACTTGAGAAATGAGTGCGCTAACCTAAAAAATACAGGCGCGAGAATCTGACCGAACGCTGCCACTCCCGTCACCCTCTTCCCCACTGTAAGTACACTTTACACGCCGCCAAGCCACCTGCATTCGTAAAGCGAAAGTATTTCTGCCATTCGACCTTTTCAAACACAAAATACTTAATCGCCTAGGCATGGACTATTGTCAGGTACGTGGATTTTTAAAAATATAACATCGACCGCATCAACTGCAACAATGTGTCGATTTCTCACAACAAATTAGCCCGTATTTGCTCAGTTTGCCGCAAATGTCGCCTTAAGGCGATAGTTTCTCCCACCCCTGGGCCAAGTAAATTATCCTCATCTTTCCTCACCCACTGCTTATCCTCGGCACCTCCCTTTCGCTTCTCCCACGATAAGCAAGGAGAACATTTGCAGAAGTAAAATGCATTTAAAGCGTTCCACTGTTCGCGGGATTGACTAGAACTTTTCTTTAGTGTGGTGCTTCTTCGAATGTCGCAATTAAGCACGAGGCACAAACGCTAGCGCTTGCTGTATGTTGAGTCAAAACACTGCTTTCCACGCGTATTCTCTATCTCCTATCGACCCTGAATCTGTGGATGGTAGAGCCGCCGCCAAACAAGAGAGCAGGGTGAAGCTCCATGCTGCTACACCCATGACCCACGACCCGCGAAGGAGGAATTTCCTAGGGGAGCCCAAGTGTTGGCACACAAAATAGGAGCCGCGGCTCCTGTTGAAGAGGATGTGCTCTCAAAGCGGTGGGTATACGTTCCCCGCCGCTCAAGACACCTCAGAGAACTTCCAGAGAACTACAGGGAGACGGCCATCGGGACCTGCTCCTCGTGTCACGCGCCAACAAGGCCCACAGTCTAGCAAGCGCTGTGGGAGTGAGTGCTCGGGGATAGCGCTGGAGAGAAGAGCCCATCTTCCGCCTAAAATAAAAATCCACCGGCCACCCTCTACCATATCATGTGAGCCCAAAAAGCCAGGCGGACTCAAGGGGACAAGGAATGAGAACATTTCCCCGGGGCTGATTGCTTTAGAAGCGCTTTTATTCCTTCTCGTCGTTCCTCCAGGAGTTGGCATCGCCTACTCTGAGCCGGGTTCATCCAAACGAGACTGGCATGTTCTTCTGCACTTACGTAAGTATTATGGCGAAACAAAAAAGGATGAGACTCCGTCACCTCCTTAAGCGCCTTCCCCATACCTGACCAGACCTTCAATCACCGCTTCTAAATAACGAATTGTAATAGTAACAGCAATTTCTTAACGAAACAATCAAACAGCATGTCCAATTATTTAAAAGAACACTGCGAATGCAATTATGTATTGAAGTTTTGCCTTAAGTATGCGTAATATTGTATTTTGCTAGAACAATGTTGACAAGTATGTGGTGTAGTTCTACATTAAGTGGTTTGAAGAAGTTTTGGCTCTCTTTGAAGTATAATTTCACGTTTTGGCCTGAAGGCTGCATCAATGCCCAGCTGACAGACAGAGAGACAGACAGACAGACAGACATACATACAGACAGACAGACAGACAGACAGACAGACAGACAGACAGACAGACAGACAGACAGACAGACAGACAGACAGACAGACAGACAGACAGACAGACAGACGGACAGGCGGACGGACAGACAGACAGACAGACAGACAGACGGATAGACGGACAGACGGACAGACGTACAGACAGACAGACGTACAGACAGACAGACAGACAGACAGACAGACAGACAGACAGACAGACAGACAGGCAGGCAGGCAGACAGACAGGCAGGCAGGCAGACAGACAAAACGTTTTGGGTTCAAGCGAAAGCATTTGATTCAACTGAAACATCTGAAAATATTTTCTTGGTTAACACGGGTAAACAAGTAGAACTGGTACCCAAATTCCCCTCAATTTTGTTACCAAGTGGGTGAAAAGGCTATTGAACACCAGAGCGTTTAATCAGGGAAGCAGTGTACGAGAACGGCTTTGAGCGTTGCGAGTTGCGTCTAAGCATGGCGAAGCTGTTGTCTTTTCATGCGGAAACATCCCTGTCAAAGGAAAACAGAACTACGTGTAACTCATTGAAACAGACTAAAAGATTTCCTTGATGGTTGTGGGAGGTGAGCGACCTGTATTCCTCGGAATAAACAAACTGAGAATGAATAAGCTAAACCGGAATGAAATAATAAATGTAGAAACACGCAACGGAAGGCCTACCCTGAAGATGGAACATACAGCCAGAACTCGAAAAGCGGAGTCAAGGGAATATCAAGACCTTTTAGGAGTCCTAAGTAAGCACCAGGGCCTCTTTCGAGATGAGAAGGAACTGCTTAAAAGCTTTTAAGCCCGAGTACGAGCTAAAAAAAGGGCTGTGTAAAATTTCCACAATGCCCGTAAACTATTTTTTTTAAAAGAGTCAGTCAATAACGATCTGTGCCGACTCCACCAAGGCAACAATTCCCAAGTCGACAAAAGCGAACGGTCGGCGCCACTAGTAGCAGTCTTGAAGAACGATGGAACAATTCGATTCTGTGGATACTTCAGTCACCATGAACGGTGTCATCTAGCGGCCACATTATCCTGTACCAAACTTCGGGGACATTCCTGGAACGCTCGCTGAAGGAAAAGTGTTCAGTAAAAGCGAGTGGTCAAACGTTTATCACCAACTACAGATAGACCCGAAATGGAGAATATCTTCACCATTAGCACTCAGAAGAGACTATAGTATTTCAACAGACTTCCATATGTTGTGTCTATGGCACCGGCGCTTTTCCAAAGAATGATAAATCAAATTCAACAAATTTTGGACAAAATTGTCTGCTACCTGCACTACATCCTTGAAACTGCACCTACGGTTGACACTCACTTGAGGCTATTTCACAAAGTGCTAGCACGACTTCAACAACATGCAATACGAGTGAAGCATGACAATTGTAGTTTTCTGCAACCAAAAGTTCAGTACTTACATGCTGTCTCGATAGAGATGGCTTACACACGCTGGAGAACGAACCAGCTGTGATTTCGGGCGCATCGGATTTAAAGAATCTACCCGAATGAAGATCTTCCTTAGGTCTGTTCAATTACTACGGGCGACTCCTGGAAAAGATGTCTGCAAGTTCGAGAACACTACATGAGCTTCTTCAAAATCACTCCAAATTGGCCTTGACAGAGTAGTGCACACAAGCATTTAAGGAATGGAAGCACCTTTTGCGAAGAGTAAATGGCTCAATCATTATAATACAAAGATGCATCGTAGGTTTGCTTCTGACGCCTGGCCATGCGGCATCGGAGCCGCCTTGTCGCACATTCTTCTAAGAGGACATGAACAGGCGGTGTCATGTGCATATAGAGCTGCAACTTCCAGTGTCCGGAGCTATGCCCAAATAGAGCGTTACTCTCCCACCATAGTATACGGAGTGAAGAATTTCCAGAAATACCTTTTTTGGAGAAAATGCAGTTCTATAACAAACCAGAAAACCCTAACAGCCATCTTCGGACGCACAACTGAAATTCCTGCGCTGGCTCTGTTAGAATTAAATGGTGCGGCATCACTTTATTTGCACAAGACTACGACATAAACAGCAATAAACAGCAAATCACGGCAGTTCGGACGCATTGTCTAGTTATTTTAGAGAGGGTATTCGGAGGAGGCGGTGCCACTTGTCGGCCAACGGCCCATAACATCGCCAAAGAACAAACGAGCATCCTATTTTATCAAAGTTTTGCGTTTCTGTGCTCACACTTGACCTGGCCAGACCAACGCGATAGAGCTGCAAACGTACAAGGAGCAAAGATGCGAATTATCTACCAAAAAACGTGCCCCCTATGGTGATCTAGAGAGACTGTACCTACAGTGTTTGGGAGCGTCAACTTGAGGCACTGCACGAGGGAAACCCTGGAGTAAGTGGCATGAATGTGAAGGCAAGAGGCTACTTGCGATGGCCCGGACGAGATACAGAAATGGAGGAATGCGTATGCCAATGCACCCCTCGCTCTACGTAGCAAAAAGTGTGCGTCACCACAGGAACGCATGCGCGTTGACTCGACAGGCATGGAAGTTTCGTGTTCGGATACACACTCCCTTAGAATAGTTAAACCTACTCCCAACTAAGGCGAGAATGACCCAGAGGACCGCTACTTTGCTATCAAAAATTTTCCAATCGCGCAGAATACTGAAGGGACTTGTCTCTAATAATGGGCTGCATTTCGTGTGTGACGTGTTCAGAACATTCTTGGATAGCAATGGTGTTAAACATCCTGACACCTGCTTATGATCCAGCATTGAAAAGCGCTGCGCAAACAGCCCTGCAAAACTTAAAGAAGTTTTTGAAGAAACTAGAAAGTGAGGTGCCCAAAGATACTTAAGTTAAAGAGCAAAAGTTGGCAAGTTTCATGTTCAACTACCTAACCACAACCCACACGGTTACGGAAAGGACACCGGAGTAACTCCTCGTGTAGAGACGAACTCCGCCCACGATTCGACTTCACAATAATCACTGGATACAGTGCACCTAAGGCAAAGTTTAAAGTTAAGCGCCTGCGAACCCGCTTGGACACTACATCACCGCAGCACATGCTTACAGGGGACTTGTGTTAACACGACCGCAAGGGGAATCCGTCTGCTCGATGTGGCCAGCGAAGCCGGATTCGCAGTGCTCGACAGCGGTTGTCCCACGTCCTTTCGGGGCAGGGCTTCAAGTGCATTAGCTGTGACTAGGCTGTCTATTTCTCTTTTGCCTGTGGTATCTTGGCCTTCAGATGTAGAAAGCTTCGGCAGTGACCACATCCCGAGGTACACCATGGTTGATGGAGACCGCAGCGGAGACATCAAGCAGCCACTGTAGACTGTAAACTGGACGACCTTCACAAATATGCTGGAGGATAATGCTGACGAATTGCCTACTAAGGAATAGCTGGCGGACGCTATTTTCAGGGCCCAATCAAAGTAAACAGGGCTGCGCTTGGTGCCAGAGACTTGGGTACCTGTGGACGGAGAGTATGGACCCGTTCGCGCGATTAGCAGGAGAGCAGAGCGGCGTCCGAGAAAAACGCCATCACCAGATGGCATTCCAGCTTCAAGGCATGCTGTCGAGGTGTGCGGGCGTACAGAGCGCGGCGGAGGCATCGACGACGAAAACAGATAAGTGTTTGAAATTTATTATTCCTTTTTTAGAGCGACCATGTTTTAGAGAGAGATGTAGGTTAGTTGTAAGGGGCGGTAGTTGCTAGCATAGGGAAGTGACCGAATCAGAGGTGTCGCGTGGTTGTGGCACGTGGCTGTTTGAAAGTGTGATAGTTGGTTATTCGTGAAAGAGGAATTGATGCTGTAGGAAAGAATGGCACGTTGCGGCTTGCTTTTATATTGGAGGGGAGCGCGCGAGAACGCGGCAGTGAAGTAAGCCAGAGTTGGGCACGCCTTGGACGGGCAGTACCATACCGCAGAAGAAGAAGCCGGGTCTGGTGTGCACGAGGTGCGAGCACGAATACCCGCTCGAGGAGACGAGATTTGAGTCGGTCGATTACGCGGATGGGCAGGACTTCAGGTGAAGAGTGTGTGTGCTACCGTAGCGCCTCGACCGGCTCGGGGAAGAAAAGGTGCAGCTCAGAGTACAGGTAGGCGAGCTACAGGAGGAGTTGAAGGATGAACAAGAGCAGAGGAAGGCACTCGAAGCGAGGTTGGCGCAAATGGAGGTCAAACTGGCGATGAAGGGGGACATCCCGACAAACAATGAAGCAGGTCACGAGGCAGGTGTGTCGGCAGTGCTTGACCCCGAGAAGGGAAAGAAGGAGGGCAAACACGCCACGCCGGAAGACGATCCCGGACTGGCGCTGACTCAGCCGGTGCGGGAGCAGGTGGCCGCGCCGGGGGGCAGCCAGGAAAAGGAAGAAAGTAGCATGGTGATCGTGGCGGGGGACTCCAACATGCGGTACTCAGAAATGGAGATTAGAGGCCGCGTGAGAGAGGACGAGAGAGTGCAAGTTGGCGTGTTCCCGGGGATGATGGTCAGGATAGTGTTAGAAAAGGCAAAGGATAAAACCTGGGAAAATATGCAGGGGCAGAACCTAGTGATTATCGCAGGAGGAACCAATGACGTTCTGCAGGGAAGGGGCGCGGGAGTGCGCAAGCAGCTAGAAAAGGGGGTGAAGGAACTTCGGGCGCTGGGCCCACATGTGCAGGTCGTCGTGAGCACAGTACCAGAGATAATTGGGAGAGGGGTACATGTGGAAAGGGAAGTTGTAGCAGTAAACCGAGACATACGGGAGCTGAGCAAGGAGCTGAGTTTCTCTGTCGTAGACATCAACAGGGATGTCCGATGGTTGGGCCGGAAAAGGGCGTTCCAGCGTGACGGAGTGCATTTGAACGGGCAGGTGGGAGCAGCCATCGGAAGAAGACACTCGGCGCGAACTGTGGCTTTTTTAGGGGTCCCACAGGCCTTTGCGAAGATGGCGTAGACAAATCAAAGGAGCCAAGGAAGATAGCGGGGTCGGTGCAGATAGGTGCAGGCAAACGAAAGGGACGACGACGGCGTGTAAGGAAGAGAGGGGGTAAAATGAAGATCGCGTACATAAACATGCAGGGTGGCAGGAAAAGAGAGAAGTGGATGGAGATTACTAAGCAGCTAGAAGAGGAAGATATCCAGGTATACGCTGTGACTGAGACGCACTTACGGGACTTGGAGGAACCTCCGGTAATCGGAGAGTATGTATGGGAAGGTTGTAACAGGACGGCTGGATTGGGAAAAGGCGGAGGAGTAGGTATGCTTGTACGGCAGGGGCTAATTGGAAGAGAGTGAAAGAAGACTGTAAAGAACATGTATGGATTAAAGGGATAGTGGAGGGTAGGGAGATGGCTTTAGGGGTGTCTTACCTGTGGACGGGTAAGGATAGCAAAGAACAAAACGAAAAACTGGTGGCGTGTCTAAAAAAGGACATCTAAGATTTCAAACGTTCCGGGGAGGTACTATTGGTAGGGGTCATGAACGCCCACATTGAAGATCTACACGGGTACACAGACTTTGTGGTTAGCCTTTCTGGACATTAAAGCGGCGTATGACAATGTAGACAGGGAGCGGCTTTTGAGTATCCTGGAGGACGAGGAAGTTGGGGCAAAATTCATTACCTTAGTCAGGGAGCTCTACCAGGACAACCAAGTGCAAATAGAGTGGGAGGGTGTAACATACAACAGGCCTGTATACACCTACAAGGGTTTGAAACAAGGATGTCCTCTCTCTCCGCTGCTGTTCATGATCTACATGGCGGGGTTAGAAAGGAAGCTAGAAGTCAGCACGCTGGGGTTCGACTTATCCTACATGAAAAACGGGCAGGTGGTGGAACAACGGGTTCCGGGACTAATGTATGCAGGCGACATATTGTTGATGGCGGACAACCGGATAAGTATGCAGGGCTTGATGGATATATGCGGTGAAGAAGTGACTCACCTAGAGCTATCCTTTAGCAGAGAAAAATCGGGAATAATGGTCTTTAATAACAGCGAGGAGCACAAAACAGTATCAGTGCAGCAAGTAGAAATACCATTGGTGAAAGAGTATAAATATTTAGGAGTACGTCTGAAAAACAGCGAAGATTACACGCAGGCGCATGAGGCTCACCTTAAGACGAAAGGAAGACGGAACGCGGCTATAATGAAGCATAGAGCCCACTGTGGATACAGCAAATACGAGGTGGCAAGGGGAGTCTGGAAAGGGGCATGGTACCAGGATTAACTTTCGCTAATTCGGTTCTGTGCATGAAGCCAGAGACCCAAGCGGGCCTGGAAGTTAATCAGAGGGCGGTAGGCAGATTGGCCCTAGGGGCCCACAGCAAAACTACAAATGAAGTGGTACAAGGGGATATGGGCTGGTCGTCTTTCGAGGGGATGGAGGCGCACAGCAAGATAAAGTTTGAGGAGCGACTTCGTGACATGGAGGACGAAAAATGGGCCGCGAGGGTGTTTAAGTACCTGTATATGAGGAGCGTGGACACGCGGTGGAGACGGAGGACCAGACAGCTGATCAAGCGGTACGGAAAGTCAGTAGGGGAGAGCGGGGTTTACACAACAGTTAAAAAGCAGTTAAAGGCAGCAGAGACGACGAAGTGGGCACAGAGAATGGAAGCGACAAAAACCCTGGAGTCTTATAGGGCAGAGAAACGGGAAATTAAGAAGGAGGGATTCTATGGCAATACGAGTGGCAGTGCGTTGCTCTTGGAGGCATGGGCAGGGTGCCTGAGAACCCGGGCATACACGGGTAGCTACAGACAGCAGGATGAAACGTGTGCATGCTGCGGCAGTGATCGGGAAAGTATAGGCCATATTGTCAGGAGCTGCACAGAGATACGGGCACAGAGGGGTGAGGGGGAAACGATGCTGGCGGAGGCTTTGGGATTTGGGGCGAGGGGGAACCTCAACTTCAAGGCCATAGAAGTGACGAAGAGGGGACTGGAGTGGCGGTGGAGAAAAAGTTGGGAAGGGATGGGTACGCAGGCGGAGTAGTCATACGGAGGAGAATTTAGAACAGCGAGAGGAGAAAAAAGGGGGGTGGAGGCGATGAGTTTAAAACAGAAAAGAGGGAGAGATGGGAGGGAGGAAGCAAATCTATAGGTTAGCTTGGAGTAGGGCAAGAAAACGTAATAAAACAGGCAAGTCGGTTGCTGACACCCGACGCCTCGATTCAAAGGGAAAGCCACGAATCACCATCGTTAACCGCTTGGCGGGAGCCGTTTGGCGGTAGTGTTGGCGGGAGTGTTAGTGTTAGCGGGGAGGTTAGCTGGAAGAAGGACAAGTAAGCGTAATAAAACAGGCAAGTCGGTTGCTGACAGCCGACGCCCCAATTTAAAGGGGAATCCACTAATCATCATCATCATCGGGACCAAAAGCGCATTCAGAAGTACTTGAATAAGCTCGCAAGGGAGCGTTGGAGAGAATTTCGTTCCAAGCTTGATCCCCTCAAACCAATGACTCGCATGTGACAAGTTTTCCGCAGCCTGAGGGCAACACCAAGACACGCTAATTCGTTCTTATCAATAGCTCTCCAGCGTGGCGCCGTGAACTGGACGTAGCTTACGAATTTTGAGCCACGCTTACTGCGTCCCGGAGCTCCGTAGTGATTTTAGAGGTCCTGACTGATTTCCTCTCCCCTACCAGAGTCCTTCAATGCTTCACTGGTCACGAAACTGCTTCGAAACTCAATGAGAGCGCTTCATACGGTGCGCTTCGCTGGCGCGCGGTGGCCCCACCATCTGACTGAGGAGTCCGGTCGGGCGGCGTTGCGCTGCCTCGAACGACGGAAACGCGGGGAGTTGCGTTTGTTTTTGTGCGGAAACGAAATGTAACGTGCATATCGCGCTATTGTGATGCGACCTAAACATTGCAACGACAATGCAGAACGCGTGTTCTTTCCCGGGATGTCGTTAGGTGTACAAGGATACTACAGAGAAAGGTTCCTTGTTCTGTTTACCGAGCGACGGGGTGCGGCGTGAGAAATGGAAGCACGCCATTCCAAGGGAAGAAGCGGGAGATTTCAGATTCGATCATAAGTATGTGAGAGCGTGTGTGAAACATTTCTACGGCATAGACATCATCCGTGCAGTTCAATTTGTTGTGGATGGTGAAAAGGTGTTACTTTAGTGCGATGAGCTGCTTCTGAGGCCTCGTGCCATCCCGAAAACGTTTGATGGCTTGATAGCCTATTTAGCCAAGCCAAAGCAGCGATCACGGGTCAGCAATATAGTTTGATATGGAAACGGCATTACCTTGTCACTAACTTCATTTCTTGTTTGTTCGACATTGATATCGTTCATATGTCCATGGATGTGAAATTAATAACGTTCGGAAAAAAAATTACGCCCACCTCCCCTTGCGGGAACCCTGGTGTGATGCGACGCTGAGGGGGGTTCAAGCGCAAGCTTAGAGCAACCATCGACCGAAAGGCCGCGGGAGAGCGGCACACCGGTTATATGCGCAGCGCGCCCGAAGGAGAGGAGACCCCGGAGAGAGAGATTACTGCACAGGCGCAGTACCGCGCGCGGCGCCGCCAACCTGCGGAGTGAGAGCGCGCTGAGCCGCACACCCGCAGATGTTGAGAGAGAGTGTTCGCTCTCACTTGGGCACGCGCCGGCGCCAGTGTGTTTGCCGCGGCCATGACGCAACACAATCCAACACAATCCACTTTAATCCAATCAAATCCAAATCCAATCCAATCCAAGCCAAGCCAAGCCAAGCCAATCGAATCCAATCCAATACCCCTCGCCAGAGAGTGTTCGCTCTCGGAGAGGAGAGGGGGTGAGCGGAGGAGAGTGCGGACGCCGACGACGGACGCACGCATGACTTACAGGGCTGCGGACAAAAAATGCTCTCAGCGTCGCATATAATAATGCATGCATAGAGAACGCCGCGCCACTCACTTTACCGACGTCATCTGTGCACGTGACGCTGCGGACTGCTTCTTCGACGTTTGTGTTTTATTCTAGTCTTTTGTAAAACTGGAGTTCGCCTAAATATGCTTTATTAAGTAGAACTTTGCGTGGTTCTTGGCTGCGTCGCAAATTCTGTTTTCTCGGTGTGCTTGAAAAATAAACACAGCGTGAAAAATAAATTTTTGTACGCTCGACCACGCTCGTTTTTGTCCCTTCGTAATATTGAATTTTTTGTAGGGTGTGATAAAATCAGTTTTCTTCTTCTTTTTGCGCTGCCGTTTTAGCGAGGATTGAAAAAGGTTGTTGCAGAACGAAATATGGTGCAACATATATCTTTTCGTGTTTTGTTCCTTTGCTTTTCTGCAGCGCTTTAAAATGTTTGCAGGTGTATAACAACTCGTCCTTACGACAATGCAATTTGTATATCTCTTTGAGTGTTCCGAGCATTCCAGAGCAATGAACGGATTCATTATTTTAGCGTAGTCTGAACAACGCGTACCCGCTTCCTTGCAGCTTTTTGTATTTTATTATCGATATCGCAGCAGTTCGTCACTACGGAGCTACCGTATGTATAGTGTTTACAGCGTTTGCTTTAGAATATTAACAAAATACATTTTTAAATCCGTAAAACCGACGGCGCAGCGCTTGTGCCTGACAATGCTAACGCAGTTGCTGTTCGCGGTGGAAGTCTATGGCTAATTATTTGAACACATAAAGCGATATTGAAGGCAGTCGGTATATAAAATGATTGGACGATTAATAGCTCACTACTACAAAAAACAGCCTTAATCAACGCGCATATACCAAAAGCAGCGAGCTTTTGCACGCCGATAGCTGGCAAATATGCCGCACGCGAGGTGACTGGATGCTCTTCGTGCGGCGGTGGCGGCAGTAGTGGCGCCCGCGGTCCATATATGAAACGAGCGCCGATGTTTCCTGACCAGTAAAGGTAATAAAGGACTCTGCCACGACTAATGCTACGCTCATGGATGAATTATTCCCTGTGCATTAGCTAATCACAGCGCCAGCGTCGGTTAACCTGCATTCTTCGGCAGGCGCTGACGGTGTTACATACTCAGCGACGCGACATATGAGCGGTAACGCCCTCCGGCAACTGCTTACCTTCAATAACACGTCGTGGAAGACAGGCCCTGTGAAAGCAAGCTGGGAAGTTGCTCGCCTAATAGCGGTATTCAAACCCGGAAAACCTCCGACTGGCATAAACTCTTACCCTCAAATTGCTCTACGAAGCCGCATGAAGAAGGCAATGGAGAAAACGGTGCTGCAGCTACTCGTCTGGTATCTTGATGACCGAGATGTGTATTGGCCAGAGATGTCATGGCTCAGGGAAGGAAAATGTTTCACCGGTAACGTCATTGCTTTGGTGAGGGACATTCATCGGCAAAAGGCGGAACATTTCTCAGTAGCTGTCTTCCTATACATCAAGGGGCATTTCACAGCGTTGCTCATGAAGCTATTCGAGGGAAAATGGTGTTTGTTGGGCGACGAGGGCGGACGAACACATGGCTCTGTAGGTACTTGCAGACTCTGCATGTCCATATGACGACCAATGACGGCAACACAAAGCGGCATTAAATTACCCACGTCTTCCCTAAAGGCGCCATCGAAGTCTTGTCCAGTTTAGCGTCTGCCTCATCCGAAAAACGCAAGTACTACCCCAAGGTGTCAATATATCTCTCTATGCTGCTGACATTTATGTCTGGGCTTCTGAAAAAAACCGCAGAAGTATGCGATCCGAACTGCAGAATTGCTCTTCTTGATTTTCAAAAGTACCTCGGTACCTGCAGGATGCTACTTTTACCAGAAAAGTGTGCCGCAGTTGCCTTCACGAGGCGCAGTGTTTTCCGCTATCTTCTGGTCAAAAATTCCACAGAAGTACCTCAATAAAAAACTAATAAAACCTCGGGCAAACTAGATGTGGACAAAGGACAGAAGAAACGACAGATACACGAGCCAACTTCCAACTGTTTATTCAAAAGAAACCACATGAATTTACACACGACTTATCTAAACACAAACAACAACAAAAAACATAAAAAATATCAACCAAGGTATAACCATGGTAACAAGTGTAGAAGGTTGTGACAATGGCGAGAATGAACAAGTACAACAATGCCAATGGTATGACGGCCTATCGTCTCCCTCCTCTTGAAAACAAGCCGGTTCTAACGCGCGTGTGCGCAATTCCGGCCGCATCCTCAACATCACCAGCCTACCTACGCCCACTGCAGGGCAAAGGCCTCTCCCATTAGTCTCGTATTACCCCGGTCCTGTGCTAACTGCGACAACTTTTATTCCCGAAAACTTCTTGATCTCATCTGCCTATCTAACTTTCTGCCACCCTCTGCCAGGCTTGCCTACTCTAGGGATCCACTCTGTTACTCTTAATGACCAACGGTTATCCTGCCTTCGCAATACATGCCCTGCGCACCTCCATTTCTTCTTTTAATTTCTACTAATATGTGCTTAACACGCGTTTGTTCTCTGATCCACTCCGCTCTCCGCTCCGGGCGCATACCTAACCGCAAAAAGTGAAGAACGACGGCACGTGGCAAATTACACGCTGTGTTTTAAGAATCACATTTCTTTCTCACTTAACTCTAGTGACGCCGTGATGAAGCACGTGTCTCCAACTCTTTGCGTGGCGAGCAACGTTGCGCGCACTCGTAGTTTTCTTTCAGAGATAGGCTGGTGGACTCACCATTGTGCTCAGTTTACCCTGTGAAAGAAGACATATGACATGTCTTGTGTTACTGCCCGCAGCATACAACTTAACGGGAAACCGCGAAAGGAACTCTTGTGTGACGGCCACGCCGAAACGTTTTAAAACTTCATGACATTTTTGGTGCGTGGCAAAATTATGCTGAAGCGACGGGAGGGGCAAAGGATGCTTTACTTTTCGTTTGACTCGGGATTAATCGAGGTTCCCTAACCTTGAGATCCTCAGACTTTTTGTGCTAGTGCTCTATATTTTTTTCTGTGTTCGGAACTGATTTCATTTTTTTCTCCCTCTTATTCATTGCTTATGTGTTCTGCATCGCCCTTTTCTCTTCTTTTCTCGCCTCACTATGTTCAGTTATTTCGAAGTAGCAAGCCCCGCCGTTCTCGGGGATAATCTCTTCAGTATTCATTAAAGATCTCTCTCTCTCTCTCTCTCTCTCTCGATCTTCTGAGGCGGTAAAATGTTGAATTTACCGTGGCGTAGCAATAAACTGCCGCTGCTGCGGTACTTAAACCAACCTCAAGCCTCACATCAAACATATCTCTAAAATACGGCAAGCACACTGGAGGAAACCGACAACGAGGTACACGTAAAACACTACGTTTAGGTTGATAGAGAACTGATTCACACCACATATTCATCGAAATTCCGCATTATAGGGCACATGTAAGTCACACAGACGCCACACACTCGCTCCTCCTCACTTATTCCTCAAGACCTCTGCGTAGCAGGTGCAGATGATACATATGCGTAGCTCGCATACCAATTATTTCTAATGTACGTTACTAAAAGAACCGCCAGAGCTCCCAGAACGTTAAAAAATCAAAGTCCACCTCAGCAATCCTAATTTGTATGCGACGATCACTTGTTTTCCAATAGGCTCACTGTTAGGTTTATAAGGCAGATCAAATTTTACACCCCATTACATATCACGCATAGTCAAACTGGCCCCGTAAACTAGTCATCTTACCTGTCTTTTGTGTTGTTAATTTTAACTCGTATACTTAGGTTGCATTGAAGTTTACTTATCAAACCACGTCATCATCACCATAAGCCTGTTTGTGTCCACTGCAGGACGAAAGCCCCTCCAAAAAGATTTCCAGCCACGCCTATCGAGTGGTAGCTGAGTCCATGTTTTTCCCGCAATTTTTTGTAGCTCATCTCGCCAAAGAGTTCTCGGGGGACCCCAATTGCGTTTTGCGGTCTACTGGCAGCCACTTTGTCAGACGGATGGTCCACCTGTTGTTCCTCATTCCTATTACGTGACCAGCCCATGCCCATTTTGTTCGCTTAATTTGAACTAGAATGCCCTCCATTTTGGCCTGCTCTCATCCATGCGGCTGTTTTTGTCCCTCAACGTGACCCCTGGCTAGCGGCGTTCCACGGTCCGTTTTGCCTATGTAAGTTTATTTTGGAGTCGTTTGGTGAGACCCCAAGTTTCTGCCCGGTAAGTCATTACAGGACGAACGGATTGATGAAATAGAAGCTTTTTGAGTGACAGAGGCAGCTTACCAGTCAGGATGTCAGAGTTCTTACCAAGTGCAGCCCACCCCATGCTTATTCTCATGGTAATTTTCCGTTGATGCTTTGGATCAGCAGCTGTGACTTGCCCAAGTTATACGTATTTGGTGACTGTTTCCAAGACTTCATCACCTTCCTGGAAATGACGTACCTTGGCGTGTTGATTTTACGTTACCTTGGATTTGTTCGTGTTTATTTTTAAGCCTGCAGCCACACTTGCCGAGCACAATCGGTAATGCATGCGCTGGAAATCCTGCCTTCTCTTACTTAACCAGACAATGTCGTCTGCAAACCTCGAATGGCTGAGAAATTCCCCATTGATGCGCACTCCTCTCTTCATCCACCTAAGCTTCCTGAATCTACCCTCCAGACAGGCTGTAAAAAATTGTGGCGATATTGTGTCCCCTTTTACAAAATTGACAAGTTCTGTGATGGAGTCGTATAGTTCCCCTACATCCAACGTATATACCTTTGAAGAGCGCAAGATATGCCTCGTAGACGCCGTGTTCACGTAACGCGTTTAACACTTCTAATGTGGGCACTGAGTCAAATGCCGTTTCATAATCTATGTATGCCATATACATCGGTGCATTATGCTGTGAGCACTTTTCGGTTATTAGGTTGATAGCGTCAATATGATCTAAAGTTGAGAAGCCCTTCCTGAAACCGGCCTGCTGTCCTAGCTGTTCAAAGTCGAAAGTGGAGCTGACGCAGTTAGAAAAACGTTGGTAAATAATTTGAAGGTTACGGAGAGGAGGCTGATGGGCCTGTAGGTTTTAATTCCTTTGGTATCACCTTTCTTGTTTAGGATAACTAATTCGCATTTTTTCGGGCCTTTGGCATCTTTAAGGAGCTCAAGCACTGCGAGAATAGGGCTGCAAGCTATGTTACCACAACGTGGCCTTCGATCTGCAATATATCTGTTGTATTGGCTTTATTTCTGGCAGCTTTGTCTTTCCCCATTGCTTGCAGCGCCGTTTCTAACTCTTGTGTTGTAACCAGAGGAACCTGATCCACACCATTTACGAAAAAACGTGTGTGTGTGAGGCAGGGGTAGAAGCCAACAGGTATCTGTAGAATTCCTCGGCTATTTTTAGAATGTCATCAATATTGTTTATGAGGCCACTGGCATCCTGGAGTGCATACATTCTGTTTTTGCAAATAGTGAGCTTCCGTCAAGTCGCTTTCATACTCCCTCCGTGTTTCGATGTTGCTTCAATTTTTCCAATATTGTAACCATGGATATCAGAAGACTTGCTTTTGTTGATCAATTTGGAGAGCTCTGCAATTTCTATTTGGGCTAGCGAGTGCGGAAATACATTTTCCGGCGCTGATCAATAAGGTCCTCAGTTTTCTGTGATCAGTTGGATTCGAATGCGGGCTGTTTTTCCCTACGGCTAGCGCTGACTCCATGGCCGCATGTGTGAAATTATAATTGAGAGTCCGAATCATTGCTGTCATTATACAACACTGATAATTTGTCTTCAAGTAACAATCGAGTTTCTTCCACATTCCGTCTCACAGAGGGCAGGTTAGGCATCTTCCTTTTTAGCAACCTTAATATTTCTCTTCTTAAATCGAGACTGAGACGACGTCTGACCATTCTGTCATCATTATTTTAATGTGGCAAATCACCTGTACATCGTGAATCATGCGGGGAGCGCCAGTTCAAATGAGGTCAATTGCGTTTTTTGTTTCACCATTCGGACCATTCCAAGTCCATTTTCTATTCAGTCTTTTTCAGAATAACGTATTCATATTGCTCAGATTATTCCTCCCGGCAAAAGAAACCAGCATGTCACCGCGGTCGTTTGTAGAACCGAGGCCAAATTTTCCTACCGCATGCTCACCTATCTCATGTGCCCTATTTTTGCATTGAAGTGGCTCATAATGAGTTTGTGCGGAGCTTTACGCGTCTATTTTCTAATTCTAGGTTTTCGTAAAATACGTCCACAGCCTTATGATCATAAGTGGATGTAGGCGCATAGACCTGCACCACATGTAAAGAGTGCTTCTTATTTAGCCTAATAGCGATAGATGCTACACCCTCATCATTGCTGTGAAAATATTTTACAGCCCCTGCTATATCTTTATTAAACAGAAATCCTACACATAAGAGATGTGTTTCAGAATGCCCGCGACAACACAAAATATCACCGAAAGAAGCACCACAAATCCCTTCCCGACCCCTCTTAACTGGCTTAACACTACTATATCCCATCGAATATCGGATAACTCATGTAAAAAAACCGATCAACTATCTTCGCTCAAAAGAGTTCGAACATTAAATGTACAAATGTACAGTTCCCATTGGAGGCCTACCCGTACCCAGTGATTCTTTGGTCCTTCTGCTGTATTGCTTGCCTTACCGATGCCTTGTATAGTGGCAATGGAGCTTTTGGGGACCGAACACCCAAAGTGTGTTTGCAAAATCCTTGGGAGGTTTTTGGCAAATATACTCAACCATAGCTGCCAAATCCTTGTCTGGTGAGTAAATGCTGTTTGTGTGCCAGGGAGCTTCACCTAGTATTTGAACATATCTAGTGCAGCGTCCCGTGGTTATGACCACTTACTACTAGTTATTTTTGCCGCTCTTCCGCTTTAGCTGGCCTGGTGCGATTAAACCGCCAATTATCATAGTCATAATTATTGAGTGGTTCTACACAACTTTTCGATGGGTACATGTGCAGCGGTTCGGAAGGTGCCAACGGGAAACTTGCTCCCCCCAAGCTGCAGCAGCCTCCTCTTTTCTCCCCACTCTGCTCACTCTTCCCCAACAATTCAAATACATTCGTGCTTGCTTATGTTTTCGCTAAAAATCACGATCGTAAACTTTCCGGAAGGTTCAATGCAACCTTACCGTCAAAAAGAAAGCGGGAGATGGGCGCTTCTGGTGTGGTTCTTTCAACCCGAACAGAAGCGCACCCCACCAACAAAAGTCAGGGCAACCATACCTGAACGCCTTTATCCTGCAAGTTCTATCCCTTCCATTTTTTCTGAAAATACCCTCATCTTGCTCCGCGCAAGAGACGAGAGGGACCCCTTCCCCCTGATGACAAAATAAAGTGCTGATATGCAGGCTCTCGGATTTGTGATTCGGGTAAAAGCCTCTGGGTGTGTGATTGAAAGCATGTGAGGATATTGTTTTCAAAATGAGTCAAATCCATTTAAACAGAATATCGGAAAAAAGTGAAAGTTTGTTACAGGGAATAAATGCAACGCTATCAGAGCTATTATTTTATCCGCCTTACATATCAGCTAGGGGAAGTTTACCGCCACAAGTTCTTAAAATTATGCGGAGGAGTTGACCAATATCGAGAAGATAACTTTGGGTTTGGCTGGCATTTAACTAAACCATTCACTTTGATGTGGCATTCTCAGGAGAACAATATTTAAATTGACTTCCATAATGGTAGGGTGATGTTTCGGTTGAACAGATAATAAATATATGCAACAAGGCTTCAAGAATACTAGAACATACAAGAAGAGCAGGTGATTTTAGGTAGCATAAGTAGCTCTCTTGATATTATTCCCCAGGATCATTTTCCTTGGCACGCCAGACGACCACGAAGTCAGCAAGCTCTTCACCGTCTTGCCATGAATTGCCAAAACGTTTCATAAGAAGGCTGGTTGGCTCGTATCCCCAGAGGGGGTAGCGGGGTATCGGTCAGGGCTTGTAACCGGCGGCAATTTTGTAAAGTGATGCATGAGTAAATATGGGATAAAAGAAATCGCAGATTTACTCTTTAGGTGCTGGGCAGACGGGATGAAGTGATTGTTTCACATGTCACAGTTTCATTTCTTCCACTTTTTTTCTATTAACTTTGCCATCGACGTCTCGGGAAATATATTTTGCCGATCTCTTAACTATAACCTGAATTCATAATACCATGATAAGCCACCTCCGAAAAGCAAAAGAAACCTTGCAAAAACACCCAGGAAAGAGGTCTAGCAATCGCACCAAACACAAACGTCGGTTGAGAAAATACATTTGCTTCATTTTAATCTGTGAGAGAGCACATTCTGGCTCCTTTTCAATAAGAAACACGATCTGAGTACACTTTTACCGGGCGTTATGTGACCTATTTTGTGGAAGCCTCCTTTGTAGGGGAAAGCTGCTGCGTTTTTCTTGTGACTATAGTTTTTGTTTGATATTGTTTCTCTTTCCGAGTTTCACTCATTTTGAACAACCAAACGGCTCATTTTCTGATTGCCATTGTTAGGAAATATTCTGGCCCCGCCAGCCATTTGCGTCACCTGAAGCTACCGTTCGAAAGTGGCCACCCCTCCGTTTTTTTGCTCTGCTGCCAGGTGGCAGCGACAGGTGAAATCTGCAGCACTAGCGTTCAGCCATTTAGCTGAACTGGCAGTGGAAACTCACGCCTTCTGTTAACTACAACATGTACCTTGTCACTAAAATGTGTACCTCGAAAGTACACCGAACGCAGAAGAAATTGTCCGGCTCGGGCACCTCGCAGCCTTCGTGCGCCAAAGTGCACTCGCGTCTCAGAGCATGGCGGAACTGTTTCACATAAGCGCGAGTATCGCCAAATTACCTTTTGCAAAGCTAACATGTACTTCTGAAGTTTCATTTAAAAAAAACCACCAAGGGTGGATTTAATGCGGCGACTTGTTTTATAGAGGAATGAACATTTTACGAGCCAGTCGCTCATGCTGAATACAGAAATATTTCTACCACTATTGCCCCCTCTATTTCTACCACTGTGCAGCCTTCACTAACGCCGGACCGTCTCCACATCGCTTCGTCCTCAAATTATGCCTTGCATGTTCACTCCATTGCTCTCCATAAGTGTGGTCCAGTCTTTCGTGTTCAAGCCTTTTGGGTGCGCCCACATATTTGGGCAAAAGACAAAAAAGATGATTTATTACTGATTACCCGGCTTTGTCGTGTTTTTCACATTATTATTTTATGAAAACTGTGCTTCATCCGCACAACCCTGGCTTTAACACGGCTCGTGATGTTGGCCCGTTACCTTGTGATAAACATGCTCGTTAGATAGATAATTGAGTTAGTTTTATACTAACCCTATAATCGAGAAAGCGCACAAAAAATAGCTTCACCTAAAGCGAATTCCTAATATATGGTCGCCACTTGGCTTCACACCATGAGGGAAGGGGAGATGACTATTTAGCGACTCCGGCGATGTCGGCCCAACTAAAGCTAGATGTTCTTTTATACGAAAAATGCATCAATAAAAAATACAGCATACCCCATTTTAATTTTAGTCTATTTTGTTCTGCGGACTTTGATAAAAATTGACATTTTAAATGAACAGACGTACAGTTTATAAGTGCACCAGCGTAAGCCAAATCCTTACGGAAACAATAAGCGAGCATAGCTAAAAGAGGAAGAATTTTTTACCCACCTACATTCACAGATCAAGGAGACAACAGGTCAGCTCATCAGTGGATTTAGCGCGCTGCAAATTATTTCACGCCAAATACTGGCCGCCCAAACGCTTTACAACTCCGGAAGAATACTCGCAGCATCTTCACCTTTTGGTTGGACTCTCTGCTATCAGCACGAGAACAAAAAATCGGAGACATCCCGTATTTTTTCCTTTTATTGCTGGACCTAGAGTCGTCGAGGAAACAAGCAAGGTTTCAAAGCAAACCGATGCGAGCGAGTTAAGGAACACTGCTATTTAGACAACTTCGACTGCTGAGCTCAACTTTCGCGTCGATGCTGAAATGCCTGGAGGAATTCCTCACGTTTGCTGAAGCGTACGTAATAATAGCTGTCGTACTCAGCAAACGGCCATTATATTTTCCTCGACGACATTTTGCCCTGATCCAGCCTTCCTTGAGCGTGAATCTCCGCGTTGAAATGTGTCTTCGTTCAAAGGTGTCCGTAAACCATCTGTCTGGACTGATCGTGGTTTAGCTGCACCATGTAAAATATTGAAAAAGCGAGGCAAATGGTTCTTACACAGATACTCATATTCGCGGATCCTGTAGACGCATGTTTCATATATTTATTGATGATCTATGAGAGTAAATATAGGGATTTTATAACAGATAAGCAGGAAGGAAATATTAATTTTTCGGCGTTATGCCTCACCGCAACATTTAATCTACATGGTTATTTGACCGGTCCAACACAATTGCTTCAGAAACATGTGCCCTCGATTGTTTTGTTTACTAAAATGATGGCGTTATGCGACGGAGTGGTTTCTTGCTGTGATCTATGAGCGCTAATAAACATTTTGAAGCTTAATTATTACACTTAAAATCAGAAACCAGATCTGTTCGTTATATCCCTTGGATGATGGGGATTTTTACTCGTAATAGTTTTACCCCGTTCGGCACCCTCCTACGGTGGTGCAAAGGGTTCGCCCCCCTCATGACAAAATACTGCCGACACCCATAAATGGGCGTTAGGGTGTGTTGGTACTTGGTTTTTTGTTGTCTTTGCGGAAGTGTGATTTATACTTATTGTGTAGCTTGAGGTTGCAATGCGGTATGTTTAAATCATACTTGTCCTCTACACAGCTGCTTAGTCGGGACAACATTACCCACGAAGCCCCCCAAAAATGGTTTCTGGCCGTAAACACTGACAACAGGCAACACTTCCTTGGATATAACGCTACATGTATTTTTATGGAATTTATGGGCCTTGCTGAACACGGATTTCTAGAATGCATTGAGACAATCGATGCGCCGACCAACAAGAAGTAAGTAAAAATATGTCCTCCCTAACTTGTTACTGATCAATAAACATTGTAGTCCATAATTCATTAATCTCAGCCGCAGGCAGTTTCTGCTCAGCGAATAATTACTCGCTCTGTTCTCTCCCACTCTTTAAGATCGGTGTCCTTGCAACTGGTTTTATATTTTAGAATGGTTGGGATTCCCAGTAGTACAAAATGGACTCATTACATATGAAGATGATTTTACATGAACTGCTGCTTGCCCTGAAGCATTTGCCAAAAGAAGTTGTGTTGGGCTACAGCTTCAGCTTTTAGGGGCGAAGCCCCTTATTTGCTCATGTTTTTGGCGTCTCCTGTGGCATTAGTAGTAGTAGTAGGAAAGTGTAATGGGCCATAAAATAGGACTGGTTCCCTAGTCCTGGGATCCAAGTGATGACAGGGCGACCAATGCCCCAGATGCTAGTAGTAGCTGGACGTCCAGGTGGTCGCCGGTAATCACGTTCTCCCACAGCTCTAGGGGGAGGGGGGTTACGTGCACCCACTAAAGAATATGGACTAGTGAGCCAGGAATAAAGAAAAAGTCCATTAGGAGAGAAATTGAGTGAGAAACATGTGGTGTAAGCGAATTGGATGGACGAAGGTATTTGTTTGAATGCGACGAATAGTCGCACCTTCTGATTTGGACAACTTGGAGTGAGGTTGACAGAACTGCGGTCTGTCGAGTCGATAATACTGTACAATGTACTCAAATGTAACCAATGGTGCGTACTGCGCTTGTTTTAATGGGCCGGGAGAGGAGACTGCGCATGCTTGGTGATGGGCAAATGTATTGCCGTCAAACTAAAGTGGGCGGGTGTCCACATGAGGGCGAATGTTTCTTTGTGGCTGATGTTGTGAGAGAAGGCGGAAAGTTAGTGGGGCCACCCTTCCCACCAAGAAGCTCCGACAAGCAGATTGGGAGTGTGCTAAGATGACCGCACTCTTGATGTGAATAAGTGCGAGTGCGATCGCCATTTTGTCAGCCTTCTGCGTGGATGTCGTATCAATTAAGGCACAAGTTATAAGGACCAATTTGGTGGCGATGGTTCATATCCCGCTCATATCCCGCACCAAAACACTGTCACTACTCTCATTCTTTTTTGCCGAAAACGTGCCGTGATTGGAACCACCTGCCTGCTTTATTAGCTTGCATTACTAACCCTGACCATTTCCGGGAAGCACTGTCGACATCGAATTTGCTGTAAGGAGTGCTTTCTCGTTTTTCGTTGTTTATTTTTGTTTTTAGTGTATTTTATGCTTGTGTCGTTCCGCCGTTACTGTGTTCTTTTACGGCGACTGATCGCGGGCACTGAAACTATATGCCCTACAAAATGCGGTATAAAAATTCAATGGCCCTAAGCTAAAGGACGTCTTCTTTTAATTAGCGGTTGAGCAATGAAAAACGACAAAGAAAACGTTCACCCCACGTGAATGTAAAGATCAAGAAAGTGATTCTGTTTCTTATTGTGAACCTGCGGGCGTACAAGTAAATTCTGTATTACTAAAGGGCCATGTCCGCACCATTTGAATCATGGCAGTAAAGCCTCGTTTAAAAGCCTGGAATGTTTATGTTTTTAACAGGGTTACTAGCGCACGCAGACGGGGACACGGTAGGAAGAAAAGACAGGACAGTTTTGAATGCGTTTTTTAGTGTCCACACAACTGCTTCTCTGGTTATTTGTAGTTTCGTTTAAAATGGCTGCGTATTCATGTTTTTTAGGTGGGGTTTTGTTTCGTCTCAGTGCCATTCTATGGCTAGAAGCGTTCAACTGTTTTTTTCCCAAGAGGGGTTTACCCGCAAAATGAGGCAGCTATTAGATATCAACACGACAAATGAGTGCTGCCCGAGCTGCGCTGTGGTCGGCGGGTTGATTGCCAAGAATGACACTAAGTCGAGTCCCGCAGCATACTTTCATATACAGTTTCAGGCCTGGAACCCACAATGCCTCTTTAGCACTTCTGTTCATTTCTACGGTGTTTCTAATTATTTTGACTGTAGATCACGCTGTTACTACTTTTAAGGAGGATGGTCATATGATGGATTGAAGTTTCGTTGCTCGGGGTATGTGTTCTCCTGTAACTAAAATAACATGTGCCTTACCCGCAAATAAAATTTCCTCATTGCTTCCTTGTAATGTCACATTAAGAACCACGTGCATCACGTCAAACTGCAGTCACGTAATTTCAAGCAGATTGCGAGGTAGAAATTATTTGAAAGGTAATGCAAAGGCAAAAAAGGTAAAATCGGTTACTTAAATGCATAAACTTTGTCTGTTTCCATGAAAAGCATGTCGCAGATGACTGGGAGGAGTTACCAAGTTGAAAGAACTCCGTAAAATTGATGAATAAGTGTCCCTTAGGTGACCCCAAGTCTGGTCCCTCCACCCTTACTCGGTGCGAAAAAGTTTAAAGAAGGTATCAAACGGCCTGAAAGTATTTCATATGTGTTTTGAATAATACAATTCAATGGGTGACACATGATTGATCTTCCCTTCACACAACACATGAGTTCCGTGTACGTCCACAGCTGCTCTGAGCATGACTAGTCGCAGTAAGCATGCACTCTCTTAATTCGGCCAGGAAAGTCCCTGACACCAGGTGCAGCACTGAATGTAGTTGTGAGTTCAATATTTCAGGGTCGTTCTGGATGTCTATTCGAGAACGGACTAATCCGCGAATACCACTTTATAGGTACGCTTTATCTGCACTATCTGAGTACTGGTCCTACTCAAACGTTCAATAGACAGGGTGATCAAACTTAAGTCGACAGGTTTTTTTAAGTAGGCGCTTAGATTTAGGCATAGACCACCTCTACAGTGAGGTTATGTGCCCTGGGGGACACATAAATAGGAGGTAGTTATAGATTTCGGAGGCTTAATTAACTAAAATTTATTAATTAATTTATTAGTGGCTACAGTAACCACGCATGTTTGTATTGGAAAGTTAGACGTAATCATGTTTTTACGCTATTTCAATTGGCAGAATTCTTCTAGCGCATCCATAGTCCGAGATATCAAAAGGCAAAGTTTAATTGCCGTTCGCATGATTACGCATGCAAGACAGTCTGCACCGGCGCAAAGCTCCTCCCTTCTGTGACGTGCCTGCTGTGTACGGTGTTCCGTTCGAGAAAAGGGTGGAGGCATAGACAAAGATGATAACTAGCGCCCATTCATTTTTGGCTGACGTTATCGCAATCTGCCGTACTCGGAACCGCTAGCGAAACACAGAAAAAAATGAAGGAGCTATGCGCCGATCTTGACTTGTCGCATGCGTAATCATGCGAACGGCAATTAAACTTCATAGTTCAATATCTCGGAATACGAATGCGCTAGCAGAATTCTCCCAAATGAAATTGCGTAGAAACACGATTGTGTCTAACTTTCCAATACAAATATGTCTGGTTAACGTAGCCAATAAAAGTTAATTAACCAATTTTACTTAATTAAGTGACCTATATCAATAATTACCACCTAATTCTGTGTCCCCCCGGGCGCATAATTTGACTGTAGAGGTGGTCTTCGCGTAAATCACAGCGCCAATTTAAAAAAAAAGTACAACATCTCCCCGCGAGGGGGACTCAAGCCCCCGCGAGGGGGACTCAAGTAAACGCGTCGCATAGGGGGTGGGTGTATTGCGTTAAAGTTTATTGTTTGGGCAGTTGGTGTTAGTGAATGCGTTGTATCAGCAGATTCTTGACGTAGTTTAAATGAGTCAAGGATATAAGGCGCGTTCGCAGCCTTTCATTCTGTGGCGGTTTTGTGGCGCAGTGGGAAGAGCACCATGTACCTTGCGTTTCGCCCGCAGGGTCGTGGGATCGAAACCAGGCGCCGGTAAGTATTATTTTTATATAGTGTAGGGGGGGGGGGTGAGGACCTGTTGTTGAGAGCGAGGAGGGTAGCGTGATGCGGGAGAGGAGGAGTGGGGGAGTGGGCGCACCTGGAACGGCTGTTGCGGACGCCGAGGCACGCCAACGCCGACAACGCCGGGTGACATCGTGAGTTAAAGAAATGCTCTGCATTTAAAAACCTGTCGACTTAACTTTGATCACCCTGTATACGCAGGTAGGAATACGAGTTGGATCGGACCACATTGCGGAGGGCTTCAGGGAGATATTCCTTCCAAAAACAGCGCTATCACAAGAATTCTCATAATAAAACGTTTAATAGCCGACAAATAATTAACAAAAAATAATGCGTTTTGTGTACATTGTATGTACAAAAACAATGGAGACAATCATTTTATTTTTCTGGCCGTCTTAGAGAAGTAAAAAGGAGTGAAAATTTTCTGAAGTGTATGGACTGTTCAACTAACATATCGTTCTCAAAACTATCCTTTGTTTTCTGGCGGCCACGTCACAAGCTAAGCACTCGGTATTCCTATAAATCCGTATATACGAAACATTTCAGGCATCCCCGGGCGGAGACTTTTCATATGTGGAACTCACTAATACATGTTATTCTCAGATATTTAATACGTTCAGAGAAACACCAAAATTTGTTTTCTCCTGTAATGGCTTTGTCTACTGCATGTAGGTGTATTTTGTGTTGGATAGAAAACACTAGAGCGTTTCAGGAGGCTAAAGGAAAAGCATTCTTATCCACCCTCTTGAATAGTCTTTTGACTCTCAGTTTAATTTGGCGTTCATTTTAAAAGAAGAGACAAGTCCTGAAGTTCAGCTCACTGCCGTCTTCCGAGGTGGATTGAAATGTAGAGGGTGACAGTTGTCTCTCTAGTGTGTTCATTTTCGCAAGAAATAGTGTATAGCTGAGCGCTCAGCCTTAGGGCCCCTTTTTTGTCGCCATAGGTTCAGGCAATGCTGCACTAACCTAAATCGAAAACGTATTATCTGGCAGGTACCTTTCCAGCGTGTTCCTTTTGTTCCCTCTAATGCAGAAAGACCGCAAATCGCAGCGGAGATATTATCCAAAGCTGTGTCAAGGCCCTTTTCTAATACAAAGAAAACGGATACGCAGTGTTACATGTGAGCAAAACCATTTTACATACGGTTGAATCGGTGCAAAATTCTCAGTTGTGGATATGCTGAACCGACAGCTCACCTGCCAGCTATGGTGGGTCACTTGATATTCTACAATGCAGACAAGTCTTCTGCTAATCTGTCTTTCAAACAGCTTGCTTAGGCAGCTCGACAATGCAGTCCGGTGGCGGCTAGTAGTAGAAACATCATTTTTTTGTTTCTTTGATATTGCCAACATAAGTGCATCCTTCTATGCACCATGTATCATTGTAGAGGAAGAGAAGAGTACGGCATGTCGACGTGGAGGTGTTGGGTCATTGCGTAGGTTATTTTAACGGCCCCCGGTGAGGAATTTCAGGGCAATTTAGGTTTCCAACGAGAAGATAGGTAGTCATACCGATATTACATTTCTGGTTTTCCCGCAAGTAGTTTTCGGTAGACTTTTTCTACTGCAGAAAGTTGTTCATGCAGTTTCAGGAGCTGGTGATTTGTTCTAAGTGTTATGCCAGTAGGTTAGCCCTGTATTCAACTCTCTCACCTGTGTGTCTGACAGCGGGCGTGGAATGCGTCTTTTGCCCTTCCTGGATTGTGTCCCGCTCCGAACATTCTGTGTACTTCTTCAAGGTTATTGACGATGTGAGACCCCCAGCTGGCCGTTTTTGCCTGAAGGCGACTGCGCTTTCACCTGGCTTGTGCGCGCTGGGAAGCACTAAGGATTTCAGAAGTAACATATCTGCGGATGACTCACAAGCCTTTATTCTGAGCATTGCGTCCATACCAAAAGTCACCATTTAACCAGGGTATGTAGAGGTTCCTTTCTATCGGAGTCCGGAAGAAAAGACTGCAACAGTGTTAAGTATACGTACCGTTGTCATAGGGGTACACAGCTTATCACCTCCATACAACTGTAATGAATGTCTTGAAAATTTGTGATTTATCTTTCAACTCTGCCGTGTCGCCACTTGCTTCTCCAGAGGTGTTGCTATCAAGACATTTAAGGTGAATTGCAAGTGGTCCCCTTATTAGCAGTAGGTGTCCACCTCTAGTCGTTTCAGCAAAGAACACATTGATTGGACAGATAATAGCGTGAATACGCGGGGGGGGGGCGGGGGGGGGCTGTGCTGTGGTATATTCGCTGTTCTTTACTGAAGAGACAAGCTCTACCTGACAACAAACATTTGTGTACCATCGCGCCCTGCGCATTTTTACGTTTACATCCCCTTATGTTGATGTGCAAATTGTGGACACCCGCTAACACAAACGGTTCCGGGAATTCATTTAAAAAGCACAATAATCCTTAGATCGACAGGCAACTGTCAGGGCAGACGTACAACAATTAAATTGCTATTAACTGCTGGAACTACTTCCGATGACACCGAGCACCTAAAGGCTTGTGAGCAAATGAGTCTAACACGGGACAGAGGAGGCTGACATGGATGACATGCGACTATAGCTGCACCACACGGCGTGAGCGATGGGTGCATGGGTCCCTCCCTGCCCCTACTTCGCACTAGTGTACCAAAGGGCAGTTGAAGAGAGCCATGCTAAATGCCGCCCGCCGTTTCGAGTAACTGCTACGGCTTCTCTTTACTCTTTTTCTACATGCTCCTATGGTAACACGCAGGCTCAAAATCCACAACGACTTTGTCTAGATCCTCCCCCCATGCAAGATGCAAGGTTGACCTCCTAAAAATGTTGTGTCCAGATTATGTCGTCATGGCTCCACCGATTACCCATGCCCGTTTCTGAAAAAATGCCCTTGCTGCGGAAAAGCATCATTAGTATCATAGGTGCCTGCTTTGCCAACTTCTCTTTTGAGACCACCTTGTCGGAAAGGATCCTAGAGACCTGCTTTAACACCCTTTTGCGAACTCTGCCGTCTGCTCGTGGTAGAAGCTTTTGTTGATGTATCTGGAAACTCGGTTTACATATTGGTTCCCGTATTGTTTTCATGAACACCAGGGCGTATCTGCATATTGATCGTCTGCTTGCCAAAATTTCTGCTCGCATGACGGCCCCTTTTCCTGTACTTGTGGTGTGACGGCATCAAAACTCTCCCCAGCGTTGCTCTTGTCATCGTTTTTACGGTCGACCTCGGCTCTCTAGGTTATTAATTGGACCTCATCTGTTTTATTACGTTATTCTTTTCCTGTTATGTCCTTCATTCAGTAGTGTTTAATGAACTCTGTTCTTGATCAGGCGTAGCCGTCTTCTGCTTCATTGGAACAAAGCTGTGGTGAAGCGTTGTCATCGTCGTCACTGAGCCCGTGAATCCTGATTCTTTACAAGAACCTGTGTCTGGCTGTTGAGAAGCCGAAACGTTTCTAGATGGTGTCGTGTTGCTGCTTTCAATGAGCAACCAATGATCTCAATGGTCCATTTCCACTTCCACACTAACTCTGATGTTTTGATGGGGAGCTTCCCGGGGACTGGCTCAGGTTCAAATCTGTGACCCTGCTATATCGACCGCGGGAACCAGCAGTGTCCTTCAGTAATACCCACGAGGACTAGCTATTCACTGACATCCCCTTGTCAACTTCCGACCGGCAAGCTGATTCCTCGGTGATCGTTTGTGAGAATTCTTTTCTTGGAGAAGACACGTTTTGACCGAATAGTTCTCGGCGCCTACTGTGGTCACGGCCTGCACAGATGATTTCCGGTGCGATCTTTGCCGAGTTGTGGTGAACTTTGATACCGCGCTCTGCTTGCTACGGTCGCATTGCGGCTCAGCCAATATAGGGTATCTTCTGTCGCGGAGTCTACGATTAGCTGAGGTGTACAGTACGGGTGATACAAAAGACGGTGTGGCGATGTTGTCTCCACTGCCATCACAAGCATTCTTACGAGCATTTGTTAGTCCCCCCGTCCGTTTCCATAAAACGTGGGTTAAACGAGGCGTCGGAAAATATTTCTATTTCAAACTTCTGCGAGAGACTTTCGCGTCACTTTTTGTTGGATTTCGCTTCGACGCCTGCGTTTTGGACGCTGAGAAATTACGATTAGATGGCTGTAATTATGTAACTTGAATTCCATTAGGTCCCCGCGGGTGTATAACATGAGCTGTGGGTAGCAAAAGTAACAAACGTAAGAGTAATGTGTTTACTGACGCCCTAAAGGGTGGAAACAAGTCCGCCTGTATCGATTGTTTGCCGAGCCTAGAATATAAATACACATTTCCCGCAACTAGTAGTTGCTTATTAAGCAAGCGAACGAGAGCAAGCGAACGACAATTCGTTGTGCAGTGCCATGAGATGATGGTTGCTACTTGCGTTTCCTTTGCAATAGTTGGAGTTTGAATTGTGTACTGCATTAGATTCTTCTCCAGCTGCGTACGTTAAGCTCGTACTTATTTTTTCAGCACCTATGTGCCCTATTGTTTCAGCAGGACTGTTGCTTGAACTCCGTAGGTAGTAGGTAGGTAGCACTATGAAATATAAGTACTAGAGTGCTCCACGAAGCGCAAACATTTAGGTATCTAGGATTAACCATAACATCTTTCCTGAAAGGAGGCGAGCATATTATTCACTTTCGCAGTCTGAAATGAGGAAGTAATTTTTTTTTCACGAATCGTTTCTACTTGAATTAATGTCAAGAAACCTGAGAGCTTACAAAGCATTGCTTTGACCTGTCCTCGAATATCCGAATGCTGTGTGGTTTCCTCAGGCACTGAATAACTCTAAGCAAAATAGAAACAATACAAAGGCAAATTATAAAATTTCTCCACAGCAAGAGAAAACGCGAGGACTCCTCCACAAACCTTGTTTATTTATAGGCTCCGTACCATCGAAGCACGAGTAACGCAGGCACATTCACAGTTTCTTTATCAACTATTGCATCAATAAGTCCAACATTGTCATTTCGAGGTACATTAATTATTCACAAGCACAAACATGCATAAAAATATTTCATTAGAATACACATGTAACATTGATGCATTAAGTACTCAATGTCCCAGACACCCGGCAATGCAAGTTGTTAGTACCTGTCACTACTGCTGCTGAGTCAATGTCCCAAAGTCCCAGCCACCCGGCAATGCAACTTGTTATTGCCTGTCGCTACGCATGCTGAGTCAATGTCCGAATTAGCATTTAAAATTGAAAAGAAAGTCTCCAGGAATATTTGAAAAACAATTGCTTTGATGGGCCCATGCAAATTATCTTCCTCTTGTACATTGTATACAGAATTTTAAATGATCATTGCTATTTTGTTTCAAGATTATTTCAAAATTTATACATGTTTACATCTGGCTTAGAGTACAGAGGATGGTCACAAGGCCGACGGCGTATACGGTACCTCCTTTGAAAATGCAGAAAGTAAACATTGAAAAATAAAAATATGTACATAACTGCAGCACTTAACGATATACAGATAATCATACACTACGCAAAACCGCAGATACAGCAACAATATGAGGCAGATTTATGGTCAACGTAATGTAAACAACAAGTTACAAGCACAAAACCTCAGCAACATGTTACACTAAACACGAAGATTAGACTTCAAGCAGGTAGTTCCGAATTAAATTTTTAAACTTGTAGAGTAATTTTGTTTTTACATTGATAGGCCGGTAATTCTAAAATGATCGAGCATAAAATTGTATTGTATGTTTGCCGTAATTGCTTCGAATGTTAGGAAGCAAAAGATTTTTTGGCTCTCCCCGCACGGGGCACCTTGAGTAATCTTGGTGACGGTGAGTGGCGACACCGCGTACCCCGAGCCCCCCATACTTAAGCTGTCACCTACCGTGGCTAGAAGTTGAAGGGTGAAGGGTTAGAAGCCGTGAACGGTGGCCATCAGAGCCTTGGTCAAGCTCCGGCCGATGGGCTCCCTGCCTGTCTACCAGGCAGGGAGCTCCGGGACCTGTTTGACTACCAGGGTAAGGTAAAAGGAGACAGTACCCCCGTCTCCCTGCTTTCCAATGTATTATATGGCATTTTCCGAACCCCCCCCCCCCTCCCCAGACGTGATCGGCCCCCGAAAAGGGGTCGCACCGAAGTTTCTTTTCCACCTTTTCCTGGCTTGAGTCCTCCGAAACTGAACAACTATCCTCGCTTCATCGTGATGGGATCAGTATACCAATCAAAACCTTTTGCTTCACAGTCGGTATTTCTCATTTCAAAGTTTCTTGACGGTATTGTTGGAGGGCCGTATAAGGCCAAAAAACATCGAACCGGTGAAATTCTTGTCGAGGTCAGTAGCCAGGATCAGGCCAATCAACTTCTTGCTGAAACCATCATCGCCGATCTGCCAATCCGAGTCACGCCCCACCGCAGCCTAAACAGCTCCCAGGGCGTGATTACCGACTATGACCTACTGAATGAAACTGAAGCCGACTTGCTGGAGGGCCTTCGTGGCCAGGGCGTAGGTCAGGCGAATAACTATACGAAGAGATGATAAACACATACCAACAAAGCACCTCAGCCTAACCTTTGACAGGTCAACCCTTCCGAAATACATCAATGCAGGTTTCGTGCGATGTCCAGTCCGGCCTTACATCCCGAACCCGCGGCGCTGTTTCAAGTGCCAACGGTTCGGGCACGGCACGAACTCCGGTCGCGGCGGACTTACCTGCGCGAAATGCGCCAAGCACGACCACGCGTCCGGAAATTGTAACGTGCAACAGTCTCTTTTCATAAACTGCCAGGGTCCACACGCGGCCTACTCTAGGAATTGTGAAAAATTTCAACTTGAAAAGAAAATTATAAACATCAAGGTAACCGAAAACATCACCTTCTCAGAGGCACGGAAGAGGTTCGCCTCCTTCCCTCTGGGGAGGTACGCCGACGCAGCTCGCCGGGGGGCGGAGCGGCGTCTTGTTTCGGCGGGGACCCAGTACCGAGAGTCGGACTTGGTCCCGCCCTCGCCCCCTCCCCCCTGGGTTGCCTCTTGCAGCCCAACCCGCCTCCTACTGCTCGCTGGGCCAGCAGCGGCTGTGGTGGCATCCACGCCTGGTGGGAGTGATGCTGCATCCTCCACTTCCGCTCCACCGTCCCAAGCCACACGCGAGGGCACGGAGATGGAGACGGAGGCAGTCGCAGCGACCCCCTTCTCCGCCTCACTACCTGTGCCATCTGTGGTGCTCCCCACGCCTTCGGCACTGGCAGCGCAGGCAAAGAACACTCGAAAGGGTACTACGTCAAGGGGGCCCAGTCCGCTGGGCACCCACTTGCCATCAGATGACGACATGGACGTCGAGCCCTTCCGGCTTTCATCGCCGCGGAAGGAACGGGCTGCGACGTCCAGGTCAGTAGAGAAGGCCAGAAAGCCCCTCCCAAGAGTCCAAGCCCCGAAAGACCCTACCTAAATAATCACACTCCAGTAGCTCTCACACATCATAATGGGAAGAGAAAACATAGTTCAATGGAAGGGCAGAGGCCTTCTGAATAATCTTGACGACGTGCATGAGATTCTGCATGCCACCCAACCAAGTTTAATGTGTGTCTAGGAAACACATCTGAATTCCAAACACACAAATTTCTTGAATAGTTAGCTGGTATACAGAAAAGACAGGGATGGCTCCACACACTCTTCTGGCGGTGGACCATAATCACCCGCAAATCCTTAGCATGCCACCTTGTCACCTTGAACACCGTCCCTGAGGCTGTAGCCGTCCGCACAATAATTTTTAATAGGTTGATAACGGTATGCTCCATCTACATCTCTCCTGACCTAACACTTCTGAGCTCTGACTTTGAGGCGCTGGTCGACCAGCTTCTTGAACCGTACATCTTAACAGGCGACTTCAATGCACACAATTCTTTTTGGGGCTCTTCTCGCACGCATGCCCGAGGTCGCCTGATAGAGAAGTTTTTAACATCCTCTGGAGCATGCCTTTTCAACAAGAAACAGCCTACATACCATAACATAGGACACAATACATACTCAAATCTTGACTTGGCTATTGGTTCGGCAATTCTCTTTCCATGTCTTGAGTGGGGAGTGGGCACTCACCCATATGGCAGTGACAACTTCCCCACTTCACTAACATATATAGGTAAAGGGCCAAGCAGTTCATCTTCCCATATTAGGTTCAATGAAGCACGAGCTAACTGGAACACATTTACAGAGACATCGAAACTACACCACACATTCATAGGACACCTGCATGTTCAAGAAGCTACCCAACTCCTCACGGCGCACATCCTCGACGCCGCCGAAAAGTCCATTCCCCACGCCTCTGGTGCCCCGCGCAACCAGAGGAGGCCGTGGTAGAATGAGGACTGTAGGCGGGCGCGAGAGGCCCAGAACAAGGCGTGGGGTATCCGCCGTCGGTACCCAACGTCGGGTAACCTTATTTTGTTCAAACGGGCCAAGGCGTTTGGAAAACGTGTGCGCCGTGAGGCAAAACGAGAGAGTTGGCACACCTTCTTGACATCCATTAATTCATACACGGACACACACAAAGTCTGGACACGTATACGCAAGCTCAAATCACAACAGAAACACAGCCTGCCCCTGGTTAGCACAACAGGGAACACACTCAAAGACCAGGCTAACACACTTGCACAACACTTCGAACACGTGTCCAGTTCAGCACACTACACAAGCACTTTCATGAAACACAAAGCATCTGCAGAAAAAAAGCCCTTACAAGACAAAGACAAATCAAATACTTCTTACAACTCTTAATTCACTCTCTATGAGTTGAGGCTTGCCCTGAGCACGTGCAAACCTTCAGCCCCAGGCGCAGATAAGATTACATACACCATGATACAACACCTACACCCATACACTCTTGAAACACTCTTACACCTATACGATAAAATATGGCTTTCGGGGCACGTTCCACGCTCTTGGAGGGAGGCCATAGTAGTGTCTTTCCTAAAGGAAGGGAAGGACACTTCTTCTCCCGCCAGTTATCGTCTCATTGCCCTGACAAGCTGCCTGTGTAAGCTCCTCGAGAAGATGATAAACAGGCGACTCGTGTACTTCTTAGAGTACAACGGTCTTCTCGAGAGGTGCCAGGCAGGCTTTAGGGCGGGGCGATCTACGAACGATCAACTCGTTGCGTTAGAGTCATATATTAAAGGTGATTTCCTCCATAAGCAGTACTGTATGACAGTATTCTTTGATCTTGAAAAGACGTACGACACTGCTTGGGGGTACGGCATCCTCAGCGATTTGAAGTCCTTTGGCATGTCGGGTAACATGATGAATACGCTTGTTAGTTACCTGTTTGAAAGAACGTTTCGCCTGCGAGTTGGAGCTGCACTCTCTAGGGTGCATATGCAGAAAAACGGCGTGCTGCAAGGTGGTGTTTTAAGTTGCACTTTGTTTATTGTAAAAATGAATTCTCTTCGGAAGGCACTGCCACCATCGATCTCCTGTTCAATCTATGTAGACGATGTTTAACTCTCCTTCAAATCGTGTAACTTGTCTACCTGCGAGCGCCAAGTGCAGCTTGGTGTGAGCAAGCTTGCGGGCTGGGCAGATAGCAACGGTTTTAAATTTAATCCAGGGAAGTGCACTTGTGTTCTGTTTTCCAAAAGGCGTGGCATTCGGCCGGATCCAGACATTCGACTCCACGGTGTCTCTATTCCTGTAAAAAAGTAACACAAGTTCGTAGGTATTATCTTTGACGAAAAGCTGTCATTCATCCCACACATAAAACAACTAAAACATAAATGCTGAAAAACAATGAATATCCTGAAGGTTCTGTCGCACATCTCTTTTGTTGCTGACAAACAACTTCTCTTACGTATTTTTACCAGCTTGATAGGTCCACGATTGGACTATGGTAGCGTTGTTTATGGGTCAGCAAGTAAAACATCCCTCAAAATGCTGGACCCAGTGCTCCATCTCGGGCTCCGCCTGGCGCGTGGCGCCTTCCGCACTAGCCCGGTAGAAAGCCTATATGTAGAGTGCAACAAATGGAACCTACAACGTCAGCGAGCATACACAAACCTCCTTTATGCTTTTAAAATTTCATCCATGCCTTACCATCCTTTTAAATCAGTTTTTCATGATACGTCCATGACTGAACTCCTTTTAAATCGACCATCGTTCTCTGCGCCCTTCTGTTACAGAGTTAGAGAGGAAGCGTCAGAGTTTTCTGTCTCCTTTTTAGATACAATCCAATGTTCTCTAACGGAGTTTAGAGCACCATGGCATCTCCGCCCTGTATCATGCGACACATCTTTAACACATGTAGATAAAAACCAAGATCCCACATGTGCAATTCTGCAGCATTTCTTGTATTTGCAGAAGAAGTATGAGTGCTCTGAATTTTATACGGACGCTTCTCGAACTCCCACCTCTGTGTCCTGCGCGGCGCATGGGCCCGGCCTTAGTGTCACTAGAACTCTGAATAGTCATACTAGTATCTTTACGGCAGAAGCTTACGGTGTACTTCTTGTTGGCAATCATATACTTCAAAGCCACATCCCACAATCTATTATCTATACAGATTCCCTCAGTGTTGTGCGGGCCCTGTCGTCAACAATGCCTTCGAAAAACCACGTTGTCAATCTGATCGTCAAGGGTATTATGTCTGTGTATGTACGCAAATTTGAACTGGTTCTTTGCTGGGTCCCTGGCCACTGTGGTATAGCCGGGAACGAAGCAGCGGACCGAATGGCTGCTGCTGCTACACTCTTGAATACAGTAGACATAACCACATTACCCTACACCGACGTGAAACCACACATGAGACAACAACATCGCAAAACATGGCAAACACACTGGAGTGAACAAACAGACAACAAGTTACACGTAATAAAACCTCACTTGGGACCATACACCACCGACACATGCAATAGATACTCTGAAGTCGCCTTGGCCAGATTACGGATAGGGCACACACATGCAACGCACTCGCACCTTCTCACTGCATCTCCAAGACCTCTGTGCAGCAGGTGCGGAGAGGCCCTATCCGTAGTGCACATACTAATTACATGCAAGGCACTTCACACAACACGACACAAACACTTCAGAGAACTCTACAGACAACATATCCCACTACATCCATCGCTGTTTCTAGGTGACGATGCCAGTGTTTCTGTGAAACGTGTGTTTGAGTATTTGTCAGACGTTAAGTTTTTAGACATCATTTTATATCACGCATAATAAAATCTGGCCCTATACACCAGCCATCACCATTATCTTTAACTGATTGTACTATGTTCGGTTGACACGTTTTTTTACCTACCTTTTTGTGGTAACCACTTCACTTCATTAAATAAACTTTTCTCTGGCGCTCTTTGCCCTTTGTCGGCCTTGCGCCATAAAAACCCAACCATCATCATCATTTTTTGGCTGTAAAAACGCCTGTTATTCGTATTTGTAATTAAGCAAACCGGACATACCTCTAGTACGAGTTTATGATGAAGAATATTGAAAAAACAGAATACATAGGGTGTAGCGAGCAGTTTGACTGATAGGCTAAACACCAAGGCACTGAAATAACGGAAGCGATGGTGACAGACGGGAAGCAAAGTTGATAAAGCCAACGGCTTGTTTCTGTAGTGTGATAAATGGTGACGGGTCAATGATGCACGAGCTGGCCGATGAGGTCATAAAGTAGTTCAAAAGACAGTGAATGAACGCGAAATATAAGCTACGAAGGGTTTGGACATTAAAGTACGGGCGCGTGCGTGTCAACGCTCTGAGACCGATGGACGCATGTTTTAAAATGACATTCACGTGCTCGTTAAACTTCAAAATGAAGTCGACGACAATGCCTAAAACGTTACCACTGCTGCGAAAGGCACGTTTTTTAGAAGAGATTTGAAGATTTGGATAAGCGGGAACTATTTTGTTAGGGGAGCAATAGAGCATAAAGCAGGTGTTGTAACGTTAAAGAATCACTTATTTGTTGAGCATTATTTCTCTAGTGTGAGCAGGTCAGTTTTTATTTAAGAGAGTAAGTTGCTGATATTGTTGTCACAGGAAAAATGCCTGTGTCCTCAGCGTACATAGTACACTGGGAAGTCGTTAAACACTGGGGCAAGAGGAATCAATGAGGTCGCAGGATTGACCCTTGGGATGCGCCCTTTTCTATATTAACCGGGTGTGATGAGTGACTCTTAACGCAAAAGACCTGGCGCCTAATTGTAAGAAAGCTTCTGATGTTCAATCACCTCGAAAGCTTTCGGCAACTCAATTAAAACCGAACATGCGTAATTACCACAATCAATAAAGCTTAATTTTATCTGTGAAACAAGCAATTGCGTGTTCAGTAGACAAACCACACGGAAAGCCATACTGGTACCTGCTAAGTAATTCAAATTTTGTAAAATGCCGGGAGAGTCTTAGTTTTATTATGTTTACGAACACCTTGTCCCAAAACAAGAGGACGGAAATAGGCCTGCAGTTTTCAATGAACCAGAGATCCCCTTTTCTGAATAATGGAAGAACATTCGCCAATTTCAACAGTGTTGGAAAAACACCCGTCTGAAACACGAAATGAAAAATATGACTTAGCGCATTAGAAATAAGATTTCTGGCGTGCTTAATTTATGCACCACGTATGCCGTCTAAACCAACGCCTTTATTTTTAGGCACCTCCATAAGAGACTTAACGTCTTCTGGAGAAATAGGGCAAAGATAGAAGGATTTATCACAGCGGCGAAACAGAGCCGAAGAAGTATCAGAATGAATCAGCGATAATATTCGAAAAATGTGTGCGGAAGAAGCTAGCGATGCTCTTGGCTCAACAATACAAGAATCTTTAGGAATAACTGAGGTACTGGCTTTCTTTTAATCAGCGTTATTTAAAAATTCATTAGGCAGTTTACTTTTTTCTTGGTGTCATGAGCGCACAATAGGAGCTGACATTAGTGATATCGCTGTTTGGTAGATTTAGGTCGGGACAGCAGAGTTGAAGCATTATGTTTGGAGCGTTCATTACGGTTATAGTAAAAGGTTGACGCTTCGCTTTCTTGAAAAGACTTTCTTTCTTACGGAAGAATCGGAAAAGCGATTGCGAAAGCCACGAACTACGAGGGCAGTCGAACCGCCTGTTTGAAGTTTATGCTGCAGTGCAACTGTTTACACACTCATGAAAATTATGAAAAACGAGCATGTAAATCCGGTTATGCATATAGTGCGAACAATGTGGTGCATAAAGCTTCAAGGTGAACCTTGCCAGTTTTTGCGTATTGCTCTATAGTTGGCGTGTTACGTGTTCCATTTTATTGTATATTATCTGCATTCGCGCCGCTATTTCTTAAGTGGATAGTGGCAGTATTGTAAATAAAATAAATATAAATTTGAGGATAAGCCTTATTGACCTATACCCAGCGCAGTGTCCTGACACTGGAGTTCTCGCTTCTAGGAAAAGCGAGCCAAATTAGATGGAGTGTAGTTAGTTCATTCCCGCAAACAAATTTCAGCAAAATTATTTGGGGTTCTTGTGGTAACACTACAATCCAGCGGTACATCATAAATTTCTCTCCTCCTACCACTCGGACAGCCAATATCAAGCACCAAGTCAGACACACTTTTTCTGTGTAAACAAATTGCCCCCACCTCCCCGAAGGGAATCGTGAGGAAGTGCGAATGCATTTCTTGCGCCGAGAGTACACGACGTAGTAATTCTGCCATCGCCTTGAGAGGCGCAGTACCGGCGAGGGGGAGCTGTCAGGCGAGGGGAGAGGCGCGCGCCGAGGGTGAGTGCAAACCTAACGGGGGGAGAGGCCCGCCAGCTGCAGAGCATGTGACGTCACGGCGCGAGGAGAGGGGGAGCAGACGCAAAGGCGCCAGCGCGCGGTCACGTGGGAGTGTGACGTCACGGCGCGAGGAGCGGTGCGGGAGCCGGCGCGGGCGCGCGCACCCACGGCGCGGGAGGCGGAGCGCGCGCGGGTCATGTGGGGTGTGACGTCGCTGGCGCACCACACGGTAGGCCTTAGAAGAATTTAGCTAGAGTAGAGAAATAATGGTGATTTGATATTACTACACTTCATTTTTTCGAAGAACACCTCCAAATAAGAAGCTCTTCTCTTCGGATACCTGCTTCAATCGAAACTTCCCTTCATTGAAAAAACAACTGTGGTTGATTCCTCTCTCATACCAATAACTAAAACAGAAAAGTGAAATGTGCAGCGATATCTGCAGCTGAGCATACATTGCGGGTCGGCGGTTGTCTTGAGAGTGTGCTTGGCGAGCGATGTCCTGCTGGCGGGTCGTTTCTGCAAACGTGTGCGGGCGTCACTTGCGTGACGGTTATGACGTCAGTGAAATCTTGGGGCATCACGGCATAGAACACTTTCCTGTTAAATTATAAAACCCTAAAAGGAACAACCATACCTATAACGCACTCTATACAAAAGGTTTCTTCCCGCAAGAAGACCCTGTGTGCAGGGGTGCAGCCTTTGCAGGCCACTTGCTTCGTTGTACTGGCGTCACTTCCGTGGCGGATATGACGTAGGTCAAATCTTGGCGAATCCCGGAATAGAACACTTTCATGTTAAAAGTACCAAAATCGAAAAAAACGACCGCCCAACGAAATCCAAAACAATTTTGCCAAAATCAAAACCCCATGACCAGGCTATAAAATTTGCAGAAACAGAAAAAATTGTATACAAATACGTACCATTCATATGCCGCTTGTTGAGAAAGTGAGTTCCTTACAGCCACATATATACTATGAATAGCGAAAGACGCTAGGTTGTGTTATTCTTTTCAAAACATTTACTTGTTTCTTTTCGCCACTTATGGGAATATGTACCATTATAGCGAGGAAGTCCCTTTACTTCGCGTGTTCCGTTTTTTTAATATGGAAGGCGTAGTAAGGCGTTGGTACGCTTCCCCACTTTTATGTGTATTGCCGCGAACCATGCATTGGATTTGTTTATTTATGGTTTCTTTTTACTGCCTGGCTGCGCCCGGCTGTGTTATCTGTGTCCCAAGCGAAACGGATGTTCTATTCTTTATTTTTGTTCCGCACGGTTTATCTCATTCGGATAAGGAGAGCGTTTCGCCCTAACGTCACTGGCCTGAAATAATCTTCGTCGATCTACAATGTTCTGGATGTAAATCGACGGTTCGAGAAACACTCGCGGCGAAAGATAAAAGCCTGCAGAGCAGACGCCGCGGTATTCGATTCGCCAACACTCGCCCCCGCACGTCACTACGTTGACTGCTTATTCGCCGAATGTGTATTCTTTTAGTTGTTAGGGGAGCACAAGTTCGCTCCAAAAAATTTGTTTTCCTTGAAGACAACTGTGCCGTCTTTGGGTATGTGATATCTGGTGGAGGTGCTGGGTACATGCACCCTAACCCTGTGCAAGTCTCCAAGCAAGCCCTACTCGTACCAGCCGCCGACAGCAAGGCCTCCCACCCGAGCTCGGTCTACTCCCGGAGAAAGTGAAGAAGGAAGCAGTCGCGACCAGCACCATGGTCAACTAAGCCAATCCGGCCGTCGTTCTGCTGCAACCTCAGGAGCCCCCATCATTCCGAAGATCCCCTGGTGAAGACCCCGAAAAGTGGCTAGAGAAGATGGAGCGCGTTCAAGTTTTCGACCCGTAGGATGACGAAGATACCCTGAGGCAAGTGTTTTTCTATCTCTAAGACTCCGCTCGAGTGTGGTTCGAAAATCACGAGACCTCGATAACATCAAGGAGCAAGTTCAAGACGAAATTTTCGAAAACGTTCACAACTGTCATGCGTAAAGAACGTGCTAAGCTATTGCTGCAGACGCGAATCCAACTCCCCAACGAAAGCGTCGTAGTGTTCGTTGAAGAGCTGAAAATCCTCTTCCGACGAGCTGACCCCGCAACGGCAGAGGAGAAGGAGGTGCGGTTTCTGACGCGTGGAGTTAAACTCACTTGTAACCCCCCATTAACCGCCACTTAATTCTTGACTGAGGTTTTGTTGATGGAGATAACCCTGGACATGCCTTCGAGGCAGTACGATCGACCACTCAACGCGTTTTCGGCGAACCCCGTCAACGGCCCTGAATTTGTGTCCGAAGACCCACGGGAAACAATCCACGCCATCGTTCGAGAAGAACTCAGGAAATTTTTTCCAACCCCGCCGCAACCCTAAGTCGCCTCCCTCACCGACGTAATCCGAGAAGAAGTCCGAAACGCACTGGGAACTTCTACGCCGTCGGAGTACCCCGCGAACCACAAGCCATCACCTGCTCCGCGGCTGGTCGTCGACACCGCCCAATTCCAACCAGTCGACAACAAGCCCCGCCGTACCGCCGTCCACTGTCGCCCGCCCGACCCCCTGCCGCCCAAAACCAGACGCCGAGGAAGGCGAATGTATTGCGAACTTATGATAATCGTCCGTTCTGCTATCACTGCGGAGAGACCGACCACATCTACCATCGCGGCCCCTAAAAGAGGCTCGGTTTTCGAGGGTTCTCCGTCGACGCACCTCGCCCCCGACCCGGGCAGTGCCCATCGGAGATCGAAGAATACCTGTCCAATACCAGCCTTGGACCAGCCCGTTTCAACCGATCGCCGTCGCCATACCCATACCAGTCGCCAAACCGGCATAGCAATGCTGAGTTCGCACGTGGAAGGTCCCCCACCCAAGGCGGGGGAAACTAAAAGCAGCAACTTCTGGAGGTGAAGTGCACAACGGCAGGAAAACGAAAACCCTCCAACGACGCAAGGACGCAACGAACACCGTGACACACGACTTGCCATCAGCCCGACGACCCGATTGGACCCTGACAACACTCCCGAATATGACGACAGCCTAATGGCGCGAGGCGTAACCGACATGACCAAGCCTGCCGTTGAGAATACAAGGATAACTACGACGCATAGTGCTCAACCGCCAAGACGCACAAGCCGAGATACGACACCCCAACCCACTCGGAACTCGAGGAAGGCGGCGTCCGACGTCCAGTTTTCATCAATGGCTTTGATGTAGTCGCCCTCATAGACACAGCAGTGGACGACTCGGTGATGAGCGGATCATTCGCGTCTAAGCTGAAGAAAGTTACGACCCGATGCAACTGGCCGCACATACGCAGAGCAGGAGGCCATCTCGTAACACCAACTGGAACGTACTCATCACGCGTCAACATAGACGGCACGGCGTACCCTGCTGCGTTCGTTATTTTGCCTAACTGCTCCCGTGACTTAATTCTTGGAACGGATTTTTTGACGGACAACGGTGCAACAATCGATCTGCACACCAAGACGATACGCTTTCCTCCCGATGACGCCAGAACCGAACCCCGAACACGCGCTGCCGTTAGGATTGCTGATGATCATGTCACCCTGCCACCCCGCGCAAGCTTGATGATGACGGTCTACTGTGAAGATGCTTCTCCTGACGTCGACGCTATCGTACAGCATGACCAAAGGTTGCTTCTCGACCGTGGTGTCTCCGTCGTAAGAGATATTGCGCGCTTTTAGCAACGCCAATCCTTAGTTTTCTTCACTATTTTCGCCGTGGAGTATCAGCATTTAAACAAGGGAGCTGCAATTGCATTCCTCGAAGACACGCAAGAAGCAGGTGACGTTGTCGCGGTCGCCGACTTTCAGCGCGCATCTGAAGATACCTTCAAGCTTTCGCATCCCTTCGACGTGAACCCGGCGCTACCGTAAGAAAAACGGAACAAATTATTAACTTATTGCTGCGTCGCTACAGCGATTGTTTTTCGTCGAACTCAAAATTGCGTCAGACACCGCTAGCGAAGCATCGAATAATAACCGAAGATGGAGCCCTACCTACCCGCCAGGCACCGTACCGCGTGTCTTCGCACGAGCGGGAAGCCACCAGGACACGAGGGGAAGACATGCTCAGCGACGACATTATACAGCCATCGAAAAGCCCCTGGGTGGCGTCGATCGTACTGTTGAAGAAAAAACACGACACATTAGGGTTTTGCGTTGACTACGGGTGACTGAACAAAATCACCAAAAAGTACGTGTACCCCCTGCCCCGAATCGACGACGCCTTCAACCACCTCTGCTACACGAAGTACTTCTCATCGATGGATCTAAACACAGGCTACTGGCAAATAGAAGTGGACGAGAGAGACAGAGAAATGACTGCAGTCATAACCCGGGACGGCATTTACGAGTTCAAGGTGATGCCGTTCGGGCTGTGCATGGCACCAGCAACTTTTCTAAGAGTCATGGACACCGTGCTAGCTGGCCTGAAGTGGCACACCTGTCTCGTATACCTCAACGACGTTGTTGTATTCGCCCGAAATTTCGACGAACACCTTGCAAGATTGGAGTCTGTACTCGAGGCTATTCGCACGTCGGGGTTAATGCTAAAGCCGGAAAAGTGCCGCTTTGCGTACGAGGAACTCAATTTTTGGGCCACGTCATCAACGCCGCGGGAGTTCTGCCTCACCCAGCGAAGACTTCAGCTATAACCAACTGTCCAAGAACGACAGACTAGAAGGGCGTGCGAAGATTTCTCGAACTGTGCGCATGCTACCGGCGCTTCGTCGCAAATTTCGCACACATTGCACAGCCAGTAACACGTTTGACAAAAGATACCACCCCTTTCAGCTGGGAAAACGCCGAAGAAAAAGCACTGCACTAGCTACAACAACGACTGCAAAACCCGCCCGTGCTCGCTAATTTAGACGCAAACGCCGAAACGGAGAAGCACACGGATGCCAGTGATGTAGGGTTGGGTGCCGTCCACGTCCAAAAGGAAAGTGGTTGCAAAAACGTAATCGCCTTTGCCAACCGTGGCCTGTCGAAGGAGGAGAAAAACTACTCAGCCTCCGAGGAAAAAGTGCCTCATAATTATAATGGCCATTTCACTATTTCGCCCGTCAGTGTATGGTGGACCGTTCAAGTTTGTGACCGACCACCATGCGCCGTGTTGGCTCGCCAATTTGAAGGACCCCTCTGGCTGTCTTGGGGGGTGGAGCTTGCACCTGCAAGAGTTTGTCGTTAGAATTGTCTATAAATCCGGCAGGAAACATTCCGACGCCGATTGCCTGTCCCGCGCCCCCGTCAACCCCCACCACAAGACTCCGATGAAGACAGCGCGTTCTTAGGAGTCATGACGGAGAGCAACCTTGTTGCCCAGCAGCGCGGCGACCCCGACTTACGCGTCATATTTGACTACCTCGAAGGACGCAAAGTCGCTGTGCCTAAAGCGTTCAAGCGCAACTTACCAGCATTCAGCCTGAAAAACTCCGTCCCCGTGAAGAATAATTTCAGCCCCGGAACGAGAACGAATTACCTTCTTGTCATCCCCGCGGACCTTCGTGAAGAACTTTTGGTAGCATACCACGACGTCCCGTCTTCAGGAAATCTCGGCACAGCTCGCACCATTGAAAAAGTAAGGCGAGCTGATACTGGCCCCACCTTACCTCTGACGTCACCCACTACGCCCGGAGCTTCCGTGTCTGCCAGCGTCGAAAAACGCCTCCGACGATACCCGCCGGACTTCTGCTGCCAATCGCCGTCCAATGGAGGCCCTTCCAACAGATTGAAATAGACGTTCTGGGCCCGTTTCCTACGTCACGCTTCAAGAACAAGTGGATTGTAGCAGCGACAGACTGCATGACGGGCTACGCAGAGACGGCCGTTCTTCCGAGGGGGCTGCACAATAAGTCGCCAAGTTCTTCATTAACCAAGTTGTGTTGCGACATGGAGCCCCTGAAGTCCTAATCACGGACCGCGGAACGGCCTTCACTGCAGAGCCTATGCAAGGAATCTTACGCTACGGCAACACAGATCACCGAAGAATGACCGCGTTCCACCCCCAAACGAACGGACATACGGAACGTCTGAACACGATGATCGCGGATATGCTCTCTATGTACGTCGACGTTGAACGCAAGACTTGGGACGAAGTCCTCCCGTATGTCACGTGTGCGTACAACAAAGCGACCCAGAAAACTACGCCGATCACACTGTTCGAGCTTGTCTACGGAAGACGGCCGACTACGATGATCGACGCCATGCTTCTGCACGTAGAAGACGACGACCTCAACACCGACGTCGAAGGATACCTTCAACATGCGAAGGAATCCCGCAAGCTCGCTCGAGTTCGTATAACGGACCAGCAGCTGGTTGATGCCGGACGCTACAATATAAGACGCGGAGATGCCGAGTACCACCCTGGGGATCGTGTGGGGGTTTTGACTCCCATCCGACGACGCTGACTCAGTGAGAAGCTCCCGCGACGGTATTTCGGATCCTACCTGTATTCTACGAAGTGTTGGCCAAAGTACCTACGAGATGGTCGCCGATGGTGATCCCGGCACATCACGACGACGCACGCGGCCCGAAGTCGTCCACGTGGTTCGCCTCAAACCACTGCGCAAGATGATGGACTTTTTTGTGGTTGTTGTTTGTTAGGACTGTCATTTTATTTTAGCATCGGTTCGATACACTCGTAGAGGGGGGTGGGGGGTAATGCCGCGAACCGTCCATTGGGTTTTTTTATTTATGGTTTGTGTTTACTGCCCGGCGGCGCCCGTCTGTGTTATCTGTGTCCCAAGCGAAGCGCAGGTTCCATTCTTTAATTTTATGCCGCATGGGCTATTTGATTCGGATAAGGAGAGCGTTTCGCCCAATCGTCACTGGCCTGGAATATTCTTCTTTGATCCACAATGTTCTGGATGCAAATCGACGGTTCGAGAAAAACTTGCGGAAAGATAGAAGCCTGCAGAGCAGACGCCGCGGTATTCGATTTGCCGACACTCGCCCACGCACGTCACTTTGTTGACTACTGCTTTGCCGCCTGTGTATTTTTTTGAGTTGCTAGGGGAGCACAAATTCGCTCTAATAAACTTGTTTTCATTGAAGACAATTGTGCTGTCTTTGGGTACGTTACAGTATTTTAAGCGTTCTTTAGGACGGTTTCTTGGTGTTTGAGGGTGCTGTATAACATACATTTTTTTTTGTCAATGCAATTTTGCAAAAATTTATTTTTTTCGCATTCCTGTGTTGCTTTTTCAAAATTATGTTCTACCAATCATCTCCATTTAGGTTTTTATAGCGATTAAAGGTGGTACTTCCGCCAAGTCTGAGATTCAGGGGAAGTGCTGGGCGTTACACAGATCGGTCATTTTCGCTATTTTCATTCATATTTGAGACGTTCTTTGCGTACTTTGTTCGTTTATTCTTCGGTGTTTGGGTGGTATGTATAAGGTGCACATTCTTGATTTTGTCGGTTTTTTTAGTGTAAATTTGAGATTTTTGTTTTGTCTCACTTTAAAATGCGGAGCATTTCTTAGGCTCGCCTGGTCCTCCGTCGTTGATGGCGGCGCCGTCCACACGCTCACTGCGCATGCGCAACTCTCCTCCTTACACCCACAGCTCCGCGATACTACACTATAAAAAAAAAGAAATAGTTAGCGACGCCCGGTTTCGATCCCACGACTCTCTGGCCGCAACGGGAGGTACGCGGTGCTCTTCCCACTGCGCTACAAATCCGGGACAGGAACAAGTGCTACGAACGCGCCCTATGTCCTTGACTCATTCAAACTACGCCAAGAAGCTACAGATACAACGAAGGCACGCGAAGCTGAACGTCAACGGAAGCGACGAACTGAAAACTTTACAGGGGGATGCTGAATTTCCCATTGGAAAGCTGTGGCGGGAAGCGCCACGCGCCTTGAAGCTCAACCAGCCCCGTCCGCAGCGCCTCTGATGCTGATTGTAGCAGGATGCCCCTAGGGATTGCCCAACCAAAGAATCCATCACGAGATAGGTTCGCGTTCAACCACCGTCGTCATCTTCCCGTAGGGGAACCGCCGAAAAAGAAGAAGAACGAGAAGACAAAGCTGTGAAGAGGACGGCGTGTACATTGCTCTCAGCCGGTGCACCAATGTCAACAACCTTTACCTCACCAAAGCTGACGGAGACTACCGATTCTACCACAGAGACAACATCGACAAGAACATGATGGACGAGTTTCGGCGCCTCGAGAACCACCACCTACTCACTGTAACACAACACCCCTTGCGTGCCTTTGCCACCGGTGTGGACCCGGACGCGGAATCCCCTCTGGCGCTAGTAAAAACCAGATCACTCAACATAACGACAACACAATGGAACCACACGGAACCGCCACGATGCTTCGCATCCTCATCAGGGTTCCTCACGGGAAGATGGTGTAATTTTTTGTTACTTTTTGAAAATTCGCTATGACCAATTATTTCCCTTGAAGCTGTTATAACTATAAAGGCATTACTTCTGCCACATCTCAATGTTTTTGAAAATGCAGCGCGTTATACGGCTCAATAATTTTCGCAGTTTTATTCATGTTATGAACGTTTCTTGCATAAGTTTTACGTTTAGTTTTTGGTTTTCGTGGGATATGTATAGGACGCAAAGATTTCATTTGGTCAAATCATCTGTGTCAAAGTTTATATTTTTATTATTTTTGTTTTTTTTTGTGTCTAACATTTTTATTAGACCTGTGAGCTCCATTTAACCTAATATAAAGAATTAAGGGGTTGCTTTCAACAAATGTGCAATTTCGTGCAAACTCAGAGCATAACATGGTTTGCTCAGTTTCGCTATTTTGTATTCATTTTTCTAACCTTCTTTTGCTCACTTTTTCGTTTATTTTTCGGTTTCGGGGGGAATCGTATAAGGTGCATATTTTAGATATTGTGACATTAGTTTTGGAACCATTTTCTTTGGTTTTTCGAAATTCTGTTCGACCAATTAACACCATCTATGCTGTTGTAATAATTTTCGTCCGTATTTATTTTGCAGCAGTGTTTCGTCCACTAAATCAGCATTTTTGTGGAAATGCAGGGCGGTACACGGTCCTGGGTGCTTGGGTACTGGGCAAAAATGCCATGCTATAAAGTGCGCAACCTTCCATCGACCAATACAACGCGCTTCCATTTAGCTGAGCTTTAACCGACCGCAGATGTGTGCCATGCGTTATTGGCGATGTTCTTCTACATTACCGAGACGTTTTTGTTCTTCAATAGCGGCGCGCTCTTCCGCGAAGCGAACCACACGTGGCCTACCTATCCCACATTAGAAGATGAACTGCCCGGCGAGAGCGAGCGAGCGTACTTGCGACGTGGCAGGATGCGAGGGAAGGCGCTGATTGGCTCTCGTGCCATGACATAGCGCGACACTTGTGCGCGATCGCTGGCGCCAGCTGCAAGCACTCAGAGTGGGCTGGGCCCGAAGAGCTCGTGACAAATATTGGCACGGCCGACATGCTATACCTGGTCAATCCCCCAAGTGGCTACTGGCCAAACTCTAATGAGCGTCACAATCCTTATCGCCATCAAAATACATGGATAAGTTGGCTTTGCCGCAAAACTTTTCCGTATGTTCTACCACCCACAGCACAATCAACCAGTACAAGCTTCGGTTAAAAATGTGTCCTTTTTATAGAGAGTATGTGTTTTGGTTTGCATAATTTGATTGCTCCGGACGCGTTTTAAACAAAACAATAATTATCTCATCTGTAGTAGCTCCCTGGTGAAACACGCAGAAGATAGTTGGTATTTATTCTTTATGACGGAGGAGATTACCAGAAAAATCCACATGACAATGAACATTTAATGAATATCCGCACTTCACAAGCGGAGTACAATCGTGGGACAGAAAATTGTTATGTTCAAAACTAAAGTAATGCATAATAACTCAGGAGAGCACACCGGTTTGAAATAGGCGGCGAGGCCGTGGAAGTGGTAAGTGAATATATCTACTTAGGCGCAGTTGTGACCCCGTATTCCCACCATGAGGCAGTGGTAATTAGAAGAATAGAAGGATTTTAAGGACCCGGAATCCACAAAGAATAAATATGGGGCAGAGTGGATTTAGCAGGCATTCTCAGATAATGAACGGCAGCCTATAACTGTACTTTAAGAAGAAAGTGTATGACAGCTGCATCTTACCGGTGCTCACCTACGGGGCACAAACTTGGCGGTTCACTAACAGGGTTCAACTTAAATTGAGGACGACTCAGCGAACAATGGAACGGAAGATGATTGGTGTAACATTAAGGCAATAAAAAAGAGCGGATTGGGTCAGAGAAGAAACGCGTGTTAAGGACATATTGGTAGAAATTAGGAAAGAGAAGTGGGTGTGGGCAGGGCATGTAATGTGAAGGCAACATAACCATACGTCATCAAGGGTAACAGAATGGATCCCTAGAGAAGGCAAGCGTGGCAGGGGGCGGCAGAAAGTCAGGTGGACAGATGAGATCAAGAAGTTTGCGGGGATAAATTGGTCGCAGTTAGCACAGGACCGGGATAAATGGAGATCCATGGGAGAGGCCTTTGCCCTGCAGTGGGTGTAGAGAGGTGGAGCAGGATGATAATTCAATGTTTAGAGTTAGGCAAATAAAAAATTTTCGACACATTCAACCTAAATTTATTTCCATGACAGAACATTTCTTAATGAACGCAATTTTGAGAATAGAGGAATAAATACTGCTTTCTGAGCCAGATTTTTTATCTCAGGAAAATTGAAAACTTTGACGCTAACGTGTCGTCCTCCACTCAAGAGAAAACGGATGACAGAATTAGTTTCTTGTCGTGGCCTACTGTTCAACCCCCCCGTAAGTACGCACTTGATTATTTTGTTACATTGAATGGCATATCTTTAGAAGTTTTTGCCGCGTATTTACTATAGGATAAACTTTCACGATCACTAGCGCCAGGACTGTGTTTTAAAAGCGGAGCTCCTTAGATGACCTTTGCCCGTCTCGCACTAAAAAACCTTAAATCATCAAGAACACAATGGAGTTAGGAAGGTCCCGCGAATCTAACCACGATCCTTTACGCCAGGAAACTGGCAACCGAACCGTTGGGCCACCCCAAATGCCGCATGGGTAAGGAGTTAGCAGCTGCCGGGAACGACATGTGCAGCCAAATTCAAATCAAAGAAAAGAACGCTTCACGTGGTTGTAAGCTAACCTGAGCCCCTCGCTTAATGAAACGGGCATCAAACCGATTTACCTATCATCACATTTTGCGCGCACAGCATTTCTTCTGGGTTCGCGGCGCGGGCGTTGGCTGTTGACTTGACCGCGGGTTCTAGCGCGTCGCGTTTTACTTTACAAAAGATGAGAAAGCTTGCGGGAGAAAAGATGCGAGCCTGCCAGTCATGGGAAATATTCAGCGGCAAGTTTTGAAATGAACGTGAGGTGCAAAAGCCGGGTCTCCGACGAAGGGACAGTAGCCGCCAGCTCTGCTCTCTCTCCAGCTGTGTACCACTAGTGCAATTGGCCGCAATTGTTTCTATAATTTTTGATATTCCGAGAAAAAAGTATCTCGTCACCCACAAAAGTTTCTACGACAGGCTTAGCGGCTGATCGCTTAAAATGAAGCGACCACAACCGCTTTTAATGGGCAAACAGTTTTATCCATCGCCAGACTCTCAATACCGTGTTGAACCACCGCAGTGACGATGGTGTCACGGGGGGGTTAGAGTAGGAGAGTTTTGAGGAGACCGTTACTGCAGTATTTGCAGAGTATTCACGATAAAGTTGGCTTTTCTGCAGGGCGTTTTTATTCCCTACACACACTTATCCCCAGTATAGCAATCTACCCTATCTCTCCTCGAAATCCATTCAGGAAATATAGCAGGTGAAAAGCAGGCAACTTCGTCGTTCAGTTCACTCCAGTAAAACTTAAATATTTAGGTTGGGGTGGGCACTGAAGGAACACACGTGGATTAAGTCCTCTTTTCAGTGCCCCAGATGCTTGCGCTTCGGCCTAGACCCTGTCGATCAGTTGGTGCTGGTCCTCCGAGGCCTGGCTGGGCAGGGTCGCTTCCCGTGTTTCTTGTCAATAAGGTGTGGTATTATTTTCGGTTTGTCATGTAACTGCGCACTTCCATACGGTGTTGAAAAGGGTGGCATTTTGGCTACATTTACAACAGTCCTACCTATATCTGTCTGGAAACATTTGCGTGGAATGTGTTCGTTTCTATCCTACTCTGTGTTTTTGCATCTAGGGCGTTTATTTCCCTGTGAGGGTTGGGTAGTGTTCTCCCTTCAAGTTTTTTGCTTTTGAAACGTTCTTCGTAAATTTCGTATGAAGGAAGGGGGTAGAATTGGTTTTTTCATTGCGGTCGGTAAGACTTCTCGCAGGTGAGTCAGTGCTCTGGTTTCCTTCCTGGCCTTCATGCGCAGATCACCATGTAATGTGTTGTACACGGTTCAACATTGTTGGTATGATAGAGCTGGAGCGAATCCGCAGTATTTCCTCAGTGACATTTGTGATGGCTTTTGCCTGGCCTGTGATAATATTTGAGCTTGTGTTGTTTTCTCAGCTACATCTGACAGCCACCAGAATAGCAGTGGTTGGCGCTTTATCAGTGTCCTGTCTTCTACGCTTGGGTAGTCTATGTGGGATCCTTTGAAGTCGACAACTGCTGCAAGTGAAGAGTCGTGCGGCCCCTTACTTGCGCCAGTGTATACAGTGTTTACAAGAGTTATGAACTTTCTTGGAAAATTTGATCTTGCATTCTCCTTACCTTGTTGAGGGTTTTTGTACATGTGTTTGAGTGTTCGTAGTGCGTTTATTCCCTTCCTTCTGTTGGGGGTCTGTTCTGTTCGTATGGTGATGACTTCGTTTATTTCCAGGGAGCTTATGTTGGATAGTTTTGAGTAGTTATTTGTTATTTCTGAACCCCCTGAATAATATCGACGCGGCAATAGAAACAGCCTGTAAATCAGCTTCATGATGGCTAACAGCGCAAAAACTGGATGAAAACAGCATAAGAGGGAGACACAAACAAGCTCTTTATCCCCCCTTTGTGTCTCTCTCTTTCGTGTTTCTGTCCAATTTTGCACTGTTAGCCACCATGGAACAGCACCAACTAGCGCAGCTTACCACCCTCCTATAAAGCAGTGCTCAGACTCCTAACTTACACAGCTAATAAAAACCTCTATGATCTCGGAGTGTGTAACTTCCGTAAAATTGTAATTTGTGACAAAGGTTTTCCAGAAGGGCTCAGAATATAACGGATATTCGCATGTACCCGGTGCACATGCGCACGAGACCCCTAGCCCTCACCCTTTTCGAGCATCTTTTGAGGAGATACAATTGTTAAAATTCCTCAAAAAAATAGCTGCCAATGCATTGCAATTCTGTGATCTGGGCTTTTGTGTTTCACGATGGCGATCTTAATAAGCACTTTCGTGCATTTAGGGCACAGTTTCCAACCACAGTATGCAGAGTGTATAATCACGCTAGCAGGTTCGAATCCGTTGTAGGAAATTTGTTTGCATTACATGGGTTATAAACGTACCTTCGGCGACGAGGCTTTCCCAGCTGTGGCGACGTTCCTCAGAGCCCATCCAGGCAATGCCAAGCTGTTTCTTTCACCATGTTCTTCAATAAAATTACCACGCGGCTTCACCGATGTCTTTCATAGATCAAGGTTTTGCGTTATCTGTGATAAAACGGCTGATCTCCTCATAGGATGAAATGATTTGCTTGTATTGCCAGGATTGGAAGAATTGCTGTTGCTCCCTTAGTGCTGGGTCATCCAATGACTAGGCTTTCGGATGTGAAGCTGGCCAACAGAGAATAAATATAGTGAAGAGCGACAGATTTAAAAATCACGAATGGAAATTGGTGCAGGCGGCTACTTCTGTGTGCAACAAAGTTACAACCAGAATCAAACCACGGCCGCTGGATGAGAGCGCACGCAAGGTGCGGCCTGCCGCGTCGCCCGGATTTCAACGGGCGAGGGCGTGAGTGGCGGTGGTTACGTTTGCCGCCGCTTGACTCCCTCGCGGCGCTAGCGTTCGGGGACTGGTTTCGGGACGGAGCGGGGCGGTCCCCGTAGGCGAGCGCTTGCACCGACTGAGAGAGACAGCCAGCGCACGGGTTTTAAAGATGTGGCTGTCCTTCCTGGGCTACTCAACCGCGAAAACTGTCTGTCCGTATGTATGTAAGTGTGCCAGTCTGTCGCTCGATCCAGCCGCCCGGCCGTGACTGAAGCAGCCAGAAGCTAAAATAATTCTTGATTGAGATATAGGCAATACATTTTAAATCTAACAAATCTATAAAGATGCTCCATATTCGACAACATTGTTAAAAAAAGATAATATTCAACAAAAAGATAATAACCACCGGTTAGCTTTGTACAAAGCGTCTCACACACACCACGCAAACCGCGTTGCACAGTTTAAAGCCGCAAGTTCATTAGTTACAGTTCAAGCGGCAGGTATTTGGTGGGACTTTATTCGTCCGAAATTTCAAAAATGTCACCTTTTCTCGGGAAACGCGGTGTCGACACACGGGAGAGCGATGAATATTTGCCGGCTACGGATTAAAGCTTGCCTAAAGACACTTCTTTGCAAAAACATGTTGGCCGGGCGGAATGCGCACCTCATAAAACGAGGACAGGCGATAGGATGGTCGAAAAAGGATTTGAAAAGACTAGACATTTTGCTATGCGTGTCTTTTTTTTTTGATACTCTTATACTGGCCCGATCATGTCTTGCCGCGCATAGAGATTTGGGTTGTTTTATTTTCGCAGGCTAGACAATGACTTTAAAGGCGCTATGAAAACTTGATTACAGCTCGAGGTTGTATAGAAAGAAAAATAAATGCACCGTGCTGTGTTCAAGAAACAGTGCGTACGCGGTCCACGTTGCTAAGCATTTCTCAAACTTTGCGATGAGAACAAGCGCTATATCCTCCGTTATTTCACAGCCGATTTAAACCCATACGCATTTATCCCTGAAGCTAACGGCCGGGCTCCTGGAGCAGCACCAGTATGCGCTCAAATTAGCGCGCTCTAAAGACGTTGCGCTAGTTTTGATCTGTGAACATACTGCGCTTCAATTCGAATTAATTTTCGTAGCGTAAGAAAATTTTCACATACGTTATTATTACGTCAGCTTTCTTTTTTGAGTACCCTAGCATAATCTCTATGTAATGCAACAAGTGCAATGCCTTGTATCTGCACAAATAATGTGTAATTCACGCAGTTAGAACAATTAATAATTATGATATTCAAGATGTACAATTGTTGGTTTAAAATAGCAAAGAAAACAAGAAAACGTGAAGTGGAAAAGCGGTGTTCGAATGCTTACGCATTATTAGGCAATTTTTCGAATTTCTGTACAATTTCGCTTTTTTCTTTCGTGTCCGGGCAAAAATTTAGCTTGCCAAGCTCGCCAAATATTTTTTTAAAGTTTTTTGTCGACCCGGAAATCCCATCTGCTCTCCTTTATTTTTTTAGAGGCTACAGGGAAGAAGTAAAAATATCAGGTAGAAACTGGAATCGCTTTTCATTCAACTGTATATATATATCAAGTATTACTTCATATCTAAATAACGTGTAATCAAGTCATATGTGCCGTGAGATTAATACGAATTGGGGTGTTTTATTTAGTGCACGAGGAAAAACCTACATAAAAGTTGGTTACGTCTTAAACATTGAGAAGTGTGGGCACTCATAAATAACAAGCGCCGCCACAAAAACATTGTTTCTGCTTGTCGGAATTTTAATATATTCTCTGCAGTCGCAGCTTGCAGACAAAACGTAAATCTCTGCCGTGCGTGAGGTCACAAAGAGCATGCCGGGCGACGTGAGACACAACGACACAGCAATGCAAGACAGAAGGCACACTATCAACGCGTAATGCTGCTGCTGTGAATGGAATTTAACTTCCACCTTGACCAAATTATGCTCGGCCGCCGCTAATCGTCTTTGTCTTTTAACAGGCGTAACATTAGTGCTGGTAAATGCCTTATGCGGAGCGTGGAACGCCGATGATAAGCCCACACTTCGAAATAAGCGGCCCAAAAGCCGGCGCCCCGCGGGCTGCGCTCACCGCAACCAGTCCCGGAACGGTGGCGCCGCCGCGGCAGCGATGGGTACTAGGCACCCTCACGCCGGTTTGGGAGCACGCGGCAGGCCGCACGTCAGTGCGCCTCTCATCCAGCGGCCGTGATCAAACCTATATGTGGGCAATGACGCTCAGGTGAGTGCCGAGGCACAGAAGCGGAGGTGTTTTGCATTTATTACAGTGAAGACCCCGACCTTCCTTCGTTATGCCTCAGACCCCCTATGGGTAAAAAGAAGCTTGCTGCGCAATGGTTACAGGTGAGAATTACAAAAAACAACATGTGGCTGCGATATAAAATGCAGCACAGCACCTCCGACTATCTCCGCTAATTTACGTCGGTACGTTGTAAAGGAAGTCATTCAACGGATTTGGTCTCATGTAAGCACCAAGGACATCAAATAAATCCTGTCTGTCGTTTTAAAATCACGAGAATTTCCAAAGAATGTTTATTATTGTCGAAACGTTTGCAGATAATGCATAAGACGTGATTAGGAGAAGAATGAGAAATCTTTTTTAAGCAAGGACAAGGTTTGTTCGGGGCATACGTTTTCTAAAGTGGGCTTGCGGCGTACAAGAGCATCAAGACATGGGTGTGTAATTACCAAGGGAGGCCAAAAAGTCCTTTCGGTGCTGTTAGATGGCGAGCCCATGTTTTTCTAAATAATTTTCAAAGTGTGAAGACATCCAACTGGCTTGAGAACCGGTTTTACGTTATGCACCTGCCACCAAATCGCACCCATCGTTTCTCACAATTCCAACATCGCAAGGCATCCACAAAATTCTGACATGAACGTTGTGTTTTTAATGAATCTCTGGAGGTTTCGGATCTTGGAGTAGTCTGCTTCACTAGACTCGACGAAGACATTCCTGAAAAAGTGAAGGATTGATAATTTCAAGTCCTGCCGGTTTAATGGTGGTGCCCGGTGGCAATGAGCGGGTATTACTCGCTATAGGTTACCGCATGTGCCACGCCACAATTGTGCGTTACTGTTTTGATGCGTCGGTGTAGGTGCTGAGTGTATTGAAGATTCAAGAGCACTTCAGATATTTTGTTCCAGATTTCCGCGTGTTTCGCAGTTGAGGACCTTGTTTTAGGAGAGTTATAGAAAGGGTAGTCCAGGGTACCTACGTGTAAGGTATCTATTTATTTACTTATTTATTTATTTATTTAATTAAATACGTTTCATGCCCGAAGGCTTTACCGAAACGAGTAGCGGTTATACTACAAAAAAGTAAGCAACATGTTTCAATTGTTGCAAAAAGGAGAGTTTGAACTTTGCACGGTCGGTGAGGGATGTGATGGCAGCGGAAAGGCAGTTCCAGTCTTTGCTTGTGCTATGAATGAAGGAATCACTGTAGTGGATTGTTCGGCGAAATGGCGCACCTAATTCAAAACGATGATGGAAACGAGGTGAAATGTAGGTGGGGGAACAGACAAGCTGCTCTTTGAAAGATGGATTATAATGGTAAATTTTATAAAAAACAGAAACGCCGGAAATATTTTGACGAAACGATGTCAGTAAGGTTCACAGTTTTGTTCATGGCTGTTGCGCTGTCATGACGCGAATAAGTACGCAAAATGAAACAGGCTGCGTGATTTTGAACGGCTTCGTGAGTAAGTGAACGGGTTGCTTGATCGGGGTCCCACATGGCGCATGCGTATTCCAGTTTAGGGAGTACTAACGTCTTCTAAAGGTTTAGTTTCACTGGCATGGGTGCAGAAGAAAAGTTTAGTCGCAAATATCCGAACACGCGGTTAACTATAATAAAAACGCATTCGAAGTGTTTCTACCAGGAAAGGTAGTTATTCAAGCCCGAAAACTTATACGAGTGTATTGAAGATAATGGGGTATCATTACGAAGATACATGCAAATGTTAGAAGATGATGGATATCTAGATACGCGCAGGCTTTTACTTTCTGTAGAGATAAGTTTCATTCACCAGTCATGAAAATAGACACATTATCTAGGTCATTATGAAATCTGATATAATAAGTCGAGTTTGTGATTTTAAAATGCAGCACACAATTATCAGCAAATAACAAATGGTTCGCAAATTAACACAGTTAGGAAGGTCATTTATATAAATAAAAAATAACCAAGGACATAACCAAGAGCCCTGCGGCACACCTGATGTTACGTCAGATGTATCGAAAGAACTGTTTTTAGCAGTGACATATTAGGACCTGTTAGAAAGAAATGATATAATCCAACCAAGCAAATTAACATCAATGTAAAATTTATTTAGTTTACAGAGAAGTTCGTGAGACTCGGTATCGAACGCCTTATTACAATCAAGAAAAATGCAATCAGTGTGTAACCTTCGTCAGAATTGGGCAACAGATCGTTAGTCAGAGATACTAGTTGGGTTTCGCATGAAAATTGTCTCCCGAAGCCATGTTGAGAAAGATAAAAAATGAATTGTTTCAAGAAAGTGTACCAGGTGAGAGAAAGGTTTGTGTTCGAGTAGCTCACAGGAAATGCATGGGAGGGATTTGGGTCTATTATTTTCTTGAAGATGCGGTTAACTGGACTTATAGCCGGGAACCACCTTTCTGGAATTCCAATAACGAGTAGCGCTGACCACTGTAATGACCGACGAATATTTTAGCGAAGACTATGGATGAATATACGTCTGTAAATATCGACATCTTAGTGCAAAATCTATCAGGGCCTGCACAAGAGGAAATTTGTAAACTCTGAATTAGCTTGGTTAAGCCCACCCAGTCAAGAAAAATTAGTTTCATGGGAGAAAACCTGCATTGGCTACATGGGGATAAAATAAAGGGGTGTTTGTATGAAATACAGAAGAAAAAACATTATTTACAACCGCGCAGCGTTATTCAGGTGGTACAAGCAGCTCAGAACTACCTAATGCAATAATCAATATAGATGCGCCTTTTATTATGCTCCAAAGCTTGCGGGGATTCGTTTGAAGAAAATCAGGCATCATGGAATTAAAAATGTATTCTTTTCTTGCAGACAGCGTCGTTATAGTCCTTGTTTACACTCTAGTACTCAGACGATTGGCTGGGGAGGTTAGAATGTTTAGCGGTCCGGAACAGACGCTTCTTTTTGTTGCGGTGTCGCCGTAAAGTTCAACTAAACAAGGTAGAGCGAGGGTGGGTGAGAATTTTTCTAGTGGGTACAAGTTCGTTGATCAAAGATAATAATTGTTTTATGTAAAGAAACCAGTTTTACTGATCGTTCTTTATTGTTAGTTATGAATTCCTCTGTAAAAAGTTTTATTTCAGCTGTAATTAGTGCCGTGTTGGCACGCGAATAATCAAGAGTAATTTTAAAAACCTTACATCTCGAGGGGGCGGAGGGCGAGCTTCCTCAGTGAAATGTTGCAAAATGTGATCATTTATTCAATCGAGATTTGGGATCGAAAAAACGAGGTCAGGTGATTGTAAGTACGAGATCTAGAGTGTTAGATCGGGCTGAACTTGACAATAAGTGAAAATTTTATATTTTCTAGTGCGTTTTGTTTTATGCGAACAGAGTCTACATACCAAACAATACCTGGATAATTGAAATCACCCATAAACATCAAGCGGCGATTGGGATAGCGTACAATCAGCAGATTACGAGCATCATGAAGCTCAGAAAAAAAGGAGGGGTGAGAATTTGGGGATCGATGACGTGCACACAAAATATATTCACGAGATGTGAAAATTATTCACACAAACAATTTCCAGGGATGATCTAATTTTCACGGCAGAGTAACTAAAGGCTTAATTGACAGCAACGAGCATGCCGCCGCCGTTATGGACGTTATGGTCATAACGACATGTTGTGTACACCTTATCACCGTCAAATATTTCACTACTTTTTATTTTTGCCGAAAGACATGTTTCTCTTAAAGGATGATATCGACCGAGCATGAATTGAAGGCTTAAGAAAGGGTGGCGCGCTTATTCATGACGTTTCGAATGCTGCTAAAAAGAAACGATACATGGCTTAGGTGCGATTTGGAAAGAGAGTGCTCAGATGATTCCGAGGAGGGACTGCTCGTGAAAGCGCGGTCACTATCCGGAGCCTGTACACGACGAGAAACCCGTGTCTGACGCGAATTATCAAGTTCGTGAACACTGCTGGTTTTTGCGCAGTATTCATAGCGGTTGCTATTAATCACAAGTTCGTGGTAGCGCACTGCAAAAGATTGCCCACTGGCTTTTCCGAATTCAATTAGCTTTTTCTAAAATGAGAGAGATGGGCAGAAGTCCTCCCTTAAATAAATATCTGCATCTTTGAACTGGCTTTTTAGTGAAATAACGTACTCCTTCGTTTTAAAAGGCAAGAATATTGGGCTGTGTGCCTTTGGGAGTATGTAATAAGCACTTGCTGACTGTCACGCCCGTCATTTCGTTTGCCCCCTCTTGGCAGATCTCACTGGCAGTCTTTGTCAGTAAATAGGCTGGCTAATTGAACACTGCGTCGCCTGAAGTTGTACTTTTGGCTTTCCATCGAAGGGCCAAATTTTCCCCCTTACCCCGCCATTTGAAAACTACATGTAAAATAGGCAGCACCAACGTCCAGCTGCTGAGCTGGCATAGCATCGCAAACCGAATTACTAGCAACTTCTTCACCTAGGCAGGCGTAAACATAACCAACAGCAGAGCCAGATAAACAGAATAAAAAGCGAGAAAAGTCAAGCTGCAGAGCGCTTTCGAGCCTCCTTGCACCAAATTGAGCTCGCTTCTGCAAACATCTGCAAAGCTAAAACAGACGTCAGAATCTTCCTTAAAGGAAAACACAATACTGATTTTAATGTTGCTACTTGTTTGATAAAAAAAGAGTAATCTTTTTGAGTTGGTCGACATTTACAATTACCAAGATACTTCTAGTATTATTTTCGCACCTGAGCAGCCTATACCATGGAAATACCTCTATAATATTTTCTGACAGGTAAGCTTCAACAGTAAAAATTGTTCAGGCACAGTTTTTGCAATTCAATACATTTAACACAACCTCGTTTTGCGCGAAAGAATATTGGAAGCTAAATCTGTTGGCAGATATTTTTTTCCGCTTTGCCATTATTCTTAGACGACGCACGCCCTCGTTGTCCTTGTCCCCGGCTGTAACAGGGCCCATAAAATTGGCGCGTGATTTTTTGGATACATTATTTAGTTCCCTTGTCCTAATCCTTTGCTCGCTAAAGCATATTTATGTTTGGTTATTTTGCAAAAGGTGCCTTTCTAGTTCTAATGTTGTGCAAACGATGCGCGCTGCCAGTTCATTGCAGGAAGCGAGGTATTCCACGGATGAGGAAGGCATCATTAGAAAAGTGTAGCATGCACGATATTAGTTTTTTTATTGTGAGCAATTACATAAAAATCGATTTTTAAATGGATAGATCGGTAGTTTGACGGTTGAGAAGCACAGCTTCGCTTTGTGGAAAAAAAATAGCGACCATAGAATAAACGCGGTAGAACTATTTAGAGCCCTATATTAAGTGAACACGGACACAGCAATATAGCTTGGCGCAAAAACCAGTGGTCCGTGTATCATTGCACGCGAGATGCAAAGACCAAACACTTTGAAACGCAGGAAGAATGCTCGTAGCATATTTATCCCTTACTTGGACTTTGTGCCATGAGTACTCCCAGAAAAATTTGTAGACACTCCGCGTTGGCTTTATTTCGGTTTCATCACCCGAATCCGTTGAGGAAACGAGCAAGATTTTAGGACGAGACTGGGCGAGCCGGTTAAAAAATACTGCCATTTGAATCACCTCGACTGTGAAGCTGAACTTTGGTGTCGCCTGTGAATGAACACAGACCTAATAGAGTTCCGTTGGGCCTTCTGGTATTCGATGACTGGGCCTATAACTCCAGCAGTCCGGCTGTCTAAATGGCCATAACCTTCCTACGTCGACGTGTTGTCCCGGCCTGACAACTGGCGTCTGACAACTGGCTTTGTTTGACGATGTCCTACAACTCCACGTAGGATGTGGTATCCTTTCGATGCATTGTGAAAAAAATTAAAATGAAGGGCAAAAAGCAATCACATAACCAACAAACTTTGCGTAGCCTGCTGTCGGTGTACGGTGCTTTTACAAATGAGGTACTGTAAGAATGCATTCACACAAAGTACATTGTACTTTTTTACAATACGGCTTCACACCATCATTTAACTTAACATCGTTACTTGGTCGAACCGAAAACGTTCTTTCAAAAACATGCTACTCCGATCATTTTGTTTGAAAAATGCTACCATAATTTAACGGGGTCGTTCCTTTATGCAAGCTTTGAGCGTTGGTAAGCACTGAAACTACTAACCCTAAGAAGCAGAAAGGGGCTTTATTTTTTCTATATGATGTCTATCATGTGTGAAATTTTGTTTATTTCCTTTTAGAACCCCAACCCTCTACTGTGCAGTGGGTTTGCCATCCTCAAGACAAAATCCTGTCATCGCCTTTGCCTTCCCCGCTGAGCACTGTGCGGTTACTTCAGTGATACTCTATAGATGCATTAGATGCATAGGAACTCAAGTTTTACCCGATATCATAGGCAGAATTTATGCAAACGACAAAAAATATATTGCAAAGATCTGCACAATTTGCTTTTCATATAATGCACACTGCTTTTCATGGCGGAGAATGTGTTTGGGTGTTGACAGCAGACTGCCCAGCTAGCGTCCCTATGCAAAGTTAGATGATGTACAAGAATACCGAACCAAGCGCCTGTGTACTCAGAAAGAATATTTACATAAGCAGCGACAGGATAATTCGAAGCAAACTGTGTGAGTGACGACAAAACGAAAAGCTAAATATTTAGCAGAGAACGACCACACACAAAAGCTGGCATGAATGGGTTCATAAAATACATACGTGCTACTAAATACCCTCCGTAAAAAATTGCGGACAATTTATATTAGGGCCTGAATCGTTACAAGACATTCTTACATTCTTAACGTTACATTCCCAATTTGTCTTCCAGTTATTACATCTGTCCCGTGGAAACCTGTTTTTGTATAATGAAAAGACACATGTTGAAAAAAGAGGTAATGGTTTTTACTCTTTTACTGTTTTCTTTTATACCTAGGTTCTGGCGTCTATGACCTTCTATATACAGACTATGAGAACTGTACTGTTCTAGCAATGCCGTTGACTTCCGAGGAAGGTGAGCCGATATATCTTTCCGGATAAACGTGCATACGCATGCATAAAATTAATAAATAAGATAAAAATGTAGAAGGACGACTTTGTAGAGAACGTACCAAAGCCACAGAAGAACGCCGTTTACTAGGAAATTTTCGCCTAGCAGACTATACTGCAAAAATAGTTGTGCAAACAAGAGACGGATACAGGACGAAAGACTTCGGGGTGCTTTTCCTCCTGCGCAATTACCGTGTTTTTTGCTCGGGTATATTTTAAACATAGCTCACTGCCATTCGTTTGTACGGGCCTGTTTGCTGTGCACAAACACAAGGCAGAAAAGCCCAGAAGTAATAGAAAGCTGCGAAAACGGTCAAAGGTAAAACATTCCTGATCTTGCCATTTGGACATACAATGCGACAAATATTGCTTTACAAAGGTCTGTGAAATGGTTCCAGCATGCCGTGCGACCACATTGCCTAGCTTCCGGGAATCCAGATTTCGTTACCTCGTTACAACAAGCCTGCCCCTTCCTATGCCCACCCAGTACCACCTAATGCTTCACTGGAAGCATTATTATAGCTTTGAGCAACTCCTAGGAGCGCAATTCTAGCTGGCCGGTATTTCCTCTCACGAAATTATATTTATTTACGTCATCGGAGCCCTCCCACCGGCAATCGCAAAGAGTGTTGCTGACATTTTCGCAGCGGTAACGTTCATCGGTAAACACTTAGCAAAATTTAAAGATTGGTGTTTCTGCGGCCTCGAACGGCGCGATGTACGTTTTTTGAAATAATACCGAATGGGTTTATCATGACTTCGGCCAAGGGTGTTCCAGAACTTCTTTGGATTTTTTTGCGTAGCCAGTATGTTCGAGTGGACAAGGAGGATGCCCGCTTAGGGTCCGAGATGGACTCGTAAGTTTATGTAGTGTCTCGATATTATTCCATCGCGTACTTTGAGTTTGACATTTTTACTGACCGGAATTATCTTTGTTTTATTCCTAAGCTATGTTAAAAAATTAGTGTACCATGGCAAAGTGCGCCTTCTGTAATCGTAATTTTGCGGACGTATTTGTTTATTAAATAAATACATTTTTAAAGAGCCCCCAATTTCCGTCAACAGAAAGCTTACGAAAATTTTGCAGAAAGAAGTCGGAAAAAGAAGGTAGTTCATAATTTATGCCTTGATAATATGCTTCGTTCGATAGGGTGGCCGTTTCTTTATGTCAAGTTGGACGAGTTGCATTGATAAGTGGCGTGAATAAGAACTGATCACTAAGGCTGCATTGGCTAGAGATGAACAAATTGTTATCTTGTTAGGACGTCAGAAATAAATCTAGTAGGTTTGGTTATTCATGAGTTGTTTCTGTGGATAAGCTAATCATTTGAAATACCTTGAAATTAGGACAAGCGTTCAAACAGTATTTTTCAACGTTCTGTATCGACATGGTTAAATCTAGGTCTGACCTGATATTCGCGGGAAAATTGAAGTGACCGAGAAGGAGAGTGGTGTTATTCGAGGCTCAACGTAACAGCTGTAGAGAATCATGAAACTCTTCAAAGAAAAAGGGATCCCAACCATTGCAACGGTAGCAGGCGCTAATGGGGCAACGTCAGCCTATGAGTGCATGAAGATTAGTTCTGGACTTCAAGGAATGTCAACAGCGCAGTATTGTGAAGTGTGGTTATTATCGGGACGTACGTCACCGTCTTTCCGCAGCCAGACGCACGTAGTCGTCGTCTGACTATGATTTCCTACTTCCTATGTGCGTTCTCTTCTGATGTGGCTGCGGCTTCGGCTGCTGTTGAGGCTATTTTGCTTGCGACCACCCTTGCTGCGAGACAGTTTGCCTCTGCTATTTAACATGCAATCTTCTCTTGTAGCTTTTAAATATGTTATAAAAATTTCGAGATAAGTTGCGTTCATTACAGCCTCATTTGCTTTCTCTTTCACTTCACACTTGGGGCTATCAACTGGGTTGCCTTTGCTGCAACACGAACACTCCACCCTGCACTCATTCTCTTGACCAGGAACATTTATTTCGGCTCCACTACCGCTTATGTCAGAACATTCCTGCCATCGAGCAGACAACTGCCCTGGGTTCACAACGGAGCATGTGCTCCAGAACATCACCTTAGGTCTTTGCGGGATTCAAATGTATTCAATTTGATAATACATGACTGTTCATGCTGCATGGTATTTCTGAAAACAGATTAGATTTTGTTCCGTCTGACCTACCTTATTTTATTGATTTTCGTGGCTCCTCTTATGCAAAGGTTTGCCTCGAGCTTTTCTAATGGAGTTACGGCACAAATTTGCTTATTCTTTACATTCAGGAGTACGCCAGAGGCAAGGTATCCGCAATACGCATGCGTTCATTTTCCTCAAGAGTCCACAATTGGCTTTTCTAATTTGACAGCAGCATTTTCCTTAAGAGATTTAATAAAGCCTGGGTTTCTTTTCTCCTGGATGCCAAGCTGTGTTGCATCATTTTTAGCCTGCGTAAACTGTACGCACACCAAAAGTAGCTATGAGATCGGCTGGCTGTAATTTCTTTAGAATGATGCCCTCTTGTGGCCAGTGGAAACAAGGTGGAGTTGGTTGTGGGAGATTGCGCCTATGCACAACGTCAGCGGACCCATCATCGTTGACTCTGTGCTTAAATGCTTATTCCCCATCACCTTACGTCTAGGACTCGGATGTTCCACCATCATCATCAGCAGCAGCCCACTAGATCCACGGCAGGTGGAAGGCCTTTCCCATTGACCTCCAACCGCTCCTGTCCCGCGCCGCTGGAGTCCATTTCTTGTTTCCAAATTTCCCTATTTTTTCCTCCAATCGAGTATTTAGGCTGAATCTTTTTGTACAACCATCTCTCGATATCCACTCTGTAACACTGGTAGTCTACATATTGTCATTTTGCCTAATTTATGGAGCCAGCCAAGTCCATTTCTTTTTCATAAGTTGAAATATGATACCTTCTACTCTAGAATGTTGTACGAGAGCTGAAGTGAGGGCGGCTTTGCTTAAGATCCGCCGGAACACGTCCCCTGGCATGGACCGCGTGTCGAACAAGGCCCCAACAAATCTGCATGACGGCTCCGTGGAGGCTTTGACTACCTACATGAACGAGTTTTGGGAGAAGGGGGTGGTGCCACCGGCCTGGAAAGAAGCAGAGATTCGTCTCCTTCCAAAACCAGGCAAAACACCTTGCACGGATAATCTTCGCCCCATCTCCCTCACTTCGTGCATCGGAAAGCTTATGAAACACATCGTTCTTAACCGTGTACAAAGGTTTCTTCGATGTTCAGGTTCCGCCCGCACCTCTCAGCTCAGGACGTACTACTGCAACTGAAGAAGGACATATTTGATTCAGCCAGGCGCACTACACCCAAAGCGATCCTGGATTTAGACTTGAAGGGTGCATTCGACAGCGTAACGCACGAAGCAATTCTCACAAATCTTGGCAACCTGGGTTGCGGGGAAAAGACGTACTCCTTCATCAAGAATTTTCTGTCTGATAAGACTGCGATCACTAGGATTGGCGACATCCAGTCGTCCCCCATAAAGTGTGGCAGTCGTGGTGCACCACAAGGGGCAGTGCTATCGCCTCTACTTTTCAACATACCCATGATAGGCCTTCCCCGACAATTGGAGAAAATCCCCAACATTAAGCATGCCCTGTATGCGGACGATATAACGATCTGGATTGCCAAAGGCTCTCCCGGCGTTATGCAAGACAGCCTACAAACGGCAGCGGACGCCGTCCGCACTTACGCCTGCCGATGTGGTTCAACTTGTGCCCCGCAGAAGTCGGAACTTATAATAGTACAAAAATGCCGCCGGGACATTTCCGACATCAAAATTTGTCTCAATGCCATACTCATCAAACCAAAACCCTCAATCAAGATATTAGGGATGACGTACCAGGAAAACTGCAAAAACACCCTGCTTCTCAACAGGCTTCCAGAAACCACGGCTCAAATTGTTCGGATGCTGCGTAGGGTAGCGAACAGCAGCCATGGACTAAAAGAAAACGACATGGTCTGTCTTGTGTAGGTCTTCGTCGTCTCCAGAATCGTTTACGTGGCTCCTTATGCGGTTTTAGGGACATCGGAGTGCAAAAAGCTAGACGTCCCTCTTAAAAAGGCTTATAAACAAGCCCTGGCACTTCCTCCAAGCACCTCTACGGTACAACGCACGGCTTTGGGGCTGCACAACACCATGGAAGAATTCATAGAGGCCCACCTAACGGCGCAGAAAGTGAGACTCGGAGCAAGCCCAACGGGTAGGGAAACGCTAGCTACGTTTGGTTACACAGAGCCGCACATCACGGAAAACGCAGTGGACATCCCGCCTGAACTAAGGACCATAATTCTTGTCCGTCCAACACCCCGGAACATGTCCCCTCAACATCATGAGGGAAGACGCCTAGCAAGAGCAACTGCGCTAGAAAAACAGTACGGAGCACAAAACCACGTCGTATGTACAGACGCGGCGGAATACGCGAGGTACGAGCTAAGATCGGCGGCTGTTACCTCCACAACCCACCTCCTTTCCAGTCTGACGCTTCGGTCGTCGAACACGCAGGGTGGTTCCCGTTTTTATTTAGGTTGCTTTTATTTTTGTAGGTAACATTATTTTTTCCATTTTTTTACCCAGCAGGCTGAAGAGACGGCTATCGCCCTTGCCGTCTCCCAGACAAAGGCCAAAGTAAAAATGACGCCCACCTCCCCTCGCGGGAACCCTGGTGTGATGCAACGCATCTCATCGGGGGTTCCAATGGCGTTTTCCATCGTATAGATAACGCTTATTGTAGGGATTCTCATGCGAAGGGGAGGTGGGCGTAATTTTCTATTTTCACCATGCAATGCACATGCAGTACACGTATGCTCAGGCACGGTCTTTATTGCAGACGAGAATGAGTGCCTTGTGGTCCGTAAAGTGCACAGTTAGGGGCTCGACGATTGCATCAAGCAATCGTCGAGTTCTGCGAGAGAGTGCAAGCGTAACGCGGACGACCGTCGACTGACACCGTCGGACCGTGGCATGCCGCTTTATATTCACAGCGCCCGAAGTAGAGGAGAGCGCGGAGAGAGAGAGTACTGCACATGCGCAGCGGCGCCCACCGGCGCCTAGCAACGGAGTGAGAGCGCGCTGCGCCAACCCGCAGCTGTTTGGGAGAGAGTGTTCGCTATCGGAGAGAGGAGAGGAGGAGAGGCGCAGCTGTGCGGACAACGCCGGACAGACACAGGAAGGACAGAGGGGCGACCATGAGATGCGTTGCATCTAATATTAGGGACAACCAAGCCGCCTGCCGAGCATACCAAGCAGGTAGAGTTTCAAGACAAGCGTTTCGGCTTCTCCTTCAACGGCCACCGCAGAAGCCGGTCACAATCATTTGCACCCCGGCCCACTCTGCTCTTCGCGGCAACCAGACGACACACGTCCTGGCCCGAGGACTCGCCCACCGGGCACCGCAAGAAGAGTCGGAGCGAAACTGGCAACCACTCCTCACATACGCCGACATCACCCAACATTATCGACTAGCGAGACAACTTTATCCCCCAGTCACCGATCAGGCCACGAAAGAACAGGACGTCATCCTGAGACAACTACAGACTAATACCTACCCCCACCCTACACGACTACACGCCATCCACCCTACTCTTTACGATCCCCTATGTACTCACTGCCAAGCACCAGACACGCTGTACCATATTGTCTGGGAATGTCAACTGAACCCAGATCTTCCCCCATCCCCAACCCCTCACGCGAGCAGTGGGAGAGTACGCTGGCCAGCTCTTCTCCTGAAACGCAGCTTTTTCTAGCGGAAAGGGCGAGGACAGCCGGCCGTACCAACGGAGTCTTGGGCGGATGACGCCGACCACACATATCCTCACTTCAACTGTGATTAAAGTTTCCCCCTCTCTCTCTCTCTCCTTCGTTTTCTGTCTTTAAGTGTTACTGGGATCATTATTCCTTCAATTGCCCGCTGAGGTGATGAAGTGCGCTTGAAGTGGTTTCCACTTCATGTGTCCTACTCCCGTTTATTCCTGAACTTGCCGCTGATAGTTCTCCGTGGCTGTCAGGGCCGGATCGTTTCCTCCGCAGGCTTTAACGTTTCTTAAAGAAGATCGCGGAAGCACACGCTAGGTCCCGTGGCCAAGTCCAAAATTAACGTCCGCGCTAATAACCCAAAGGAAATTCGACGCGCAGGAATGCGATCATTTGTGAATGGAAAAGACACCCTGTTTAAAACGCGAGGGATGGACGTTCCGTTCTGACCACGGGAAGCATTTTTTTCGATTTGGCTGAACATGTTATTGTTCCCCACGGCTCCAAACCCCATACCGCTCGGGCTATTGGGGGAGCCCAGTGTGTCGGTTGCCGGTTTAAGGCTAAAGATTCTGATTTCGATTTCCGGGACCTCCATAAACAGAGTTTGTTCTTGAGGCTCCATGGTTTTTGGCTACGGTGTTCGTATTATCGTCGGCGTAAACAGCACTGGTGGTAAAAATTACGCTCATTCACTGCAGGTGTAGGGGCGAAAGTTTTCGTTGTCAAATACCTCCGGCGTAATACCTTGCAGGGAAGGTCAGCAATATAGGAACGCACAGAAGTATATTGGACCGCTACCTTGCAAACACACGTGTAGCAAAGAACATAAAAAACAGTTGGAAGACTTTGACATCATAAAAAGTGCACTAGACGGGGACCGATGAAGAGACGGTGACATGGAACGAGCGCTAGACATCAACTAAGGCTTTACTGACAGGAAATACAACATAAACATAAATCCGCAGAAACGCTAAAAAGATACGGGAGAATGTGATTGAAGCTGTAGATAGGATTTGTCGTTTGCGTGCAAAGCGAGAGACGGTGTGCTCACGCATTCGTCATTTTCCTTGATAATGCAGAAGGCCTAGGAGATCTTTGGAGCTGTGCTCTAAAGCTGCGCAGGATGGGTGTGCCTTGAAATAATTCAGGCGCACAAGAGCACCGGCGGCAGATATCTTCCAAATGTCCTCCCCCCGTCGATGAATTTAGGGCTGCGCGATGCTCTCTCAATCTTTCATTATAGCAGCGTCACAATGCAATAATGCAAACTGCATTCCGAGCAAGGTTGTGACAGAGCACATCGTGACACACCTTCGGCTGCCTCTGCTTAGCCTTGATGTCTACGAGGACTTGAAAAGGGAGTCTTTGTTCACCTTGGTTGGACTACCGCTCTTCTTTCTCAACAAACGTCTTCACCAACCGCCACAAGCAATGCATATCTCCACCACTTCAGTTCAGTCTTTCGAACATGACCCTGCGGAACTCAAACGTAAGCTGTGCCATCAGCTGCGACAGTGGAGACGGCAGGCTTGCTTCCGTCTTCAGTATCACAAGCACTTTGTGCGGCCTCACGTGTCGCCGATGCGCACGTAACCGCCCTCCAAAACACATGGCAGCGTCGATATTCGCAGGCAGCTCAGCCGGTTTATTCTAGGCATGACGTTTTCGGTTGCAATCCCTACGCTGAACAGCAGTCATTTTACGCCAAAGGTGTTTAGGTGCGCCTGGAACAGGCGGATGTGTTTTTTTAATCAGACTTCTTATTATTACAGAACGAAGTTCAAACTGGCAATTTGACGCCCTCCAATTGACCGCTTCCCCATCTTTCGCGACAAACTATCAGACGCTCATTTGGCCCAGTACTCCCCGCTGATGAAACCGATCGTCTCGCCCTCCAGCATTGTGCAGTATAACTCAGCACCTGATACAGCAACCTTGTCATCGCCCAGCACCCCAGCAGACTTACTACTCACAAAGGCGTCTCTACATCATCGCATACCCCCTCATGTCTCCACCCAACAATCGTATTTATTCAGAAGCGCATTTCCCAATCTGTTCCTACCGTATTCATGACTACACCCGCGAGGGAGTTTTGTTTTTCTGAAGTCCCTCTGAACATGAATTCAACGCAGTTATTTTACATGGGGACCGAGCCACTGGAGCCTCGCACCTTGCTAAGAGCGTCTCTCACTCACGATGACACGCATTCCCCGACATTGGAGACTTCACTAGCTTCGTGTCCTGTCTCTATGTCTCTTTTCATCCCAATGCCGCCATTTGAGACAAATGCCAGTGGAGATGACCGCTGTATCCTCTCTGATACGCACGGGCGTGCCACGATCTCCAACAAAGATAGCATTGACGGTAGCAGCCATTACCACCTGACCGATCACAGTACCACTTGACCGACCACATGTAGCAGCTGTCGCAAATCTTCTGAGCGGGGCAATGCCGGCGCACACAAATAACACGTCACCATCTCAAGGATCGAGCACTTCTTTGTGCGCACAGCAAGAGCGCAAACAAAAAATATGCCTGTGTAAAGTACACGTGGCCTCGGTTGACCAGATGTGACATCCTCCATTTATTGATCCAGCACTTGGGATGGCGAACACAAGCTGCAACCCAAGCACCCAGTCACGTTCCATCGGTCGCGCAGCCAAATACACGCGGCATTAGACCCACCGCTGACAATTGTAATGTGATTGTGTGGATGATGATGATAGTTGCGCCAAAGGCGGGTAATGCTGACGCCACTAAAGGCCTCAGCAATTTACAAGCACTTTAAAAAGATGAAGGACGAGATATGCGTCAAGGCTGCTAAATATTAGAAGCGTACCACAATGGAAATAATGGCGGTGGACGAGCACGGCCATCTGATAGCTTCAGGCTCACTTAACGCAAGAAGACCTTAGACTGGAAAAGAAGGTGTCATTGCCGTGGTTTTAGCATGACCCAATTAACATATGTAATACGCGACTCCGACACGCAGTCAGAAGCTTCGCGAGTACTAGTGTCAGCTGAAGAGCTGAAAACTATAAATGAATACAGCAGAGCAAGGCTAAGAAGTGTACAAGTATATGGCCACCAGGTCACACAGCCCTACCTGGCAGCCAGAACCTTCGCAACGTAGCTCGAGTACTAACCGACCGAGCTAGCATAACAAGCACCACCGATCAGCCGCTGACAAGCATCAGCAAGCATTTTCTCGGCAGGCATCAGCATGTGGTCACTTGCACAGAGATCACAGATCATTATTGATTGCGCAGGGTAAAATAGTCAGAGGCACACAATACAATGCAAAAATAATTAGTTCCATGTACAGACAGTGGTGTACCATGAACAAGCACTCTAATATAATTATTATCGAGGACTACAAAGGGACAGATGAAAAAAAAATCCCGCCATCTCGACGAAGTGAATGATGGTGACACGGGCGAAGCTAAAATGCTTATCGGTAAAACCGTGAAACATTCGCCCACACATCATATAAAGACTCGACACGTCAAGCTTTCCAACGCTCTGTTGACAACCCCGTCGCCGACGTCGATGTTTGTGGTGATTATGTCGGGCTTGTGTCGGCTTGATTATTATGTCGGGCTCTCCATGGGGAAGTTGGCGAATTCCGTGTGTGACATTTTAGCCACCTTGGCCGTCGCCTTGTGCAAAGAATCTCGTGTCGCGTACCCCCGGTACGTGTATTTAGATCGCAGGCGACGAACGACAACCTCTTCTTCTTCCTCTCTTCCTTGTTGGCTAGCAACGAACGCGTTGAACGTTTTGACCCCTTCGGCCAATCTTTGGTTGGCCAATCCCTAGGGGGATCCTGCCACAATTATCACCATTCCGCCGTGTATGGCAGCAACGAGGGACGGGACAGGGCCCGAGCACGAGTCTTGAGCTCGCAGGCGACGAACGACAACCTCTTCGTCTTCCTCTCCACCTTGTTGGGTAGCAACGAACGAGTTGAACGTTTTGACCTCTTCAGGCAATCTTTGGTTGGTCAATCCCTAGGGGGATCCTGCCACAATCATCATCAATGTGCCGTGTACGGCCGGGACAGGGCCCGAGCAAGAGGAGCGTCGCCCCTAAAATGGACTGGAAGGACTGACCGGAAACACTTTCTTGGCCTGCCGTGCTAACATAACCATTGATAAAGCGAGAACGGTGATAAGAGCGGATAAGTGGGACACGGTACTGGGCAGCTCGGCCAACTAGTCTCAGTCTTCGGCAGTACAGATAGGCGAGGCCCCCGCCAAGGAGCTTGGGCCCCTGACCGATTACTGATGACGGGGAAATGGACTTTAACCTGACCCGTACTGGTAAAGGCAATAAGACTTTTGCCTCTCTCTCTCCAAGCTGTCATTCTACCTACGGTTGATTTCAAGCCTTCCCACTGAATATTGTAGCACTACGAACAATGGCCAGGACTCCGCACGTGCAGTCCATCTGTAGCCACAGTAAACGACCATCGGCAAAAGGCTACAGTCTTCAATGTGAAAGAATACGCCGGACCAAGTGGCACCACGCAAGACAACGGGGCCGCACGAAGCTCTAGCGCTCGAACGTCCTGAAACCCAAGTTCATGTGAACGTGTGCCGATGTTCCCGCGGCAGTTTTCAAATACAAGAGACTAATAGTATTGGGGCAGCAAACATTGACCACCTGAAAAGCCACGTTTTATTTTTATAGAACCCTTCGTTATTCGGTGCGACACCCCGCCCAAACAGAAGCCCCTGCTTTTTCGCCTTCTTCGACTTCTTCGGCGTCCTCTGACTCACCCGTGGCTTAGCCCCCGGGGACTACCATCCAGAAGAGTGGCTAACCACTGGGCACTTTAAACGACCTGATGAGGTGTGGTCGCATCTTGTAAATACTGCACATCGTGTCGTTCCTGTTGCTCCGGGAATGTGACGGGAACAAACTTGTATATAGTGCAGAAAGCACATAGGACATTTCTTGTTGTTCATGTCTCATTCTCTTGCACCTGAAAACCCGATCCCACTGGGGGAGAGTAGACGTAGCATATCAACCACAGCTGCCGAAGGAGCTCTCACCGCCTATGCAGCGCACCGTGTGGCTGTAAATCCTGTCACCAGATCCGAGCCACAAGCCAGCAGTAGCGTGAACAAGAGTTAAATGCATGCTGCCAAGCTTCGGCACCAGGCTCGCGCTCTGCCACGCGGAAGCCACCACCGCTGCTGTGGATTGCCCATATCCGCCGCACTTTACCTACTGCACACTCCTGTTTTCTCCACAGTAAACGAAGGCGGGACGACTTCTCATGACCGTTTCAGCTGAAAAATAGTTACGGCAATCTAGGTGGAGCTTGCAACAAGTTGTCTGCCCCGAGATTGCGTAACAATTGCAAGTCTACGTGCTACCTTTTGTGAAGGCCAAACGAACAAAACCTGAGTTGGGATTGTTGACCGCTGTCAACGATAGTGACTCATCAGACGATATCACAAGTAAAGCGCAGGTCCTCTAGGAGGACGTAGCGGCTCCATGAGAATTAGGATTGGATGCAAGAAGCAGAGAGGTGAAACTAAAAGTTTGTTGTGAAAAAAGTCATAAAACCTCCACGTATAGCTTCACACAATGTTCTCCGGTAATTAGAAGGTCGCCGTGGAGACAAACTAGATCGTTTTGGCTTGTAGTAAGGCTCACATTTTGGGGATGCCGCACTGGTGACCTCCCCGAATCCGGCAGTTGCAGTCATAATTTACTGAATTGTTTCATACCTGTCACAAGCACTTTTGGTAATTTTGTGAAGAGAGCCATTTGGTATGATGTTTAGCAATTAAAAATTATAGGCAAAAAAAATTTCACTGATCAGGTGTCTTAGTGAAGCAAGCTGTACTTAGGTTGCCAGTTTAACCAAATAAATTTTGGTGCGGCTTCTGTGAAGACCTGCCAGTAGCACGCAATTGCAGCAATAAATTACTGAATTATTTCCTAGCTGTCACGGCCTGTTTTAATAATTTTATAAAGCAGACTACTTCCAGTGATATCAAACCAATTACAAATTTAAACTAAAAAAATTGAAGATGATCAGATTTTTCATTAAGGCAAGTGATGGTTAGGTTGTCTTATGTTAGTATTTAGTTGTTTCATTTTGCGTGCGTTTAAAGGTCACTATTTTGGTGTGATGTTCGGAAAATTACAGGACGCCCGGACTCCCGCGCATTGGAAAAATCGGAAAAGCGAGGTAAGAATACGACCACACTCTACACATTATCTTACAAGCATACTCACAAATATATTGGGTCACTTTTAGTTGTCGTTTCCAACTTCTCAGAACTGCTCCAAAGTTACTCTGTATTTTATTTCAAAATACATTTTCTAAGGCAAAAGTCGGTTTGGATGGTCGAAGAACTACTCAAAAGTGATTTGAGCAGCAAATAAGAGTGACCAACTGTGAGAGGTGGGCATTGACGAACCTCAGTGGTATTAGAGGTGGGGTGCATCGAAGAATATTGGTGTTTGCTGGCCGATATACTCAAGGAAACGGAAAGGCAACAAATAAAATCTGTGAACGCGTCATACTTTGCACGGCCATGTAGTTGGCCATTTGAAAATGGAAGGAATCAAAGTAGCCCTTGTGAATAAACGTGACGGACTTATGAGAATACGGTATTGTCATAAGAAGCGGCAATTATACCAACAAATAAGAACGCATTTTAATCACTACAGCAATTTGTACTTCTACATTCCATGAGAATAGCTAAACCAGTCTAAAAAACTCTGTGCGAGCGCCGCAACCAAAAATTTGAAATCTCTGCTCTACAAAACAGTAGAATGTTTCGCAAATCTTTCGCCATACTCTCCTCTCCGTTTTTTGTCAGCCTTCGCTGCTTGGAGCGTGCACTCGGTTATGCGGACGGCGATGTATGCCGCCTTCACCACCGCGAAACCCAGGTCACCAGCGTCCAAGGCGCCGCCCTAAAAAAGTCTTACGTTTTCCGAGACGCCCAAAATAGTATTGTGCACTTACATAATATGGACATATGTATACGTGCAAACGTTTGTAGTTAATCTACAAATCGCCGTAAACACATACATCCTATATGGCATCAACACATACTTATCTTGTGCATAAATGTGCGCCTGCGGGTGATTCATCGCGTTAAATAGATAAGTTTTGAAAAAAGAAGAGAAGCCTGCAACACATTTTAGGAAATAAAAAATATAACGGGAAGAAATGAACATTCCCACAACGCTGTGAAGAACGCGCGAAAATGCGTACGCGAACACATATACTAGAACACAAAGGCAGAAACTACACCTTTGGTAAACTAAAAAGCGTTAACCAGTGAGCTAAGCCGAATACAGAGTTACAGATTCCAAGTTTTACTCTTTTGGAGCACTGCTTAAAAACAAAGCGTAAAAATACAAATAACTCTATGTATATTCAAGGCACTAATCTCCTGAAATAATAAACAACCCGACAATAAACAATAAACAACTCTCCATCTAAACATCCAGAATAATAAACAACCATTCGCTGCGCATAGCGGTGGCGGGGAACGAGGAGTCGCCTTTTAAGGACTGCTTTCCTGACAACGTTTTTTTTTCGACGTCTAAATCGACGATTCGGACCCTAGCACAACATTTAGGAGTCCTATCTGACGCCGGGCATCACGAAGTAAAAAAAAACATCATGGTATCATGATGTTCAAGCAGACAACTCTGTGTCGGATGGACGCAGGGAGGTGTATACAGGGGAGGTAGAAAGTCTCCGGGCCTCTGTAGACGGAATCTTTACTGGAAAAAATGCCCCCACCTCCCCGAAGGGAATCGTGAGGAAGTGCGAATGCATTTCTTGCGCCGAGAGTACACGGCGCAGTAATTCTGCCATCGCCTTGAGAGGCGCAGTACCGGCGAGGGGGAGCTGTCAGGCGAGGGGAGAGGCGCGCGCCGAGGGTGAGTGCAAACCTAACGGGGGGAGAGGCCCGCCAGCTGCAGAGCATGTGACGTCACGGCGCAAGGAGAGGGGGAGCAGACGCAAAGGCGCCAGCGCGCGGTCACGTGGGAGTGGGACGTCACGGCGCGAGGAGCGGTGCGGGAGCCGGCGCGGGCGCGCGCAGCCACGGCGCGGGAGGCGGAGCGCGCGCGGGTCACTTGGGGTGTGACGTCGCTGCGCCGTTGCTACAGACGCTCCTCTCCGCTCCTCGCGCCGTTGCTAGGGGAGAGGAGGAGGAGCAATGCGGACGGCGGATTCAGGGTCGCTTATAAAGTGCATCGCACTTAAAAGTAGCCGCTCGACGCCTTGAATGAAGACGAATTATTAGAGTCGAAGCATCTCATGCTCGGGGCTGTGTCCCTCCCTGACTCCTTGTCTGTGTCGTTGTCCACCATCCGCACTCTACTGCGCATGCGCGTCTCTTCAGCCCCGTCAGCGCTTGGGCTTGCGTCAGCGCAGTCCACTATAAAAAGAAATAGTTAAGCGGCGCCCGGTTTCGATCCCACGACTCTCCGGTGACAACGGGAGGTACGTAGCGCTCTTCCCACTGCGCTACAAACCATGACGGGAGCATGCGCTTCGAACGCGCCTTACGTCCATCACTCATCCAAACTACATCAAGAAGGTACTGATACAACGAAGGCACGCGAAGCTGAACGTCAACTGAAACGACGAACTGAAAACTAATGGGAACTTCGGTCGACCCCATGGCTGCTTCGCATACTACTCAGGGTTGCCCTACGGGAAGATGGTGTAATTTTTTTTATTTGCTTTGTCACGCGCTTCGCCGTAAGACGCACAGCCAGGTGAAAATTTAAGCGCATAAATGGCTTTTCTTTTATTGTCACGCGGGCCATCGAATTTATCCCGCTGTTGAGTGAGCGCCGACGCGGAAAAATCGAGAGGGCTCTGCGCCCGAGTTAAGACAACATGCATTAAAAATCGACCTATCTTCCACGCCCGTTTGACACGGTTCTTTCGCAATAAAGCTTGGGGTTTCCCTTTCTGGGAAGCGTGCCTTTCAGCAGCAGCCTCTGCCCATCTCACCGCTCCACTTTATACCTGCAGTTTTAGTTGAACTTTGTTTATTGGCCACTCACTCTAATAAGTCCCGGAGGTTAGCTGTCGCTCCTATGTTCTACAATGACGAATAACGGTGATCACATTGCGGGCCAGGAGCGACTTCACAAAGACATGTCCCCAGAGGGGCTTAAACTGAGATGTTTTGCAGTCGCTATGTCTATCAATAGTGAAGTAATACGCCGGGCCTACACCCCATCGCCGATAATCAATCATTGCTTATTCACAAGCGCAGCTATGATTTCCTCCAACAGGTGTTTCTTAGAGCGTTGCTGGTTCTTTCTGTCCGTACTTCCTGCTACGTAATTCGCAATACGACTACAGCAAGTGACAATACAATATTGTTTTCATTCACAGAAATACATCTTGTAGATCAAAAATAAACACTTGGTTGTGAAATCAATGCGCAGCCGTTAGGAATTCTCAGATGTTCACCAGTACGTTCCGCTGGCGTTTGAAATAACAGGTTATATTGTTAAAACCGATTTCTGCCTTCGAAATAAATCACCCTCAAACTCAAACAAACTCAAACCTCTGAGCAGTTCTCAACAGTAGAAGCGGGAATTACTGCTACACACAGGTTTGAAATGCATTTTCAACTGCAATAGATTGTGAAAAAATGAAAGCCTCTTTGTAAGTATTTTGCTGTGATATTAGTAGTTATGCGTTGGTTGCGTTCTACTGCTTTCCGGTACCCATTTCGCTTTTCAGACTTATAGTTCCGCATTAAAATAAATTAGGTTGTTCCTGTGTTTAGTGCCTACATTTTTTAAAAACCATGCACAATTGTTCCGTTAAACAGAGCTCTTATAAATAGCGATCTCAATTATAGTATTCCGAGCCAAAATCATAACAAGGGCAAGTAGGTTTGGTTACAGGCTTTATTTACCAACACGAAAGGGTAAATACTCAAGCATAAAATATGTGTACATGCCTTTCTTTTCAAAACTTGTATGTAAACAGCTTTTTGCTAATAGAAACTCACTTGTTCTGTTGCAGAATGCTTTCAATGGATCAGAATTGTACGTTCAGAAGAACGTCCGTCCAACAATTGTCAGCAAACATTTAAACAGACATGTGGCGGTGGCACACCAAAATTCTACGAGTTCAAGCAATGTAAAAACTGAAAATAAATTATTTGAGACCACGCATTGTACACAAAGAAGCAGTGAAACCATCCATCACTTGAACATTTAGCGCTAGGAATCTCTAAAAAGAATAAATAATACTTGCACGAACGCTAATCACTAATGACGGCTAATGGCGACTAATGGCGACTAATTTCGAAAAAGAACAACCAAGTAGAAGCAACATACTCTCCGCTTAGTGACTCACACGAGGTACTGGACCGCGTTTTCTGCAACATTTTGACGTATTTTTTTATCACCGCTAGGAGCCAACCTTATGGGGCTACCTAAGGTAAAAGGAAATACTCTGCTACATCTGAATTCAGGTTTAGAAGCAAACTAGGGCTGTCTACATACTGTATGAACGAGTAAAGGCTATCAATGACTCAATGCTGCATTTTTTTGAAAACGGCAATCATTTAAGGGTTCTAAAATCACGCACCCTCAAGCAAAACGGTCAGAAATAACTAGCACCGTCATAGTAACGTAGCTGCCAAAAAAGCCGACAGTCAAGTTCCTGAAGCACTGAACCCGAGCGCTACTCGTTTAGAAAAGATAGGCCAAGAGAAATGGCCCAATTTAGCTAGGCGCTAACGCACTGATGTTATAGCAATAAAACTGCGAATATAGAAATGGGAAATACAAGACACTATACATGGGAAGAGGATATTTTAACCGGGCCTACAGCAACCCAATAATTGGAAAGGGCGTAGAAGCAGATGGTCTACAGCTCATTCGTCGCATCTGTCGAAAGACTACAGCATTTCGCCTAGGCTGACATGAACCGTAAAAATGTGTGTCAGGTGTGGTGCGGAAGGCACCCAGTATTTATAGCAGTCTTTCTACCCAACCAAGATAACGAAAGAGTATGTTCATAATACCTTTACATATCTTACCAAGCAAAATAACTAAGGCCATACTACTGTGTGCCGGTATCAACAACCTCAAACACAACGGGTTTGTTTTGAGGGAGACTAAAATTCGGGGTTTTCTGAACGTTTACGTCATAGACAACACGCACACTACAAAATCACTAAGAATTGATAAATCATTCCCTTACGTCTTTTTAAACATGCTCTTCGTAAATGTGTTCTATTCAGGGTGTGGTTATCACCTTTTTATAGTACAGAATAACCTTCGCTACCACGAGGATAGAAGAGGCTGTCTCAAGGGATACATCACGACCTCGTAAGGATCACAGGATGGAAACAGGATGGCAGAACACACAGGCTACTGTAGGCAGCGGGCAGGGTGTTCTTACTGAAGCGGAGTACCACTCGAAACGAATGCCTGAAACATTAGGAGACTACATGAGGAGTAGATGTTCTATTTAACAATAACATATATTACCGCAACACTGTTACATGGACTAAGGCGCCCAACTGCCGATTGTCATGCACAGCTAGCTTGGAGGGCGACCGGCTTGCAGCGGAGATGCCTCAATGCCGACGACGAAGAGGCACCTTCGATGCTAGAACAGCGATGATAGAGGAAGCATCACACTGGCGTGCTTACAAAATGTATACTTTAATGAACAGAGAAAAATTCTCAGCATGGCCCCAATACTCACGGCCCTGTCATCGGAAGGAATACAACTGTGTTTTTAGTGCAATGGTCAGTTTACTGGGGATAGGCACCAAAAGTACAATCACAAAAAGCCTTGACATGTCCCGTGACAAATCTGCACGCGGAGTCGGAGTGAGTGAGATTAAGGGGAGACCAGTGTGCATCCGCCGGTTGTAGAAGGGTAGTTTTAACGCGCAGCGCTGCTGCCCCTAACTCAACCGCCCGAGGGGCACGCAGGAGCCCTTATCTTGGAAGGAGAAACTTGTTTGATATCTAGCTTTACCGCCAAAGATGGACCTTCCCCGCATTGCACAAACTTTAGCCGGCGTACCACGCGTGCACATAGCAAAAACAAAGGATTCCGCGTGGAATTGTAACAACAAGTACAATCTTAAATTTTTCAGTCTGTGTAGGAAGCCCGAAGCCACATCATAAGTTGATCACACATACAGAAGCGTAATAATAACTGCAAATGGGGAATCGCACAGCTGAACGAAGGAGCGACCCCGCATCCAAACCCTCTTGGATCAACCAGAAGAGCATGCAGTAACCTTGGGAGCATTTAGCGGCCTTCCAAAACGTGGTATCTAGAACTTTGATCAACGTGGCGCGAAATAAAGCGGCTAGCCAGCAGACCAATCACAAACTCGCACAAAATTCGAGTCATGCGCAAGGCCGCGTTTTATGGTGGCAATCCATCTATAATACTGTTACGTGGAAGGCACAACTAATAATAGTGGATTGACAGGTATTTATAGTAGCCGCAGTCCAAGTAGGAGGGATACAAAATCAGGCGAGGCAGCCGGGGAAAGAGGGAGACCGATTCCTCATCTTCCTCGTCGTTTCGCGTACGGTCTGCGGGCGCATATCCGGAGTGGCCCAGGCACACCGCCCCATCGTGTAGCTGTGCTTTAGAAACTACTGAACAGAGGAAGATATATCGTGGAGACTACGCATGCGTCGCACGTATCAGCTTGCAATGACTGAATCAGTTAAGAGTACGGCAACACGTGCCTGCTAATTTCGACGACTATATCTACTCTGTGTGTTCCTTGAACAAATGTCCTCTTTGTTCCTGGCTTCTGTCCAAACGATACACACGGGACTGTCGTAGTGCATGCCTGGGCTTCGGTGAAATCGGACCTGTAGAGACGGGCTCAGATCTCACTAAAGGTGTGGGTTTCTGGGGACACGGTGTCTGTTTTAGGAGCCGCGGCCGGGTGCTACGACACCTGTAAGACCAATGTTACGCGGAAGGCGCAACAAAAAATGTTGTATTGACAGGTATTTACAGTAGGCGCAGTCCAAGTTGGAGGGATCCCAAGTGAGGCTAGGCTGCCGAGGAAAGAGCAGGACCGCTTCCTCGTGTTCCTCGTCGTTTCGCGTGGGCTGTCGTAGCATAGCCGGCATGGCCAGGCACACCACTTCATGGTCCTTTATGCGTGAAGCATGTAGCGGTACTGCATTTTCCTCCTCGCTTGTTCCCAAGCACCTTGGAAGAATATCAATTGTTACGACCGTGAATGGTTTATTTACAGAACAGCCTTGTTTCTTATGTAGAAGGGGAAGCGTGACCGCCAATTGGCACAACGTAGAGACGTTCCATCTTTTTGCTCTTATTTCTGGAATGGTTCTCCTCTTCAGCTTACTGAAGAAGGGCGGATTTATCAGGGTACTGGATGCGCATTTGGTTTTCGTGATACCTTCGCGGCGGCAGACGAAGCCCTCTTAGAGAGTCCCCGGGCGATCACATAGTTAAAGCGTTTCAGACACACCACCTGCCAAACTTGTGTTCTGTTGCATGGTATACCACATTCGTTTACACCTGGCTGTGCGTACCTGCACTCATGTGCTAAAAGGCAATAAACGTACTGATGTAATGAAGATTTTTGCACTTGCCATAGTTACGCTGTAGGATCCAGTCGCTTACTAAGCCACCAGGGACGTCAGAAAGATCACGGTGGGGGCCGTCATACCGCTGTTTGGGGCATTTTTCAAAAGCAAATGTGCGGAGGGGCCCAAGTCGACGAGTTTCTTCTGCAAGACAAAATGTCTAAACCACTCACGTCTCGCGGTGTCAAGCGAAAAAGGTCACAGTGTCGATGCAGCTGTGAGGTTGCCAGGAATAGAGAAGCAAGGAAGGGCAGGATCGGACGTTTTCGTGGGTCGCATTGTTGGGCAAATGATCGTCTCAATTTTTCTGTTCGGAAGAGACGTACACGGCGACAATATTGGTCAGTGCGTGGTTTGTTCAGTCGGTGAGAATGTTTGAGTATGATATCGGCTATAATGACAAAACTGCACTTCATAGCGATGAGATGCGCTCTTTGACGGCGCAACCGGTGAATTGATGCCCACGGTCATTTAGAATGGCATGAGTGAATCTATTGCAAAGTAGAATACACTGTAGAAGAAATCGAAGATTTCTACTGCAGTCGTGGATTGTAGGGTGGTGGTCTCCTACTAACGCGATTTATAGTCGCCACACAAAGGATAATCAAGTGATTACCTTAAACCAAATTCTGGAAATGGTCCTAGAAAATCAATGCCGAGCCTTCTGAACCGTGTAGTTGGAGGATAAAGGGGCTGAAGGGTCTTCCTCCCGAAGTGGTTGCGAGAAGCTCTGGCCGCTAATAATTGTGTGCAACTTGCGACAGATTGTTGGGTTGCTCTACACATGCTTGGCCAATAAAAACGTTGCTTGGTGTGGCGCAGTGTGCGCACCAATCCGATTTGGCCACATTTAGGGTCGTCGTGTGTAAAATCAAAAACACTGCATTCAAGGCTTTGCGGCAGTACGAGCGGAATACTGCAACAAACACCAGAGTAATTCTTCTTGTACAGTAGGCCATCCCAACCAAAAATAAACGGCTCACACGCCTGTCATATTGGCCGCATTGCAATGCGGCGTCTATAATCTTGTGGCAAAGATTTCCCATTTTGAAGATTGCGAGGTGAGAGAATGGTGGTGACATCGAAGTAAGATGTTCGTAAAAATGGCCACCCTCTCTAGGGCTGTTTTCCAGCGGCAGTTGAGGAAAGCTTGGAGCGCCAGCATGCTTACGGTAGCTCTTGTAAAACTCGGTGAAGCTACATTCTACCAGACACAGGGCTCAACGTGCAAGCTTCCTGCGAGGCTTGCGAAGGTCGACGACCCAGGATACCGAATGATGATGTCACGATGGTAATTGGGTGTCCAAAGAGATAGGATAGAAATCTTGACAGTTCGAGCAGGAAAGCTAGACACTCCTGTTTGGTGACAGTGTAATTCTCTTCTTCCTGTCGTAGTGCTCGACTGGCGCTGGCAGTAACGTGTTCGTTAGAACCATGACGATGAATTAGCGTGGCACCGTATTGTAATACCACTGCCTTTGATATGTACTTATGTAGGAGCCGGGGGCGCAAAGTGTTGAAGTATACTTTCGACGTCAACATGATCTTGAGCGGACAGACAACGGAGTCACATTCAGATTCTCACGTAAGAGGACATTTTTTGTAGTAAGAATATGAAGCACATATCCTTATCAGCGAATTTATTGTAGAAAACAGTGAATGTAAGTACTAAGGTCGAGAAAACTACGAAGCTCACTTGCAGAACGCGGTTACTTAAAATCGCTGACTGTTTGGCTTCCTCTCGGGTGGGTCTGACATCATCTTTTTCGGTTCGTCAAAAAAGTCCAAGCATGACCGATTGACGGTCTTCAAATCGGCACTTATAATTTACGACTACGCCAGCTTGGTCTGAGCAGTGCAAAAAACGGGATAAGCAACTGCTGTGCTACGTAAATAGTAGTTCAAAAGTAACGACATTGTCTAGTTGCACGTCAATACTTCTCACCTGAATGTCCGCATAGTCATGTCAGTACAGCATTTAAAGGTCGCCGGAGAATCACAGAGTCGAAACGGCATTGCATTATATTCAAAAAGTTTATAGGACGTTAACCAAGCCATTAGTTATCGTGAGGGTCGTAGCGAGTTTGGAAATAGCCTGATCTTAGGCGACCAAAGAAAAAGCAGCAAGCTGAGCGATGCACTGTATGGCGTCGCCGGTTCACCTTAGAGTGAAACACTTATCTTGATTAGCGCAGTGAGGCCTCGGTAATCAACAGAAAATCGCCATGACCCGCCTTTTTTACAAGAATGTCGGGCACTGCCCAGCTAATGCAAGAATCTTGAATATTTCCTTTTCGCAGCCTTTCCTGGAATTAGTGGTTGATTACTCAACGCTCTAACGGCGATAGGCGTAAGGTGTTTAGCAAATTAGACATGCTCATCCAGTATGTAATCATTGATGAATTCAATAAGCCGGAATGGCAGGGCCTTTATTTTGCTAATGCAATCGAAAACACTCTCGGGCTGGCAGAGAGCATTAGGTAGGACATGTCGCTAATCCGGTTGAAGTAGGAGACCACCAAATAGCCCTACCGTTTTGCAGGCGTGATTAACCGTCCGCCACTAAGCTTGGCCATGGACAGCGGAAAAGGCTGCACGGGGAAGTAAGGTGTTCTTTTTGCCACAATTCTCGAGTGTAGGCTCCACTACAGCACCGAACTGATGAAGTGGGGCTACCAGCCATGGAATAAATCGATGTCTACGGATGCATAGACTTTTTTTAAAGGGGGGTATAAGCATCAAAGATTTTCTGGACCTCTTACGCCTGCATTTCTACTCCCTGTAAAATCAATATGTGATGCCATAATTGTACAAAGACCTGCCATCAGGAGTACCTCCTTGGAGGATTGAACAGAGCTTAAACGGGAAAAGTACAGGGTACATTGGTTTGGAAGGGGGAGGGGGTTAGTGGCAATAAAGCCCTAAGAGCATTGATAATGTGTTGTGCTTCAGTTATGTAGACGGTTTACCGGGATGCGTCCCTTCCGGATGCGCTACTGAAGGTGTGGAAAAGTGTATTGAGAATACCTAAAGTGCATGAATGGTTTAATTTAACATATGACTTATCGACACATATCCGTCTTCAATACTGATGCATAAGGATTACTTTCGAACAAAGGTACACCTGCTGGTGTTACCATACAAGGGGAGAGAAACAGCTTTTGAGTTTTGATCCTGCAAACAAATTTGTAAAGCACCGCAAAGCCTGAGCATGTCTGACACGGGCGGGTAAATTGTGTTTTCTTGCCATCGCCAAAAGCATTATTACCTGAGCAGAAAATGTGGATATCATGCATTTTTAATCGGTTTTGTTGCACAAACCATCTTCACTGCTGCTTTAAACGGAAAACAGACTGTGTGTGAAAATCCACACTGACACGCGGTGGTAATTCCGTACCTGCATTGTCTGTCCCGTCGATTGAAATAAGCAGGGGCGATTCATGAGGTTTTGCAACAGTACCACCCATAGAAAAACCCGCACGCCCGTACCTGGTTTCACCAGTGGGTGCCTGGCGGTGGGATTCAAACCAGCCACCCTTCCCAAGCCGCGGCGGTTGCCTCAGACCACTTCGTCATGCCTACAGTGTTCCAAACTGTGCTCTGAAGGGCGAAGGGAGTTCTGCACAGCTTTTACAAAAGGTACATTTCTGAGACAGCCGGGCACCGCGCTGATGGACGCTAGTACACAGGTCGTTTGTTCCGTGCCGGACGAACTCATCAGCATAGAATCCCATGCATTCCTGTAGACAAACCATAAAAAGAAAGAAAAATACTGGCGCAGTGGTACAAGGCTTGAGAGACAGCGGATCTGGTCATGAAGCTATCTTTTTCCGGTTTCCTAAAGTTTTTGGGGTTTTGCTAGGCTTTAGCAAGTTTTATTTTGGTCGGATACAGCCGTCATACCGTATCTCACCTACGGGGCAGAAACTCTAAGCCTCACTAAGCCTCACTAATGAAACGGAGAAGCTAAGCGTAACATTAATGAACAAAAAGAGAGCGGAGTGGGTCAGGAAACAAACGCGTGTTAAAGACATATTAGTAGAAATTAAAAAGAAACGGGTGTGGCCAGGCGTGGTAATGCGAAGGCAAGGTAACCGTTGGTCATCAAGGATGACGAAGTGAATCCTTAGAGAAGGCAAGTGTGGCAGGAACGGCAGAAAGTTAGGTGGACAGATAAGATCAAGAAGTTTGCGGGGAGAAATGGGCCGCAGTTTGCACAGGACCGGAATAATTGGAGGTGTGTGGGTGAGGCTTTGGCCCTGCAGTGGCCGTTGACAGGCAGCTGATGATGGTGATGACTAAGGTTTGTTAGATTTCGCGATGCTTTTCCAAAGATAGCTTACGTTTGGAGGGGTGAGAGAAAGCTTAGCCGGATTTTACAATGCGCTTCGGGTCGGTCGGCCCCACAAAAAGAAGATCCCAGGTTGGAAGGAGCCAGTGTGTCCTACTCGCGCCGCTGTTTCTTCTGCCTTGCAACACAAGTGCAGGCCGCGCTAATTTGTTTTGTGTTTTAGTAGGCGAAAAAGACTATCATATTTAAGATGTTATAGTAACCGGAGCGCATAGCATTATGTGACTTGGGCTCACATTCTAGCAGGTGCTAAAACCAGCTTCACTGTTTTGATACTCTATCTGCGGTACTGTACCGTTTGGGGAAGTGTTTTTTTTTCTTGTAATTTTTTGCTAACTTCACAGCGCGAAGCTTACTCTTAAACAGCTCGACTGTTAGTAGGCCACTGGGTGTGATAATGGCCGCAGAGGAGTGCACACGTCAGGTTTGTGAAGCGCTCCGTTGGCACGGTGAACCAGGTCCCGCTTGCGTGCAATAAGGCGTACATAGGACAATCGCGGCGTTGTCTTAAGCACAACCCGCTTTATACATAGTGACATTCGCAAACATGCCGATTCCGTGTTCCGAATTCATTGCTTGTTTGTGTATTCCAGTTTTTCCCGACACCACTGCACCGCCTTGCACTCCTTTTAAACCTTACTTTGTCTGCACGGCGTACCGTCGTTATTTTCAGCGTCCATTGTGCATAGATTTTCTCATTGACTGGCGGGAAGTTCGCAAGTTTTGCTAGTATGACGGTGCGCTTTAATGAAAGTTTTGTGACTAGAAATTTTTAAGTGGCTACGCTTGCGAAAGCACGCACAAGCCTGGCCTCCGCCTCATGTACACCCACTCGGTCATGGTACGCAAAAAGAGAACACAACTGGCAATTCTTTGCGGGTAATTCCTAAGAAGTAAAGACGAAAAAACATTCTGTGAATTTATTTATTTTATTATTTATTTATTTAAGGGTACTGCAATCCCATGCTTGAATTTTTTCAGGTGGGTACAAGGACAAAAAAAACCGTATAACACCAGGGAAACAGGTGGAACAATCACTCATATATCACATAGCAGGTAGCCATTTCGCATAGTAGGCAGCCATAACACAAGGCAAAAACGAACGATCACCTGCATAGTACGAACGTAAGCAAACATAACAAAATCATAAAGACGAAACATCACTCGCATTTTGCGAAAAGAAAGCAAAGCTAACACGCAAGGGAAAATATTTTCTATTCTATGCCAGACCAGCGGCAAAGGATGGTAAAGATTGTTCCAATCCTACTCCATTCCTGCGTGGTTCTGAGGAAAAGAGAATAGTTGGAGGAATCGTTGCAGGTACGGAAAGGAGCCATTGCACGATCATGTCGCCGTATAGTAGCGTAACCTAAAGAAATTGAAATAATTTTTGAAATAAATGAATAATGACAATGTCTACCTTGTAATGCCGAATAAAAATTTGATGTAGATATTTTATTCCTGATATACGGTTGTGAGGAGGTGCGTTTAAGAGCCAGGAGCCGGAGTAAGAAGTGAAGACAACAAAGCGCTCGGGCTGGGGGCGGAAGGAAAAAAGAACACGCCGGGAAGAAGGAGGAGGAAAGAGAAGAGGAGGCGGACCGGAGGAGACAAGCTGAAGGCAGGAGGAACACGGCTCTTGGTGAGTTCTCTGCTGGACGCGAACACCCAGGAGTCCTCAAGGTCGAGCTACATTTCCCTCCTGGTCTCGTAGACTGGCAACGCTGTCTCTGCGCTGTTCTCACAGCAGCCTTCTTCCGGTAACTTCGAGCGCACGGGCAACAGCGCCGTTTCATCATTTGGAAGTTAAGAAAAAGAAAACGGGGTTGGCACGGAGAGCGGGAGGAACGCGGTTCGGGGAGCGACCTGCCGGACACAAACGTTCGGGGAACCTCCGCTTCGAGCCGCACCTTCCCCGTTGACGACGAGACGATTTTCAACCGAGACCAGCCATGGGGCACACGGGCCGAATCCGACGTGTCGTTCATCGGCCGCAGCACCGGCATTGACAAGGGCATCGAGCCCAGCGCAACGAGCCCAGCGCACCGAGCCACTCACCGAAAGAGACCCACACGTGAGAGCGAACTGTTTTGGGGGACGAATTTTGTTCTTAGAACATTTACTCTTTGGACTAGCTCGTTGTACTTGATTAGGTTAATTCTGATTTATCTAGTGTGTCAGTTAAATACACGTTGTCCCTGTCAGCAGCCAACGGCCTCGTCCTTCTCCACCAGGTCAGATCAACACCTCCCCGTTTGAAAAAACAACCTGCTTCCCAACGTTTTTTTTTTGTTAAAGTGAAGTCAGGTTATCTCTCTCCAACAGATGAGTTACCTAGGTTCGTCCATAACTGCTATATATGAAGCGAACTGCTATTTGTATTTTTTCTACTTCATGAATGTGACTTTGAGTAGAAAGTAGGGGTGTGCGAATATTCGAAACTTCAAATTGTAGTGCGAAAGACGAGCAAGTGGCGCGCAGCCACCATGCGAGCACTACCGAGCAACTGATAAGCTACGTGGCCACAATAACCGTCAGCAATGTCATTGTGATTGGCGTACGCCACTCAAGGAGATTGACCACTTGAATTGTGCAGCTGACGACGAGGCAGTACGGTGAGCCACCGCAGCGGCATCGCCATCGGCGTGAAGCTCGTGAAGTGCTCGAGATATACTGCCGGCTGGAACACTTATCCGCTTGCCACTTCTGAGTGCCCCTCCTACTCTCCGCTTTCAAGGCAATAAACCCGCATTACATTTTGGTGGAGTGTGCGGTGTCATCCCCATCCTGGCCTCCACATCGCATCGTCTCGGCCAGGGCGGAATCGTCGAGGAAACGTCGGCCGTGTCGGGCAGCCCCAGCCCACTGCGACGAGCATTCGACCACGTCCCCCGCCCCGTGTCCCCAGCCCGTGACCAGCCGATGAAGACGAGCCGCTACATGCCGAGACCAAAAGAACAGAAGCCGCGTCCCCAGCCACCTCGTCCGACGTGGTTCGAGTTCCTCCGACGGTCCGCTTCTGTCTTCAAGACATCGCTTTTGCGGGGCCAGGCATCATCACGTGCATCATCGTCATCGGTGGCGGCAGGCACATCTTCACTGTACCTTGTCATCGCATCGCTTATCCTCATCGCAATCCTCGCGTTGCCTCGGCCACGACCGGGTCGGTCGTCCTCGAACCGGGGGGTGATGTTACGGGACTAAGGTGGACAATGCCTGACAGCTCCTTAAACCAACGACGATGGCGGCGACGACGACGAAGTGCCTGGCGCGAACCTTCCGCGAGCTCTGTCATGGCCGCACTGTACATAATGTGAATAGATCGCTTCACCCCATCGCATCGTTCGTCTCATCTGTGTCCTGCCGCCACGTAACAAAATATTCGATTCGAATTTTTCGGTATTTTATTCGATTCGAACGACACTTTTATGGTTCGAAATATTCGAATCACGCAAAACATAAAAAATTCAGAGCGTGTCTCAGCAGCAAAGTCGCGAAGCATATACACGGCGAACGGCACGTGCTTTCGTAGACTGTATCGGTGTTGTTGTTTTCTGCTCGCGAAAACGCTCTGCGCACGCCCAACGCGCGCTGACACCGCCGGGAAACCACCCCCGCGCTGTGCGCGGCGTGGCCGGCGGCGTCAACATGGCGTCGGCTCCAGCCGCGAAGTGGCGCGGGCGCTCGAGCGACCGTTTCTAACCGCTCTTTAAAATGCGGCTCAAGGGAGACACAAAGTTGCTTGTGCTTTATGGTAAAGGAGCTGATATTGCATGCGAAAACGGTACTATAAAACATCATCCGCGCCGCTAGGAAGCACCCGTAAAATATTTGCCTGGGTGCTAAGCCTAACCATCTCCGGCGGCGCCAAGCCGGCTGTCTCGATCTCATCGCAAGTAGTCAGGCTCCTCCATTCTGCCGCGCCCGTCGTGCGTCATTTTCTGACCATGGTAGGCGCTACCGCGGGCGCGAAATCGTCGATGCGGGCGTGAAAATACAGTGCTCGCAGAGCCGAGGCGAGTGAATCGCGTGCAGCCACTAGTGTCTCAAGTGAGCGGCTGCTTTCGGTATCTGGTGGAGTCGGGATGAGCAGGAGGTTGTCACTGCTCCCCGAACATGTCGAGCAGTTAACCTTTCTCCATGTTAACATTTAAGTGAGTGCTAACGTGTTGAGTGCAATGGTATTGTGTAATTTCTAATTTTACTTTGTATGATTTGTTGCGTAATAAAGTTGCAGTTTTTTTTCTCTCTAGATGGTGAAAACTTTAATTTTACAAAAAAAAGTAAGTATTCGTATTCGAAAAATATTCGAGAAATATTCGATTCGATTCGAACTTTGTTTTTATTATTCAAATTCGCTTCGAAATTAAAAAATTGATATTCTCACACCCCTAGTGAAAAGGATATCAGATCACATCGGCATAATCAAGTATTGGCAGCAGTATTAATTGGTATGCAAGTATACGGACCGTTGGAGCTGAAAGTCTCAAACTCCTTCGTAAAAACAGTAGCTTCTGGTTTACCTTGAAGGTTACTACGTCAATGTGTTTTGTCCGGTTAAGATCGTTTGTTACCTACAACCTAAGATATTCGTAGGATCCAACCTAGAAAAGAATAAAATTGTTTGTAGAGTATTGACAATTTATTTGTTTTTTTAGAAGTGGACATGTGCACCGTTTTTTGTGTTTTTAAAAGTTATTGACATTTGCCAAGCCTCGCACCAAGAAACAACATTGTTTAACGAATCATTTAACGAAACTTGGTCCTTCGGGTATTGGATTTACAGTAAATAACGCGATAGTCCGCATAGAGCGGATATTTGCAGGGATATCATTTACTGTGTTGTTAATAAACAAAATAAATAGAACGGGACCCAGAACCGACCCTTGGGAGACGCCAGAGTCAACGGCAACCCTCTGAGAGGAATAATGTTTGAAAACTACAGACTTTCCTGTTTTTAAAATAGGCTCATATCCATTTGGTAAATTCATCATCCCCGGAAATTTCTTTAATATGTATACTAATTGCTTATGCGAAATTTGTGCACTATTTTATTGCAATTATGATAAAAAGTGAACACGAACAAGCCCTTGGCAGCCACTGTTTCATGTGGGGACGAGCAAATATAAGCAACAAGTATTCAGCACTTAAGAAGTACTCACTGGATTATCACGCGCTTTCTAGCACTACTATGATAAAGCGCGCGCACAATTACATACCGATTAGTGCGCATCCATCAGAAATTTCGCATCTAGTGTTGACTGGCTTTTAGTTTCTATAGAGGTGTTGTCGGAGCAGCAAGGTGACTGTTTCTTGAAAATGTGGTGGCAGTGAGCCTGATATCTAGGTTGTAGGCTACAGTACTGGGTGAACATGTGAACATGTCCTGGGTAACATGTCCATCTTTTTTGTTTCTTACATTATTTGAACAAATCGCAGATGATGACATATTGTTGATTCTAGCGGACCAAGACCGCCAGGCACAAAATAAAGGCCTCTACTTGCACCAGTTTCCATTTCTTCGCAACCTGATCAGTGGCTCAAAGGATAAACCAAAGATAACTGCGGTTATCACCACAGGCAATGATCGGGGACGCCAGTCATATCCACCTTTGCCCTTTTTGGTCGTGCAAGCCACACCGAGGCAGCTCTTTCAAGAGTGGCTACAGTTGTGATAAAAAAACCGCAGCCATTGAAGAATCTGCCATCTATTAGGCTCCCTTTGCTGAAAAAAAACATGCTTCCGCGCACACAAAGGGCCTGTTCGATACGCTTTTTCAGATCTCAGGCATTCCTGGTAACGTTTAAACGGGCCTGCACACTCGCCATGAAAACAGAAATCTTGCGCAAGTAAACAGAAATGTAAAAAATATCTCAGTATTCCAATGAACAAAAACAGTGAACAAAAATATTGGAACAAAAAAGTGTTCTAATGAACAGAGAACGCTAGTCATGCAGACAGATATTCTCACGTAGCAAAAGACGGCGCAGCTGTCTTGAAAACAACGCAAGTTTTTTAGAGAGAACTTATGCTCCCCTAACATCTCAACAACTCAAAGAATACAGAGGCGGCGAACAGGCAATCAACAAAGTGACGTGCGCGGGGTGTGTCGGTATTCGAATGGCCCGGCGTCTGCTCGGCGAGCCTTTTTCCTTTGGCGTGATGGTTTCTCGGTCTGTCGAATTACATCGAGAACACATGATATCGCACACATAACACAGCCTCGCACGGCCGGGCTGTAAAACCACAAGACATACATAAACAAATTAATGCAATTGTTGGGGCAATATGGCCGAAGTGTGGTTTACTTGTGTACATTAAATCTGCACAGCCAAGAATCCGATATATCATAAACAGTAAACTAGCAGTGCTGGCAAGGGTTATAGGCACTGATCGTTACCTTCGGCAATGATTGCTACGTCTCAGATATTTTATGTAAGGAGCCGCAAGTCCCACGGCGAGTTAACAAGCTTGAGAAACAAATTTAGTACCACCTTCCACAGCGCGACATCCCTACACAGCAATTTGTCGGCCCGCTGGCTCTAATTACCGCTTGATGTTGTAAAAAACTCCCTATCGATAAAGCCGGTCGTCGTCCTAATGAGCAGCTCAAAGAGCGCCCTGCGCTGCGTCAACAGACGCGTTTATCGCGCAAATTCGCCCTGTATTGGGTCAGGCGAAATTCACTAGAGCTTTTCATCAGACGGAAGTGGTGTGTATTCCTATATTTGAAAAAAAAAACGTTCTTAATAGGACGTTTTCGCAGAGTAAACTATCGTTCTTTGTAGCATTGAAGCGGTAGGACTAATACGCCATTACATGGCCCCATGTCTGTTTTATGGGACTGCAGACGTGTTTTTTCTGGCTATTAAATAGTTCATCAGTATTTAAGCTCGAACAAACGGCGGGCTGTTATATTTCGTATTTTTTTGTAGGCGTCCTCGTCCCCTCACACGGTGTCAGAACAGCTCGAGATAGCCTACTCAGCTATCACGAAATAGTGACCCACTTCCGCCTGGCCCACCTTGTATAACCCCCTGCTCACGCCAGTCTCGAAAACGTGCAAGAAAGCACCAGGTACCTTCTGCAGACAGGAATCCTCCCCTGACGCGCGCTGCTCCATCGAATTCAGCCGTCTTTATTTCCCTCCCCGAACTGCCCATCATGCAGCATTCCCGCCACCTTATCCCACACCATGTGGACTTGTCCCGAGGAGTACTGGAAAAGGGCGATGGGCAGAAAATGAACTGACTCGACTAGCTTAGAAAAGACGTTACAGTAGTGAACAAGAACAGGTTGACAATTATTTTGGGGGGTGGGGGGGTGGACGTGATGATCATGATGATGTTGACGGGGATTTATTTATGTGTGCACCTGGTTAGTACAACTAACCATGAAGGATTTAGTAATTCTTTGGGTATTATAAAAAAATGGACCTAAATTGCCACATAACTTTACAAAGATGGCCCAAGTGCACCGTATATTCCAATAAAGTATCACAAGTAACAGAAAACGTGAAAACGTAGCGCTACACAGCGTCAGTCACCAATATGTAATAGATAACTTCCGTTTTATAGAACCTATCATATAGCACAATCACTATTTCGGAAACATGTATATTATAGGTTTCTATTGCAATTTTCACACATTGTCCCTTATACCGCAGGAGGTTAGACGGAAAAAACGGCTCGTGTATCGGTAGTCTCCTTACTTTCCTCTGGGGGAGCAGAATTATTGGTGAATGTTTGTCATGAAATGGACATTTGTTTCGGACATGACAAATTTATAAAGTGCCAACACTACATTATTCTTCAGTGATCATTTCCCTATCAGTGAAGCATTACCGGTTGGGCACTACAGCTTTCCAGCGGTATGCTCAGCTCTAAAGCTGTGAGCTTTTCCTTTGTAATATTCCGGCGAACCTTGGGGCAAATGTGGACATTGAAAGTTTCCCACAATTCTCACACAAGAACATGCTTACGTGCACGCGTGCAGCCACCGTTCCAGGTTATTACGCTGCGGGTAATTGCGAATATGAGGCCTGTGCAATCTTAGAAAGCGCGCTGAGTGATAGTATCGCCGAAAAGGGAGCGTCTGGAGATAAAAACAGTGCCAGAAATTTCACTCCCTTTCATAGCGTCACCTTCAAGTGGTAGGAAGGAAGCGGTGGCGTTATTTCTGCAGCTCGGTATCACCAATGACCCCCTGTCACAAAATGTGGTCAGCCATAAGGTCCTTTTGCGGTTCAGTAGCACAAAGCTGCCCTTTCAGATGTCTTGCTGTTGCCCTTGCGGAGCCAGGAAGAACTGTTGCGGACGACCTTTAAAGATGGTAGTTCAACCAAGTGCTGAGACTAATTTCGTTGAATATACAGGGTCATCCCAGTTGGCAAACGACAAAGTACAGAAAAGCTTCTGCTCCAGCATCCGCAACTTGCCTGCACGTTCCCTATCAATGAATTCCAATGTACACTCACTACCTATCGTAACAAAACGGCTCCCGGGCCTGATTGCACCATGTATGCCTTGCTGAGGAATCTTGGTTCAACGGGTACTTCCATCCTTCTAGCTTTAATGAACACTTTCTGGATTGAGGAGGCTATTTACGTTTCTTGGAAGGCAGCGCGGCTCACTGGAATTCATAAGCCCCGCAAGACACGACTGTCGCTTGAGTCTTTTCATCGAGAAATGAACAAGCTGCTTGTGCAAGCTTATGGAGAAAATGATGGCGGCAAGGCTTCGATGGAGACGTGACGTGACCCAAGAGTTCGCTGAATGCACGTCGGAATTTTGAATGAAGTGTTCTGCAATGGATGCCGTACTTGATATTGCGACATTAGCAGAGAATGGGCGCAGTTGTGGCAACATCAGAATTTCGGTCCTCTTGGAAATAAAACCCGCGTAGGCACTGCCAGCCCATTTAAGTCCTGCATAGTATGATGGAAGTAGGCATACACGGACGAGTATTGCGCTGGATACTAGAATACCTTAGCAACCGAACACTTCTTATGGGGACTTTTGATAGCCGTAGTGCGAGCACATTCCTTCACAGGGCGTCACACAGTGCAGTGTCGTCAGTCGTTTTCTGTTTAATTGTGTCATGGGAAACTTACCACTCCGGTTTCCACCAGGCTTGCTGCGTTCCATTTACCGCCATGATGTCTGCATATAGACGTCGGGTCCAGATATCGTCCTTCAATCCATCTTTCAGGAACCTTTAACTACCGTGCAAAACTTCCTAAAAGAGTGCTAGAACCTAATTATACGCCAAAACAGGTGTGTTGCCTTTCATGGAAAGCACCTGGTCAACCAAATAAAACTGTAAAAGAGCATCGCTTCCTATACGTTACAGTATATTGGCAACTTTCGTAAGCCTCACACATCAAGGTGCTTGAAGGAATGGTCAATAGAGTTAATTTTCCTCGTAGGCTTACAGGGACATGGCGGGGTGGACGTACATCATCCCTACTAAACGTTCACTCTGCACTAATTAGGCGAAGAACTGCGTATTGAGCGCCAATTCTTCAAGGGCTCTCAAACACCGCGGGAAAATACTTTAAAGACTGTTGGCAAGGAATCGGCGTGTCTGCGTAGGCGTTCCTCGACCATCGTCAAGTTCTATTGTAATTGTTGAAGCTTGCTAACCTCCCTGCCAAGGTGTGCGAAGTATAGAAACGTGCCAGCCTTTTTTCGATTAGCAACCCAGCGTGATCGTCATCACCATAATCCAGGTCTTCTCGAAAGAAAACGTTGTAGGATGCAGAGAACGCTTGAGAGCAATAAAACCATTTTACCTATTTATGAGGTGTCGCCAGTAACTCTACGTATAATCCTTGGCTACTTTCAACTCATATTATTGGGTTGTCCGCCCAGTGTCTTTTCCGAAAAGGGGCTATACCTACCTTCGCAGCGCAGGAACTGCCTCTTTGTTAAATATATATGCAACTCTAGCGACGCCAGCAATATTTTCTTCATCAGCGCCATCATCATCATCACTGGGGCCACGACGGAATCGGACGGAAGCGGCCATGCAGATTGAACGTGACTGCGCACCTAGGCGGTCACTCGTCTTCGCTGCTTCTTCCAGTTCTGGTCGGACCCGCTCTTCAATAAAATGTAGGAAGCCTCATCCGCTCTTACCGAGTCTGCTTCTTAGACACTACTCCGGCATCACTCACCTACTCAGATTGGTCTTGCCTAGTAAACTCATCCACGGCTGCGTTTGTTATACCAACATTGCATTACGTACACAAAACTAGGCTGTTCCCTTTTACTTCGTCAACTCTGCCGGACGTTTACGCTGTTCTGTTGGCACTGATGTTCTTCTGCAGTGTTGGAGTACCTCCAAACTGGTTGGTTCTCTCCAACTACCAAGCAGCGCTAGTATCTATTAAACACACTTGCCAAGCCTTCAATGATTCTTTAGTATGTAAAACTATAAAAGCATTCACTACACACTCTGGGGTGCGCCAGTTATGTTTTTCAATCTATATTTGTTTTTCAACTGTCATATTCTTGCCAACGCTGCTTCAGATGCAGCAGCAAGTGAAGCACATCAGTTTTCAACCACAGAAAACCTGTCCCTGTACATTCCAGATTTCAGACCTAATTAAGCGGGACCTTGTGATAGCCTTTGTGGCACTACTTATTTTCTCGGACAGTCACAAAGTAGCCTCCTCTTTGAGGTTGATACTTTTTGTAAATCCAAATTCCAGTACCCACATTCAGAGGAATAGAGATGCTTATACACCGCCTAGACATCGGCACTGCTTACGCAAAACAACTTCTTCACACAAATGGCAAAAAACAAAGCGCATGCTGTTTATGTGGTCATCCTGATTAAATTTTGTTCATGTCGTTTTAGAACGTTCTCGTCATGACTCCTCGAGGCGGCGTTTCAAAACTGTGCTAATATCTTGAAACAATAGGGTGTTTAACCTAGCCAAAGTCCTCAGACCATGGTGAACACCAAGTACGCAACGGCGTTCGTTTCTTGCCCGTAATCTGTTCTTAGAGCATAGCCTCATTATAGGATCTTATTTGTTTAGAAATGAAACTCTATCTTGTGCCTAACAATCTTCTTAGAGCCTACCAACAGTACTAGTTACCAATACATTTTTTTTGTTTTTAATTGTGCAGTCTCGTTCCCTCCTCAATCTGTATGGTGTATCGTATCTTATCTAGTATGTACGTTGTACTTTAAATTTATTTGTGACCTGTTTTGATTATACAAACTTATGCTGACAACGTTTGTTCCTCTTACGATTTAAACTTCTGTCCAAGCACTTGCTTCTAGGCCGAAAATGTGTATTCAATGTCTTGTGTGCACTTGGCTGTAGCTTGTTCTAAGACTATTCACCACTAAATGAACATTGCAACGACTTCATAGGAATTGTTCACGTTTACAGAACCGTGCAATAATATTGGCCTGGTTGCAATGTATTAAGAATATTTACCTTACGTGAGAAGGAGTAGCCGGAACTCATATATGGGGCCAACCTCTCCTTTTTTTCTTGTAGTGAAGAAGAATCTTATAGCTTCTGGGCACAGAATACACATTCCTGGTAACTCTAACAAAACTCGGGTTGAGATCTTGTCTAATTAGTTTACTTAAGCAAGGCCTAATTATTCAAGAAGTAGTTAGCTTAATTCAGAGTAATTATTTAATGTATAGAAGACATTCTGAATTCGATTTTAGTTTTGTGGTTAGGATGGTTAGTTACATAAATACAATAACTTTGGTTACATTTGTTCAGCAAATAAAAAATTCATATTACTTACGAAGTCCTCTATTATCTGCTTATATAATGCTGCAGGAGCGACAAACTACGTGAGAAGACAGAGGCGATGTCGCTCCGTACTCGCTGTTTCCTTTTATACCACGCGCGTGCACTAACATCTTGGCCGTCGCTTCACCAGAGTGATACACGGCATGATGTATTGTCATTCTTAACTTCTACCCGAGTATAGAGCCTTTTTAAATCAGTATTCCCGGTTCTCAAGCATTCCTGTCTTATGCCTGTTTCACTATATGCGGCGCTCGAGCAAGAAACAGAGCATCATAAGGGGGATAATCCGCCCTAAGACGATGGCACACAAGCAAGATAAGACAGGACAAGTGCTGTTATCTTTTCTTTCTTGTGGGCCGTCGTGTTAGTGCGGTGTTAACCCCTTCATCATGCCCTACCATACAGCCCACCAAGCCATCCTCAAGAAACAGGGGCCATTGGACATGAATTTGGGCACTGCGTTTGTTGAATTAAATCGCCATTAGTTTTAAAGGTTTTACGGGACAATTGTACGGCTATGTTCAAATGTGAACGCATTTACGCCCTCATAAACAATCAAAATTTGTGTTTTCCATTCGTAGATATAGGTCGCACACGCTTTTGTTTGAAAGTATTTGCATGTATATCAAAAATTAGGGTGCCGATATTTTCGTCGTCAGATACCTAAAATGTTGTCTTGGCCACCTATTTTCGGCGCCTAAAACGGTCTTTTTAAATGCTTACCATTATGGCCTCTAAATATCATACGCATTCCACGTCGATCACAGGTTATGGTATACGTCGCAGGAACAACTCAAAAGGTGAGTGAGACCTCAAAAATTACCGCGAATACACTGATCGCCCATTATTTCCGCTCTAACACCACCTTTTGGCTAGCGACATTTAAACCAACAAACAACGCCGGAGTTTCCTTATAAAGCTACAACAGTAAGGCTGCCCGAGCTAACAAGTTTCGGCAAAGCGGGCTGAGGTGGGATTCACTATGTTTGTATAGCAGAGTGTGTGGTAAGAAAATTCTATCGGTAGCTAAACCGAACGTGAGAACAGAAAGCATCACCTGTGCCGATCATGCCTTTGAAAGGGTGGCCATTTGATGCGCAGTTATTGCAGGCGCAAGCAGGGACAATAAGGACGAGGCGAAGTCAAATACAAAGGCAGACTGAGGTGTTAACGAAATGCACAATGCGTGCACAAAAAACAGAACAGCAGCAAATTAAAGATCAAGAGAAAGCAAACACGAGCAGTTGAACATGAAAAGTGTTAAAAACTAGTAAACCTAAAATCACAATAACACATTTTTTTTCTGGGAGGAAAAATGGACCACCGAGAGAAAGCTACTCATTCAGGAAGTTCACGACGTTTGAGGCCTTACACACAAGGTGGTAGCACCAAAACAGCTGCAGATAATGCATAGTGAAGTGCATGAGAAAGACAGAGAGAAGGTGAAGTAAAATTTCTTTTAAAAAGCTGGGATCAAACAGAAAGAAGAATGCATAGACGATTGCTCTACTCCTTATAAGGAAATTGATGCGCAGCGCTGACGGCAGTCTTCTCGGTCTAGGCGCATATCTGCTACAACTTGTGAACTGATCGCGTGACCAGCGAACGCATGTCGGCGCTCGCTATTCTGATGCTGTCTCTCAGCGCCTTGCCACGCGATGCGAGCATGTCGTTGCAAATCGTGTTTGAACCTGCCTCGCAAATGTCACCTGGTTCGGTGCGCAGCAAACGTACCAGCGCCGCTCTTTCCAGCGCTTTCACACATGGAAGCGCGAAAGCAAGGAGGGCGCTCCTAGTGGCGACGAATGCGAAAATGTGAGGGGCGGGCAGTGAGAGAGATGATATAGCCGCGTGTGCCGCCCTTCCCCTGACCCTTTTGCCAGACTCTCCACTCAATTTTCTTTCTGCCTTTGCTGCTTCGAACGATCACTCGGTTATGCAGACGGCGATGGACACCGACTTCGCCACCGCGAAATCCCGGTCCCTGGCTCCACAGGCTGCGCCCTAGAAGAGGTTCGCGTTTTCAGAGACGTACAGAAAAATCTTGTACATTTACATTCTGTCAACATATCTACACGCACAAATGTTTGTAGAACAAATTAATAATCAATAAACCGGCGTAAGCACATACATCTTATATGGCGTGTACACAAACTACTCTAGTGCATCTATGTGCGCATGAAGGGTGTTTGATCACGTTAAAATCTTAAGTCTCGATAAAAAAAAGACTGCTATACATTTAACGAAATAACAAAAATAGAGCGGGAAGAAATGAACATCCACACAACGCTGGGAACACAGCGGGAAAATGCATATGCAAACACATGTACTAGAACACAAAGGCAGCAACTACATATTTTTTCAAACTAAACAACGTAAAACAGTCAGCTAAGCCGAAAACAAAGTTTTACTGTTTTGGAGTACAGCGTAAAAACAAAGCTTAACAATGCAAATATTTGCATGGCTATTCGACACACTAAACTCCTAAAATAATAAACCAGTCCGGATATGCACAGCTGATACGGGGAACGAGTAGTCACCTTTCAAGGAATGCTTTCCTGGCAACGTTGCCTTTGGACGTCGAAAATGACAACTCTGGCCATAGCAGCACAAGCTCGGGCCATAGGAGTCCTACCTAACGCTGCCATTAGGACAACGCACGATCACGAAATACAAAAACCATCATGGCATCATTATGTCCAACAAGCAGCTCTGCATCGCCGGACGCACTCTTTCATACCCTCCTTTATGAAATGGACAAAAACAACGAAACACCGTCTGCCCCAGCAGGACTCTGCACCTGCTCCCTCTCCATTATGTACAAATTTCTGCGACCATTAACACCGGAGAAGCCACGTGGTACACACGCAAACACGATGTTATTTATTGGTTCACAAAAATGTGGAAGGCAAGGGTACTACTGCTCCCAGTCACGGGGTACACTTGAAAATAACGGGGTGTAACGGAGAGTAAAATTGGGGGGAGAGCAGAGGATACAAGATAGAGGTGTACACAGATGGGGGTAGAAAGTGGCCATGCCGCTCTAGAGGGAACCGTTACTGGAAAAAGTGGTCTCCCGACGTCTTGGACGACGATGAATGATTTCATTTCATGTGCCAGCGTTGCGCCGTAAGACGCACTGCAAGCTGCAAATTCATGAGCATAAAAGACTTCTCTTTTCTTGCCCGCGGGCCGTCGAAATTGTCCGGCTGTGAGTCAGCGCCGACGCGGAATAATCTAGAGGGGTGTGCGCGCGAGCAAAGACAACATGCATTCGAAAATCGAGGTATCTTCCACGCTCCTTCGACATGGTGCTTTCGCAATAAAGCTTGGGGTTTTTCTTCCTGGAAAGCAGGCCTCTCAGGAGCAGTCTCTGCTCATATTACCGCTCCTCTTTACAGCTGCAGTTTTACTCGCATTTTTCACTGGCCTTTGAATTTAATTAGTCGTAAAGGTTAGCTTCGCTAACGTGCTCTAAATTGACGAATAATCGTGATCACATTGCGGGCCAGCAACTGCTTCACTAAGAAATACCTCCAGAGAGACTTTAACTAGGATGTTTTGCACTTCTTATGTCTATCAAGAGTAAAATAAGATTTTACTATTGCTGATTTAACTACTCTTCACTATTTACTACCCCATCACTGATATCCAAGATGGGTAATCATAAGCACTATTCTAGTTTCCTCCAACAGCTGTTTCTGGAAGCGTTCCACGTGTTTTCTGTCTATACTCCCTGCTATACTATTAGCAATAACAGTATGGCAAGCGAAAATAAAATATTGTTTCGCATCGCGGAAAAACACCCTGTTGAATAAAAATAAACACTTGGCGATGAATTAGGAGCACAACAGTTTGGAATGGTCGCATGTTGACCAGTACGTTCCGCTGGCGTTGAAAATCACAGTATTATTGTTAAAACCGTTTTCTGTCTTTGAACGTCTGAACACTTTTTCTGCTACTCCCAGGTTTCAAGTGCATTTTTGCTCCAATTAATTGTGAGAAAATCAAAGCGTGTTTTGGTATATTTTGTGGTGTTGGCAGCATTTATTAGTTGGATGCTCTCCCCTGCTTTCCTGTACCCATTTCAGACTTCAAACTAATACTTTTGCATTAAAATGAATTTATGTGTTTGTGTGTTTTCATGCATACCGTCCTTAAAAACAATGTACAATTGTTCGGTTCAAAAAGCGGGTATAACTAGCCTTTTTATATGGAGTATTCTGATTCGCATTCACAACAAAGCAAGTATTTATGGTTACAGGGTTTTTTAAACAACCCCAAGGTGTAAAACCTCAAGTATAAAACATGTGTGCACGTCTTTCTTTTCAAAACGTGTAAGTAAACAGCTTTTTTTGCCCACAGAAACACATTTGTTCTGTTGCAGAATGCTTGTTTTCAACTAGAATTGTAAAATCAGAAGGACGTTCAAAAACAAATTGTCAGCAAACATTTAAAATGAAATGTGGCGGTGTTGAAGCAAAATTTTACGACTTCAACAAGTGTCATAGAAACTGAAAATAAATGTTTTTTGTTCTGAGAGCGGATCTTTTACACAAAGATGCAGCGAAACCATCCATCACTCAAACATATAGCACAAGGTATCTCTAAAACGAATGAGTAAAACTTGCGCGTTTCGCTGTGGGTGAGTCGGATTGCTACAGTAATGTCGAAAACGAAGAACAGCCAAGCAGAAGCGACATACTCTGTGTTTTGTGGCTAACATGTCGTATTAGAGCCCGTCACCTGTGCAATTTTGACGTAAAGTTTTAGCACCGCTAGAAACCTAGCGCATGTGCCTATCTCAGATAAACAGAAAGAAACATCGTCAACTGAATGGGGGTTTCGACGCGAATCAGGACTGGGTACGCACTGTACCAGCAAATAGATGCTTACCATTGAGGCAACGCTTCCAAAAACCCCGAGTGCAACACACCACACCAGCATACGTGCCGCGGCGTTTCTTTGACAATAGTAATCTTTTTTGAGTTCCACACACATACAGCCACACGCGAAAAACCTACAAGAAAATCGGTCATAAATAACTAGCAGCGTTATAGTAAAGTAGCTGCCAAAAAAGGCGTCAGTGAAGTTCTTCATGCATTGAACCCCGGAGCAACACTTTCAGAAAAGAGGGGCCAAGACAAGTAGCCAAATTTAGCGAGACGATAACACACTGATAATATAGCAATAAAACTGCGAGTGTACAAATTCGGAATACGAGGCAATATACATGGGAACAGGACAATTTACTCGACACTACAGCAATCCAAGAATTTGGAAGGGCGTAGAAGCAGATGGTGCAGTCACATTCATCGCATCTGCCAAAAGACCACAGCCTTTCGCCTAGGCTGACATGAACCATCAAGCAGCGTGTCTGGTGTGGTAAGGAAAGCAGGCCAGTATTTATAGCAGTCTTGCCACCCAAGCAAGCAAAGGAATTATAATGTTCCTAATAAATTTACATATGTGACCAAGCAGCACAACGAAGTTCTTACTACTGTGGGCCGATATCAACAGAAACTGCAAAGCATAATGGCTAGGTTATGAGGGAGGCTATATTACGGGGTATTCTGGACCCGTACGTCATGGACGACACGAACACACAGAAATCACTAAAAATTGATACATCATTCACTTACACCTTTTTTCAAATATACTCTTCATCAATGTGGCCTATTCAGGGTGGGGTTCCAAATTTTGTTTCGTAGCACGCCCTGCACTATCAGCGGGCAATGGAGACGCTGTTTCAAGAGACACATATCCCGAACTCGTGACGATCAAAGGATTGAAACAGGATGGCAGAACACACAAGATACTCTAGGCAGCGGGAAGGGTGTTCTCAGTGAAGCGGAGTACAACTGTACGCAAATGCCTAAAACATTTCATTTCAAGACTGCAGGGCGAGTAGATGTTCACTTTAAAAATAACAGATTACCGCAAAACTCTTACATCGCCTAAGAGGTCACATTGCCGTCCCGTCATACGGAGCTAGCGTGGAGTGCGACCAGCTTGCAGCAGAGATGCCTTCGTGCCGACAACCAACAGGAACCTTCGATGCTAGAACAGCGATGATAGAGGATGCAGCACACTGGCGTGCTTACAAAATGAATACTTTACCGCAAAACTCTTACATCGCCTAAGAGGTCACATTGCCGTCCCGTCATACGGAGCTAGCGTGGAGTGCGACCAGCTTCCAGCAGAGATGCCTTCGTGCCGACAACCAACAGGAACCTTCGATGCTAGAACAGCGATGATAGAGGATGCAGCACACTGGCGTGCTTACAAAATGAATACTTTACCGAACAGAGAAATATTCTCAGCATGGCCCGAATACTCCCTGCCCCAGCATCGGAAGGAAGGCCTTTTTATATTTTTATTGCAATGGTCAAAATGCCTTCTTTGTGCTGGTGCCAGGCAACAAAAGTACAACCACAAAAACACCCTTGACATGTCCCGTGACAAAGCCAGTGCACGCTGTGTCGAAAAGAGTGAAGGAAAGGGGAGACCAGTGTGCGTCCGCCGGTTGTAGAGGGATTGTTCTAGAAGCCTCGTGCTAAGTTGATCAAGCCAACAGAAGAGTAATAATATCCTCTAATTAGGAATGGCGCGGCTGAACGAAGAAGGGAACTCGCATGCACACTCCTGCCCCAACCAGCACATTATGCAGGTAGCTAGAGAGCACTATGCGGGTCTCCAAAACGTGTTCTTTCACTTTGATTAACCTGACACGAAATAAAGCGGCTAGCCGCCAGACCATCCAGAACTTTGCACAAAATGAAATGCACTATTTTGACTATCTGGGCGTGTTGTTTTAACATGATTAGGAGAAGACAGCGCGGTTTACACACGGACAGCACTCGTGTGGGTGGAGTATTCTTTTTCTGTGTCCGTGTGTAAACCGCGCTGTCTTCTCCTAATCGCACAGAACTTGAGTTTTACACTAGGCCACGTTTTTGTGGAGAAATCCATTTATAATAATATTACGCGGAAGGCTCAAGTAAGAATAGTGCATTGACAGGTTTTATTTGCAACAGGCGCAGTCCAAGTAGCAATGATCCCAAGTCAAGCAAGGCGGCCGCGGAAAGAGCGTGACCGACTGTTTATCTTCCTCGTCGTTTCGCGTAAGCTCCAGGCGCATATCCGGCATGGCCCAGGCACATACCCGCATGGTCTTTAGTGCGTGAAGCATGTTGTTGTGCTGTATCTTCCTCCTAGCTTGTCTCCAACTGCCTGGGAACATAACCTCCTTGTGGAAAAGAACCACTCCAGCGCTAGGAAGCAGGGAGAGGAGTGGGTAAATGGTACAGCTTCCGTCGTCCAAGATGAACTATATATGTTTACTGGCAACTGAAGTGATGAACCAGTTGGCAATACTAAGGAGATCTCGAATGTCACATCTGCAACTTGGCGCGAAATACGGTGCCGACCGCTGTAACACTAAAAAAGTTTTTGAGACAGTCCCGGTCGAGGATTGGGAGACCATAACAGAAACAGTGTTCCAGGGGAATGGCTAAAGCTCCTGTGGCAGCGATCGTAACGGATCTTTAGCGACGTTTGGGGCGCTCAAAGTTTTGCCCGAACGACTTGCCGTGTGACGTGGGCCTTTGTGATTGCTTCGTTAGCATATTAGGAAGCAGAGTGTCCATCATTAATGTCTCCTCTCATCCGTAAAGCAGACAAAAGGTGGAGAATCCGGTCGTGTCATGGTGGCAAGATTTGGAGGCAAAGGTTATGTAAGGGATTGCATTGTCCAAATCTCGGTGTTAAAGCAGACACGTACATCGAGAGCATGTCCGTGAGTGTTCAGTTAAGGCGTTCATGAGACCATTTGTTTGAGGATGGCAGGCAGTCACAATCTCGTGGGTGGTAGAGCAGGAACGAAGAATGTCGGTGACAGCACTGGACAGAAAGCATAATCCTCAGTCGGAAATAAGTTTTCGAGGGGCTCCATGGCGGAGAATGACACCACGGAAGAGATAACCTGTAGCGCCAGTCGTCCAGCTTGTCGGAAGGGCACGAGTAATGGCGAAACTCATGGTATCATCATCATCACCAGCTTATCTACGCCCACTGCAGGGCAAAGGCCTCTCCTGTTATTCTCCAATTACCCCGGTCCTGTGCTAACTGCGACCAATTTATCCCCGCAAACTTCTTGATCTCATCTGCCCATATAACTTTCTGCCACCCCCTGCAACGCTGGCGTAGAGTTAGAGCATCCGTGGTTCGAATCCCGGTGCCAGACAATTCCCACCGGGTTAAAAAAACTCCACGTATTGATGGAACTGCAGAAGGGGGCGTGGGGTGCCGCCTGATGCCGGCCACCATTGCCTGTAACGCACTCCCTCACCAGAGCAGGATTGGCCACCCTGGTGTAATAACGGCCACAACCTCCAATGAATACGCCAATAAACGCATGGTATAATCCGTAGCAACCGACACTAATTTCTTCGCTTAGGTAGGTTCAGGAAATGAGCCGACTCCGTAAGTCGACTCACTAAGTCGACGCCATGATTCACTAAGTCAATGATTGATTAAGTCGACGCCCACCTGATGTAACGGTTACGTTCGGACGTTTATCGGTTGAACTCGCCCGGCTGTCAGCGCAGGTGGGGTCTTGCGCTGTTGGCAACAGTAACATTTGTTGGCGTAGCGCCTCGTCACTGACTTGTACCGACCAGGCCAGTAGAAGCGTCCGCATGTGCGTTCATAGGTGCAAGCTAAACAGAGGTGACCAGCTGTGAGAACGTCAGGAAGCTTTCATAGAACTGAACACCGCATGTTCTCTTGATCAACAAGTAGAAAGGCTGGACCATCAGAGCGAAAGGTGCGGATGCGGAGCGCACCATGCTAGAGTAAGAAAGCGTGAAGCGAGGGGTCGTCAGATGCTGATCTGATCTCTTGAACTACCGGTTGAAACGAGGGGTTGCGGCGTTGTTCCTCCACTATGTGCAGGAAATGGGACCCTGCCAGGATGTAGGGGTCGGAATCAAAGAAAGACGTATCAGGTAGGTCGATGGGTTTGCGAGAGAAGCAGTTGGCATCTTGACGGTGACGGCCGGACTTGTACGTAACTGAGATATGTATCCTTTAGGGCTTAAATCCCAGCAGCCAAGTCGTCCTATCGGAGCCTTCAGCGCAAAAAGCCAGCATTGTGCATAGTGGTCTGTTACAACAGAGAAACGCCACCCGTAGAAGTAGACGCAGATTTTGGAAACTGACCAAACCAAGGCGAGACACTAACGCTCTGTGGTTGAGTAAGTTTTCTCTGGTGTGGACAGGTGACTACTCCCACAAGCAGTAGCCTCCTCGCGACCACGTTGCTGTGCCAAAACAGCACCGACACCGTAGCCACGGTTGGGGCCGATCAGTCGAAACGCCAAAACATGGGCGATGCCGTGAACCGAGAAACCAAAGGTGAGAATGATCCTACTTGGTTGGGGCCTGAAGAAAAATTCGCGTTGTTGCGAAGAAGCTCGGTGCAAGGACGCGCGATAGCCGCAAATTCCTGTATGAACCGGTGAAAGTATGCGTACAGGCCGACGTTACGAACAAACCTGAATTACGACCAAGCTAGGGCTTGCAGTCCGTTTTGTTTCAACACGCCGATATAATAAACAAAGTTGGAGACCAGATTTCTTTGAAATACACCAGTAGCAAATTTAAACCAAAGGTGAAAGAATACATGTTAAGCGGGAATTTCTGCTTCATTGGCTAGAACTGTGGAAGTTGTTTAGAGCAGTCGTTTAGTGCTCCGGTTTTGTAGGTGTGCCAATGTTCTAAACATAATCGTAGTTGTATGTTGATTGTCCTACTATACTTTTTAGCTTTACTCTGATGTACTAAATGACACTTTTTTGGGCATTACTCTTAAGGTTCTTTAATTTCTGCGGCTATACATGTACCTCATATTTTATGACTCAAACATTACTTTTCCCAGCTTCTCAATTTTGCTCATTCATGGTACTGTACTAAACGGGGCTTGGGCCGCTGTCAGGATTTTGTTACCTTAAGTCCCGAACTGCCTCCTCATACCTCATAGAAAATAAAATCTTTGAAAGGATACATTGGAAAAGAAAATTTTGAAAGGGCTGATGATGTCAAATGATAGTCATTTGAGCTTGGAGAATATATCAGGGTCATTTTAGGTACACCACCGCAAATGTTGATTTTCCATTTTTTTGAATAAACGCAAAAGATCACCAGCCGTTACTCTGCTGGAAAATAGGAACACTATAAAACACCAGGGAACTCCGTATGATTTAGTGATTGTGAATTCAAAAGGGTCCCATCGTCCTCCCATTCTAATGGTCATCGCTTACCCCTGGCGTTTTCTTCTTGTTTTTTTAGTATGGCGAACCATATACCCGCGCTTTATCGCCAAACAGAGAGGACATAGGACATATAACAGTGATGTAATCGGCCATTGCTATATTTGCATCAGCAGCAGCAGCAGCCTATTGTGGTCGACTGCAGGGCAAGACCTCTTTCACTGACATCCAACGGCTCCTGTCCTACCACTGTTAACAGTTTACCCTAAATTATTTTTATTTCATCCCTACCATGACTAACTGCGCATGCTGGTAGTAAGAATGCCTAATAAAGAATACACAGCTTGCTCCTTACGTTCTGACGAGTATTCTAAACAATGAAGTATTCTTAAAGCTAATTACGTGGGTTAGAGACGTTTATTGAGGCTGGCATTTCTTAACGTATGCCTCTAGCCCGTGGTGTTTGGTTTAGGTGCCTTCCACACCTAAATTTCGCAACTTTGTTTGAAACATCCTTATTTGTTCTTAATATTTGTACCGTCGGCCATCTCGTGCACGAACTTTCCAGCAGATATGTGCCGGGGATTGGACCTGCTGCATTAGCTAATGCTTCCGCTTTAGAACTTGTGGTTTACAAGCGATTTTATCTTATACTAGTGTAGATTACAAAAAAAGTTGATGGTTCTTTTTAGGCATTTTCCGACCTGAATATTGCCCAAACTATACTTTTAACATCATAAAGGTGTGGGGGCTCAGGGGATTACCGCCAACAATTAGTGCTGTTCAAGATGAGATAGGCTATCTTGGAATCACGGGCAAAGTCCTTAAGAAACAGAAACTGATAGGAAGAGCATAAAATCTCGCCATACCCGAAAGTATACTGCTTTAAAGAAGTGGCATGTTATCTATTGAACTCTCTTCAGTACCCTTGTACACCCCCCGCCGAGAGCACCTTGAGTAATCTTGGCAACGACGTTGGAGACACCGTGGACCACGAGTCCCAACAGTCACTCTGTAACAAACGAGAGAATGAGTTTTAGAGTGCGGGTAGAAACAACAATTGGTGTCCGTTCGCGCTCAGGTGAAGCTCCGGCGAATGGGCTCCCTTCCTGTTAACCGGGCAGGGAGCTCCGGGACTTCTCTCGGCACCAGGGTAGACCACGCGGTGACAGTAACCCCGCCCTCTGCTTTAATATACAGCATACGATTTCTTCAACTTCCCCTCCCCCGAACGTTATGGGTTCCTGTAAAGAGGCCGCAACTAACTTTCTTTTCCTTCATTGCCAACCCTAAGCTCTACTGTCATCATCATCATCATCATCACCCTATCTACTCCCACTGCCGGGCAAAGGCCTCTCCCATTATTTTCCAACTACATCGCTTTTGCGCCAACTGCAACCAACTTATCCTCGCAAACTGCTTGTCCATCTAACTTTCTGCCGCCCTCTGCCACGCTTGCCTTCTGTAGGGATCCACTCGGTTGCCCATACTGACCAACGGTTATCTTGCCTTCGCAATACATGTCCTGCCCACGTCTATTTCTTCTTTCTTATTTCTAGTCATACGTCTTTAACACGCGTTTGTTCGCTGACCCACTCTGCTCTCTTCTTGTCCCTTAATGTTACACCTATCATCTTCCATTCTATTGCCTGCTGAGTCGCCCTCAATTTAAGTTGAACCCTCTTGTGAGCCTCCAAGTTTCTGCCGCGTTGTGAGTACCGGTAAGATGCAGCAGTCATACGCTTTCATCTTTAGGGACAATGGTAGACTGGCATTCATTATCTGAGAATGCCCTCCGAATGCACTCCACCCCATTCTTATTCTTCGAATTATCTACGCCTCAAGATTAGGATCCGGGGTCACAACTTGGCCTAAATAGATATATTCGCTTACCACACTTCCACGGCCTCTCGACATATCTCAAACCACTGTGCTGTGCCGGGGTTATTGATCATTACTTTAGATTTGTGCATATTAGTTTTCAGGCCCATGGTTCTACTCTCTTGGCCCACTGCGGTAAGCACGCTTTGAAATTTGTCATCCAAGTTACTTTACTTAACAAGGCAACGGCAACAGCAAATCTGAGGTTACTGAGGTATTCTTCATTAACCGTTACTCCCACAAGTTCCCAATCCAATGTTCTGAATACTTCTTGTAAACATGCTCTGAATAACATCGGAGAGATTGTGTCTCCTTGTCTGACGCCCTTCCTTAAAGGTTTTTACTGCTCTCCTTATGAAAGATGATGGTACCTGTCGGCGCACTGTAAATATCCTGTAGTATTCTTACATAATTCTCGTTACATCCTGGTAACGTAATGCCTGATTGACTGCGGAGGTTTCGACCAAATACAAAGCTTTCGCATATTCTATGAAGGCTATGTATAGGAGTTGAGTACACTCCGTGTACTTCGCGATCTCCTGATTGATGGTGTGACTATGGTTCACTGTTGAATAGCCTTTATGAAACCTGCAACCTGCTTGTTCTTTAGGTTGACTAAAATCGAACGTGGCCGAAATTGTGTTAGCGATTACATTGGTAAGTACCTTCTAGGTGACTGACAATAAGCTTATCGGCCAGTAATTTTTCAAGTCCCTCATGTTGCCTTTCTTTTGTATTAGGCTGACGTTCGCGTTCTCAAACGATTCTGGTACACTCGCTGTCCTTAGTCATTGCGGGTACAGGTTTGCCAGTTTTACTAGTACAATGTGCCCGCCATCCTTCAAGAGGACTGCTGTTATCTGACCCTCGCCAGGTGCTTTGCTCCCTTTCATTTCTTTCAAAGCCTTTCTTACTTTTTCTGTTGTTACTGGTGGGCTGTCTATCTTCTCTGAACTACTTTCTCTTTCAGCATTATCTACACCAATGCTCGCCCCATTCCTGAACTTCGGGTGCCGTCTCTCGTGTGGCGCAATCCCTACTAGTCATGTTTTTAGTGTTTATGCAGAGTGCGACAAATAGTGCTTAGCGGACCGGACAATCTCTACTGACCTTCTATATACCTCTAAAATCTCATCAATGAATAACCATTTCTTTAAACCGGTTTCTCACGAAACATCTACAAACGAGCTCTTTTAAAACCACCCATTAATTTCTGTTGCCTTGTCGCAGAGAGTACAGGACGAAGTCACTATTCATGGGCCCTCCTTTTTGGACACATTCCAAATATCTCACACTAATCTTTTAGCAAAATGTTTCCTTCGCCCTGTATTATGTGAGTTGTCTTTCTGAGAATTCAACAAAAACAAGACCATAAAAACTATGACTCGGACACATTTTATGTATCTGCAGGGTAAATACAGGGCTTCAGAGTTTTGTAGCGATGCATGAAAAACTTTCACCGTGGTTTCTTGTGCTGCGCACGGACGCAAATTTCAAGCAGGTAGAACAATGAATGTGAAGATAGGTATTTTTATGGCAGAGGCACATGGTATTTGTGTTGTCGTGAGTCACATAGTTGAACATCATCTTAAACCATGACTTATATAGACTCCCTCAGGATCGTGCGTACATTGTCATCCAGGCAAATCAGTGTGTCTTGTTTCGTCATCATTACGTATTCATTATTCTGGTTTTTGTATAATTAAGCTAGCCTACTCTTCGACCTATGAGGTAGCAGTGTGGTTATTTGTGCTTTGTGCTTATTTTTCTAAATCCTTTCCGACCACTTACATACAATTACGTTTTTAAAATCAGTAGAGGTTAAACTCACGAAATCTGCATTATTGACGAAATGCCATTTATACGTTTTGCCATTTTCCCTATTTTTAAATATTTTTCTTATCAATATTTTTTCCATGTTGCTTTCGGCCAGTTATCTTCATTTACGTTATATTAACGAGTAGAGGTGAAACATTCGCACAATCTGCAATATTTTCAAATGCCATGCGTTATACCTTTTGCCATTTTCATTCGTTTTTAATATATTTTTTCTATTTTTTTCTTAATTCCTTTCGACCAGTTAACTCCATTTCCGCTATTAGAAAGATTACAGGTGGAACTTTCGCGAAATCTGCAATATTGTGGAAATGCAGAGCGTTACAGGTTTCGCTATTCTTAGTAATTTTTTATACATTCCTCACTTTTTAGTTTTTAAAATTTCGTGCGAGCAGTTATCTCCACCAACTCGCTATAGCGATTATAGGTGGAATTTTCACGATATCTGCTTTTTTGTGGAAATGCAGGGCGTTACACGTTCGTTGATCACAAGGACAAGGTTTACCCGCAAAAGACGGGCGTTTTCATCGGCTCTTCTGTGGCACCAGTCGTCAGCGAGCTGCTCTTGTCCGCGTTGTTGGGTTCATTGGTTTCTGAGCAGCTGAGTTCAAGCTCCTCTAGTAAATTGGCTGAGTATTGTGAGGGATAATATTTAACAAGGACGGGGGTGTTCCTTGCTAATTCGTGCACTCCAGTACCGAGAGTAAATGGTACTTGCTCTTGGGGTCTTCGTTTCTTTGTTCTCGCGTGTGCGCTGCTTCTAGGGAATGTCATCGCTTACAGAGTGCAGTTGCTGTTGTCGCTGGTGTCTTAGTAGCCCGGTCATGCACCTCCAGCTTACTAAAATGGCGGAGTATTGTCATGGATGATATTTAATCAGGCAGTGTGCATTCTTTGCTAATTCGCGCGCTCAGTACCCGTGCTTACAATCTGCATGCTTTTTGGTCCTTCTTTTTTCGCCTTTCCCGTTTGCCCTGCTTGTAGTGAATGCCTTTGCATCGAGAGGGAATTATGCCGTTCGCTGGATTCTCAGTACCTAAATTCAAGCACATTAAGTAAGGGAACGGACGACATACTTCGAAAGTGCTAGTGGGTATGCCTGTCCTCAAATTCGGCTTCAGAAGCATATCTAAGCTCATTCAGGGAAAGCGGCTATGGGACATTTTTGAAAAACCGTCTGGAATGTAAACGTTATTACAATTTGTGCGATTTTTGACCTAAACGCCGCCCATGCACAATAAGTAAAAATACCCACCTTCTGAATATCGTATAACAGCGCTACACGCCTGCCTGTTTTTTTGGGGGGGGAAGATCCCTGGCCGCTCTGTATTAGCTCCCTCGCTCAGATTCCCCTCGGCTAGAGATCACGTAGTACCGTAAAAATTGCACAGACGTCTTGCCTTGACGCCTTGCCTTCAAACTGCGAGCCAGCACATCTCTTTTCTAGTCTTCTTCAAGTGGCGACATCCTGAGCTGCTACACACGCACTCCGCACTCCTTTTTGACGCTACTTCCTCAACCACGCGCTGACAACGTTGTTGAAAAATCATTTACGGCGCTAATCGCTGAACAAAGGCATGCAACCTTACTTGCATATAACTGAACCCAAACTGAGCCTGTTTCAGCGTTCATATTTTTGCTGGAAGATGTCCTTCCACTGCGCATTTTTTTGTTCTTGGCGCACTTTCACCGCTGTTGTTGTCTAATTGCTCCAGATAATCGTCCTTTATAGCCAGAAGAGTCACATATAAAGCGATAGACCACTCGAGCTCATCCCACACTTCATTTGATGCGATCATAGAGTGCTTACATTGCGTGCCTAACGTACTGCGGAAACTTCTCGTCGTAACAGAGACGTAAAAAACGGATTCCTGCACGCAGTACATAAAATAGATTGAAGCCACGAATGTAGCAGCTAAGTTTGCTTGGACCTCACAAAGCATGTGCGCATAAACAGCAGTCACAGCCTTTTCGTTCAAACGCCAGTGGACACTTCTGCCTTTCGAAGGATGAAATAATTTCTATGATGATGATTGTGTTTAATGTCGCGAGTGCTTCTAGGCCAAAGAGCTGTGTATGCCTATTGGGCTGTGTATGCCTATTGTTGTCGATATGTATGGCTGAACTGAGGGTTTCACTAAAGTCTTTGACTTCGGTACCCTGGTCCTTATATTGTCGGTTTTGTAACTGCTTCTTTTGGAAAGTAATAACATTTTAATCAGTGGCATAAATTTTGAATCGGTATCACCTTTCCCATCTTTCCGAGAGTGCACAAAGTGACAGAACCACCATATTAACCCGGGAGCACTACTAAGCTCGCTCATAAAGCCCATCACAGCTTCCGGGATTATCAGCCGTGGTCATCGGCCATGGTGATAAATATCGCCGGAAGTACGTGGTCAGAACGAACCGGAAATGACTACAGCGACGAGTGCCCTCCAGAAGCTACCACTAGGGGCAGGAACCACTGGAGTGTAAAATTATATAAGGGGGCCGATTGAGCTGTCCATAATATTTCTACTACAGAGAACACAGGGAAAATACGTGATTTCAGCAAGCGCAGACGCTGACCCGTAAAGTTTGTTCCATTCCTTCTTGCGCCCCTCCGCCCCTCCTTATGAGTAATTTGTTTAACACGCAGCGGTGCATAGGTGCTTTGCAGGGGTGCTTGCAAGCTGACAAGGTGCATCGTTTTATTTGTCATTATGGTGGGTTGCTCACATAACCCTTGCAGCCCAGATTTTTAATTCAAGAAACCCGTTTTTTTGTTGTGCATGTTTTTTTATTAAGATTAGAGTTCCATAAGACCACCGTCAAAAAAGCGCTGGACGTAGAAATCTTAACAGATTTTTTATTGGGGAAATTAGTTAGGACCTGCAGCTTTTATGTTCAGCAGAAATATTTCTTTCGCACAATTTTCCTAAATTTATGACCACATGAAAATACAAACAAAAAAGCAGCTTCGTAGTGAACGTATTTATAGATTTACAAGCTTTCTAAGAAAACTGAAGCATCCGGTTTTTGCAACCTCAATGTTGTAATTTCGTCTTCACGGGATCTTCTTCTTCTTTGTAGCGTGCAGCTCCACTAAAATGAAACAACAGGGATATATATAGCAATAGGCAATCCCTTCGAAAACCAGGAGTTTTGGTTTCATTCTCTATGCTCTAAAGAAATGTATACGTGATGGCATAATTTGACACCACCAGACCCAGAATGGTTAACTAAGGACTGCGAAAGAGCTGTCACGGCAAGTCAGGCATTTGTGACAGATGGTCCACAATTCGTCTCCCGCTGTTTCCGGCCCTGGGTTCCTACACTCAACTTCGTGAATGCCCTTAAAGGTGCCCACATTTTTACGCAGGCAAAACGTAAGCAATTTATGGTGTGTGCCCGTGTAGTTCTGACAAAATGTCGTGTAATTTGATGCGTAGCTTTCAAGGATTGCTACGAAGCTATTACGCATATACCAAGTAGAAATATTTGCAGCCAATTCTAAAAATTAAGACGGCAGCTGATGCAGGGAAACGTAAACACCTCTTCAAGTTAAAATTGGCGTCAACACCGGGAGGCGATCAAGTAACTTCGATCCAAAAGCGAGAAAAGGCGTTTGTTAAGTAACGAATATCGCACTATCATTTTTCCGGTACGTATTTATTCCGTGCACCCGCTTTCAGTTGCATATTTGAGCTCTGTACTCCAATGTTAATTGCAAGCTCTTTGTTGCGGTACCACCTTTCTGGTCGTTACCTCCGCTACGCTATCATATGCAGCTATGTTTCAAGTTTATGGCACGATAATGGAAAAAAAATGGTCATTACCTTGTGTTGTACGATGTGGTAAGGACAGCGAAATGCTACGCCTAGAAAAAGTTTTTTTTTATTTTGCCGATTCATTCATTGGTCGAGGTTGAAAACAATCAGCGCTGTATTTATCAAAACTAACTTTTTGTTTTTCGCATTGAATGAATCATGTGATGAACAAGCGCACAGGAGGAGTATGGACAGATGAAATGCCTTCTGTTCTTTGTAATGTAGAGGCTTGCACTGCCCTGTCATTTTGCTCTTACGTCAAAGAGATATTTGCTTTAATTGGTGAACGTTAATCCAAATTACTGGACATTGCATTTATGCATAGTACTTACAGATTTTTATACCGTCAAACAATTATTTATTTCACGTGCAATTTTTTTAAACCACCCGTACGGCGAAACTGCGCCGTGGAAACGGACGGGGACTTCACGGCGACAAAGATCGATGAAATATTTTGCGCCATTTGCAAGCTATAAATAACGTGACGTTTACGTCGCCTGAAGTTGTCAGTGTGTGACGTAAACGTCCCCGCCAATTGTGTAAATTAGGTCAAGTCTTAACCTATCACAGAGTGGGTCAGGCCTGCAAGGTATAGTGTTGCATAGTGTACACAGGCCTACGTGTTCATGTCTGTTACATTTCTTCCAGTTTTTTTACAATCCGGTCAAGATTTAGGTGCATTCGCACGTGAGAAAGAAGGCAAACATTTTTTGGTGGCAATAGACGTCTTGAACTGTCAAAATTACAAGAGCACACAGAGCCGCTTTGTCGGACGGAAGCATGCGTACAAAACCAAAATCCAATCAGACAAGACATTGTCCGAAATCAGAAATTCACTGAACAGTTTTACGATGTTGTTAATAAGGCACATAGAGTGCACTGGAAGCTGATTTGGTACCCAAAGTGGTGCACTTTGAGCAGGCACGGTACTTTTGATAAAATGTACGGCGCCGTTACGGGCGATTCGCTTTGCCAGTTGGCCACCACGTCTTCCAAAACGCGGATAATGTACGAAGCTATGACGTTACAAATCCCGGTTTGTTGAAGAAGTAAGAGTATCACGTCTTAAATCTGAAAAAAATGTACAAGTTCTGAGAATTTCTGTGGATTTTGGGATGTGCTGACTTTTATTATTTGCGCAGACCTACTAATGCGTCGCATTGTTATTCCAGTTGTCTAGCTTGTGGATTTTTTACACCCTAATAAGGTCATGAGTAGCGAAAGACGTACTATTTCATACATTTTAAGTGTTATTTTCTTTATTTTCTCCATTGAGGTAAATATAACAATTTACGGCGACTGAGCACATTTACTTCGTTAATGATATTTTTCTTCCGAATATGCAAGACGTAATGTACAGTTAGCCTGTTAACATTATCAGGGGTGAACCACCTTAGGGGATCGCCCTTTCGGCGTCGCCTTTCGTCTCGCGTAGTCACCGTACTAAAACAATGGGACGCTCGTTCTCCAACGCCTCGCACTAGAACGTGACTTTTACTAAAGAAGAAACCGGGACACTCATTTTCCAACGACTCCCGCTAGAACTCTTAACCTCCACGGGCATAACCCCGTACTAAAAACACACCGGGACACTCGTTTTTCAACGCCTCGCGCTGCTGTGTAGCATACTTAGCGTACTGCGGTTTGTAACGAGAAGACAACTTACGGCCTGTCTTTCTCTCATTTCGTAGCTTAAATACGGTTCAAAGCAACAGAAGGGGCCCCTGCCTCAGCAAGCGGATGACCTCTCCTCCCACCGGCGCTTCTCCGGCGCCCAATGAGCAGTGTGCCGTGTGGCAAGGGAGAGTTATATAATATTTGAATACATTTATGCACTCCTGCTTCGCCCCTCTCCACGTTTCACGTAAGTAGAGATGGTCGGGGATTTTTAATTGCGCACCACACTGGCCACCGGAGCAGTAGTTTGGCGGCGGCGATAGCGACGGCGACGGCTACGGCCATGGGCATGGCGACGGCGTTGTTGCCGAACGAGTGACGACAGCAAGAAACATGTGGAGAGTGCTAAGAAAGGGTTTCGGGGTGGGCAATATGCTGTGCGCGCACGAGACGCTGTCCTGTGTAACGCTTAGCAAAAGGGTGAGGGGTGGCGTGCGGGCAACGATGATGTACCGCTATTCTTATAAATTCTGAATTGGCAGAAGTTCAATAAATGCCCTTACGTTGCTTTTCAACTTCTTCAGGGCAGAAGTCAGGGTTTAGTTTATGTTGTGCGATTTTAAATTACCTCTAAGCATTCACAAACAAGTTAAATAAACTTTACGTTCATAATGTCTGTACTTTGGGAGCTACAGCGAGTATTTCAACCTCTGTTCTCATTTCCCAAATCCATTCTACTTTCATGAAACAATGCAATGTTTACCAATCGTATTTTGAGTGGAATGATGCCAACTTGTATTCATGTTTTTGTCTGTGCACTTACTAGTCCTGTAAAACCTATTGCAGCCACGATATAATTGTACTGTGCTAAATAAAAGTAGTTCACCTTGATCAGACTAACTTGCTTATCTTTCAGTAAGTAAACTAGAATATATATTCTCCTGTGCGCTATTTTGGTATTTTAGGTACGGCAAATTACGTTCACATTCTGATTATCTAGGTAGTTACACCTTGTGTTTTAGCCACTGCTCTCATATTGAAAACCTGAAACCAAACCTCATCAGTTCTGAAAAAACTGATATTTGCAAACAACAAACTTGCCCGCATTTTTTATTCGTATGTAACGCCAATCGACAATCTCGGTGAATTTAAGGCCACTATGTGGTGTTTTTGCTGTCTTTAACATGGTTTCAAACCTTCATTTCTTTTTGTTTCGTAATTATATTTTGCAAATACTCGCGTTGTTGGAAATTAAGCTTTGCGTATATATATTCACATACAGATCTGTGCAATGAACGACCAGAAAGTAAATCTGTGAAACATCGTATATTTTGGAGGTCATTTAAAAAAACTGTGGTCAAAAGCAGCAGTTTTATAACTTTATGGAGATTTTGCATTATTACTGCAATATTATATATTGTATTACATTCATCTAGTTCGCTGCGCTGGTCAGACGTTTAGCTAGTTAAATGCCGATAGTATCTTGTATAGATAAGTTCCTCATTTAATTATAATTGCTGGCGTGACAAGAAATTTTGACGTAATGTTCGAAAGAAAACCATTTTAAAAATTCGTAATAACTCTTTTTGTAACTTAACGAGTTAGTCAATCGAAAAAAAGGACGATGCTTTTTCAGCAAACATATTAGTACTCTGTATCAAAAATTTAAAAAAAAATTTTTTGTGCCCAAACACCTCAAGACGATACGTAAACAAAAGGTTTATATAGGGAGAACGCTGAAAACACGTGACACCTCTGGCACTAGTCATACATGCCCCCATATTTAGTGTAAAAAGGATGCAGGTACATTCAAAGCAAATTATATGTATTTAACCGGCAGTCCCTGGGTGCATTTACTTGACAATCCTCGTTGGGGTTGTTTTTACGGTACTAAGCCGAAAAACGTGGTCGCGAAATTAAAAAAAATGACTGGTTCCGATTGGGTCAGAAAGGTTCCACTCAGTGCGAGATGTAAACAAGCGCACAAATTTGACGCGGCTTCCACGAGTGGTGCCAGGATGGAGAAGCAGCAGAGCTGGTTGTCGACCTAGCCTATCCCCACACTGACAGCGGATCCCAGGAGAGAGGGAAAGCAGCCGGACGATAGAAGTGCAAAGCCGTTTTCGACGGCACTGTAGAGCAAACCCTTTATTCAGGAAGAACCGTCGTCATCCCTTACGTCGTCGTCGTCCGCCGACAAAAAGTCACCTAGGCAAATCCTCGCTCCGGCCAACGTCATCGGCGTGCTCGCCTTTAGTTCTTCGTCAGCTCTTCCCTTGGTCGTGTCCGCGTGTGGATTGTTAAGACATGGCTTGGCAGATTCGTCTTCATTGTACTGGGCCCGACCGACCTGTGGTGCGCTGGTCGCTACCCGACGAGGACGACCAAGACGGGATGCCTAATGTGGCGTAAGCCCACGCGCAAGCCGGGACGACGTCGGGTGATCGCCGAGTGGGGAGCGCTCATGTTCGCTCAGTCTTTTTTTTTTTTTTTTTTTGCTCAAGCCCTGGCGAGAAGGCCGTACCGGAAACGCCGAGCTATCGCTGCGAGGCACGCGCTCATGTTCGCTTGGAGGTTTCTATCAACGGCGGACGAATTTGTGTAGGCCTAGACAGCACTGCTGTAAAAAAACAGAACTCCCACTCGTGGTGTTCCACGCAGATCAAGAAACAAACTATAAAGGAAAGAATTCGAGTTTAATGGTCGCGGGTAATTGCCCCCATCAACGCGGAGCGACTGACGTCAGGAGCAGATGACAGTCTTTTTTTGCTGTTTGCTGAAACACTAACTGCCATGTGCGGTCGGTATGTTTTGTTTTCTTTTTGGAACCCGATAACGCGGCGCATACGCACGCGCATGCCTTATTGCCGACGGGTGCGGCTCACAAGACACATGCTCACGTGCTCCGCGCATTTTGTTGGTATTATTCTGTTTAGAGACCACGCCACCAAGGGCCTAAAGGGCTCTGCTGTTAAGAAATAACGGTTACGGTTTATGAATAAGGGTTAGATCATCTGTTGTTGGTATTGCGGCGGGAAGGCTATTCGGGGCCTTTCTATTCCACGCACCATCACAACACCCTACCATTAAATTGTAACGCCTGGTGTTGCTGCACCGAGGGATGCAAGTTAAATCTCAGCCGTGAGGTCTGCTGTTCACATGAATGCCGAATCCTTAGGCATCTATGGGGCAATATTTGGGGTCGCGTTATTGATCCGCAAGGGGTAAATAATAGTTCTGAAGCCTTACGCAGGGCATCTTCCAGGGGTTCAGCTCACATTTTTTACACTCGTAACCTCTCACTCCCTTTCCTATTCAGGTCAGTCACAACAATATCAACGCTCCTTCTGTGGTAGCACGAGACGAAGAATGTGCACCAGTGCTGCAATGATACGTTGCTGCTGGTAGCACGAGCCGACAGCAAAGCTGAGCAATAGAAATTCTACACTTCCGTTTGCTTGCACCTACAGAAAGAATGATTTTCGATACGGCACGGGATGGTTTGCACACGCCCACGGGTTAAATCAAATGTCCTACATTGGACTTGCGGTGCGGTGGGGGTTGTCGGGGCAGTGGCGTCGCCTCGAAGTTCGTGGCGGGAACCCGTTGTCGCCCTCGACGGCAGGAGTGATGTGGGCCCGGATCTGCGAGGACCACAGGGCGCCGCCAAACTCAAAGTGATGGCCACCCCCACTCCGGATGCCAAGTGGGATGTCAAGCCTTTTATGCTGCGTCGAGAACTCGTCGTGAGAGAGAGAATCAATTTGATTGAGAGCCTTCCAGCGGTAGGACTACTCTAACATGGGTGCCGAGTTACCATGACACTGCCTGGATGTCGTCACGTCAACGCCTTTAAGACTGCATTCGGGTAGTATCCGCGTATTGCGCAAGGTTTGCGCCCTCCCCCGCTGAGTTCCAGGGTTGCTGTCTATCGAGGGCCGCCGCGACCTGCTGGACGGCCTGAAGTTGGGTGTCGTAGTTTCCACTCCGCGCTGCATCTTCAAACTGCGGTGGGGTCGTTGTCATCGCACTGGCCTTCCATGGATAAAGTTCACAGTTCCACAGGATGTGGGCAGCAGTGGCCCGCTCCATCGCGCATAATCTGCACACGTCACTCGCATGCACATCTGGGCACATACGCTTAGCAAGCACTGGAGTCAGTAACCAGCCGGTCTGTAATTGTCTGTAGAGCACTGCCTCCGACCGGGTGAGGCCCGGTGTTGGGGGCGGCATAGTCCTCCTGCGTAAACAATACCATTTCACGTCTTTGTAGGTCGTCATGGGATCCTTTCTAATTTCGAAGGGATGCCACTTCCAGGGTACGGCACAAATGGCCGCCGCGCGGTTGGCCGGTCCTCGCGCGACAGCGTTGGCCGCCTCGTTGTAGTTTGAGTTCCCGTTACACGAAACACTGGGACTCATATCAGCCGGGAACCACTTGATAGACAGTGCACCATCACGCGCACACGCCCCGCGAAGGACACGTACCGCAACTCTCCACGCATTGTCCCGAGCATAGTTCATCACTGCTGTCCGACAATCACTTAACACCATAGTGCACTTGGGGTCCGCTATGGCCAGGGTGATGGCCACCTCTTTTGCATGATGAGCTCTGGTGACCCGGATGCTCGCAGCAGATTGGGTATTGCCCGGCGCAGACACAACTACATAGCCACGAAGGTACCGGGTTGGTCCTGATGTTCGGCCGCGTCTGCGTATGCGGCACTGGTGTCGTTGGCATGAAGATCGACCAGAGGTTTCGCTATAGCCAACCTCCGCTCGTGGTTGTGCTTGGGGTTCATATTTCTTGGGAAGGTACAGACAAGCAGACGGTTGCGAATACCACTCGGTATCTGATTGTTGGGCTCCCGCTTGTCTTCTGTGTATAGTAGACCCAGGTGTTGGAGAAAATGATGACCCGTCCGTGTACCGGATAGGCGTTCCATCTGGGCGATTCGTTGTGATTCGTTGACTGGGCGATTCGTTGTGCTTCAGCAATCTCGTCCAAGGTGTGCTGGACATCCAGGGCCAGGCGGTTTTCAGTACTTGTGCTCTAGAGAAGTCCCAAAGCCGTCTTGCAGGTCTTGCGGATGATGGCGCCCACCTTCACCCGCTCGCACAGCGGCCAGTTATGGAAGGCAGCTACGTATGCGATATGGCTGATGGCAAATGACTGTACGAGGCGGGTGAGGATTTCCTCTTTTGTTCCTGGTTGAAGTGTGGAGATACGCCGGATGAGACGTACCACCGCAGGAGCCTCCGTCGCTAACTTGTTGACTGTTGCACCATTGACGGGGCTACGCTCCAACAGTACACCCAAGACACGTATCTTCAGTAGAACGGAAATTTGAGCTAGTTGGATCTGATTCAAACACGTATCTTGTCGACCTCGAGAATCATTTTGGCTCCCGCCGTGGACACTGTGATGGTAGTCGTTGACTGCGTTTTCCCCCGACCCTTAGGTGGATTGATGAGAAACTCTGATTTTGAAAGGGAACAGATGAGGCCCGTCCCGTCGAGTTTGTCTTCGATAACATTCACTGCTTCCTGGAGTGTATCTTCAATGTGGACGTCGCTACCGCAAGTAACCCACAGGGTAACGTCGTCGTGGTAGATGGTATGTCGGACGCCTTGTCATGGAGCCTTGGGAAGTGCCCACAGTGCCGAGCTTCTTCTCTGGTAGTTGTAGATCGCCGGCGCATATCTGCGTGTAGCGACGCGTGAGAAAGTCATGGATGCAGTCGTACGTTCGTTTCCCCGTGTTCAACTTGGTCACTTGTGCCAGAATCGCAGTATCGAACTTTGTCAAAGGCGTTCTGGATATCGAGGCCCAGTAGCACCTTGTTCTCTCGGGTGTTCGTGACGTCGTCGATGATTTAGTGTTTGAGAAGGAGCATTGCATCTTGTGTACTCAACTTCTCCCGGAAACCGATGATAGAGTCGGGGTAGAGTTCGGCGTTTTCTAGATAACGTTGCCAGCGATTCATTAGAACGTGCTCCAGGGCGTTTCCCACACACGAAGTGAGCGAGGTCGGTAGGAGGTGCTCTATGCAGGGTGGCTTGCCTTGCTTCGGAATTAAGATACTCTTAGCCGTCTTCCATTGGCTTTGGAGTCGACCCTCTTGCCAGCACTTGTAGTAACGTGGGAGGGCTTCGATAGCGTGATCGTTAAGATTATTAATGGCCTTGTTCGTTACGCGGTCGCGGCCCGCAACCGAATTGTAGTTGAGGGTTTGCAGTGCGGCTCGCTCTTCCCAAACTTCAATGTCACGGTCTAGCACATCGTTGTCAGTTCCGGCGTATTCCGGGTGATGATCTGTGGCGGACACTGGCAGATACTTGTCATCCAAGCGCTTTCTCCCAGTTCCATGATGGCTCTGTGTAGAGTTCGGGTAAGAGTATTGTGGTGATAGCTGTTCGTCTTAGTCTCGTCGAGTAAGTGCCTCAGCATACCCCACGTCCTGCCCTTGTGGAGTTGCCCATCGGCCTCGCTACACACGTCGTGCCATTGCTGGGTGCATAACACCTTGCAGTGTGCTTCGATCTGGTGGTTGAGAACAGCAATCTTCTGATGGAGACGTCTGTATGTGCGTTGTGTTTTCCTGCGCGTTTAATGAACCGCTTGGCCTCAAGTAGGTGAGCAAGTCGACAATCCCTCTGGTCGATACTGCCCTCCGTCTCGATCTCCTGATTTACAGATAACGTATTCGGTACGACGACCTCTGCCCACTTCTCGATGTCGTCTATATCTATGCGCTCCTCCGGGAGACGCCGGCGAAACTCGTCCCAGTTTGTAATACGATTTGTTCGGGTAGTGAGGATAGTGTTGTGATCGATGAGTGGGATGACAACTTCGAGGACGTAATGGTCGCTACATAAATCGTCACCGGTGTTCCGGCACTGCGCCCCTCGTGAATTTCTCACAATACTGATGAAGGTTAGGTCTGTAGTAGTATCGCGTGTAATCGATGTGCCAATGCGTTTAGGGTATGTCGGATCTGCGAGCAAGTGCAAACCGGCATCCGTTCTGTCTTCTAGTTGAATGCGGGCCGTGACGGTCGTTTTCGCGTACCCCCAGTATTGGTGCGGTGCAATAAAGTCCCCGCAAATCAGTAGTATGTTTCCTGCAGCCAGTCGGCTTGCCTTGTTTATAAGTGCGCGAAATCGCTGCTTTCGATGTGCCGGATTGCTGTATACCATGACTGGAAAGGAACTCTCTTTGAGCTTCTTGCCCGTAATAATTTCAATGCACAGTGCTCAATCGTGATGTTGCCAATGAGGTCGCGTTCCACAAATGTAATTCCTTTGCTTTCGAAGATGCAGACTCCTCGCCCAGCTACCGTGGCCGCGGCGCGTGCGCTCGGTGAACTTGCATGCTTGCGGAAGCCAGAGAGCTTCGGCGTAGAGTTCGCTTTGTGTTTCCTATACCATGATAATATCAGGTATGCGGGTGAGGTGCTTGAGCCGCTATTGTAATAGTGCTTTCTTCCCTGCGTAACCATTGCACTTACAATGCCTTACCAGATGGTATTTTACTCGGGGAGTCATTGTGTAAATTGGCCGGGCATGGATTGCTGGATGACGCATTGCATTTTCTAGAAATCTCCTCTTAGTCCAAGGTGCGTCATAAGCATTTGCAGTTGCGCTTGCATCTGCATCACCACATTTTGCATGTTCTGGCACGTCTGGCGACTTTCCTAAGGCGTTAGTTGGTCACCTTGGCGAAGGCTTTAAAGCGGTCTTCCAATTTCTCAAGTCGCGCTAAGGTTTTTCGGTCCTTGGCAGCCTCGAGAGCTCGTCGTTTGGGCATCGGTCCCATATCGCGTTGGTGAGCCCTGGGTTCTTGTTCGGGCACCGATCCCTGGGTAACGGGTTCCGCCAGCCGAAAGTCTTGGAGTTCTGATTGGGGTGGCGCTGGTTGCGGTTGTTGCATTTGTTGCTGCAGTGCGAGGAGTTGGTCGAGCTTCGCATTGATGCTCTTCTTTTTTTGTTCGATATCAGCGATCTTCTGCTTGAATCTCTCATTCTCCGCACGAAGGGCCTTGACGGCAGCGTTCTCCGCTGGGGGTTGACTCTCTGGCATCTTGGGTTCCTTGAGTGTGTCTGCCCAGGCAATAGCTTCTCTAGGTTGTGACAGTTTTCGCTTGCGACTAACACTTAGCTTACTATTAGTTGTTTGCCTGCTACTGCCACGTGTTTGCCACCATCCTCTTGTGCGCTCGACCGAGGTTTGCCGCAATGGAGGGAAGTAGGCTTCGCGTTCTGGGAAGCGGTGCAGGTGCTGGCTCGGCAAGTCCTCTATCTTACGATTCCATTGTCTGCGCTTGACAACATAAGTCACCTTGAACTTGTTTGTGCACTCCCGGGCGCCGGTACCGTGTTGGCCACCGCACAGCTTGCATTTATTTTTACAACGACGTCCGCGATCCGCGTTAGGGTTAGCTTCACCACATGCAAGGCAAACTCTAGTATCAGCAAATGGGCACTGATCGCTTCTGTTCCAACTTTTCGACACTGTCTGCACACATGGAAATGCTTCCGATGCCGTCCACACCGCAACAGGATGGGTCCATATTTCGCATAATTAGTAACCTTGGGTCCTTCAAACAGAACAATTACTGTTGTCGTATTTCCAATTCTGTGTGCCTGAATCGCCAGCGGGTTGGCCGGGTTCACAATATTAGCATTAATCTCTGAAGGGAAGGCTTCAATCGCTACTCCTCTAATCACTCCTTTCACTGTATCCTCTTGTGCCACCTGAAAAGTACTTACATCAAGAGTCTCTCCTCCTCTAAAGAAGCCTCGCATCCTGAGATACAACCCGGCGCGACGTTGGTCTGGGGTACTCAAAACGGTGATATTTTGCACTACATTTGTGCAAATTGTGTCTTCATTGGCTTCCAGGTTTGGTACACCTGCCGCCGCAATAATGGCCGACATGAAGATCGAAGCTTCACTTTTGGTTATATTGAGTACGCCAAGTGCCCTCACAATAATCTTGATGTCGTGTTTCGGCAATATCGATGTCATACGTGCTGCTGCCGCAACTCTTCTGGCATAATTTCCACCATCTCACGATCTAGATTGATGGTCAGTCGAAGATGACTCACCAACTTTCCAAGCGACGTTGACTTGCTTGGCTCGCTTTCCTGAGGTCGTCCACCGTGCCGTATCACTTGGAATAAGATCGTCGCCTTCGACTTCAACACTCGTTCTTCCTTCATGGATGCCAAGTTGCAACTCCGAAATCTTGCATTCCTTTATTGGTATACTAATCTTCATCGCTGTGCCCGTCTCGGTCATGATTCTTGTTGACTAGGCCTAACGGCTAGGACTAGCTAACGGCGCCGAATCGCCCGGAGCCGTATGCGTGCTAAGCCTTCTCTTAGGCTTATCGCAAACCGCACGTGAGTCGAGAGGAAATCGTCCGCAATGTGAGAAGGAAACATACCACTTGGGCAAATTTGGTTATAGTAGGTATCGGATGCCGTTTCACACACACTGGTAAGACCGGAAACGTGTTACCTAATAGTTAGAACTGCGAAAATTATCCTAATAGTAGGAGATGATGAAAGACACGTCCGCTCCCTTCGGAGACTGCAGCGCTATCCCAGAACCCCTTGTCACGCCCGGAACTAGCGTAGTCCCTGCCAGGACCATTCACAGCGACAGACGTTCCACCGCAGAGCTTCGGCCAGATCCGCACACCCGACTTCTTCCTCTCGCTCGGGAACTCCGGCACGCACTCCGTTGGGGATGGCCCGCGGTCGTGCTAGTCGTCGCCTTTCGGCCACATCATCACAAGCACACAATATTATCACCCCTACACATTGAGGAGGCAACCCAAATGGTCACCGTGCACTTCCACGACAGCTCCGAAAATTGTCCCCAGGCATCTGGTCCCCCACGTAAGCCTAGAAGGTCGTCATAGAAGGAGGACTGTAGGCGGGAGCAAGAGGCCCAGAACAAGGCTGGGGATATCCTTCTTCGGTACCTCAAATCAGATAACCGCATATCCTCAAAACCAGAAATAGCTCTTCCAAGCAAGTGTACCTTTAAACAAAGTGGGATAGTTGGCGCGTCTCCTTCATAGGCATAATTTCATACACAGACACACAGAAAATTTGATCTTGAATACCTAGACTTAATGGTCAACAGCATTAGAGGCTGCCCATTGTTAGCATAACAGAGGACAGACTCGACATCCAGGCTTACACAATTGCACCACACTTCCTACAAAAGTGCGGTTTTACACACTTCAAAAACAACTTCAGCACACAAAATGTCTTCTGAAAAGGAGCCCCTACAAGGTAACAACCAATCGAACACTTATTACAACTCTCCATTTTAAATTCGTCAGCTGAAAATGGCTCTGAGCACTTGCAAGCCATAAGCTCCAGGCGCAGACAGCATTACACACGCTAACGATACAACACCTACTCGCAAACACATTTGAAAAACTTTTTCACCACTACAACAAAATATGCCCCCTGAGGAGACTACAAGGTACTCGGGTGAGGCTACAGGGGTGGCGTTCCTCCAAGATGGGAAAAGCCCGTCCACTCCCGCTAGCTATCAGCCCGCTGCCCTTACCAAATATCAGTTCAAGCTTCTATAGAACATCAGAAAGAGGAGACTCGTGTAGTTTTCAGACTAGAATGGTGTTCTCGAAAGCTCCCACGCAGGCACCGTGGTGCGGCGATACAGATATGATCAACTGTTTTCTTTAAAATGTTACATCTATTATGCCTACTTACATAAGAAATGTTGCATGACGGTGTTCTTTGATATTGAACAGGCATATGATACTGGATGCTGCTATCACATTCTTTGAGACCAAATATCTTTTGGTATACCCGGTAAAATGCGGAAAACTCGGTTAGTCACCTGTCTTTACGAACATTTCGTGTCAGTGTTGAGTCCGCGCTATCAAACGTTCACGCGCACTAAAATGGCGTGCCTCAAGGTGGCGTTTTGATGCGCACCTTGGTTGACTTTTGTTCAAAAGGCATTACCTCCGTCAAGCGGTTGTTCGATGTATCCGGTCGATGTAGAAACATCTTTTTAGTCATGTACCACCTCCACGTCTGAACGTCTGTGTCCACCTTTTCCACATTGTCTACACACATCGAAATGCTTCCGATACAGTCCACACCGCAAGAGGATGTGGCCATAATTCCAATAATTAGGAACCTTGTGTCCTTCAAACAAACAATTACTGTTTTATTTCCAATTCTTGGTGCCTGAATCGCCAGCGGGTTGGCCGGGTTCACAATATTACATTAGTCTCGGAAGGGGAGTATTCAATCGCTACTATAGCCGGGAACGAAGCAGCGGACTGAATGGCTGCTGCTGCTACACTCTTGAATAGAGTAGACATAACCACATTACCCTACACCGACGTGAAACGAAACATCAGACAACTTCGCAAAACATGGCCAACACACTGGAGTGAACAAACAGACAACACGTTACACGTAATAAAACCTCACTTGGGACCATACACCACCGACACACGCAATAGATACTCTGAAGTCGCCTTGGCCAGATTACGGATAGGGAACATGCATGCAACGCACTCTCACCTTCTCACTGCATCTCCAAGACCTCTGTGCAGCAGGTGCGGAGAGGCCCTATCCGTAGTGCACATACTAATCACATGCAAGGCACTTCACACAACACGACACAAACACTTCAGAGAACTCTACAGACAACATATCCCACTACATCCATCGCTGTTTCTAGGTGACGATGCTATGTTTTCCGTGAAACGTGTGTTTGAGTACTTGTCAGACGTGAAGTTTTTAAACCTCATCTCCTATCACGCATAATCAAATCTGGCCCTATACACCAGCCATCACCATTGCCGTTAATTGATTTTATTGTTATTTTGGCTTTAGTAGCCACTATTTTATTTTAGATAGTTTTGTTTGGCGCTCTTTGCCCTAGCTGGCCTTGCGCCAAAAAACTATAACCATCATCATCATTCAATCGCTACTTTTCTATTCTCTCCTTACACTTTATCCTCTCTGCCACCTGATAAGTACTGACTGCAGAAGTCTCTCCTCCTCTAAAGAGCCCTTGCATCCTGGGATACAACTCTGCGCGACGTTGGCCTGGGGTACTGACAACGATAATATTTTGCGTACATTGCTGCAAATTGTGTCACAATTGGCTTCCAGGTTTGGTACACCTGCCGGCGCAATAATGGCCGACATGAAGATCGAAGCTTCAGTTCTGGCTATATTAGTACGCCACTTGCCCTCACAATATTCTCGATGTGTTTCGGCATTATCGATGTCATACGTCCTGCCTTCAAGACTGCTGCCGCAACTCTACTTTCATAATTTAAACGACCTCGCGATCTAAACTGGTGGTCAGTCGAAAAGGACTCACCAACTTTCCAAGCGACGTCGACTTGCTTGGCTCTATTGCCTGAGGTCGTCCACCCCTCCGTATCACTTGGAATAAGATCCTCGCCTTGGACTTCAACACTCGTTCTTTCTTCATGGCTGCCAAGTCGCACCTCCAAAATCTTGCCTTCCTTCATTGGTATACTAATCTCCATTGCTGTGTCCATCAGGGACATGATTCTCGTTGACTAGGCCTAGCGGCTAGGTCTGGCTATTCAGGTCGAACTGCCCGGAGCCGCACGCGTGCTAAGCCTTCTATTAGGCTTAGGAAAAACCGCACGTGAGTCGAGAGAAAATCGTCCGCAAAGTTAAAAAAATTACATACCACTTTGGCAAATTTGGTATCAGTCGGTATCGGGACCATTTACAGCGGCAGACGTCCCACCGATGACCTTCCGCCAAATCCACACACTCGACTTCTTCCTCTCGCTCAGGCACTCCGGCACACACCCCGTTGGGGATGGCCGGCGGTCGTGCTGCTAGTCGTCGCCTTTCAGCCACATCATAATAAGCACACATTCTTATCACCCCTACACATAGAGGAGGCAACCCAAATGGTCACAGCGCAGATCCTTGACACGACAGAGAAGTCCTTTCTCCAGGCCTGTTACACCCAGACCTAGTGCCGCACTTGGGATTTGGCCTCGAGTGGGGAGCTTTCGGAACTAGCCCCGTACAGAGCCTATACGTCGAGTGCGATAAATGGCCCGTAGATCGCCAGAAATTATACGTAGACCTATGCGCGTTAAGGATTTCGTTAATAACCCACAAACCATTCACACCTATTATGTCGGGTACAGCCATGTAACAACTTCTTCTAAATCGTCCAGCTATGTCTGCTCTGTTCTCCCATTAATTGAGAGAGGAAGCATCAGAACTAGCTGTCGCCGCTTTAGACACATGCAAATACTTAGTTTCTAATTTTTACAGCTGAGGCAGCGTCGTCCCATGTAGTGCGACTTGTCGTTTCTAAAATTAACAAAAAACGAGCACCAACAATTGCAATTTTGCAGTACTTTTTTTTCTGCGAGATAAATACAAGTGCGCAGAATTTCTTTGGCAACACTTCAAAAACCACCCCTTGTATTTCGTGTGCGGCACACGGGCCCTACTTTGGGGTCTGCAGGATCCTGAGCGCCAAAAGCAGCATTTTGACGACAGAACCTGAAGACATTTTTCTGGTTCAAAATCACATAGTCCAACATGAAATTCCAAGTCATTTATCATCACAGATTTTTTCAGCGTTGCACGCACGTGAGCCTGCAGACAGTTGTGCTAAACTCCCTTTATTCATTAGCTGGTAATGCAGTTATGTAAGCATATGCATTGAATATTGAAGTTAGCGTGTGCTGGCTACCAGTTCACTTGATGCTCGCCGGAAATGACAGAGCGGAAAAAATACCGCTGCTGCTTCACCTAAAAATACAGTAAACATAATACCTTGCTCTGATTTTAAGCGACACGTCAGACAACCCCTTCGCGAAACATGAAAAGCCCACTGGAAATAACAAACAGACAACAAAGTACGCGTAATAAAGCCACTCGTGGGTGCATACACCCCATAAACATGCAAAAGACACACCGCAGTCTGTTCAGCTAGGTGACGGATAGGCAACACCACCGGAACACAGCTACCTGCCCAAGGGATCTCCAAGACCAATGTGCAGCATGTGTGGAGACGGCATATGACTGACCCACGTGCTTCTTTAATACAAAGCACTCGACTCAACGCGACGCAAACACTTTACCCAACTCTACAGACAACACATCCGAGCACGCCCAGCGTTTTTTTTTTCTGATGATACCACGTATTCTGCCAAGTGCGTTTTTACCTTTTTAGCGGAAGTCAAATTTTTAGACAAAATTTTATACCAGGCATAATCACAACCTGGCCTTCTATATCAGGAATATACATTGTCTCTGATTGATTTTACGTGTGTTCTTATTTACCGATTATGCATTTGAGTCTTCATCTTTATATACGACGACCGTTTTGGCGCTCATACTCTATTAGGCCTGCGCTATAGGCACCCAACCTTCATCTTCTTCAGCGATGAGCAATAATAATTACCGAGGCTTCGCATATGCGTAACATGTTTCGTCGCAGCGCTACACCACACGAGGCACCTTGAGCAATCTTGGTGACGGTGTTGGCGACACCGCGGACCCCCAGCCCCCATACTCACGCTGTAACCGACCGTGGTAACGAGTTTTAAGGTGAAGGGCAGAAACCTCAAACGGTGGCCGTCGGAGCCCAGGTCAAGCTCCGGCGGATGGGCTCCCTGTCTGTTTACCAGGCAGGGAGCTCCGGGACCTCTCAGGCTATCAGGGTGTAAGGTTTGAGAAGAAAGTACCCCCGTCCCCTGCTTCTTCTGCATGCCATATACTAAATCTTAACCCCCCCTTCCAAACATGATCGGCCTCTGTAAAGGGGCCGCACCAAAGGTCCATTTCCGCCACTCCCAACCCTCAGCCTTCCAAAGCCCGATAACTACCCCCGTTTTTTGGTGTTGGAATCGAGTGAACAAGAAAAGCCTCTTGCATCACAGTCCGTGTTCCTAATATCGAAATTTCTGGAGGGCATCATTCGTGACAAATATAAGGCAAAAAACAAAGAACTGGAGAAATCCTCGTTGTAGTACACAACCAACAGCTTGCCAAGATCCTCTTTGAACAAACTCGCATAGCCAATCTTGAAATCAGGGTGACACCCCATCGGAAGTGTCATCTCCGAACTAGACCTGATGAATGAGACAGATGCTGACCTGCTGGAGGGCCCGAGAAATCAGGGCGTGACAGCTGTGAGGCGCATAACCATGAGGAGGGATGACAAAGTAGTTTCGACCCAGCACATTATCCTTACTTTTGACCGGTCCACACTCCCAGAGTACATCAATGCAGGTTTTGTACATTGTAATGTCCGGCCCTGCATTCCAAACCCGCGCCGCTGCTTTAAGTGCCAGCGGTTCGGGCATGGAACCAACTCCTGCCGTGGTCGTCTGACCTGCGCAAAGTGCGCTCAGCATGATCATCCATCTGATAATTGTCCATCATCAAACCCCACCTGCGCCAACTGCCAGGGACCCCATGCGGCCTACTCTCGAAAGTGCAAGAAGTTTAAGCAGGAGAAGGCGATCAATAATGTGAAGGTCACTGAGAAAATCACCTTCCCAGAGGCGCGAAAGAGGTTCGCCTCTTTCCCCCTCAGGAGGTACGCCGACGCGCCTCGCCGTGGGGCTGAGCTGCGTCTGGTGTCCACAGGGACACAGTTCAGCGAGTCTGATCTGGTCCCTCCCCCGCCCACCCTTGGGGTGCCTCGAGCAGCCCAATCCGCCGCCACGCCGCTTGCCGAGGCAGCAGCGGCTGTGGTGACAACCTCTTCTGTAGGGACCGGTGCCGCTCCCTCCTCTACCTCCCCGTCCACCAGTGCGTTGGAGGGTGCCGACCGGATGGGCACAGGGGGCCCCGCATCGGTTCCCACCGCCACCACACTTCCCGTGCCACCTTTGGTGTCTCGGACGCCCTCGGCGTGGCGGCTCAAACGAAGGGCTCCCGAAAGGGGGCTAAGTCCGAGAGTCCTGATCCGCCGGGCACCCTTCTGGCATCCGACGAGGAGATGGATGTCGCGCCGTTCCTTATTGCAACACAGCGCAAGGAGTGCCCTCTGATGTCCAAGCCGACAGAAAGGCCTAAAAATCGTAGAAGAATAGCCCCGAACGACGACACATGAAGAAAAACACACACACAGCAGTTATTCCTAAATTTAAATAATGGGAACTGAAAACATCATCCAGTGGAACTGCTGAGGCCTCATTGAAAATCTTGACGATGTGTATGAGATGCTGCATGCCAATCAGCCAAGTATCATGTGTCTCCAGGAAACTCACCTCAATTCTAAACAAACAAATTTCTTAAATACGTACACGGTATTCAGAAAGGGCAGGGATGGCTGCACACACTCTTCAGGAGGTGTGGCCATTATCGCCCGTAAATCATTAGCATGCCACCCTCACTCTTTAAACGCTGTCCTCGAGGCTGTAGCGATCCATACGATAATATTTATTAGATTGATAACGGTATGCTCTATTTACATTCCTCCTGATCATGCACTTTCGAGCTCTGACTTCGAGGCGCTGGCCCACCAGCTGCCCGAACCAAACATCCTAACAGGCGACCTTAATGCGCACAACTCTCTTTGGGGCTCCTCTAGAATGGATGCCCGAGGTCGCCTTGTAGTGAAATTCCTTACATCTTCACGAGCATGCCTTTTCAACAAAAAACAGCCTACATACCATAACTTGAAACACAATACATACTCGCATCTTGACTTGGCTATTGGTTCTGCAGTTCTCATTCCATGTCTTGGGTGGGGCGTGGGCACGGACCCATATGGTAGTGACCACTTCCCCACTTACCTACCGTACATAGGTAAAGGCCCATGCAGTCCATCTTCCCAGAACAGGTTTAATGAATCAAAAGCAAACTGGAGTACATTCACAGAAACATCTCAACTACACCACACAACCATAAAACACCTACACGTGGAGGAAGCAGCCAAACTTGTCACGGGACACATACTCGACGCCGCCGAAAAGTCCATGCCCAGGCCTCCAGTGCGTCCTTCAACCCAAGGAGGCCCTGGTGGAACGAGGACTGTAGGCGGGCGCGAGAGGCCCAGAACAAGGCGTGGGGTGTCCTTCGCCGGTACCCCACGCCAGATAATCTCATTTCCTTTTTACGAGCAAAGGATCTTGGGAAGCGTGTGCGTCTTGAGGCGAAAAGGGAGAGTTGGCGCGCCTTCCTCACTTCCATCAACTCGTACACCGACACTCACAAAGTCTGGACGCGAATACGCAAGCTAAAAGGACAACAGACACACAGCCTGCCCCTGGTTAGCACAACAGGGGACACACTCGAAGACCAGGCCAACACGCTTGCACAACACTTCGAACACGTGTCCAGCTCAGCACACTACACCAACACTTTCATTAAACACAAAGCATCATGTGAGAAAAAGTCCTTGCGAGACAGTAATAAGTCGAACTCTTCCTAAAACACCCCCTTTTCCCTTAATGAGCTGAAGGTCGCACTCGGTACTTGTAAACCTTCAGCTCCAGGTGCACACAGGATTTCATACACAATGATACAACACTTACATGCAGACACGCTTGAAACACTTCTTCACCTCTACAATAAAATATTTCTTTTGGGGCACTTTCCACGCTCTTGGAGGGAGCCCATAGTAGTGGCTTTCCTAAAGGAAGGGAAGGCCCCTTCCTCTCCTGCCAGTTGTCGCCCCATCGCCCTGACAAGCTGCCTGTGTAAGCTCTTCGAGAAGATGATAAACAGGAGACTTGTGTACTTCTTAGAGTACAATAACCTTCTCGAGAGCTGCCAGGCAGGCTTCAGGCCGGGACGATCTACCAACGATCAACTCGTTGCATTAGAGTCTTATATCAAAGATGCTTTCCTCCACAAGCAGTACTTATGACAGTCTTCTTTGATCTTGAAAAGCCGTACGATACTGCTTGGCAGTACGGCATCCTTAGCGACTTGAAGTCCTTTGGCATGTCGGGTAACATAATGAACACGCTTGCCAGTAACCTGTCTGAAAGAACGTTTCGCGTGCGAGTTGGAACTGCACTTTCTAGGGTTCGTGTGCAGGAAACCGGCGTGCCGCAAGGTGGAGTTTTGAGTTGCACTTTGTTTATTGTAAAAATGAATTCTCTTCGGAAGGCGCTACCACCATCGATTTCCTGCTCAATTGATGTAGACGACGTACAATTATCCTTTAAGTCTTGTAACCTGTCTGTCTGCGAGCGCCAAGTCCAGCTTGGTGTTGACAAGCTAGCTGGTTGGGCAGAGAGCAACGGTTTTAAATTTAATCCAGGGAAGTGCACATGTGTCTTGTTTTCCAAGAGGCGTGGCATCCGGCCGGATCCAGACATTGGACTCAATGGTGTCTCGATTCCTGTCAAGAAGGAACACAAGTTTTTAGGTATATTCTTTGACGAAAAGCTCACATTTAACCCACACATAAAACAACTAAAACATAAATGCTTAAAAACAATTACTATCCTGAAGGTTCTGTCGCACATTTCTTTTGGTGCTGACAAACAACTTCTTTTACGTGTTTTTACCAGCTTGATAGGTTCACGACTGGACTATGGTAGCGTTGTCTATGGGTCAGCCACTAAAACATCCCTCAGAATGTTGGACCCTGTGCTACATCTAGGGCTCCGCTTGTCGTGTGGTGCCTTTCGGACTAGTCCAGTCGAACGTCTGTATGTAGAGTGCAACAAATGGAGCCTAGAACGTCAGCGAGCTTACACAGACATGCTTTATGCTTTTAAAATCTCATCAATGCCTCACCATCCTTTTACATCAGTTTTTTTGATACATCCATATCTCAACTTCTTACTAATCGTCCATCAGTCTGCTCCCTTCGCTTTCAGAGTAAGAGAAGAAGCGTCGCAACTTGATGTGATGTTTTCAGACACCGTCAAAACCTCCGCTACTGAACTTCTAGTACCGTGGCAGCTTTGCCCGATATCATGTGATGTATCTTTTATAAGTGTCGAGAAAAACAGAGTGCCTAGAAGCGCCATCGTGCAACATTTCTTGTCCCTGCAGAACAAATATAAGTGTGCTGAATTTTATACGGATGCTTCAAAAACTGCCACAACTGTTTCCTGTGCTGCGCATGGTGGCACCTTTAATGCCTGTAGAACTATGAATAGACATACAAGTATCTTTACGGCAGAGGCCTATGGCATACTTCTTGTAGTTAAACATATTGTTCTAAGTCGAATTTCGAAATCTGTTATTTATACTGATTCTTTAAGGGTTGTGCATACATTATCCTCACAGAAGTCTAAAAACCATGTGGTCAATGCTCTCATTAGTACTATTATGTCTGTGCATGGGTTAAACCTTGAGGTGGTGTTCTGGGTGCCAGGGCACTCTGGAATTTCAGGTAATGAGACCGCAGACCGAATGGCGGCCGCTGCTGCCCTTACAACTACAGTTGACATAACAACAATACCCTATACCGACCTCAAATCACACATCAGACAACACCTTCGCACAACATGGCAAGCACACTGGAATCAACAGACTGACAACAAACTACACATTATAACGCCACTCTTGGAAGCGTACACCACTGACACACACAACAGACACAACGAAGTTACCCTGGCTCGATTACGGATAGGCCACACGCATGGAACACATTCCCACCTGCTCACGGGATCTCCAAAACCCCTGTGTAGCAGGTGTGCGGAGGGCCTATCTGTAGTCCACGTACTCATACAATGCAAGGCAGTTGATACCACACGACACAAACACTTCAGAGAACTCTACCGACAACATATTCCCTTACCCCCATCGTTGTTTCTGGGTGACGATGCCATGGTTTCTGTGAAACGCGTGTTTAAGTATTTGTCAGATGTTAAGTTTTTAAACCGCATCTCCTATCATGCATAATAAAATCTGGCTCTATACACCAGCCATCACCATTATTTTATTGATCTTACTATGTCCAGTGTACACGTTTTATACCTACCTTTTTTGGTAATCACTTCTTTTCATTAAATAGCTTCTCTGGCGCTCTTTGCCCTCGTCGGCCTTGCGCCATTAAACACAAACCATCACCATAATCATCGTCGCAGCGCTATGGGATAGATGCTAAGTTGGTAAGGCAAGGTATTTAGGTTCGATGCCGACAAGGGGAAGTTCGTATATTTTCAAAGCCCCTGTTTGGGAGCATGACATCGTGACTAAAATGGCTAGTTATTGTTCCCTGAACGAGCTACGATCACCAGCCGGGCTCCTAAAGAGCTCCGGACTTTATCTATATAAATTTCACATACATCGAGGGATCATTATGGGTGTGTGAGTATCTGTCACTCTACTTCCTAATTGTGAAGCTTTACGAAAAGGCACGCCTTGCACCAGACTCACGGGTTCACCAGTTGGAGTTCATTCTATGTGCTTTGTATACCGTGCCAACCGCGCTCAGATATTTGACTATCTGAATGTTGGAGAAATTCAGTCAATTTACCATGGCATTGGTTTCCCTCGACACCTTTATTGCCAGTCTCAGCCGTCAATTTGCCGTAATCAATACAATTCCTTACGTTTTTACAGATGTGCACTGGTTCTACACTCGATTCTGCAATAAACCCAAGCGTGGACACGAGGCAGCATTCCATTTCGTATACAAAAGAGAAGTGAAAGCCCCTATCGCCATTTACTGCTTGGCTTTCGACACACTGACGACGTTCTTTTAACCAACCGCTAAAAGGGCTGGCCTTCTGTTTTCGTTGTTTTGGTGTAGAGTGCTTGATTCGTATTTAAAGGCCTGTGTTCGAGCCGTCGCCATTCTGCCCAGCGGTTAGGTGGAAGCATTTGTGTATAAAAATGTTTTAAATGGCGGCTTGCACCTAATTTGTCACAAATAAACACGCCTATTTCTCGCAAACAAATGTACGGAAAATAGGCCTGTCCCTATTTTTCGTATGTTCGAGATTGTGTCAGCCAGTGTGAAGACCACTTCCTGATTGAAGTTATGCTTTCCACAATACAGATTTGGCTGCAGTGCCGTCACCCAACAAATATTATGCTTCTCGTGAAGTAATTCGCAGCTACATGCCAGCAGCGGTAATCTTCCTCTCAGTCCTTAGAGGGAGGGAGAGGACCCTAACCCTGCAATGCTAGTGCACCCTCTACTGGTGGGTCTGTAAACAGGTTTCTAAGCGCCGCCGGCAGGCCTGCCTACCTGCTCCTACCCACGCATGCCGCACGAGCGGCAGCAGACTGGCGACAAAGCTGGGCCTGCAACAGCTGAGCTGTTACAACAGCAAGCGTATTTCTTTGGGGGAATTTGGCAGCATAATTTTGCGACTTAAGAGAGCGTGAAACAAAATAAACGTAATTTTTTTATATTACCCGAATGTAAGATAGCGACCACGGGGAAGAAATGAAAACCAATATGCGAGCAGTTAGATGTTACCGCGGCGTTTTTCGCATTGTACAGCATACTACAAGGTTGGACAGGTGGTAGCCGAAAATGCTTACTTCATTAGTGAAACTTTGTGATTATTGTAGGTGCCGTGATTACCGATTGAGGGCGGCTATTTATTCTTACCATCTTACTAACAAGATGACTTCCCTCTTTTTAATTTCCTCCCAAAGCTGTTACTTAAACGACATAGCTGACGTTTGTAGAAAACAATTGATAAGTTATACAATACCACTGAAATTTTCTGCATACGTTTATCTTTTGTGGTGGACAAAGAAGTTTGAAACTCGAAGAACAAAGAAGTTCTTCGAGTTCTCCTGACACGAAAATAGTGCGTGTAATTGTTTTACTTTGTTCAAGGAGGGTTCAGGGTGGTTTATTTGATAAAATTTCAAGGGTTTTACAGGGCGCTCAAGGCTCTGCATTCTAACTTTCGAGGACCACGTGGCATGTTAGAAATGCGAATAAAACCGATGTTCACAGAACTAAGCAGTATTAAAATAATTATAACCAGGAAAAAGTACGAGTGTCGATGGAGCCAAGGTTTCAGCAAGGGAACGTTGTTTCGGAAACGCCCCCTTAATTTTCTCGTCCATGTCCAAGATCTCCGAATGCTTGCTCTTGGCAGTCTTCCTTCAGCTTTTTGACTTCGTACTCCAAGTCAGGTGACTCAGTGACTACATTTTTCTGAGAGAGTCTGCCAAACCGCCCAATATCGCAACACGGTCTTCTAGTTTTTCTCTTTTTTTTGTGAACGTTTCACAAATATTCCGACACCAAGCACACTTACACTGGTTTACTTCGGTCCTTCTCGCCACTTACACTTACTGTTTGACGCCAGGTCAGAACAGCTGCGCTCCGTCACCGGCACCTTCTAAATGCACGGATATTAACAGAAATTGAGAGGAAGCAGTTTGCCCTGTTGCAAATAGAAAGTCTTCTCTACTAGCAGGTGCATCAAGAAAGAATTTTCTGGCACTTGAGAGCAAAAAGTGTAACCTGTACTTGCTTACTGTAAGACCTGCATTGTAGACATTACAGACAGTGCGCAAGCTACAGCCGCCCAAATCTAAGAAACTCACCTGAAAGTTCTTCTGTGGGTGCTCCGGCACAGCGTTGATTGCAATGATAATCGACTGGGCCTATCCTTGGTAATTTGCGCTGTATTATGTAATGAAAGTGGTTCAAAGGTATTAGGAATTATTCCTTGCATGTCTTCACCTGCATGACCCAGATGCAGAGATGTGTAGTAGCGAATAGTGACCGACTGTGATACATGCCAGTACCGAATACTCTCACTGTGCCAACGAAAAAAACACCACTGAGGAACTTTTCCAGGGAATGTCTCAGCCACGCACTTTTTTACTTCGAAGGTATTCATGGCACATTCCCACAACGATATATTTCTTCCCTTCTTGTCACTTCCACAGCATGGTGCGCTTTTCTATCTCAACGCTTTTGAGGTGTAGTCGTGAAGCTACTGTTATCATGGCATAGACATCGGGTACGATACCTTGATCGTTTGTTTTCCCTGTAGGACGTTACAATGTCTTAAAAAATTGCCTATTTGAAAACAACAACTTCCGTATGCCTTCTGAAAGCTACATTCAGCGTACAGAACAAACTTTAGCTGAGCCGAGAGAAGAAATTAATTCGATCACTGGGATTTTTCTACCTTCGCTTATATATTTTTTCCCTAGGCCCCATTTTCCTCCTGCAGTCACGAAACCATCAGTCAGTTATTGAGGTGTAGATTTTAACACATTACCAAGGTTTCAACTCATTATCTTTATAACCCAGAAGCATAAACTGCTAGCCAGGTTTAGAGTAAAACTCGTATTGCAATATTTTTGTGGTGAATAAATACTTTCATGTCTGATTTGATGATATTATTTTTCGACAATGTAAAAGTTTATTAGGGGTTACCATTAGAAATTCCCCGATCATCATAAAAAACGCTTATTCCAGAGCGCCAAAATTTATTTAGAATATTTTCTACACTGTTTAACAAAGCAGCTGAATTGATTAAGGTATGTCTGACCTTCGTTGGGAGGTGTCTGTTATTTTGTGGCGTACCGCTGTTTTGATCTAGCGTCAGCGCAGTTTATTTAAGCGTCATAATTTGTTCTAGCAGAAGACATTGAACTTTACTGCATTTTAAGCTAATTAACAAAACAACGTCAAATGTATGTTTTGAAGCTCCACAAAGCAGGTGCTTTCTGGTTTGCAACTGTCCGTGATTGATTCGCTGTACCGCTTAAATTGCTTAGATGAACTGAAAAAAAGTAATGCAAATTTTGATACCAAAAACTGCATGCAAAACAAAAATAACCTTACAAGAAGCGAAGAATTTTGTACAAATGCTTCACCCAATATAATGAATGAGTCCTTATTCAGGTATACACGTAAAAATTTGCCTATTTTAGGGCTCCAGCTAGAAATTGAAGTTGGGGAGTTAATGAATTCGCGGAATGTGGCAGTTTCACTGAGAATTCCGGATGCAATTATTATGCGGGAAGGTGCTGATGTAGTATTTAAGAAGCCGTAATCATTTGTGATTTTGCTGAAGGGATCATTTCGTTCTGCCGCTTCTAACATCACAAACGCTTAAGCGCTACGACATAGCATCACCATTATCCAGTATATTTTTCAGGAGACACAAATATCAGGTACTGTTGCTGTCAGCGCTTTCCGAGTCATTTTATTCTCTATTTGTAGTTCCAGAAATGTTGTAAACCATGGAGCAGAAGCGTTCATTACGGCTGTATTACATTTTTGTCGTCTCTCGCGGATTTCACGCCCGATATTTCACATTTCCATGAGAGTGAAGGATTACTGCTTGCATCGCCTGGTACCTTTGTAATTGTTTTGAACTATGAGGCTACATAAGCATCGTTAACTGATAACCTATAAATGTAGATGTTTTGTTTTTAGAGACGATAAGTATGACAAATCCTACGATTTTGAGGTAGCGGTTAGTAAGACACTATGTTTCATCGCAACAGAACACAAAAGTGTCACGCATTCACAACTGTTTTTTTTAAACCAGGATGTGGGTTTGGATAGGCGAAATATATAAAAAAAACAATCCCTTCACGGTGGATCAGTTGTGAAATCCTTGGGCTGCAGAGCACGCGGGGTGGGGTTTGTGTTAAGGCGGCGCTTTCGAACCACATAAAATACGAAAACTCCTGTCTTCTGTAATTTAGGTGAACGTTAGTGATATCAAGGGGGGGGGGGGGGGATTGTACCGCAGTACTTCACTATGACGCTCTTCATACCAAAACAAGTAAACATCCTTGTTGTAACCTCCCTTCCTCTTTCTTACCCAAAAAATTACCATATATTCTTATTGGTATTTTGTGCAACGTAGCGTTTGCTACTTCTTTTATAGTATAGAAATACGCTTTTTTGTAAACATTGTATTTCAGGAACTTTGCAGCTATCTTTTTTATATACCTGCGACAACATGCGGGTTGGCCGATTGATGCCTACGCTGAAAATTAAATGGGAATTTTGATATATAAACTCTCAAAACGCCAGTTGACATTTTCAACCTACAGTCGCTAAGAGCATACAACACCAACACGAGCCATGTCGTTCCAACAAAAAAAAAATGGCGGGCATTTAAAACTTATTTATTTCGTGTCAGGGACGTGGTCATGGGTACTTTTAGTGGCTTTCACTACCCGATTTTGGAGACATGTTTCGATCTCTACCACTGCTTCCTATACTGCTAATTGTGTATACGGTGGTACATTTTGCATGTATACATATTCGCAAAAGTTCAGCTGAACTTACATCAATTTTTATAGTCTACTTCGACCCCTGCATGATATGTTGTTTATTACTTGAACGTGAAAACCGCAACATTTGACTTTGATTTATAGAAGTGCAGATGGCACAAAGGACTCCTATTATTTCGGCTTTCACGGTACCGCGGAAGAGAAAAATTAGTAGAATTAAGGCCACGGATATCAGTATGGAGGGAATGAACGTAGCCGGACTCTGTCCTTTTGAATCTGTTCAGAATTTATCTATAGTTTATATAAACTACCGGGAACTTAGAACACCATTCGAAGACCCCAACCGCTGGCACCGCGTCCTGCCGGCGAAAAATCACGGTGTTAGGTGACTGGGCACGCAGAAAGCGCTGGGCGCAGGTTACTCATTGTGCGTCTTGTCACCTCACAGGCATTACTGATTTCGATAGACAGTCCCGTGGCCTGCGTCTGAATCACTGATACCTGCGCATGCAACTACATACAGACTTCGACGCGCAGCGTAGTGAAAACAAATTACCCCGGAACCGCCAAGCCATTGAGGATGCACCGCCTTAAGTTAAGTTTGTGGCGTTAGGACGTCGTCAGCAAACTTCTCTATAAATAATCTATCGTTCAGGATTGACGTCAGTTCGCACGGCGAGAGCGCTGGGTACAGATTCCGCATCCTCTGTTATGTCGCCACCTTACACATGTTACTGCTATCAAGAGGCAGCGTCTTCGTGGCTGCGTCCCCTCTCTGGTACAACAACCAGCTTTATAGATAGCGACGTGTCCACGCAACACAATTACGCGCGCGGAATTTCTTATTGCTTTTCTTGATTTTTTTTGTGACGCAAAACAACCAGTTGCACTGCATTTGAACCCCATTCATCGGCTTTTTATGCGTCTCCTCAAACTGCCAGCGCTAGTCTTTTGTATTTTTTTGTCCGTTGCACTCAGTCATTGCCAATTAACTTTGGACAAATTCCACATCTGCGGGTGTGACGGTGTGCCTAAATGAGAGTTCAAATGCGCTATCGGTACATGTCTACTTCGGGAAAGCTGGATCCTGGTTGGTGTCCACCAAAGGCACACCTGCTTGGAGGTCCTCCTCAAAAGCTTCCATAGCGGCTAACCGTTTGCTATCTCATTACATGGCTCTCAGAGTATTTCATAGCGCGCTCACAACATAAATATTGAAATTAAAGAGATGTTCAACTCGCTTTGTTCTAAAGCGTGTAGCAGAAGCATTCAACATGATGACCAACTTTGCACGTGCTTTTTCATACATAGTGAATCAGAAAAAAAAAACGTAACACCCGGAGCGCGGTATGCTCCCATTGAATCATGACGACTTCAATAGCACGAGTAAAACAAAAACACAAATGGGAGAGTCCTTCAGATATTTCACATGGGACATTTCTTTTGTTGATACAGTGGTGCAGGAGCATGGATAGTGATTGTGTAAAGTTTAGCTGGAGGGAGTGTAATTTAGAAGTCATGGACTTGAGGAGCGGGCCCGGCGATAACCCAAGATTAAAGGTACATTTTCCGCAAAGAATGTGTGAAATGTTTTGGCTTCGTACCAACCACGAAAAAATCGTACCCTATTATATGTTTTGCGTGCACCTGAGCAAGAGCCGCCGCTGCAGAGTAAAAGCAATTTCTTTTCACCAGGTTCCGATGATTTCGGTACGGGCCATTTATGCCGCATACGATGTTTAACAGAAATTTCTACTGTAAAATATATTTTTATCATACGTGCGGCCGCAACATGAGAACTTCAAAGTGCCATCGTTAAACATTTATTGCGCAAAAACAAAAGAAAAAAAACTTCACTCCAATCCACCCTGTGAAGGGGGTTTGAAAGTAAAGCTGTGAACGACACCCACAACAATTGCCCATTCGACGTCATTTGAATTTACACACGTTGGTCTACAAAGACTGAAACCAGATATTCTTTAAACCGTTAATTGGAATTCGCAGGGGCAGCGTCCCGAACGGGGCATGGTCGGCCACGCCCGGGCTAGAGCGGCGGACTCCGCCGGTATGGGCGTGCGTCGGGAAAAAGAAAACGAGGAGGAGCGTCTTTCGAAGGGTTACACTGCGGAACCTACCCACCCTAATGTGCTAGCTCGGGGCTACACCACCGGGCGACATAAGCGCCGACACCTAAACAATTCGGCCTATCAGCTTAGTGATTCCAATTTATATCGATTTAAACTGGTTAGTTTGGTAATGTAGCGCCACCATCATCATCTTCTTAAGCACCACCATCATCATCAGCAGATTGGCCAGCTGGCACAGCGGAACACACTCGGCACCCAGCACACCTCGGGAACGGCACCCGCGTTCTACGCGCCTCGTCGTGTTCATGGCACAGCCAACGCAACCGAAATAAATGTGGGCTCGTCCGAACCGCCTCATCGGCCGCATACAATTTGGTGACCCAGACAAACGGCTTCGCCATGGCATCAAACCGCTGCTGCCCGAGCCACAATGCGGACAACGGCACGCGACGAACGTCCATCGCCCTCCCAGAACTTTCCTTGCTGATTCCGTTTGACGCCATCAGAAACCACGCTGCATGGTTCGTCATCCTGGAGAGCCATTTTTACGCTCACAATATCCAGTCCCAGGAAACCAGGTACCTCATCACTTTAGAGAAGTTACCTGCTGACCTAATTGAGCGCATCCAGCTGCCGGCCCCAGGCTCTAGTGCATACGACAATCTGAAGGCCGCTGTCCTAAACCATTGCGGCATGGGAACCCAGCGGACGCCAACGGCGGCTGAACCAACGCCACTGTCTATACCACCACGCCTTCCAACGGCACCTGCCGATTCCAATTCGTCGGAATGTCCAGCCTCGCCTGTCCAGGAAACACGAGCCCCAGCTACGACTGTCAGCAAGACGGAGTCGACCTTTTGCTTCGTGAACTCGACAGTACATCCCGACGCCGAACCACCTCCGCAGGGCAGGTGTACGAGTGATCTCCGAGACCACGCCACTCCCGTTGTACGACAGCCGTCTTCCTCGCCTCAGGATGTACGGCAGCCTCCAGCAGCCGACGACAGCCCGAGATTCACGGAAGCCCAACTTACCGTCGAAGCAGATCGGACTGCTCCCGACAATCCTGACGCCCTGCCTACGATGACAAGACTGGAACTAGGATTGCGGGACAAGCCTCCCAACAAACGTGGCCGAAAGCAGCATTACGCGTCTCCGTGCCATCGCGAGACGCCTCACAAACTGGCCACCAGACCTCTACCGATTCCCTTGTGCAAGAGAACTTTCAGTCGACACTATAACATTAGCTCAACTGTGCGACTACGAGCAAGGCACACAAAACAAGCACGCAAGACGGGAATGAGACTTCACGGCAGAGCAACCACAGCTCCTTATCGGACCTCCCTGCTTGCAAAGGCTCCGCGATGCCGCCTCCCGTTTCGTGTGCGCAAGTTGCAAAGACAGCGATGCAGCCACCATCCCCATTCTAAAGACCACCCGCGCAGGTATTTCAACTCCCCTTACACTGCATATCGGCCGCTCCTGTGCCTCCCGTGGAAGCTGTGCTTGCTAAGCACACCGTCTACGGAAGATCCAGTTGCACCACTTCCACCCACGCCTCCACTGCCGCACTCCCAGCCTCGTCCACCAGAGGTTTCCCCACATCCCGGACGCTACCTCGCCGACGACCAGGACCGTGCCGTTATTCAACCCCTACCCCTTGACCACTGACTGCCCACGGACTCTTCTTGACAACAGACAAATTGTACATACCTGTATATAGTGCGTAGTGCATTTTCGTGCATTGTCATTTACATTCGTCACTTTACCGCGCTTCACGCGAGGGGGGGAGTCCTGTAGCGCCACCATCATCATCTTCTTAAGCACCACCATCATCATCAGCAGATTGGCCAGCTGGCACAGCGGAACACACTCGGCACCCGGCACACCTCGGGAACGGCACCCGCGCTCTACGCGCCTCGTCGTGTTCATGGCACAGCCAACGCAACCACAATAAACGTGGGCTCGGCCGCACCGCCTCATCGGCCGCCTACAGTAGGTTGGAGACTTGCGAGAAAGCTGAGGGATCTTTTATAATTGATATTTATCAAAACCAGCTGCTCCTTCCGCCTTTTGTAATACCTCTTAAAACACAGCCGAATTGGTATTCACCAATTTAGAAAATGGTGTCCCATTCATGGGAAGCAGTGCAAAAAAGGTAGCGTTTCTCTCGGGGCCAGATGTCTGTATGTAGTCTCTACAGTTTGTTTTCTAGACCTGCAAACCAATCCTTAAGGTACCTTTGCCGAACAACCCCTTAATTTCGTCGGGTCCGGGTTACCCAGGTGGTGCTGTCGAAGAATTTAATACAGCCGCGCCAAGGAAGCGCGCAAGGGACGCAAAGCTGCGCCAAAACATGTCCAAAAAAACCGTCGTAAAAGCAGAAAGGAAAGCCGACGAAATGGCTCCGCCGATGCACCCACCCATGTGATAAGGCACCTGTGCACAGGGAACGCTGGGTAATAGCGCCCTATCGCCGCGCCACCTACACTGTGCTCCGTGAGTGAAAAGCGTCCTCCCCCTCAACAATCGTGATGGGGGTTTCTTGTCGAGCACGCCATGAGGAAACCGTGGGGTGGTAGACGTGGGAAGCTTTGCTTTAAAAAACGCAAATTCATTGTGCAACTGAGCTGTTTTGTTTTTCTTGGTATTCGATCTCCCCTGATAACTGTTAATATTTTGGGGGATACGCGTTTAAACCTGTTTATTTTTGTAGTGTACTGATAAGCTTACGCTCTTATTTACCTTGATAGCCCACACTGGCCAATGGCGTCATTGAATTTTGAACCACAATTGTTGGAACAGGAATTTTTATAAAACGAGGAAATATAGGAGTGCGGTTCGTAGTTAGATGATCAGGATTATGTCTGACGTAATCCTGCCTTCCTGGCTGTATTGCAAATGTACGTGTTTCAAGGAGGTTTTTTTTTCAGAATGGCGTTTGGCGGAGCAACCATAACAGTCTTCGCGCTGGTTTTTCTGTGCAAGAATATTCAGGGAAATCCAACTCCTGAAAACCAAAATGCTACGAAGGTGAGAAAATGTATCTCTTTTTTAAAGAAAGCTATTTCTTCTTACTGAAAAAGAGATAAGCAGATCAAGCTGCATACTATTCTTTCCACGCTCAGAGATTTTAGAATGATGACGGTTAACATCTAGCCTCAAAGGCTAGATGTTAATCTTCATTTCGTTCTAAATATACCGTGCCGCCGAAAACTAAATATCTGCTCCCCAGTGATATAACCACACCGAGCGTTTAGGTTTGTTGAAAATAACTCTGCTCAGTCGTGTGCAGATTTTGGCGGAGTTTCAAATGTAATCGTTATGGTAAGGGAAATGATGATAATCGGTCGGACGAAATTTTTACAAACAGAGAATAAGAACAATACTAAAAAATATTAAATATGGCAAAGCGTATAACGCACGCCATTTCCACAATAATGCAGGCTTTATGAGAGTTTATTCTGTAATCGTTATCATAGCGTAAATGAATATAACTGGGCGAACGGAGTTTTGAAAATTTAGGTAAGAGGAGAAAGAGAAAGACATTATGGAAAATTCCGAACCGTATAACGACCCGAATTTCCAGAATAATGCAGATTTCGTGAAAGTCTCTCTGGAATCGTTATAGTATCGTGAATGTAGATAAACGGCCGAACAAAATTTTTAAGAAAGTAGTCGACCTAATATAAAAAAATTACGCAAAGTGGCCAACCGTATAACCCCCCGATTTCCACAGTAATGCAGCTTTTGTAGAAGTTCCACCTGAAATTGTTATAACAGCGCGAATAGAGACAATAGGTCGAAGAAAAGCTTGAACAAAAATTAAAGAATAGTAAATAAACTTCGGTTGACTACTCTGTCATATGAATCGGTAAAACACCAACGTGGAATGTCAGCGAAAACCGCTGCAACAGGAGCATGAGTTGCTGGTCGGTGGCTGTCTTGTGGGTGTGCTTGGCGAGCGACATCCTGCTAGCGGGTCACTACAGCAATTGTGCGACCTCTTCGGTTCTGCGCCGTGGCGTGTACAGCTGATAGTTGCGTTGCGACGACTTCAGCTTGTGCAACGCGAGTAGAGTTCGTAGCGTGAACCGTGATCGCGCGAACGCATTCCGCTTCCCTCTGGCGTTTCTCTTCGCACCAAATCGGTCACGTTCGCGCCATTCACCCGCCGGCGCCGCTACTACGCAGCTTTCTCCAACTGTCGGAGCTCGTTGGCGTCATGATGCACTACTTTGCTTCACCTCTCCGAAACGGCAGCACCATCCGCATCAACGAAACCTTTTCTAGCGTTACTCTTGCGTTCGTTGTTGTGGCGTCATTTCAGTGACGGATGTGAGCTCATTGAAATCTAGAGGTGTCCCACAGTTACAACTACGGAAAACATTAACGGTATAACGCCTGCGTTTCCGCAAAAAGAAACGAGAATAAAAATTAGGAAAAGAGACCACATTTGTAAAGTCCTGCTTTTGCCCAAGAATGCTTCATTCAATTGTTTTAATCACGTAACTGAAAGTACTTGGTTGCAAGAAATTTCAAGCACCCAAATGGACAAGAAATAGAACAATAAAAAAAATAACAAAAGAGCACTTAGTTACCAAATCAAAGACATGCATCTTATCCATCACCCCACAAAAAGCAGACAAAACAATTCCCGGATGCACTGAGATCTGCTCATGTGCTTTGAAAGCGAAAGTACTTAGAAACATCGTATTTGCATCGTTTCCTTCGCTTTCGTTTCTTTGCCGTTTGGCGCGAGTTTTTCAACCCGCCTGTTTCGGCTACACCTTGTATGAGTCGTTTTTATAATCTTTCCCTTCTTCGTCTCAGGGTGGAAATTGCGTCATCAAGCACCCTGGCACACGCCACTGCTCCCTTACAATCGGGGTTTGGTGCGGCTGGTTTTCCCCTAGCTGTTGTATTCACGTGACAGCGTTATCAGGGGTGACCCGCCACAAAGGCTCATTGGCAGGGCGTTGGGCTGCTGACACAAAGGACGCGGGTTTAACCTCGGCAAAAATATTTCATTAATGTGCAGGTCACGCGGCACGCGAGATTAACATACAACATTTACGTTTCAAAATTGTGACTTTTGTGAGTTTTGCGAAGCGTCCACATCGCCTCTCAAAGATTTCGATTCCTGGCTATTGTGCCAAGAGTGTATGTGCCCCGAAGAAGGAACAACAGCAATTTCTGTTCTTCACAGGCAGCGTGCGAAAACTTTGCCGACGTGGGGTGAAATCCTGTTGTTCGCGAGTGTGTTTTTATTTGCTTCTATACCAGGCGCCCATTTTCTTGACAGGACAACAGCGACAACAAAAGCCGGAAAAGAACGTCGAAAATATCAAATTGCGAAAATAGGCCATCTGCGCACTATGCTGTTGATCTGCCGAAAAATACACAATTGTCAAAGTTACGAAGCCTAATTGCGATAATGGTGTAAATGTACATCAATTGCAAAAAGAAGCAAAAGGGAGCTTTCAAACAACAAAATAACTAAGCGTGTTTGTACACTCATAGCCTAATCTGGCTGCAAGGAACTCGCAGTAAAGTTAAGTGGCGTAAGAATGCTGAGCATTGGTAGACAACCCCCTGAATTTCTGCAGATTTTTTATGGTACTTTTCACCATTTGCAGCGTCTTTTTTTCTCAAAATATTTTAGTTAAGTGACCTCCACCGCATAAAACGCAACACGACGCTCCTCTGCCCTCAGGGACGCTATTTTATCACAGTGGTCAAATACGAATTTTATTAGCTGAAGTTGTGCGGATATAACAATTTACTTCCGATGTTGTTTCATCATCGTCTAAGTAATGCATTTGCTGACGTTAACTAATTGTGAATGCTTGAGCACGGCCGAGAGTTCCGGAGATCCTAAGCGCGCTTTCAATGGCCCTTTCTGTGTACCTGTACGTTTGATTTCGTTAAAACTGTGTGCAGCTGCGGTCGCTTACTTTGTAATCTTCCCTAATGACGCTATTCATTCAAGCTTGCGTGCTACTTCGGCCGCTTCTTGTACTGTTCCCGTGTTGAATATATCGTTTCATTCTTAGATGTTAGCAGCGTTCCTCAAAATATGCGGTTTGCTTGTCCGTCTGTGAGAATCAATGAGTGGAGGTAAGAGGTGGCCGACTGATTTGGGAAAGACATGTGTACTACGGTTGTTCTCTCATATCTGCATTTATTCTTGTGAGTGTCTTTGCCACCTTGTGTTAGTGTTTTCTTTTTCTTGCAGTGTATATTGTTTTCCTCGTTAGATCGCGAGGTTATAAATACGCTTGTGGACCGGGCTTTATCAAGAATGGAGGTAGTCAAACCCTTTTGGTATAGTTGTTGCACTTGAACGTAGATGGCTCTTGCACCTAGAGTTTGCGTTTCCTCCTTCCCTCTTCCACATGGCCTTTTGGAAAGAAAGAGGGGGGAGGGGCAAGGTTGTTGGTTGGGTTGTTGAAACAGAGAGAGGGGCAATTGTAGGATGAGCCGAGGCAGAGTCCCTCAATGAAGGGCTCTGGCCCAGGCAACCGGTTTGTACATGGACGGGAACTTCACTTGGAGTCATTTTAAAGTTCCTAAGAAAGCGGAGAAAACAAGAAATATATCGCACTTGAGTGGCGGCAGCCCAAGCCGGGGTGCGTCAACGGGATTCCGAACCAACGCATCAAGACGGCATGCAATCACGCATCCATCTTCAGTTGAGAAGGTCGCGGCAAGTAAGCGAAGTTCGTAGGACTGGTGAGGCAGACAGGAGAAGAGGAGGAAGGCGAAAGAAGGGAGAACCAACGGTACTTTGGAAAGAACTGCCTTATAAATCGCTCCGATATGATTCGCACAATGACTGCGTCCAGGCAGAAAGTACAAAAATTCGTTTATGATGGCGGTTATATCACGACGAGCAGCACCACTGAGAGAGCTATAGGAACTTGGTGCCGAGGGAGAAACGACAACGTCGAGTGGAGTGACGTATTTTTCTGTCATATTCTCTCGTTCTTCAGTAGATTCGCGTTTCAGCCAACCACCCTCAAAGAAAAAAATAATACTCCGGTGCCGGCTGGTCACTGCAATTTTTGCCAGGCGGTGGCGGCGGTGGTGGCGGCGGCTCAGAGCGGCGTGACCAAAACCGTCGTTGGCGGCACGGGGCAGCGGGGCACAGGTCTAGGATGAACGCCCAGGCGCACATGGGTGTCTCTCCCCAGATGTGCAAAATCAGATGGCGCACCGATGCATTTTGCCAGGTTCTGGCGCACCGCGGCTTATTTTGCGCTGCTTGTGCGTGCCAGCCGCCGGCAGCTTTGTCCTGACTTCTGCCCCTCGAGGCGGATCACGTGCTGTGTTCGTCTCTCCATGTTTTTCGCGTCTTGAACGCAAGGCGAGACATTTTTTGTAAGTGTCAGTGTTCAGAACTGCATTGTTGCTTCCTTTGTGCTTTGTACAGTCATGGGCAAATCAAATAAAAACTACGGAACGCACGGCCGAAGATACAGGTGTCGTCACCTGGAAGGGGCCGTAGAAAACACGGACGTGCGCAGTTGAGGTGGCCGGAGTGAGGGTGCGTGTCCCACTGTGATATGTTGCCGCCTCCTCGCTTCCAAGCTTACCTTGTCGCCACGCCTCAAGATCGCAGAAAACAGCTGTTAGAAATGCGGCGCGAGAAAACAAGGGCGGGCACTGCGTGCTCGGCGCACACAGCAACGGCTTCACTGTGCCGGCGTACCATTGCCGACAGAGATTTGCACGTATGCTGCAGTAACTTGAGCAGATATTGTTGGACACCTTGATTACGCCCAAAAACCATGTTAAGTCCTTCCCGCTCGGGACATATACAAGCACTGTGGTCCCTGCGAAAAAAAAAAACCCGCAAAACTCGGGCCGCCAATGTTGTTGTGCAAACGAAACTGGCTTATAAAATGATTGTAGCTGCCTAACATCTCATTATTTGTCGCTATAGTATTAAAAGTGCGGCAGTAATTGTCCTAACCCACACAATGCTTGCAGGTAATTTATACCATGGGAGGCGAATTCTTGTGGTATTTTTATTGTTTTCTAGAAGAACCGACTCCTTAAAGTGACTCGCTCATAACTCTGCCAAACAAGGGCGTGTGCTGGGCGGCTAGCTCATGGTTTAAATTCCCGAGACAATGCACCATGAAGGCAAAACAATTCAGTGCCATCACAAATTAGCCAACATGCTTTTATTTGTTGTCTCCTATTTCTGTGCGGTGGTTATCTCCAAGAAAGCATTATGAACTCAACAGCCTGCCTTCTCACAGCGTGGACGCGTTTCTCACGCAAGCACTGGACGCCTGGACTGGGCTCACCACTACCAACACCCTACGCGCCGCTGTGGCTCAGTGGTTAAGGCATTTTTGCTGCTGAGCATGATGACGCGGGGTCGAATTCCGCCGTGGCACCCGCTTTTCTGATGGAGGCGAAAAGCAATAACGCCCGTGTGTACGAGATTTCGGCGCACGTTAACGATCTCTAGGTGGTCAAAATTAATCCGGAGCCCTCCACTATGGCGTGCCTCATAGCCTGCTTTGCGTAAGCGCGTTAAACCCTACAGTCAATAAATGAATCAATCAATGACCGACCCCCTAAGGTGCGGTGACGGTATAGTTTTTGTAGTCGACTTCAGCGTTCTTTCAACGTGGCAGCAAGGCAAGCATGCAAGCGAGGAGAGAACAACATATCGAAATGGGATACGCGCCTCGCTCGCGACATGTCTACTGGACGTGTCCGTGGATCTTTTACAGCCGCTACCAGATGACGGCACCGGGATCTGCGGCCGGGCGTTCTGCGGCTCGTATTTGATTTGTCCATAACTGTACGCGTAGCTCGCTGAGTTGGTTGAGTCAAAATTGGCGTAGCTAGTTTGCAGCTTTACGATGAGAGCTCGGGAACTGCTTACGTCGCATTTTTTCTTCGTCAAAGAATAAAATATTAGGGAGGGTTGTGCATATGCTACAGCGAAATTTTACTCAAACGAGTCTCAGTTGTACGTGACCGTCGTAGCGCGTCGCTTTCGGGTCATGAACGACTGCGGTGTTATTATTCAGACAGAACTGGCATAACGATACCGTGAAATATCTATTCTATTTCTTTGTTCCTTTTTCGAAACACGAATGTGGCCGTCGGTATTAAGCCATGAAGGCATGTGCGCTGTGTCTGCCCCTATATCAGGTTACGAGAAATAAAATATTTTGGCTGTGTTTGAATAATGGCTAGTACTTTACCTTAAGTTGAAATAAACACGAACCGTGGAAGACGTAGTAGGCTGCGTGAGCTTATTCTAGTAGCCAGCTGCTGAAATTCATTATGACGCAGTTAGAAGCCATTGGAAGCCATGCTAGCGAACGCGGCGTATTAACCCCATTTGGCTGTATTGAGCATGATAAGCACCGGCACACGCCGTAAAAACTTACAAACCTGCGCTGTGCCCACATACATTAAGCCGGAGAGCCGCAAACGCTAAACGAATGCATGTCAGGCATTTATATGCTCTCGAAGCTCGATGTAACGAAACCAGATCTTACAACGTTTGCACTTTAAAGAACGAATTTGAACTCCCCGCAGGTGCCTATACCCCTCAATGTTTTCATTATCTCGAACTAACGAAACAGATTCAGTGCTATTTCTTATTTAACGCAGTATTTCCGGAAACCGACATATTAAGAAAGGAGAACTTTATCATAGCTTTCGCCAGAAGGCCACGAATGTTATTGCGCTACGCCAGAAAAAGACGGGGCATCTAGTTTCACTTTTAGGGACCTCTACCCGATAAACTCAGCAGTCCCGTGTCCAGAGACCACTGCGTAGCTGCCCGGGACACTTTCGACAGTCTTGAAAGGACAGAACGCCATCATCCATGCCACTTCGCCTGGGATTTCATCAAGGGAAAAGAACCGCAAGACCACCCCACATGAGAAGCTTGAAGACCTGTTTACGTGGATTGAAGATATGACAGCCAAGAAGGATGCGCTTAGCCTGGAGGTGGTATAACAAAATGCGCGATATTCCGCGCTATTGCTGGGGTGCGCAGACTTCAGGGCAAGCTCCGCCTGACTTATTATAATCACCGCGGTCTTTTATCGCGTTGCTAAATTACCGGAGGGCGGGCAACGGCCACCGCAATTACGGTGTCATGTTAGCTGCTGAGATACGCCAAGTTTTGAAGTCGAATTAATGGAATCAACTTGTCGTAAATTGGCGGTCCTGATGTTACGAAGTTCTTAATGTAATGAAATATTTCGCGGATTTCGGTCACTTTGATAGATCTGGTTTTAGCTGTAATATAGAATGACATGTAGATTTGTAGTGGCCAACACTGTGCTAAAGTTCTCGACAGATCGCCGTATACAGCAACCATACATACCAAGGTTTTAGCTGTATTATAGACATTTAATTTTTATTCTTAAGACCTAACGAATTCACTGTGTGTACTTTTTGCTCATGTTCGTTTGTGCAGCGTTGTGGAAAAAAGGTATCCACCAAAGAAACGCAGGGAGCAATCGGGTTACCGAAGTTCAAGCGGTCGGTGTTGCATTTGGTAGCGTCCACAGTCTGTAGTAGTGGTGCCGGTCATCATCGATCCATTCAAGCGAGGACTAGGGGACTTCTTAGAGCGAGATTTCCACAGGTTTATTTACATTTTTACAGTGATGAAGACAGGGAATGATCTGGCGAGCCGCAGCCCGACGTTTTTATAATTGTTCGCTCCTAAATTCGTAGATTGGGCATCACTACCGGAGGCATAGCTGTCCAATGGTTGTGCGCACTTTCTCGTCCGGTGGGACCGCCCTTTAAGTTAGCGGGCGCACGCACATGCACACAGACACACACACACAGCGCACCCTTGCCACCTGCCCGAGGCCAGAGTGGAGAAGGGGGAAGAATTCATCCGTGCCAACAACGCAGCTCGCTAAAGCGTGCAGAGCCCTCAGTTCCTTGCTCTACTAGGAGCTAATCGTTTGTCTTTATTCAAGAAGTCGTCTTGCCACCACCACCACCTCCAGGGTTTCACGATCCCGCGGTCATCGGTCCGCCGTGGGGAGCACGCGGGTGTGTTACCGAGTATTGGTGTCGGTGACTCCTCACTTTCAGTGCGTAGCAGTACTCCCCCGCGCCAATCCGTGTAAGGGCTTTTGGCCGCTGTCGGATCGGTCGTGGCTCGTCCGAAGCGATGCTCAATGGGTCACCCCCGCGTCGTCGCCGAGTGTGCATCGATGAGTCATAACAGCTGTCGTCGCCGCGTCGATGACTCATACCACATGTAAGCCTGTCCCAGAACTGAAGAAGTACAACACTCAAGCTGGCACCATTGATTTCGCAGGCCCTTGGCGATACGGCCACGTGGCTGCATGGGAAACTAGTGGCCTGGACCTTCGCCTTTACTTCAGGGAAAGCATTTGTGAATATTTGGTGAACAAACTTAGCAGATAGTCATCATAGAGGCACCTATAACGTCACCATCATCGGTCCCGTCATTGCACGAAAGAAGTCGCAGCTCGAGCTGCTTCGTCTTTCTCATCGCCTTTTTTATAATGATACCCTACCGTATCACCACGACGTCGCGGAACTTGCTTTCTCGTATTTTACATTTTGGTGCTGAAAAACTCTAGATGAATGACGTGCTCCGTCTTCGAGTCTTCCGAACTCCAGCCTTTCAAAGGAGGACCTCTACGATACCGACGGCCGAACATTTTGATGGACAGATCCACGGTGTGGCTATCCAAAGTCGACCGATGCGCTGGGCAGACAAGACGTGGAGGCACCCTCACCTCCGATTATTTTTGTCGATGGGTCAAGACACCGATTCCGAAAATAGTGAGGAAAGTACCGCAGGTCATGACGAAATAGAAGACGCACTGTCTTTATTGCAGCAACACAGTGTTCCTCAATCTACGATGCGCATTCATGAACTGAAGACGAAATGAGAAAAAGCCGGGGTAATCGCTTGTGAACTGCCCAGAAGCCTTATTGGTAGACCGTAATGACGGGTGATATTTGTGATTTTCTAATAAACGCAGACCTGCAAGGTCGCTTCGCTCTCTCCTTTATGTTTCAGTCAGGCCTCTTGGGGTCGACGAATCTCACAACTTGGCGCCTTAACGATGCGGTACTTTTGTCGGCCAGGGCGAGAACTACTAGCAGGACAGATAGCCTTCCTTCGATAGCTTCTACTTGAGAGACAGGCAGACCCACCTCCGAGGACGAACGATGACTTCAATCGAGAAAAAGCGGCGGCGACGAATTTCCCTTTCCACCACAGCTGATTCACACAACATATTTATTGAAATTCCGAATTATAGGATGCAGATAGGTCACATAGAAGCCACACACTCGCTCCTCCTCACTGAATCTTCAAGACCTCTGTGTAGCAGGTGCAGATGATACATATCCGTAGCTCGCATACGTAATATTTCTTAGTACGTTACTAGATAAGACCTAAACATTTCCCAGAACGTTAACAACTCATACTCCACCACGGCAATCTTACTTTTTAGGCGATTATCCCTTGTTTTCCAATGCGCGAATCGTTAGGTTTATAGGGCAGACGGAGTTTTGCAGGAATGGAAGACGGCGTCCCGCACATATGCTGCATAATACTTAGTAGGGACACGCAAGAAGAAGATGAGGGTGCCATCGCCTTGGCGCTGACTAAGTCGAGGAACGAGGGTGATAGTTTGTGACTTTAAGTGAGCCATTAAAAGTTACGACCAAGGCAGGATTTCAAACGCTGCCTGGAAAATTCTCGTGAACGCAAAAGTGACATGCGAACAGGTGACGCTTATTTGGGCTCCAGCTTATGTGGGTCTCATCGGGAACGAAAAGGCCCATGCACCCACCCGAGGTCTTACTTTCCGAACGATCGCCGAGTATGCCCCAGACCCGTTTCTAGAACCATCCACGAGAGTAGAGGAACTTGGAAATTTTCACGAAATTACCCAACATTATAAACTAGCGCGTAAGGTACTTCCCCCGGCTAATCCACAGCTTAGCAAGAAAGAAGAGGCCTACTGGAGGAAATTACAAACCGGGGTCTTTGAAAGCCCTTTATTATACAGAAAATGGTCCCCAAAAGTACACGACTCTAGATGCAAGAACTGCAACGGCGTCGCGGACATCGTCCACATGGCGTGGACGTGTCCCTCTCACAACAAACCTCATAGAAATACTGCATCCACGGAGGTCCTACTACACAGCCGGACCTCAAGCACTCAGCGCAAAGTCATCGGTCTCGCGTTAGAAGCCGCCGTGTCCCGAGGGATCCCGGATGACTGATGGGGGGGGGGCACAGATGTTACTCTATGCTTTTGACTGGTTCAAATAAAGTTTCTTATGTATGTATACACCCAATGCATATCACGCATAGTCCCAACCTGGCCTTGTGCACTAGTCATCTTTCCTGTGTTATTGTGTTCATTTGCACTGCTGGATTTAGGTTGCGTTTAAGTTTACTTATCAAACCGCTTCATCATCATCAGAGGCCAGTTTGTGTCCACTGCAGGACCAAAGCCTCTCCCAAAAATTTCCAGCCATGCCTATAGAGTGCTAGCTGAGTCCATGTTTTTCCCACAAATTTTCGTAGCTGATCTCGCCAACGAGCTCTAGGCCTACGCCTATTGCATTGACAATGTATTGGCAGCCACTCTGTCAAACCGATTATCCACCTGTAGTCGATCATTCGCATTATGTGACCGGCCCATGCCCATTTCCTTCGATTAATTTGAACTAGAATGTCCTCCACCTTTGTCTGTTCTGTAATTCATGCGGCTGTTTTCCTGTTCCTCGACGTGGCCCCTATCATGCGGCGTTCCATGGTCTGTTGTGCCGACGTAGGTTTGTTTTCAAGTCATTTGGTAAGACCTTCAGTTCCTGTCCGGTAAGTCAGTAGCGGAAGAACAGATTGATTAAATACAAGCATTTGGGTGACAGAGGAAGCCTACCAGTCAGGATGTCAGTGTTCTTATCAAACGAAGCGTGCCCCAAGGTAATTCTGCGGGTAATTGCCCGTTCATGGTTTGGATCAGCAGTTATGAATTGCCCAAGATATACGTATTTAATGACTGTTTCCAAGACCATATTGCCTACCTGGAAATGATGTACTTTGGCGTGCCGATTCGACGTTACCTTGGATTTTTTCGTGTTTATTTTAAGCATGCAATCATACTTGCCGAGCACAATTGGTAAAGCATGCGCTGCAAATCCTGCCTGCTCTGATTTAACGAGATAATGTCGTCTGAAAACCTTATACGGGTGAGAAATTCCACATTGATACGCGTTCCGGTTTTACTCCACTTACATTTCTTGAACCCGCCCTCGAGACAGGCTGTAAATATTTGTGGCGATAATGTATCCCCTTTCCTGACCCCCTTTTCTCTAGGAAATTTACGCGCTTTTGGCACCGCGCTTTTGGCCCCGCTTGCCACCTGTGTAGCCCGAAGCTACCGTTCAAAAGTTGCCACAGCCCCCCTGTTGGTTGCTCTGCGGCCAGGTTGCAGCGACAGGTGAAATGAGCCGCACCAGCTTTCAGCCATTTAGCTGACGTGCCACCGGGAACTCAACCCTTACCTTACCTACAATGTGCACCGCGCAACTACAATCTACAGTGCACCTCGAAGGTAGACAGAACGGAGAAAAATATGTCCGGCTGGGGCACCTCGCAGCCCCCGTGCGTCAAAGAGAGCTCCCGTCTGTGAGCATTGCGCAGTTGTTTCAGACAAACGCGATGATCACCAATTTATGTTTTTGCAAAGATAAAATGCACTTCTGAAGCTTCTTAAAAGGAAACAACGAAGCTGACGTCAATGCTGCGCCTTGTTTCATAAAGGAGAGAAACACTTTCGAAGCAGTCGACTATCCTGAAACCGGAAATATTTTTACCACTATTGCCACCCCTGAGCAGCCTCTACCACGGTCGGACCATCTCCACAGCAATTCTCCCTAAAATGGTTCCTCCCAGGTTAACTCCATTGTACCCAATAGCGCGGCCCCAGCCTTTCGCGTTCACATATTTTGGTGCCATCCCAATTTCTGGGCAAAAGACTAATTAGACATTATTTCTTACCGATTTCCCGACGTTGCCTTGTTTTTCTCATTACTGTGTGACTAAAAATATCCTTCTGCAGTGTAACTCTGGCTTTAATATGGCTCATGATGTTGGCCCGTTAGTCTGTGATAAACATGCTTGTTAGATAATGTATTGAATTGATTTTATTCAAACCCGTATAATCTAGAAAGTGTACTTGGAATAGCTTCATTGAAACCAAATTTAGAATAAATGGGTGCCCCTCGGCTTCACACCAGGAAAGAGAGAGGGAGATGACCATTTAGTGACTATGGTGATATCGGACGAGGTAAATCTAGATGTTCTTATATGAATAACGCATCAGTACGAAAATACAGTATATACCATCTTACCCTGTTTTGTTCTGCGCACTAGACATTTTAAATGAACAGATGCACAGTTAAAAGGTGCAGCAGCAAATGCCACATCCTGATGGAAACAATAAACGAGCATAGCTAAAAGAGGAAGAATTCTTTACCCATCTACATTCACAGAACAAGAATACAACAGGGCAGCTTGTCACTGAATCCAACGAGCTGTGAATAATTGCACGCCAAATAAAGGCTGCCAAACAATGCACAGCTCCGGAAGAATACTCGCAGCACCTTCATCTTTTGCTTGAACGCCCTGCTATCAGCACGAGAAGTAAACATTTAAAGACACCCCGCATTTCCTTTTTTTCTTTTGCTGCATCACCTAGAGGCGTCAAGAAAACAAGCAAGGTTTTAAAGCGAACCTTTACGAGCGAGTTAAGGAACACTGCTATTAGAATAGCTTCGACTGCGAAGCTGAACTTTGAGGTCGATGGTGAACTTGATTTGATTGATTGTAGTGTTTAACGCACTGACGCAACGCAGGTGATGAGGCGCACCGTAGTGGACGGCTCTGGATTAATTTTGACCACCTGGGGATCTTTAACGCGCGCCGAAATCTCGTACACGCGGGCGTTTTTGCTTTTCGCTCCATCAGAAAAGCTTCCGCCGGGACCATGAATCGAACCCACGACCTCGTGCTGAGCAGCGCAACGCCTTTGCCACTGAGCGACTACGGCGGGTTCGATGGTGACATACTTGTAGGGCTTCCTAACATTTGCTGACGTGTACGTTACAATAGTAGTCGTACTGAGCAAACGGCCATTACATTTCCCGCGACGACACGTCCTGATCGAGCGTTCGTTCAGCGTGATTCTCCGCGTGAAAAAGTGTCTTCGTTCAACGGAGCCCGAAAACCGTCTCTCTGGACTCATCGTGGTTCAGCTGCACCGGGAAAAATGCTGAAAAACAAAAGCAAATATTTCTTACGGAGATAATCAATTTGCGATGAGCAAGCGTGTGCACGCATGTTTGTTATTTTTATGGATGAGTTGGGAGAGTTATTATGGGGATATAATTACGGGTTTGCACAAAAGAAATACCAAGTTTTCACAATTTTCCCCCACGCCATCATTTATTTCATGGTTGTCTGATCGGTCCACGCAATTTTTTAAAAAACGTGTGCCGTCGATCGTTTCGTTTAATTAAATAATGACATCATGCAACGGAGTGGTTTCTCTCTGTGATGTAGGAGCGTTAATAAACATTTTTAAGCTTAATTATAACACGTAAAATAAGAAACGAGCTCTGTTCGTTGTATCTCCTGTATGATGGAGCCTTTATCTCATAATTGGGTAACCCCCCCCCCCCCGCCCTCCAAGGGCGGTGCAAAGGGTTCACCCCGCCGCCGCCCTCCGCCCCCCCCTCCCCCCCCCTTCAAGACAAAATCCTGCCGACGCTCATCGATGGGCGTTATGGTTTGCATGTACCGTAATTACCCGATTCTAACGCGCCCCCGATTCTAACGCGCACCCGATTTTCCTGGCAAAAAGACCGAAAAAACTTGCACCTCCGATTGCAACGCCCACGGAACTTTGTGAGGCAGAAAAACCAATGCGAGAGAAACAGGCGATTTATTTCTCGAAGTAATGTCACTCATCTCACTCCTCGTCGCTCTCCGCTGACCACAACATCTCTTCCTTGGTGCCGTCAAGCGCGTTCGCGATGCCACACTTTTTAACGAACGTTCAACCATGGTCGATGGGATCGTGGCCCACGCCTCGCACGCCCATCCCGCGAGCTTCTCCAGAGGCGCACGCTACAGCCGACCGCTCGTATTGAACGCGTTAGAGCCGCTGCTGCCATTGCTGTTATCAAGCGCGCAAGTGTAACGATTTGACGACTTGTGTGAACGCCGATAGAAAAGCCTAGGCACCTCTGCTATAGTGCTTCCTGCGTCCGAAAAATTGTTGCTAAAAGCTTTAGCGCCATATTGAGATGGCGATGGCGATGAGTGGGACGAAATTTCCGCTGTTTCCGTAGTTTCGGTTTCGTATCCGATTCAAACGCGCATGTGATTTTTCGACCTATTTTTCCGGAAAAAAAGTGCGCGTTAGAATCGGGTAATTACGGTACTTGCTTTTTTGTCTCTGCCGAACTGTGATTTATAGGTATTGCGTGGTTTGATGTTGCGATGCGGCCTATTGAAAACATAATTTTACCATCCACAGCTCCTTACCAAGCACAAACAAGAAGCCACCCAAAATTGGTTTCTGGCCGCAGAAGTTGGAGACGGGAAACACTTCCTTGGATATGACGCTAGATGTATTAATATGCAATTTATGGGTTTTTATGATGAGGGATTCTTAGAATATGTTGAAGTATGTGATAAAAGCACCGGTGCATGGTAAGTAAAGAGGGCTTCCCAACTTATTACGTATCAAGAAACATTGGTAGTCCATACTTCAGGAATCGAAGCAACAGGCAGTTTCTGCTCGGCGTATAATTAGTTGGTGTGATCTCGCCCTGTGTTTCAAGTCAATGTCTTTGCACCTCCTTTTATATTTTCGAATGGTTACAATCCGCAGTAGCACAAAACCAAGTCAGTAAATATGAAGATGATTCTACATACACTGTTGCTTGCCGCAGAGTATTGGCACAAACAAATTGTGTTTGGCTACTGCTTCCGTGTTTAGGGGCGAAGCCCCTTAGCAGCTCGGGTTTTCGGCGTCTCCTGTGCTCGTCGTCACCGCCATCTCATGAAGACCATGTCGTAAAAAAACACCCGGGCACTCCTTCCGCAATGCCTTGCTCTACACTGGAACGTGTACTAAAAGAAAAGGGTATAATGAATAAAAGCTGTCCAGGATAAACTCACAGGATTTAAAAATTTGTGTAACGCTTCTTTTACGCCTTAGAAATTATCTAGCCAAAGCAGAAGATGCTTGTAGACGGATTGTAATTTGTGTTACACTCAAATACCCAACGGCTTTCGACGCTAGGCCTGATCAGATTGCGTGGTCGGTTCAAGGAAGGAATTAATTTTTTGCTTCCCGGGCCTCGTTGATGCCCGAGGACGAGCGTGCTCGCGGCACGCGCAGTGATCGACCTTCTAGACTCAAACGTGTACCCAGAGAAGGCGCTGCTACAGTACTTTCTGGGAACTTCCCGCTAAATATTTTACGATGTAAACATCTCAGGTCCTTCAGCTGAGCAGCCACCGCCATTTTATGGTTACGTTTTAAAAACATTGCGAAATATCCAGTCTTTCTTGGCAAGCGTAAGTTTCAGGGAAAGTACAGCAATCGAAGTGTGCGAACAATTGGCAATAATTCAATTAGATAATCAACAGATACGAAGATCACGCGGCGTCCGTTGGCATCAGCTGGTTTCGGCAGTACTTCCGGCTTATGTTCGGAATTTCGGATGGTTACGTGGCTTAAGAAAAGCATTTTTGAGCAACTTGCGAAACCAATAACCTACAACGTTGAGCGCCAGAGCTTCCACAAACAGTATACGGGAAAGGAAACAGTAGTTGTCTGGGTAAAATTGGCAAGAGGAAGAACATGTACTGCAGGGGCTAATAGAGCTGCTCGAGTTTCCAAGCTCCCGTTTTCCGCGCGCGGTGGAAGAGGCGTAGGAGGAGAAGAAACAGTTTATTATGTTTCTATTGGTAAAGTACGCCCCATTCGAACATAATAATCCTTAAAATAAACTTCCTGCCAGTGGTTAGCTGACCAATCAGCCGTTTCGCATCGAGCTGCCGTTGATCGCCCGTAAAGCGTGCGTTCTGTGCAGGTGAGGACACGGGTGCCGTGAAAGGGGTTAATTTCATGCTTTACGGGTAAGTAGATTAGGTGAGATGCCTGCGATCGCTAAAAGAGGTGAATTGAACGTGCCAGCTTGAACGGCGCTAGCCGGGAACCCAGCGGGCTGGTTTTGATATTTTATTCTGCCCTTGTTTCTTCAAAAGCGGCGTCTCCTCAGCCCGCCATGCTCGCAGCCAGTTTGATGGCGTTTGAGACGCGGTAGCATGCCGAGACGCTGGTCGCTCGAGCATCTAAACGCGTTTCTCATTCGTTTCATTAAAAAACAAAAGTCGAAGGGAAACATTACCATAGCCGACATGTGCGCTGCCGCACCGCGCAACCGCCGCAAGCTATTTTGCTCGCGCTCGTCTGCGCCACCGCACAAGTCCACAGAGTAAGCACGCCACCGGGTATTTTACTATTGTGGGACGTAGTGGTTATGTCATGAAAAAGCAAAGGTGAAGCGTGTGAAAGAAACGCCAGCTTTATTTACACATTTTTCAACAAAAAACGCGTCGTTGCTTCTTGAACAAAAGCTGACATTGCTACGAAACGTGCGAACTTTAAGGTAACGCAAACTTTTATTCAGCATTTAGTGCCCATCTGCCTCTTTAATATAAAACTTCAGAGCCCTTTTGTCTAACCACCAAAATGGTTGACACGCGAGACTTCCTATCACTGCAAACTGAGGTGTATCAAAGAACACTCTTGTGGTACATGCGCTTGTGCTCGTGTGATTTGATACTTTGATTATGATGATGCCCTAGAAGTGTTTGGCACGGAAACACTAGGGGAAATGGGCCAGGAGTAAAGTGTGTTACTGTGCACCTGCGCTTTATATTCACTTGTTGAAATTTATTTTAAATTTATTTTAACCGCGGATCTCTTGTACAAGCCGCACGTTCGGTGTTGAAGGAAAAAAATACGTTAAAACACGCAGTGCTCGTGACCGCTTGCCTCCTGGCGGCTGCGAAGCTTTCGTTGGACGCGCAGTGGTCTTACCAAAAATAAACTGGCAAAAACAACGAGGAGCAATACAATACTGAGCGCTCGTTAGCGTGTGCTTCACAGCGACCGCCATGGCTTTAGGAAAAAAAACTCCAGCAAAAAATCGCTACCAGGCGCGTAATGCTTGGCGTGATGTACACGAAAATATCGAAGCATACCACGACGACTTTTACTAGCACAGTGCAAAGCCACCACGCAACATGTAAACAAACAATTTTAAATTTCTACATGTAGTGGTGATGTGTCCTTGAGTGTTCAAGTATAAACAAATCCAGTAGGTAGCACCAGCTTTGAACCGCAGCTTCGCTATGGTCCAAACCTGGTGCGACCTAGTGCAAGCTCCGCCAGTTGAGCTGGTGGAGGGAGAGTAAACATAATTAAAGAAAATGAGCCAAGGGATCGGTTTCTTCAGTCCAGGACCCTGTTAGAGCATCCTGGTGTCTCAGCCCGGTGGATCAGCCAAAGCTGAACTTCGAGGTTCGAGCTGGCCAGTTCTCTCTCCGACTGCTCAACCGAGGGGGTTACAAATTTGAGGGGTTGAGCCGGCCCTCTCACATCATGTGGCACAGAGTGCAGGCCGCTTTGCAGAATCGACACCGTGGGTCGTATATCGTAGGCCAGTTGAAGTGCAGCTTGGTCGGATTGGGAAAGCTGTTCGTTTGCAGGAGACACCAATAGCACTCTTCTTTCTTGATGGGAGTGGGGCGTCCCGGAAGGAGAGCAGCCGGGCTAGCCTATAGTATTGCGTGACCTCCAAGAGTGATGTTAAAGAATCCTTCGTCTCTAGCCAACTCTCTCATGGCGCTCAGCAGGTTAGACCTCGAGCAGTCGCGTGGGCAAACACATTACCTCAGAGAGAATTGTGAGCCGGTGTCTAGACTATCGGTACCCTTTTCTTCTGAGGGTCCTGGCTCAAAATCTTTATTGCGGTGCGTGAGATGCGGCCTTGGAGGTAGATCCGACAAGCTGACTGAGAGTCCGTTATGATTACTTCCGCAGGTGTCTGCGTTATCTCCATTGCTATAGCCACCTCATCGGCCTGTCGCGCACTAGCTTTCGTGAGAGTCAGGCTCGTGACGTGACTGTCTATCTTCGTTACGGTCGCCCCCATGGCTCCGCGTCTTCCATAATCTGCGGCGTTCGTGTAGTAAACTTTTTCGTTATAGCCACAATATTTCCCGAGGGCTATAACTCGCACCTCTCCCCGTCCCTCGTGGAACTGCAGGTGCATATTTCTTGGCAAGGGGCCACTATGGTGTTTCGGCGTAGTTCGCCAGGGATATTTTCCGTGGATTTTAGAGGGCGATCAGGGATGTTCATTCCTAGTCTCAGTAGAAGGGACCTGCCCGCATCCGTCCTTGCTGGCCAGTAGCGCTGACTGAGCAGGTGGCCCTCAATCAGCTCCTCCACAGTGTTGTGAAGCAAAGCTTGAGGAAACAGTTGCTGAATCTGTACGGTGGAAAACCTAGCTCCTGTTTTAACACCTTTCGCAAGAACATATCGAACTTCCTCTTCTTCGTCTCAGTAAAGCATATGGCGTGACAAGTTTACCCTTGAGATGACGAACGCCAGGACAGGTCTAAGTGTGTCCGCCTCTTTCATGCCTCTTTCTTTGACCGTGATCCGACTAAGCATGTGAGGAATCTGCTACTTGTGCGTTCTACAGTCCTTATCATCGAGGTGTTTGAGCAATCTGCTTGGAAAAACATGCTTTTTGATTTGTGGAGACAGGAAGATGGTACCAACGTCCAGCATCATCTGTATTGGAGGCACATCGGCTGGCCTGTCGCCTTTACTGTGCACTAGGAGGACTTGCGATTTTTCTGGGGCGCACGGGAGCCCACAGTTCTTAGCGCACTTGTTCACGCCATCAGCCGCCATTTGGAGGGGGTCCTGCATCTGCCCGACGAAACCCACACTGGTCCACACTGCGATATCGTCAACGTAAAGACCACGGTGTAAGTCGGGGATTGACGCCAGTTGTTCAGGCAGGTCGATGAGGGCAATATTGAAAAGAAGAGTGCACAGGACCGCTCCTTGGGGCGTGCCGCCTCCACCCTGTGCAAGTGGGTTTTGTTTGAAAGTCTCCAAACTTGAGTGGCTTGACGTCCGGAGGAAAAGTCCATGACGTAGGTGCATGTTCGGGTTCCACACCCGAGTTCATTGAGATTACTCAGTATGGCTTCTTGAGTAAAAGCCCCCTTTTATATCCAGCTCCAGGATGGCCTTTGGTATATGTCTATTGGCGCTATCTATGATGTCCTCCTTCAGTTGCAGCATTATATCTTGCGTAAGTCCCGAATTCACGGCGCTGGTACAAGTGCTAGCGGTTCTGGCATGCTACTAACTCGTGTCGGGGCCAACTAACATGCGCCAAGCGCGCGCAACACGATCATCGAACTGACAACTGTCCTTCAACTGAACTCCTTCTCTACATCAATTGTCAAGGACCTCACACGCCTATTCGCGAACGTTCGAGAAGTTCAAACTAGAAAAAAAGTCTTAAACATCAAGGTAACCGAAAACATACCTAGCCAGAGGCACGAAAAAGGTTTGCCTCTTTCCTCCTGGGTACGCCGACGCAGCTCGCTGGGGGGCGGAGCAGTGTCCGATTTCGGTGGGGACTCAGCACCGAGAGGTGGTCTTGGTCTCCCCGTCTTCCCCCCTTGGTTGCCTCAGACAGCCCAACCAGTCACCACAGCGCTCGTAGAGTCAGCAGCGCCTGTGGTGTCACCAGTCACCGTCAGGACCGATGCCCCTCCGGCCCCTGCTTCCTCAGCCTCCTTGCTTCCACTGGAGACTCCGGAGGCGATGGACACCGGGGGTGCCGCATCGGCTCCCAACCCTGCCGCACCACCAGTTCCACCTGTGGTGCTCCCGACCACTTCGGTGGTAGCGGGTCTAAAAACAGACGGCACCAGAACGGTAGCCAAGCCCAAGGGGCCTGGTCCATCGGGCACCCCTAACACATACGAGGATGAGATGGACGTAGTACCGCTCTTGTTTTCGTCGGAGTGAAAGGAACGGGTGCCGGCATCCAAACCTCTTGAGAAACCTAAAATAGCCCCTCACAGAGTCCAAGCCCCGAAAGTCGATACATAAACAATACACTCCAGTAACTGCGAACACTTCATAATTGGAAGACAAACCATAATGCAATCGAACTGCAGAGGCCTTCTTAAATTCTTGACGTTGTGTAAAAACTACTGAATGCTAAACAGCCAAGTGTAATGTGCGTTCCGGAAACACATTTGAATTCCAAACACACAAATTTCTTGAGTAGTTACATGGTATTTAGAAACTACACAGATGGCTGCACACACTTTTGTGGCGTTGTGGCCATAATCGCCCGGAAATTCTCAGCACACCACCCTGTCACTTAGAACACTGTCATGGAAGCTGTAGCAATCCGCACAACAATATTTATTAGTACGATAACGGTATGCTCTATATACATTCCTCCCGATCTTGCACTTTACAGCCCCTACTTTGAGGCGCTGGTTGACCAGCTGCCTGAACCATATACCCTTACAGGTGACCTCAATGCACACAATTCATATTGGGGCTCTTCTCGCATAGATGCACTAGAAGTTTTTAACGTCCTCTGGAGCATGCCTTTTCAGCAAGAAACAGCCTACATACCATAACGTAGGATACAACACACACTCTATTCTTGACTTGGCTTATGGCTCCGTAGATTTTTTCCATGTCTTGACTTGGGTATGGGCACGGACTCATATGGTAGTGACCACTTCCCCACCTCACTAACTTATATAGACCCAAGCAGTCCACCTTCCCAAAACAGGTTCAATGAAGCTAGGGCTAGCGGGAATACATTTACAAAGACATCCGAACTACACTACACTACTAGAAGACACCTACACATTGAAGAAGCTTCCAAATTACTGAGGGCGCACATCCTCGACGCCACCGAACAGTATATTCACCACTCATATGTTGCCCCGCGCAACCAGAGGAGGCCGTCGTGGAATGAGGACTGTAGGCGGGTGAAAGAAGCCCAGTACAAGGCGTGGGGTACCGCACGCCTTGGTCGGCACCACAAGTCGAGTAACATCCTCCTTTTCAAACGTGCAAAAGCGTTTGGAAAACGTGTGCGCCGCGAGGCAAAAAGATATAGTTGGCACTTATTCATAAGATCCATAAACTCATTCACAGACACACGCATGGTATGGACACGTATATGCAAAGTCAAAGGACAACTGACACAGAGCCTGCCGCTGGTCAGTACAACAGGAGACACACTGGAAGACCAGGCTAACATTCTCCACAACACTTTGAACTCGTGTCCAGTTCAGTACACTACACGAAAACTTTGCTGAAGCATAAACCATCTTGTAAAAAGAAGTACCTATGCAACAACAATAAATCACAGGCTTCTTACAACTCCTTGTTTTAACTACATGAGCGCACGTCGGCTCTCAGCACATGTAAACACTCAGCTCCAGCCCCTGACAACATTACGTACACAATGATGCAACACTTACGCTCACACACACTTGAAACACCCCTTCAGCAAAGTCTGGCTTTCGGGGCAGCTTCCAAATTCTAGGAGGGAGGTTATAGTTGTAGCTTTTCTGAAAGAAGGAAAGGACCCTTCCTCTTCCGCTACCTTTCGGCCCATTGCCCTGACAAGCTGCCTGTGCAAGCTTTTTGAGAAGATGATTAAGAGGAGGCTTGTGTAATTCCTGGACTTCAATGGTCTTGTCAAGAGCTCCACCAACGATCAACCTGTTGCGTTAGAATCCCACGTAAATGATGCCTTCATTAAAAAATAGTTCTGCATTACAATCTTCTTTGATATAGAAAACGCCTATGACACGGCATGGTGATACGTCACTTTCAGTGACTTGAAGTCATTCGTTGTTTCGTGAACATGCTCTACACCCTTTCTAGCTACATGTCTGAACGAAGTTTTTGTGTAAGAATTGGTAGTGCACTTTCTAATGTACATGTTCAGGAAAATGGCATGCCTCATGGCGGCGTTTTGAGCTGCACACTATTCATAGTGAAGATGAACTCGCTCCATAAGGCATTGCCACCAAACATTTCTTGTTCAGTTTATGTAGATGATTTCCAAATTTCTTTTAAATCATCTAATACGTCAATCTGTGAACGTCAAGTCCAGTTAGGCGTTAACAAAGTTACTGACTGGACGAGGACAAACGGTTTTAAACCGAACACCGGAAAAAGTACTTGCGTTGTGTTCACCCGAGTGCATGAGATCTATGTGGACCCTGACATTACTATAAAACGCGGTGATTCCTGTTAAAAAGAAGCACAAGTTTTAGGCCTAATCTTCCACAACAAACTAACATTTCTTCCACATCTGAAAACGCTGAAGCAAAAATGCCTAAAAAGTATGAATATCCTTAAAGTCGTCTCCCACCAATCGTACGGTGCAGACAAGCAGGTCCTCCTGCGTCTTTATACTGCACTGGTAGGATCGCGCTTGGACTACGGCAGCGTCGTGTATGGGTCGCCAAAGAAAACGGCACTTAAAAAGCTTGACCCGGATCTGCATTTGGGGCCTCACCTTGCTTGTGTCATCTTTTGCACCAGCCCTGTTGAAAGCCTGTATGCGGAGTGTCGCAAATGATCCCTGTGTCACCAGATCATACACTATGACTTGTTCCATGCCTCTAAAATCATGTCTCTGACAAATGACCCTTTTAAATCTACCATTTATGACGCACCCTCACAGCAGCTCTTTTTGAACCGTCCATCTATTCCCATGCCGTTCACTCGCAGGGTGAGAGCAGAAGCTGCTGAGCCAGCAGTGTCATTTTCACACATCCGCAAGACGCCGATCATTGGTTTTATTGCACCAGGGCAACTCTGGGCTGTTTCTTGTGACATGTCCTTCCTGCAATTCGCCCAAAACAGGGCACCAATGGCAGCTGTTAGGCCGCATTTCCTCTTCCTGCTGGAGAAGCACCAGTGTGCAGAGTTTTACCGCGATGCTTCAAAGAAAGCTGATGCTTTGTTGTGTGCTGCGCAGAGACCTAAATTTAACGTGGGAAAAAGAATGAACCCCCACAACCGCATTTCTACGCCTGAAGCACACGGTATTTTACTTGATTACATCACATTGTCCAACATGAAATTTTAAAGTCCATAGTGTACAAGAATTTCCTTAGCATTGTACGTGTACTTTTGTCCAGAAAAAGGCTCAACAAATTATGTAATCAATCTTGTTTTAAGGCCTTTATGTCGGCACACGCCTCATGTCTTGAAATAACAATATGTGGTGCTCCTGGTCACTGTTAAATAGCTACACTCTTGAACGCAATAGACAGAGCAACAGTGCCGTACACAGACATGAAACCACATATAAGACACCAACTTAGCAACACATGACAAACACACTAGAGTGAACAGACACATAACAACTTACTTGTAATAAAACCACACTTGTGATCCTACACTACGGACTTACGCAACAGACACATTGAAGTTACCTTAGCTAGGTTGCGGATAGGGCATACACATGTAACACACTCACACCTGCTCAGTAGCTCACGACCCGTGTGTCGCAGGTGTGGGGAGGGCCTATCCGCAGTCCACATCCTAATCACACGCAAGGCACTCGACATAGAAGGCAGACACTACAAGGAACTATACAGACAACACATTCAGCTACAGCCTTCCTTCTTTTTCGGTGACCATGCCATGATTTCTGTGCAACGCGTTTTTAAATATTTGTCTGATGTTAACATTCTAAACATCATTTCCTATTATTCGTAATCAAAACTGGTCCTATGCACCAGCCATCACTATTGCTTTTAATTGATTTTACTGTTATTCTGGCTTACACAGTTTAGTAGCCACTGTTTTGTGCTCTACACTTTTGTTTGGCACTCTTTGCCCTAGCTGCCCTTGCGCCAAAAAAATTCAATTTGCTTCATCATAATCAGCTTCTTTTCTCATCCTGTTGTCTGCATCTTTGGCGCATAACTACGTCTCGGCATGTCATTCTGCTCGTTATTGTCGTCTGTCTTGCGTCGCTTCTCGGCTCCCTTGCTTGTTTGCGGGGTATTGGTTTAGTCTGCGAAGCAACCTGATTGATTGCAGTTCTGAGGATCGCCATTTCTTTCTTAAGGGCTTCTACTTGCGACTGCAGCTTATCGCGTACCTAATATTTGGGTTTATGGGTTGAGCAGTGGGAAAGACTACTTGACACCAGCTCAGCTGTGACGTTCGGGAAGCTTTTGCCCTTTTGCCCTCCGGGAAACTTTTCTCTCTGTTAGCACATACGCCTGGTGGGGTCCTGGATATTGAGCGGGATCTGGAACGGTATAGCGTCTCGTGCCTGGAGCCTTCAGGTCTATGTTTGCAGCAGAACGTCAATCGCCTCTCTATTGCGTTTGTGTATCTGTCCAGCGACAGCCACTAGCTGCGAGGGTGAAGCGAGATGATAATCTCAGTCTTGACCCGTCGTTACACAATATGAAGTGTTCACATATGCACTTCGATACTCCTCTTCAGCCACTTGAATGCTCTTTACTCTTCTCTACAAATTGTCTACAAATTTGTATCATTCATACGCCGCTGTCTAGAATGTAAATTCGTTAGAGCCAATTATTATTATGAATAGCGAAAGACACTAGATAAAGTCATTTCTTTCAAGCTTTCTTTTGAGTCTTTTCGAAAATTATGTAAAGTTGTACAATTAAAACGACCAATTTCATTGAGTTCGGCTATTATGTTATTTTCGAAGATACCAGGCGTACTTATAGGTTGGTCCGACGCCACACTTTTTATTTGTGTTACGAATGTTTTCTTCGGATATTTCTGTTTATTTTTCTGTGTTTGGTGGAGCTTTAATAAACGCCTATTTGTGATTTTGTCAATACAATTGTATAAAAAATTAGTTTTTAAAATTTTCTTTTTCTTTTTCGTTTTAAAAATTCTATGCGACCAAACATCACCATTTGCAATTGCATAAAGGCGTTGCTTCCACCAAATATAAATTTCTGAAGAAATGCAGGGCGTTGCACTGTTCGCTTATTTTGGCTATTTTTATTCATAATTTGGGGCGTTTTTACGCGGATTTTGTTCATTTATTGTTCGATTTCTTGGCGCATGCGTAAGGTGCATATTCTTGCACTCGATTTTGTCGGATTATTTTAGTGAAAATTTCTGTTTTTTTCTCTGTCATTTTTTTCTCAAAACTCTGTTCAACAATAATTTCTACTGAAGCGTTTATACCAGTTACAGGTGTTACTTCCACCGAATCTATATGTTTGCGAAAATGTAGTGCCTTAAACGGTTTAATAACTTTCGCTATCGGTTACTGATATTAGGGGTGTTTTTTGTGGAATTTTTTCGTTCACTTTTTGGTTTTGTGAGTAGATGTATAGGAAGCATATTTGGGATACGTTAAGATAATTATTCTGAAAATTTTATTTTTGGTTGAGAGGGCCAGGGCAGCCAGCGCGCGCTAGAGATTTCCGATCAGCATCAGCATCAGCATGTCAAGGTCGTCGTGTAAAGCTTTCACTAACTCTTGTACTTTTGTATTTTTTCTGGTTGTATGGATTCTCAAATTCTTCCTCGATCAGGTTGTCTCCATTTACGCTATTCTAACGAAGAAAGGTGTTGTGTTCAACAAATTTGCATTTTTGTGGAAAGGCAGAGTGCTACAAGGTTTGCTGATGCGAGGGAAAGTTTGACATCCACTTGAGGTTACAAGGTGTGCTCCGTTCCTTTTCCCTATTTTGTTTTCATATTTCAAACATTCTTTTCCTGATTACCTTTTTATTTGACGGTTTTGAGGGAGATGTATGAGATGCATATTTTGGGTTCCTTGGGACCATTTTTGAAACAATTTATTTTTGGTTTTTTTTTGTTGCTTCAAAGTTCTGTTGGATCAATGAATACCATTTGTGCTGTTGTAACAATCGTCTTTCGTGTTTCTCCGGCAGATGTGTTTCTTATGCTAAAAATAAATTTTTGCGGAAATGCAGGATGTTATATGGTCCTGGATCTGTGGGTAGTGAGCAAAACATTCCATGCATAAAAATGCGGAACATTCCGCCGACCATTACGAAGCTCTTTCATTTTGCTGAGCTTTACCCGAACGCAAACGTGTCGTATAAGTCGTTCGAGCAATTATTCGGCGATTGCCGGGAGTGTTTGCGTTCTTAGATAGCTACTCGTCCTTCCGGAAAGCAAACCACGCCTGGGCTACCTATCCACGCTAGAAGGTCAACTGCCCAACAAGAGCTAGCCATCGCACTTGCCACGTGGTAGGACGCGAGTGAAGACACTGATTGGCTGTCGGGGCTTGCCACAGCGCGACGCTCTTGCGCACCCGCTTGCACCAGCTGCGAGCCCCCAGCAAGGTGTCGGACCGATGAGCGCATGGCAAAAGTGGGCACTGCCAAGTCTCTTTACCTGGGCAATTTTCCGAGTGGCTCTTTGCCAAACCCATTAAGTGCATCATCATCGTCGCCGTCATTAGAATACGTGGATAAGTTGGCTCTTCCGCCACCGGTTTCGGTGTACGCAACTACTGACAGCGCAATCAAGCACTACAAGCCTCTGCTGAGAATGTGCCCTTTTCATATACTTTATGTCTTTTTGTTTGCACAATTTCATTGCTCTGGACGAGTTGTAAACGATACAATTATTATCTCGTTCCGCAGTAGATTACTTGTGAAGCACGCAAAGTTAGTTGTTATTTGCTGGTTATGACGGCGAAGATTACCACAACAACCCGGCTGACAATGCATAGTAAATATTTAGAGTTCTTATCAAAATCATAATTGCTCTACAATTTCAGCCTAAATTTATTTTCGTAATAAAACATTTTTCAATAAATGAGAGATTCAACATAGAAAAATAAAGATTGCTCTCTTAGACGAAATATTTCTCTTAGGAACACTGACAACATCTACGCTAACGTGTCATCTTCCACTAAAGGGACAACGGACGACAGAATCACTTTCAAATCGTCGCCTCTCACTACACCCCCACGTAAGTAGCCACTAAATTTTTTTGTTATGTTGAATAACATTTGTTCATGAGTTTCTGCCGCGTTATTTACCGAAGGATAATATTTCGGTACCCCGCGGCCAAAACATCGTTTGTGTTAACAGCAGAGCTGTGTACACCGAGCTTTGTCCATGCACAGACCCGAAAACGCTTGAAGCCTCAATAACAACGTGTGGTTTGGGAGCTCCGGAAATCTAACCCAGTACCATTACTCCATGCAACTGGCAACCTAATCACCGGGCCGCCCCAGACGCCCGAGAAGTACTGGATAGTAGTGGCAGAGAAGTTAAAGAAAGAAAACGCTTCCAGTGGTCGAAAGTAACCTGGGTCCCTCGTGTTACAAAACCGGCGTCTGTACGATTGAGATATTATAGCATTCCGGGCGCACAACATCTCGTTTGGTTTCGCCGTGCGGGCGTTGGCTTGGGACTTGAACGCGGGTTCCAGCACATCACGGGCAACCTTGGGAGAGATGTCAAAGTCATAGGAAACATTCCGCAGCAAATTTTGAGATGAATGTGAGATGCGATTGCCGGGTCTCCCATGAAGGGAAAGGGCCCGCCAGCTGTGCGTTATTCAGCCATGCACCACTAGTAAAATCTGCGCGAATTTCCCCTATTTATTTTCCTCGTTTCTTATTATTCTTCGGAAATGTAACTCTTCCCGCACAAAGGTTTCTTCGAAAGGCGTAATGGCTAAACTCTTAAACCTTAGCGACCACAACCACCTTTAATGATTAAACAGTTTTATCAAAAGGCGGTCACTCAATGTGATGTTGAACTATCACAGCCACGCTGGTTTCAATGAAGTGGTTTAGGAGGGAGAGTTTTAGGAAACACTTACTGTAGCTTTTGCCGAGCATTCACGGTAAAGGTGGCATTGCTGCAGGGTGCTTTGTTGCCAATACACACTTATTCCTAAATGAGCGGTCTGCAATAACCCTACCGAAAACCAAAAGAGGAAACATACCGCGCGAAGTGTAGTAACTTCGCTGTTCTGTTCAGTTACGTAAAACAAGTTTAGTGAGGTTAGGAAAGGCATTAAAGAGAGAACCTCGTGTGGAGGCCTCTTTAAAGGGGCCCAGAATCTTCTTCCTTGGACCAGGCCCTGTCGATAAGCCGGCGATGGTTGTCCAAGGCCTCGCTGGGCAGTGTGGATTCCATCTTTTTGTGAGTAACGCGTGATATTGTTCCCGGTTTTCCATATAACTCGGCTGTTACATATTGTCACGTGCCAGTCTGTGGGATAAGAGCATTATCAAGTAGGACGGACATGCTAATGCCCCGCGTGGGTACGTGCTGTGTGGTGCTGCACAGCCGATGACAACGAAGGAGCGCATTGGCTAGCGGCTGGTGTGCTCTGTTCTTGGTAGCCATATTGCTAGCCACCAAATGGTTTTCCTTGTATGTTTCCCCTGACAAATTAGGCATCTCGCCAAATAAATAGCTTTCCCCTCCGTCTTCACCAAGACATCTTCCCTGTGTCCCTGTTTGAAAGGACGCAACATTGATGTAGGGTGCTTCCAATGCCCCGAACGCCCCCTGACGTTAGTCCCGAGAGACCTTCGCCCGTCCACACTCCGGTTCATTGGTGTAGCCGCCTCAAACGTGGTCTTCGTCCAGAACAGGGCCTTCTCGTGGAGTCTGCATCAAGGAGGCACGCCTCCCAGCCAGATGTAATGGCGCAGGCGATGCCTACTACGGTGACGTTTCAGCACCCCCCGATCCCACCCACTTCCACGGAGAGGCTTGCGAAGATGTTGAGGACTTGCTTGAACAGTTCGAGCGTGTTGCTGCATTCAAGCAGTGGAATGCTACCCAAAAGCTCCAGCGAGTAAATTTTTCACTTGAGGACAGTGCAAGAATCTGGTTAAAGAATCGGGAAGCAAGCCTGCGCACTTGGGAAGACTTTCGTCGCGAGTTTCAAGTGAAATTCGCGAATTACGACCGCCGTGAACAAGCAAAACATCTTCTGGAAGCACAGACTCAGAATCCCAACCAAAGTGTGGCTATGTTAGCGGAGGACATGGCCCGTCTGTTCAAGCGAGCCGACCACACATGGCAGAATGCGAAAAAATACGCCATCTTATGCATGGCGCAAAATAACAGCTTTTCGCCAGTGCCGTCCGAAATGCCCCACGTACGGTCCAAGAATTCATCCGCGAGGGTACTGCCATTGAGAGGGCACTACAACAGCGTTCCCGACAATACGACCGCATGGGCGCCAAAACATCGTCGAACATCTCTGCTGTCATGGCCACGGATGAGGATAACCGCCTTGGGGATCTCATCCGCGCAAGGCTGAGAGAAGAACTCGCTGAGTGCGGCATCCTCTCGTCGGGACACATACAGGACTCCGTCACCGACATAGTGGGCGATGAAATTCGCAACGCTTTTTTCCTACCAGCAGTGCATAAAGCGTCCCCATGCCCAGTCTCCTGCGCCACGGCTCTCACTGCCCAGGCTCCCGCCGCAACCATTAGGCCTGCCACGCCGCCCCTTCCATACCACCCGCCACAACCAGCCGATTGCTGGCCACAACAACCAGTCCCTCTTATTGCCCAAGAGCAGTTTCGTCCTAACTCTTCGGTCCGTCCGCACAATACTATCGTCCTTAGGTACGCAAGACCGACCTTTGGCGAACTCCCGACAACCAGCCGCTGTGCTATTACTGTGGCGAATTTGGGCACATTTATCGCCGGTGCCCTTACCACGAAATTGGACTGCCTGGATTCCTACCCAATGTTGTTCGGCCCCAATTCGGAGAAAGATCGGTCGCCATTTTTGACTACCTCACCGAGCGTCGAGCTACCGCACCACTCCGTGGGTCGCGTTTGCCGTCCCCAACTCTCTGAGGTTCGCCCAGCCACCGCAATCGTGGAGGGCCACCTACCCGGGCGGTCTCCAACGCCAACACGGGGAAACTAGATGACGCAACCTTGGGAGCAAGGTTGCCAGTAGTCGAAGCTCCCAAGACCTCCCTCTACCGCCAGTAGTTGGGAAACCGGCAGCCCAAACCTTAGACGTCGACGTGAACGTGCGGCCCAAACTTAGGTTTTCTCGACGGACACGAAATGACCGCATTAGTGGACACCGGGGCGGACTACTCGATAATTAGTCGGGAACTCTCTGACTGGCTCAGAAAGGTCAAGACCCCATGGGACGGACCTCAGATTCGGACTGCCGGGGGTCACCTAATGGTGCCTGTTGGAAAATGTACCGCGAGGGTACGCATTGGCGACTCGGACTTTGTCGGTACGTTCGTCGTCCTTCTAGGGTGCTGCAGAGAGCTCATTATAGGAATGGACTTATTGCGTGATCATGATGCGGTAATCGACGTCGGCGAAGGCTTTGTGAGTTTTTCTACGAAAAATAACACATTAGAACGTACCGGCAACCAACCCCCACACCTGCGAATTGTCGGCGAGAAAGTTAGCCTACCACCAAGGGCCTCATGCTTGGCTACGTTAGGTATGATGACCTATTAAGCGGCCCTGGTATTGCGGAGGTCCTAAGTCCCATTCTTCTGGAAAGTGGGATCGCCATTGCTAGGAGCCTGTTGACGCTAGCATGTGGTGAACAGAGGTCCTGCTAACAAACTTTACCAATGAACGTCGACGAGTCACCAAGGGAATGCCGGTTGCCGTCTTCGAAGACATCGACAACGCAACCGACTGCTTCGTTCTTTAGAGTAAAGCGTCAGCCGTGGTGCCAAATAAGCTCGTAATCGTCGTTAACCGCAACCTCCTGCCAACTGAGCAACACCAGCTTTCTGAGCTCTTAAACAGTTTCCGGGACTGCTTTTCGTCGACGTCGGGCATCCGCCAATCCCAGTTGGTCAAACACCGAATAATTACTGCCGCAAATGAAAGACCGGTTCAGCAGAACCCTACCGAGTGTCTGCAAAAGAATGTGATGCGATAATGCAGCAGGTGTTCCAGATCCTAGACGACGACGTCATTCAGCCATCGACAAGCCCCTGGGGGTCACCCGTCGTCATGGTCAAAAAAGAAGGATGGCAGCTTGAAATTCTGCGTCGAGAATCGCAAACTGAACCGAGTAACCAAAAAAGATGTGTCCTCTTCCTCTGCCGAGAATAGACGACTCACTCGATCGATTACGACATGCCCGCTACTTTTCGTCAATGGACTTAAAACGCGGATACTGGCAAATTGAGGTCGATGAGCGTGACCGTGAAAAGACCGCATTTGTTACTCCTGACTGGCTTTAACAGTTCAAAGTCCTTCCTTTTGGTTTGTGCTAAGCGCCTGCAACTTTTCAAAGAATGATGAACACGGTTCTGTCTGGCTTGAAGTAGCAAACGTGTTTGGTATACCTAGACGACGTCGTCGTGTATTTTAGTACCTTTCAAGAGCACTTGGAGGGATTCACGTCCGTTCTTCAGGCTATCCGATCTGCCGCACTGACACTAAAGCCAGAAAAATGCCACTTCGGGTATGAAGGGCTACTATTTATTGGTCACGTTGTCATTCGAGCCGGCGTATGCCCGGGTCCTGATAAACCTGATGCCGTGTCAAATTTCTGCACCCCTACCGACAAAAAGAGCATTTGGCGTTTTCTGGGGCTGGGCGCTTATTATCGAAGATTCATAGCGAACTTCTCCCACATTTCGGCCCCACTCACTCGCCTCACACGTGACGACGTTGCTTTCATCTGGAGTGATTTTACACGGATGCCAGCAATGTGGGGCACGGCGCTGTTCTCGTCCAGTGGCAAGACGGCGCCGAAAAAGTCATCGTCAACGCCAGCGGAACACTATCACGGCCGAAAGCAACTACTCGGCCACCGAGAAAGAGTGCCTTGCTGTTGTTTGTGCCCTCCTCAAATTCCGACCCTACATTTATGGGCGTCATTTTACCGTCGTGAGCGACCACCATTCCCTGTGCTGGCTCACGAACCTTAAGAACCCTACTGGCCATCTTGCGCGATGGAGCTTAAGGCTCCAGGAATTTGCCATGACCATCGTACACAAATCCGGCAAGCGGCATTGCAGACTGCCTTTCAAGAACTCCCGTCGGCCTTCCCCCCGCCGATGCCGACGATAGCGACGATGCCGCGCTAATCGGTGTTCTGGAAGCACCCACCATTTTGGAGCAGCAGCGCGCGGATCGAAACTACGATCGCTGTTTGGTTTGATTTTTTAAATGCGAATGCATTTCTTAGTCGAGTCATGTCAGGCGCCGTGCGGCGTCCACGCGCCCGCATGTGTTATCTCTCCGCTCTCACCCCCTCTCCCATAGCAACAGCTGCGAACGCATGCGGTCCTCCCCCCTAGCAACCGGAGCAGGTGGTGCGGGCGGATCAGCGGCGAGTGAGTGGAGAGGAGGAAGGAGCGCGCTCGGGTGTGTGAGGGCGCTCGCATCGCGGGAGCTCGCCGGAGCTCCCGCGTGTGTGGGAGAGTGTAGGCGAGGGTAGGCGCGGTGCTTCGGTGCTTCTCCTCTCGACGCTCGCCCCACTCTCCCACGCCCGCATGCTTCTCAAAGACCCTTTGACTGTGCACTTTACCGACCACAAGGCAGTGATCGTGGCCGTCAAGTACAACGACAACACAAACAGGTGTTAAATAAATGGTTACGCTACAAATCACCGTCTCCTCATTAATTATAAATTCCGCGCACTCTCGCGCAAAAGAAATGCATTCGCATTTCCTCACGATTCCCTTCGGGGAGGTGGGATGAATTTTTTTCAAAGCTACACTACCGTCGTGCCGAAGGCATTTGCCAGAGGACTGTCCTCATTCTGTCTGTGGAGCAACGTTCTTTATATGAGAAATTTCGTATCGAGTGGGAGTAACTACCTGCTTGTCGTACCCAACCTTCTCAGGAATGAAATCTTGCAGGTCTGTCACGCAAGCCTAGCGCCGGTCACTTCGCTTACACACGTAGGCTGGCGCGGATCAAGCAAAAGCACTACTGGCCGAAGCTATCGGCAACCGTACGGCAGTATGTACGAACTTGCCGGGACTGCCAGCGACGGAAAGCACCACTCGGCCGGCCAGCCGGACTTCTGCAGCCCGTTCAGGTTCCTAGGACGCCTTTTGAACAAGTTGGCGGCGAGTTGCTCGGCCCCTTTCCAACTTCCACAACTGGGAACAAATAGATAGCAGTCCCCACGAATTACTTAACCAGGTATGCCGAAATGAAGGCGCTTCAAGGGGATTGAGCGCTTAAGGTTGCGCAGTTTTTTCTAACAAGAATTGTGCTGCGGCATGGCGCACCCGCAGTGCTGATTACCGACCGTGGAACGGCCTTTACGGCGCAACTTCTGCAAGAAGTGTTGAGATTGAGCGGCAGGTCCCACCGAAAGGCCAGCGCGTATCACCACCAGACTAACGGCTTAACAGAACGTCTGAACCGAACAATCGCCGACATGCACAGTATGTACGCCGATGCGAAACACAAGACGTGGGATGCAGTTTTTCCTTACATAACGTTCGCGTATTATACGGCCCAAGAAAAGACGACGCAAATGACGCCATTCGCACTTGTCTAGGGTAGGGAACCTTCCACAATGTTTGACGCGATGCTGCTACCCGATACCCACGACGACCAAGACGGCCCCCTTCACGAGTTTGTGCGTAGCGCCGAAGAAGCACGCGCGCTGGCATGCGAGCGAATACAACAGCACCAGCATTGGACACCGCTCGCTACAATCTTCGCCACCGACATGCAAGCTTCTCCCCTGGGCACCAGGCCTGGGTGTGGACTCTGTTAAGCACCGGGGACTCTCGGGAAAACTTATGCGGCGTTACTTTGGCCCGTACATGATGTTACGACAGCTTGTTACCGACGAGGTCGCTCCAACCAGCCTAAGCGCCGCAGGACGTTCCCGATCTCGCCCAAAAATTGTGCATGTGGTCTGCATGAAAAAACTCCCACCTCCACTCGCGGGAACCCCTGTGTAGATGCGACGCATAGGCGGAGCGGCGAAGGGACCGCGTTTTATAGCGCGCATATTGTTGAGGGGACTGCGTAAGCCGGCCCCAGTCTATGACGACGTTGGCGTACTTGTAAAGCGGCGTGGACTCTAGGTGTTTGAGCCAAGCTTGCATGTTGCTTCGCCGGAGAACGGCACGCCGGTTATATGCGCAGCGCGCGCGAAGGAGAGAAAAACCGCGGAAGAGAGAGTACTGCACATGCGCTGGCCCAAACACGTCTGCCGCGGCTATGACGCAACTTGCCGCGGCTATGACGCAACACAATCCAACACAATCCACTTTAATCCAATCCAAACCAAATCCAATCCAATCTAATCCAAGCGAAGCCAAGCCAAGCCAATCCAATCCAAGCCAATACCATCTAATCCAACCAATGCCCCTCGCGAGAGAGTGTTCGCTATCGGAGAGGAGAGGGGGTGAGCGGCGGAGAGCGCAGCTGGCGCGGAGAGGAGAATGCCGACGACGACACCGGAAGGACAAGGAGAGTGAATGAAAATACTTCTCGCGATGATCACACAATGCATCTAGCAGCGGACTACATTTCGCGCGCATAACTGTAGCATCCAGTCGATGCTCGGAGGAGAGGGGGTAATGTCACGTGCCAGTCTGTGGGATGAGAGCATTATCCAGTAGCACGGACATGCTCATCCCCCGCGTGGGTACGTCCCGTGTGATGCGGCGTAGCCGAGGACGACGAAGGAGCGCGTTGGATAGCGGCTCGTGTGCTCTGTTCTTGGCCGCCATAGTGCTAGCCACCAACCGGTGTTCTCTGTATGTTTCCCCTGACAATTTGGGCACCTCGCCTAATAAATAGTTTGCCCCTGCGTCTTCGCCAAGACAACTTCAATGGGTCCCTGTTTGACAGGACGCAATAATATGGTAATGAAAACGGTGACTTTTTCGTCCATTTTATAACTGTCCTCCATAAATCTCTCTGGAAGCATAAGCGCCACCCTTGTTTTGTGGAAGAATGTGTTTGTATTTTTCTCTGTGTTTGTGCATCATGCATCTGCCATGTGAGGCGTGGGTAGTGTGTTCCTTCCACGTTTTTTTGTAGCGTGAGCTACACTGGCTGAGGTTGAACAGTTTCACGTGGCTCCTGGAGAGTCGTGCTGCGCATGCGCGAGGAGCAGTGATGTCACATGGCTCGCAGAATGTTGCTCGCGGCCCGGCGTCTCTCACACACCCTACGCACCCGGCGTCTTCGCCGACCTCCGTTCGGCACGTGGCGGCCCGCTCCATTTGATGATCCTGTGAGGGGTGGCCGGGTGTGGAACCGATGGCTCGTGCTTCGCACCAACACCAGCGTGCGCCTATGGAACCAGCTTAGCTCTGGGGCAATTGGTGACGCTGCGCCAGAGCCGCTTTAAAAACATACATCTTATTTATTGAGTATACACTGTGTGTGTCATTGAAGTAGCAGTAAGCATGATAATGAAGATAATGCTAGACAACCAGGAAAGCTAAGAATAACCAGCTGATCCTTAGCTCACGCTACGTATATCCTGGCATAGCCGAGTTAAGCCACTGCTATTTATTTAATACGTTCTGGGTAGGGTTCTTATGAAACAAGTGGGCAAAGTAGTCTTCGCCTTTTTGGTCGGTAAGACTTCTCGGAAGCGAGTCAGCGCTCTTGTTGCCTCCCAGGCTTTCGTGCCCAGGGCACCTTAGCTTAACCACGGGTTTGCTGTGTTGAGATGATATGGTTGGAGCTGATCTGTATTATCTCCTCAGAGATGATTGTAATCGCTCTTGTCGAGTGCGTGATAATATCTGTGGTTATGTTGTTTGCTTAGCTTGATTTGACAGCCATCAAAATACCACTCGTGGCGGCTTCGTCAGTTTCATATCTTCTAAACGGGGGGTAGTGCATCTGGGAACCTTTGAATTCGAGAAATGGTGCAATTGAGGAGTCGGGTGGCCCCCACTTTCGCCAGTGTAGACAGTGTTTACATAATTTATCAACTTACCTAGAACGTTTCTTCTTGCAATTAGGGTTTTTTTCGGCGTGCTTGAGTGGGGGTAGTCGTTTTATTCCATTCTTTCGGTTGGGTGACCGTCCTGTAGTTCTATTGATGACTTCTTTTTCCGCCAGAGAGCCACTGTTTGATAGTTTTACTCAACCTGTGCGGATTTTGAGTAGTCATTCTTTCTGTTTTCAAACACAGCATTCCTTATTTCTACACAATCTGAACAATATCGCTCCAAAAATTAGAGAGCCTATAAAGCGGCTCCATGATGGCTAACCGCACAAAACTTTACAAAAGCACAAAAAGGGGAAGACACAATCAAGCGCTGTGGCTCCCCCTTTGCCATGTACCTTTTCGTGTTTTCGACCGGGTTTGCACTGTTAGCTATCATGGAAGAGTACCGACTCGCCCAGCTTACAACGATCCTATGAAGCAGCACTAGGGATTCCCTTCTACACAGCTAATCAAAAGCTGTACGATCTCGGAGTGTGTCTCTTCCCATAAAATTCGATTTTTTGAGAAAGGTTTTCTAGAAGCGCCCAGGATCCCACGGTCATCCACACGTATTTGCTGCACACTCGTGCAGGAACTTTGGAGGTATTTGTACCCGTTTACAGGGGTAGACTTGCACATTTCCTACCAGCGGGGGGGCGTGTTGTACGTTACGGGGCTTAAAACAACGTGAATTAGCATAATTTATTCCAGTGGAGATGTTTCGCTTGAGCTGGGTTGATTGTTTTTAGCAAAACACAAAAATAAAAAAGAACCAACGCGTTCCCTGTAACGGGAGCACTACAGAGATAGGCCATTATAACCGTGAAGCCAAGAGGCGCGCGGGTACGCGAACGTCTCTTTATACCATTTTAAAGGTGCGAGTCGTGTTGGGCTGTTAAAATGCAAAACATTTGCTGAGCTCGCACTAGTGGTGCAATGTTGGAGAATCTGAGTTAACCCCACCTTGTGGTGACTGAGCCCCCCACTGGGTCGACCCCAAGCGGGGTCGTCCATCCAGTTTGGGGCGGACACACTCGACCGGTCTTGTTCAATCCGGCTAAATTTGGAATCACCTCTCTGCAATTAGCCAAGCCTAGAAAGAACATCAGAAAATAAACAAGAATTACCAAAGCCGACGAAAATTTAGCAAAACTAGACGAAGCTAGGTCGACCTTCCGCTGTGCTGTTTTTCGGAACTGATTATCTATTTCACACCCTTTTAACACCCTACAGAAAGCCGAGGGTTGTACATTCTGCGCCACGCCTTTTTTTCCCACGAAAGGAGTGTGAAACAGCAAATTAGGGGTTCAGAACTTAAGACAAATCACGTAATAACTTTACAACACCTTTTTTAAACTTATTTTACTCTTTTTTAAGCGATAAGGTTGGTAAATGTTTATTGTGGACCATATGCATATTGAGGTAGACAGTCACTGGACGTATGATCTACGGAGTTCGTTTGCTTCTCTGCGAAATTCAGTCATGCTACTGCAATCGTATATGATGAATTCTGCTGAAGTGGGTAAACCGGTCAGGCACACAAGATGTTTTCCAAAAAACAATGTGAATGGTTTCTTGTTGCTTTCGAGTAATATCGAGGTAAACATGGCTCGTGAGATAAGGGGAACAGTACTTAGGCTCGAGGTACATGTTCCTTACGGCCAGACTGGCGAATCGTGAAGCGTTTGATAATACGAAGGATCGTTTTAGTGCTTTCTTTATCTTATTGAGTCATGTGATAGCCTGGCTCTTCTGATCAAGGTGTAATCGAAGAAATCGAAACGATTATTTAGGGCAAATGGGCTGATTATTAGGCTTGATTAAGAAGAGTTGGTGAACTCGTGGTGTTGTGTTAATAGGCTTAGGCACCACAACATACTCGGATGTTTGACGGTGTCGTGCATACCAAAATCATGAAGTAATTTTTTTACCGCGAGAATGCATTGTTGAAGCGTGTATTCTTGTTTTGCTACTGAGTCTCTGTTTCAGCAGAACATTTCACCATCCGCGTAGACATTAAAGTATATGTCAGATATATGGTAAGACATGCAGAAAGGCGAGCAAATAAAAACCAAGAAGAGCAACACACATGACATCCTTGTTATGGAACGTCAATCTGATTCAGTCGAGGTGGCGCAATTGCGGGTTCTTTGGCCGTTTTTTGGGTCCAATAAAATACAAAATTACACCATCTCCCCGTAGGGGAACCCTGAGTAGTATTTGAAGCAGCCATGGGGTCGACTCAAGTTCCCATTAGTTTTCAGTTCGTCGTTTCAGTTGACGTTCAGCTTCGCGTGCCTTCGTTGTATCAGTAGCTTCTTGGCGTAGTTTGAATTAGTGAAGGACACAAGGCCCGTTCGTAGCACATGCTTCCGTCTTGGTTTGTAGCGCAGTGGGAAGAGCGCCACGTACAGCCGGTAAAAGGCTTGTCTATAACACAGCGTTCGTACTCTCAGCCCTATCCTGCCCCGCCGGAGCGGGATTTGAATAAAACTACTGCGGAATTCTGAAGTCTTACCCCTTCGCTTTTGCCTCCGACATGTTTGGAACGAGTATGTTTCGGCAGTTTTCGGATGTAGCTGGTTGAAGTTGAAATCGCTGTTATAGACAAGCGTTTTACCGGCTGTACCTGCCATTGCGGCCAGAGAGTCGTGGGATCAAAACCGGGCAGCTCCTAACTATTTCTTTGTATAGTGGACTGCCCTAACGCCAGCACAAACACTGACGGGGCTGAAGAGGCGCGCATGTGCAGTAGAGTGCGGACGGCGGACAACGACAAGGAAGGAGGGAGGGACACAGCCCCGAGCATGAGATTCTTCGCCTCTGAAACAGACCCAATAAATTTCGAAGCTCGGCGTGTAAGTTGTCAGTGCTCAGTGCTTCCGACATATTATGTTTGCATGGCAGTATGAAAAGCTTTCTTATTTTAATGCCTACTACTGCTCTTGTTCTCACTCTACTACTCGGAAGAAAGCTGTGCTCATGAAGCAAGGGTCAAGGGTAGAGCATCTTGGTCACTGGCGTGCAGTTTAAACCCAAACTAGAAAGTGTGCAGGAATTGTTTACTTCACAATACGTCTGTAATCAATATAACATCATCCGTACTATTTATTTAAACATAGCGGAAGTAGTGATATTGGGCAATAAATGGTCATCAAGGAAGGAGTTTGCTTTTGTGGGGATAAGAATAATAAAAATACGTTTCCAGTTTAAAGCCAGTGTTTAGCGACACTAATATTATATAAATACCTTAAGGACCCAGGGAACATTACCGATATGGGTGACGTATAGTATTAATAAGTGAATTTTAACAAACACTAATATTATTATAAATATATAATCATTACTTCGTCTGGTATAGCTGATTTGGAATTCCCCAGGAACTCGCTCAAGATATTAGGAACTTTTGTGACCCGAACATGCACTATTCTTATGAATGGGTCTGGTGGGTGTACGCGATCCTATAAATCAAGGGCCTGTCAAGCCCCAGCGTCTTGCAATAAATATTTAGGAACAGGAGAGCTGTTTTATGACCCACACAGTCTTGCCATTATTTGACGAGGTCATCTTTAGCTGCAGTAATTAGGTTCTGGGAGAAAAAAAAGCGTATTCTACCGTTTGTGTCCACAGAGTTTCTTGTGTTTCATTTTACGTTACAGAATCATGCCCACCTTCGGGATGCTCACGCTATTAGTTATATTCTGGTTATTGTCTCTAAAGACATAAAACGTCGACCTAGGCTGAGGAAAAAAACAGAGCACCTAACACAACTGCTTTACATTTGATGAGAAGGAACATGAATATGCATAGTATGATGGCAGCACAAGACTCTGCTGGCAAAATGTTCAGTTTGCATAGGTGTGTTCTGCAATGCTAATCTCTCGCGTAAAAGAAGGTTGATAGTTGTGTAAACAACACGCCCCTACCAACAAAATAATAAAGTTCTGCACTCGGCGACCTTTTCGTAATTAGTGTTGGAGTTTGGCAACTTTTAAATCTCCAGGTCCCAAAAGAAACAAGGGACAGAGAACTAGAGAAATCATCGCGTCTCAGGCTACCAAAAAAAGCCAAAACAAACGCTTATGGAAGACCTGCATTACGCTCACAAAAATGAAAACTCTATTCGGCCAATAATCTCGCGCGAATTACAGCATTCCGCGAATGTACGGGCTTGTTCGTGTGAAAATACTTGCCAGTGGGGTTCAGTTTCTTGTTCAACCACTGTACATCTTTTATTGGTTTATTTACATAAACGTATCTGCTCACTCAGCAATACTATTTGATATGCTGTGGGGAAGTTGAACAGGAAAAGCTCTTTACGACGTTTGTGCTTTGCGTGCAGGCACAAAGAGCTCTGAGTAGCCGAAACTATTTGAAGAGATAATCCTATGGTGGTTGGTGTGTTTGTACAAGTCAGACAGATATGTTCGTTCTAAGGTAATGGCCACAGTGTGAGCTGTTCTTACTGCCTTAAGGCCTGTGTATGTAGTGCTGCATGCGTTTGTTGGTAGGGTGCCGGTCTTTTCGGAAAAATTAGAAAACCTTCAAAAAGGGGGAATTTTTTTGGAACGAAAGTGTAGCCCTTGAGAGCTTACTCTCGCAAGTGTGCTGGATGTGATAGTGGGGCATACTTGAAATGTGGGAAGTTGTGGGCTAGACTGAAGGCTAGTTTTTGTTTTGGGGTGCAAGCATCATGAAATGCATTCTGGGTGAGGCATAGGTCTTCTAGCGTTTTTACACTCCGTGCAAATGAACCCAAATTCCAGTACTATCGATCTCCAGATGGTTTAATGTTAGTCCACCGTTTGTGTTGGCATCATTGCGCGATTACCATGTCGTCAACAATAAACCCCCAGAGAAGGGAGCTGCGAGATGACTAACTCAATATTTTTAATGGCGATGACACAAAATAAAAATACTGTCATGATAATAGCGGAGTAGTATGCTCTAAAAGCAACATCAGCCCTCTAATTAGTTGTCAGCATTCCTCCGAAAACACGTAAAAAAATAGGCAGAACGAGCAAACAAAAAGGGAAACAAAAAACAAAGACATACAAAGACAACTGTTTTTAAGAAAGCATATCTTAATGTCCAACCAAGGAAATGCCAGCAAATTTGGGTTATCTCGGTGAGAAGACCAAATGTGTCAGTATATCGTGTTTAACAAGACAAGCAAAAAATTGTCTGCAATCCACGCTGTGAAGGTGGTTTTAAAGTAAAGCTGTAAACAAAACCCACCACAATTGTCCATGCGACGTGACCTAACTTCGCAAACGTGACTCTAGAAAGAGTGAAACCAGAGATTCTGCCAGCCGTTACCTGGGATTCACGGGCGTGGCCTCCCGAGCAGAGCAGCAGCAGCCACGGCCGGGCTAGAGCGGCGTACACCGCCGCAGTAGGCCGGGCGCGCGTCGACAGAAACGAAACGGAGTTGAGCATCTTTCACAGGGTGAGACGGCGGAACCTAGACAGCCTAATGTGCGCCCTCGGGGCTACACCGCAGCGCGACACAAGCACAAATACCGAACCAATTTGGCTTGTGAGCTTGGTGTATCCCATTTATACCAATTAAAACTAGTTAGTTTAGTAAGTTTGACATTGGCGAGTAAGCTGGTGTAACTTTTATTATCGCTATTTATCAAAATCAGTTGCTCCTTTCGCCTTTTGTAATACATGTTAAAATACAACCTAATTTGTGTTCACCAATTTAGAAAACAAAGTCCCATTCGCGGAAAGCATTGCGCAAAAGGTTGCTTTTCTGTAGCAGCCACATGTCTGCACGTGGTCTCTATATTATGTTTTTCCGTCCTGCAAAACAATCCCTAAAGTATCTTTGCCATACGGCCACTTAAATCCGTCGGGTGCGGGTTGCCGGGGTGGTGCTCTCGAACAATTAAATAAAGCAGTGCGAAGGAAGAGCACAATGGACGCCTAGCCGTGCCAAAACAGCCCCAAACAACCCTTGCAAAACCAGGCGACAAAGCCGACAGAATCGGACCCGCGGCCGCGCCCACAGGGGTGAGCAGGCTCCGGGGCGCTAGAAACGCCGGGTAATCAGGCCCATTCACCGTGTCCCTACGCTGATCCGTGAGTGAGAGACATTAAAGCGGCCATGCAGACAAACCACAAGTTTACTTTATTAGGACGATTGCCTCGTTCGAATCGTGCTGACACCCCTTTTAATGCGCTCTTCGCTCAAATAAGCTATATTAGAAAAAAGGGAAATAACCATGCGACCCACTAGCTCATTTCCAGCAGAAGAAGCTATGGTGTGATATGCCCAGCTGTGCGATTGCCTGAGACCGCCTAGAGCGAACGCCAATTAGGCAGGGCGTATAAGCCTGCCGGACCAGCTCATTGTGCTTAACTGTAATGCCTATTCATTTCGCAGGCGCAAGAATGTGGGACGAACAATGTAGTTACGAAAATACGCGTTAACACAGAAGTTCCGGTGCGAACTGCTGTTGGTACTGGGCGTGCTACGCTTGTTTTAGCTGCACAGCAGTCCGCCTCTTTAGAGTTGTCTTACATAAAACAGTCCGATTGGAGTAAGCGAATTTGTCTTACGTCAGCCTTTTTGCCGAGTATAACTGATCTTTCACGAAATGATTACTCTCTAGTGTAGCAAAACATCCCAGGTGCAAATGCGGTTGAAAATAAAGGAACTGCATACAACAGACCACCGCTCCGTGTGTAGCTCCATTTCATAGGACTGACCGTAAGCAAGGCTGCAGAACTTAATCAGGCACTGAAAGTTTGTTTGAATACCCGCCCCTATGACTTCATGGCACACGGCACAAAAACCACAATTTGTCGGGAGAAATAAAATTCAAACTTAAATAAATTTCTGAGTGAGTACCGCATCGGTTGCTGCCGGAAAACCGCTGGAAGAACTGTAAAACGGGAAATCTTTTGAATAAAACAAACTTGTATTTTCTCTGCGTGGCCTTTTAAGAGCCCGTCGGAAACAACGAAGTCGGTGCACCTACTTATCTTACTCCGTGCTAGCATTCAAAATGTGCACTCACCGTCCCCAGCTGCGTTGGGAGTTTTTATAGCACACGCCAAAACAGTTGCGTCGTACAGCTAAAACATTTGCTTTAAACTTACCCCTTTAAACCTCGAAACATTACTTAACGTTCTTGGCCCGAACATGGCACCATAGTCTCACGTGTACACACAATGCCGCGTTCGTTTCCGCCTAGATCAGTCCCTAGGGCTATGCAGCTAGGCCACGAACAGGAACAGCGGGTATTATACCAATCTGACGGCTAGTCAACACGGATAAAATGCCCACTGTGTCAGGCGATGGGTAACGAAAATAGGAGGGGGATTAAAAACGATCCCTCATCGTCTATCTCCAAGCTTCGTTCTCCTAAGGCTTCTGTGGTTTCCACAAATACACCAGTATTTCGATTTACTTCCCCCTAGTATATTGGTCCATATTCGTACCTAATTGTGGCAATATTTCGGTCCAACTTGTTTGTGACTTCAGTAGAAATTCCCGGCGCTTCACGGTGGTTGGGTTACTGTTACTAGGCTTTGGTTTCTTGGAGCGGCAACCTGCATTGCGTGGAAGAGTATTGAGGGATTGAGATTGCAGGTATGTTAGACTTATAACGCAATGACGTTCTGGTGTAATATTTTACGAGTGTTTTGGAGTGTGTCTGAGTGGATGAGCTTATCTTCATTTGACATTTGGATTTGAGTATGGGTTGGTTGGACTGTCAATCTGCTCATTGAAAGTTTTCGAGATGCCAGTAGCGTATACCTGTAGCTTGGTTGTGAATCGTGGGGCGCCTTTTTGGATACCTATCAGCCTAATGGCTTTGTGTCTAATAGTAGAATGAGTGTGCTGTGTGTGGCTCATGACACATACACATGAAGCACCTGGTGGCAGTGGCGTTCATTGTGACATAACTGCGACATGTCACAGTACAATTTCATTTGGATATGGTGAGGGTTTGGTGCACTTTGGTACTGTCGATTGTCGTCCATCTTGTATTCAGACCATTCTGGAAATGAAAATGCGAATCTGTGTATGCAGTCGCACCACCAATCCCTTTTTTGCCCTTCAGTCACGGGCCAATGAGTAGAGACCGGATTTTAGGCAACTGAATATTCGGTTCCCCGCATTCCTTTCATGTCCTTTTGATATATGAGCATGATGTAGAGGTATATAGAGAATATTACGGCGTTTTGTAGGGCCTTTAAAGTCCTAATTTTACGTTTATGCCCTAATGGCTCTAAATGCATATAAGTACCTATTTTCAATGCCTGTTTTTAATATCGGCGCCTATCTGGACACCGTTTAGCCTCGAGTTTTGCATTAGGGTACAGTTTGAGATTGTTATTCACTTTACCGGACGCCATTGGCTGTTCAGAAATCTACATAGCTGAATCTAGTCCTCTAGTTCATTCCCTTGTCGGGAAACAACCGCTAGCACCAGTACAATGGGTCTCTCATTTTCAGTGACAAGAGGAATAATTTGGAATAAGAATATCTTCATGCTGTGGTAGTTCGATCATTTGTCCACAATTTTCAGAGTGATTCTTAGAATACGTTTCGCTTGGTCTCTGAACAGATTTCGTGAAACATGTGCTGTGGCATCCTCATTTCTACGACCATACTGAAATCCAACTCTAGTTTCAAGGTAATGGTTGATCATCGAACGCGCCTTTGTTAGAAGATTAATCCAATGTGAAGAGACAACGACGAAACATGAGTGCCAGGCGCATTTCCGTACGCCAAAATGAACCCTACGCGTAGGCTCTAAACGGCGCATTTCCATCAAAAATATGATCATCTCCCAAACATCTTTTCAAATACGTTTATGAGTTGTCTGGGAGTGTGTTTGGCAGTGTTGGGACGTCTTCATCATTCTATTCAGATACCATTGAATCTAAAACAGTACTAGAATTGTACGTATCAGTCGTCATGAAAGAGCATATAAAACCACCATATGGGCCAGGTTAGCCCGTCTTCACTTTTGGGTAGCAGTACCTATAAGTAACTGAGTTTGTACTTTGTTTTTTAAAAGAAGTCACCATGCGACCATCCGGCAAATATTTAAAAATATGTCACAGAAGAGAAAGCTCTTTCCAGTCATAAAAATTTGTAATATGTCTTGGACACGAGCCGATCCCTGCCAGAGCAAAGGAGCAACAAAGCGAATGTCGTGGTGTGACCAATGTTTGCTTGGGAACTAAACGCTCGAGAAGAACCGTGCCTTAGGTGCCCATATTAAATAGGTGCGATGGCTTTGTGCGCCAAGGAAGCCACAACGCCAAAAAAAGCAGATCTTCCTGGGGAACGTCTCTTCCAGTGTATCCTAAAACGGCAGGTTTACATTTTCAATACTCTTATGAATTTACCGGAGGTCCCTACTGCCAACACAAAGGTGACTGCTTTGTCCAAAGCCAGATCATGCACCTGAAATAATTCAGAAGCGTAGGTATTTTTTTATTAATTGGCGAGCACGAATGTGATACGACGTCCCCTCCCTAATGAGGTGCGCTCTCGTATTCCGCTTTCTGGGACTTTTGGTATTGTTTTTGCCGGCCTTCGTCTCTGTCCTATCTTCCGTGTATGTTGTTTAGGGGTGAATGTCATCAGGAATACGCGAAGTGTTCCCACATGCGGGCCACTGAAGTGGTGGTGACTGATGCGAGGAATTCAGTGAGCATGATTTCGCCCTTCCTTGAGAGTGTCGTTTGAGGTCTCACTAAAATGTAGCTCAAGCTTGGAAGCGCTACCGGCATCCTTAGCCTTCCTTGTGTATATCGTTATAACGATACGTATGTTGACTTATAGCTGTGATTTCTTTATAAATTATTTCTAGTGTTCATTTTTCAGTCCGCGCCCGCAAATATTTCTTATTCCTTCTAGCGAGTGGGAGCCCATGTGGAGTAATTATGAATTTCTGCCAATTACAGCTTGAAGTGATCCCTTTTTCACGCAGACCTCTTGGGAAATATCCCCTTTTTGATGTGTGGTATAAGATGCAAATATATCTACGAACGGAGTGCACCAGAAAAAATATGCAACACTTCCCACAGCACATGAACACCACTTGCCCTACAGCTACAATACAACATATCAACTGCTGCCATTTACATTGATACTTCCATGTTTTATTCATACCTGGCGTGTGATGCACATGGCCACAATTTTTCAACGCCACGGTCAACGAAAAATAGTCGGACTTTTACCACAGAAGCACACAGCACTGTGCAAGAGTACATAACATTGCAAATACCAAAACATCAGATTTACATACCAATATACAGTCCATCATATTTACAGACCAAGTTTATATCTGTACGACAAATTGCCAAAAAGACACATAATAAAAGCGTTAATGTCTGTCTAACACCGAAAACGCGAAATAACGGTCACTGGAAAGTGAAAGCCTTCTTAGCGGACCGTTGGCGTTCTCTCAAATAATGATGCATTTCCCAGTAGTCCAGTTGGTGGACCGAATAGTTACAGGTTCTCTGGACATACTGCGCGTCCGTAAAAGCGGGCTTAGAGTGCGTGAAAACGGTCACTTGAAAATTGTGAAAAAGAACGGTTCCAGCTAAGACTACACACGCAGGGATCGAGAAGCAGGAGTAAAATAGTATACCTTATCTCATAACCCACCTTTACCTTATAACGTGTATCTCATAACTCACGAATTGGCTCTACTCTGGAACCGCTAAGTGTAGAGGGTAATAATAACAATACATAAAATGGTCGGGCAATTTATGATTCAAATATTCATTGAAAGCGAGGTACGCAGCCATATTCCAGAAAAGGATCACAGCGAAAAAACTACTGAAGTACCGAATTACTCTAACATGCGAAGCATTGTAGAGCACCTTGGCAATGACAGAGGGGTATTAGAAGTCAAACGTTGATGGAAGATCTCATTTTGACGAGGCAATGTCTTGAGTACGGATGTGCGGATTCCCGGTGTATGTGTGAAGTCGCATGAAAAGCGAAGATACCAAAATCTTTGTTCAAGATCTGCGCCAGTTGCCTTCGCCATTGGTTAACGTACCTGCTCAACGTAACGTAACAAACACTAAAGGGCCTTTATTGGTACATTACGGGGCGTAGAATCTAAATACATCATTCTCGCATTCAGTAGTAGCTTATGAAGGTAGAAAACGCCAGAAACGAAAAACGGGGGACGACTGTTGTACGCTTTTGATACTACGGTTTGTGCCGTCAAAAAAGTGATGAATGATGAGAGCTCGTAAGAGAAGCATCTATAGAGCCTTTCCTAAAATACACAGTTTCTAGTTGTTTGAACACGTGAAATAAGAGTAAAATAAAGCTTTCCCTGAGCTCATTTTACTGAAAAAGCACAGGCTAGAGGTTTTATACATTGCGAGGCAGGCTGCTTTCCACACAATTGCGTCAGCTGTAATGCTTATAGTTGCGTTTTGGAAAGCATGGATACGCAATTAGCGAAACCAATAACCGACGGCGGTGAACACCGGCGATTCTGAAAGCAGTATCTCCGGCAGGAAGTGGCTAAAGTCCCTTCCTTGAATTTTATTGCTTAAACGGTGCACGTCTGCGTTTTTGGTAAAATTATCTTTTGTTTTCTTTAGGTGTGTCATCACTCACACCACCTGCATATTCTTAGCGTGTTCCAAAATCTACGTTGAGCGCTATTTTCGTGTTCCACCTCAGGCGTGAAATACGTGCCTAGTGTATTGAGCCTAATTTTGAACCTTTGCTTAACCGTTCGACGCTTTTTTCTGAACTGAGCCCCGGTAAGTAGAGAGACTTTGCCCCATATTCGTCGGCAAAGGGTTGCAAAAGGGGCACTGACGCCTCCCGCGCCATTCCTGCGTTTTCCTCAGCCCCTCTAATCCACTTGTGCTTCGTTGTTTCCCGCTGAAATTGACCATCATCTGCTTTGCAGAATTTTTATTGCGACCCCTCTGTTGGACGATTGAAAGTCGGCCTATAGCATTTTCTTTATCAAAGGAAGTTGTCAATCCAGGCGATTTACAGAACTACCTTCGCTATTTCTGGATTAGCTGCACCAAGGTTCTTTTCCAGCGACCGCTTGGCATTACGGCACGGCTGAGCGTCTCAAGGGTCGTGACAATTGGGCTTGAAAGGCTGTCTTGTGTGCGCTTTGTACGTGCTAAACATTTTGGCCAGAAGGGGCTATATCAGTCAAATCATATACTTCATTTTTCGCGCAGCTATGCAAGATCCTGACTGAAAAAATGAGGTTCCGGGGAATGTGATAATCGATTCCGACCATGCTATCCGCCGCCATGTTGATAGCAAAATGCCATAGAGACCATAAGCGTCATTAATAGCTCCCCTCTTTCCCCTATTATTTATTTATTTATTTATTTTATTTATTTCTTGTGTATTTATTTAGTTATTTATTTTTATTGTTTTTTTTGTTTGTTTGAATACTTTCTATGTCTGAAGGATTTACAGGAAGGAGTGGGGGTTATGCAACAAAAAGTAAGCAAAATGTTTCAATTGTTGCAAAAAGGAGAGTTTGAACTTTGCAGGGTCTGTGGGGGACGGGATAGCAGCGGAAAAGCAGTTCCGGTCTTTGCTTGATTTGCGAATGATGGAATCACTGTGGTTGTTTATTCCGTTAAATGGCGGCAAACTTTAAAACGATGATCGAAAGGAGGAGAAATGTAGGAGGAGGAAGAGAGAAGCTGCTCTTTTAAAATTAGGTTATAAAAATAAATTTTATGAAAAAGAGAAAGGCGAGAGAATTTTCGACTTAACGATAAGTTGGTTAAGTTCAGAGATCTCTTCATGGCTGCGACACTGGCATGACGCGAAGAATTAAGCAAAATAAAACGGGGTGCGCGATTTTGAATGTCATGAGAGAGAGAGTACAGGTTACTTGACCAGGGTCCCAGATGACGCAGGCGTATTCCAGATTAGAGCGTAGTAACCTCTTGTAAAGGTTTAGTTTAGCTGACATGCTTGCAGGAGAAAAGATTCATCGCAAAGAGCCGAGCATGCGGTGCATTATTAATAACGTATTCAATGCGTTTCTGCCAGGAAAGATTGTTATTATATAAAACCCAAGATATTTATACTAATGCACTGACGATAAACTGGCATCATTAGAAAGATACATGCATATGTACCTTCTACTAATATTGCCGCACCTGAGCAACCTCCACCATAGATATACCCCTCAAATAACTCCTCGCAGGTAAGCTTCATGAGTAACAATAGTCCAGCTTGCGTTTTTGACGTTCCAAATATTTGGGTACAGCCTAATTTTGGGATAAATACAGTAAAAACTCGTTAATTCGGATCTCACGGAGCCGGGAAAAATATACGAATTGTCCGAATGCAGAATTAAAGAATGAACAGGAAGAACATTAAAATCACGTTGGGGAAGCATACCTTTATTTGCTGAAGTATTTTGTAATATTCGTCTGCTTTTTCGCGCAGATTCCCGCTGACATGTCCCAAATGACCGAAAACAATTTTTCTTAACTCTTTCAAATCGCCAACAGCACGCAAACTGTAGAAACTGCTCAGGCAAACGTCCTCTATTATCAAAAACATCTCCGAGACTTCTCGTGAGTGCGATGAGGTCACGGATGCACCTCCTCGCATCACCTTTCGTCAGAATCGTGGTCTTCCTGGGCGACCGTGACATTATTATTATGATGATGATGGTTAGAGTGTTGTGGCGCAAGGCCAGCTTGGGCAAAAAGCGCCAAACAAAAGTATCTTAAAAAAATACTGGCTACTAAAGCCAGAACAACAATAAAATCAATTAACGGCAATGGTGATGGCTGGTGTATAGGGCCAGATTTGATTATGCGTGATAGGAAATGAGGGTTAAAAACTTTACGTCTGATAAATACTCAAACACAAGTTTCATGGAAACAATGGCATCGTCACCTATAAACAGCGATGGATGTAGTGGGATATGTTGTCTGTAGAGTTCTCTGAAGTGTTTGTGTCGTGTTGTGTGAAGTGCCTTGCATGTGATTAGTATGTGCACCACGGATAGGGCCTCTCCGCACCTGCTGCACTGGGGTCTAGACGATCCCGTCAGCCGATACGAGTGCGTTGCATGGGTGTGCCCTTTCCGCAGCCTACCCAAGGCGACTTCTGTGTGTCTGTTGTGTGTGTCAGCTGTGTACCGTCCCAAGTGTGGCTTTATTACATGTAGTTTGTTATATGTCTATTCATCCAAGTGTGTTTGCCATGTTCTGCGCAGGTGTTGTCTTATGTGTGGCTTGAGGTCTGTGTAGGGTATCGTTGTAATGTCTACAGTGTTCCTGAGTGCAGCATCAGCAGCCGTCTCGTCTGCCAACTTGTTCCCAGCGATCCCTGCGTGTCCTGGGACCAAGCAGAGGAGCAGCTCATGCTTTTGTGCGTACACGGCCATAATAGTGTTGAATACAAGATTAACTAAGTGGTTTTGGGAGGGCTTGTGCGATGGCAGTGCGCGAACAACACTCAAAAAATCTGTATAGATGATGGAATTGGGAATCTGGTTCTCAAGAATGTGTCGTTCAATAAGTAAAATTTCATACGCTTCTGCTGAAAAAATTGTTGCGTGCACGCCCATGGTTCTGGCTGCATTGAAATTCGGACCATGAGCTGCGCACGACACCATAGAGGAGGTTTTAGAAGCGTCACTGTAGAATTCTGCACGTGGGTATTTAAATTGCAAAGAAAGAAAGTGCTGCAGTATTGCAGCTCGCGGAACCCGATTTTTGTCAAGTTTCATAAAATAAAGGTCGGAAGACACAGGACGAACTTTCCAAGGAGGTAAAATGTCCGAAAAGGATGATCTGTACACATCTAAAAACGTAGCGCTCAGATCCGAGGCTCGCTCTTTCACTCTAAGTGAAAAGGGCAGCGGAACGGATGGGCGATTTACAAAAAGCACACATGTGGATGTGTCGTTAAAGACAGGATAAAAAGGATGGTTATTCAGCGATGAAATTTTAAAAGCATAAAGTAAGTCCATGTACGCCCGTTGGTTTTCAAGGCTCCACTTATTACACTCGGCATACAGACTCCAGACAGGGCTAGTGCGAAAAGCACCCGACGCAAGCCGTAGCCCCAAGTGTAGCACTGGGTCAAGCATTCGCAACGCTGTTTTAGTCGCCGACCCATATACCACACTGCCATAGTCTAAACAAGACCCAACCAAAGCAGTATAGAGCCGTAGTAGGAGTTCTTTGTCGGAACCATACGATTGGTGGGAGAGAACCTAAAGTATATTCATTGTTTTGAGACATTTATTTTTAAGTTCATTGATGTGGGGAATGAATGTGAGTTTGTGATCAAACACCACACCTAAGAACTTGTGCTCCTTGTTCACAGGAAGCGACACGCCATTCAGAGTAATGTCTGGGTCCGGATGGACCCCGCGCTTCCTGGAGAAAACAACGCAGGAGCTTTTTGCAAGATTCAATATAAACCCATTCTTGTCTGCCCAGCCGGCAAGTTTCTTGACACAAAGCTGGACTTGACGTTCGCATATTGACATATTACATGATTTAAAAGATATTTGCACGTCGTCTACATACATAGAATAAGAGATTGTTGGTGGCAGTGCCTTTCCAAGAGAGTTCATCATTACTATAAAGAGAGTGCAACTCAACACGCCACCTTGCAGCACGCCATTTTCTTGGACGTAAACCTTTGAAAGTGCACAACCAACCCTTACTCTGAACGCTCTCTCCGATAAATAACTTACAAGGGTGTTCAACATATTACCCGAAACACCGAATGACCTGAGGTCACTAAGGATCCCATAACGGCAAGCGGTATCGTAGGCCTTCTCGAGATCGAAAAGACAGTTTAACAGCACTGCTTATGCATGGAGGCATCCTTGATGTATGAGTCAAGTGCAATCAGTTGATCGTTTGTCGATCGCCCCTCCCTAAAGCCTGTCTGGCAGCTCTCGAGAAGACCATTGTACTCGAGGAAGTACACGAGCCTGCGATTGATAATCTTCTCGAAGAGCTTGCACATTCAGCTCGTCAGGGCTATTGGACGGTAACTTGAGGGGGACGACGGGTCCTTTCACTCCTTCAAGACAGCCACTACAATGGCCTCCCTCCAAGAGTGTGGAATGTGCCCCGAAAGCCATATTTTATTATATAGATGTAGAAGTCCTTCAAGTGTGTCTGCGTGCAGGTGTTGTATCATTGTGTATGTAATGTTGCCTGGGCCTGGAGCTGAGGGTTTACACGTGCTCAGAGCAGCCCTAAGCTCATGTAGCGAAAACAGGGAGTTGTAAGAAGTCTGTGATTTGTTGTTGTCGTGTAGGGACTTCTTTTCACAAGAGGCTTTATGTTTCAAGAAAGTGTTCGTGTAGTGTGCTGAACTGAACACGTGTTAGAAGTGTTGTGCGAGTGTGTCAGCCTGGTCTTCCAGAGTGTCCCCTGTCGTACTGACCAGGGGCAGGCTGTGTGTCTGTTGTCCTTTGAGTTTCCGTATACGTGTTCATACTTTCCGTGTGTCTGTGTAGGAGTTTATTGATGTAATGAATGTACGCCAACTCTCTCGTTTTGCCTCACGGCGCACACGTTTGCCTAATGCCTTGGCCCGTTTGAACCCTAGGAGTTTTCCCGACGTGGGGTACCGACGAAGGATACCCCACGCCTTGTTCTGGGCCTCTCGCGCCCGCCTACAGTCATCATTCCACCACGGCCTCCACTGGTTGAGCGGGGCACCAGAGGCGTGGGGAATGGACTTTTCGGCGGTGTCGTGGATGTGCGCCGTAAGGAGTTGGGTTGCTTCTTCGACGTGTAAGTGTCCTATGGATGTGTGGTGTAGTTTGGATGTCTCTGTAAATGTATTCCAGTTAGCTCGTGCTTCATTAAACCCATTATGGGAAGATGGACTGCATGGGCCTTTACCTATGTATATGAGTGAGGTGGGGAAGTGGTCACTACCGTATGGTTCAGCACCCACACCCCACCCGAGGAGAGGAAAGAGAACTGCGGAGCCAATCGCCAAGTCAAGACATGAGTATGTGTTGTGTCCTACGTTATGGTATGTAGGCTGTTTATGGTTGAAAAGGCATGCTCCTGAAGATGTAAGGAATTTCTCTATAAGGCGACCTCGGGCATCCGTGCGAGAAGAGCCCCAAAGAGTGTTGTTAGCGGTCGCCTGTCAGGATGTATGGTTCGGGCAGCTGGTCAACCAGCGCCTCGAAGTCAGAGCTTAAAAGTGAAACATCAGGAGGAATGTATATGGAGCATACCGTTATCAACCTATTAAATATTATTAAGCGTATTGCTACAGCCTCAAGGATAGTGTTCAGAGTGACAGGGTGGCAGGCTAAGGATTTCCGGGCAAATATGGCCACACCGCCAGAAGAGTGTGTGCAGCCATCCCTGTCCTTTCTGAAGACCATGTAACTATTCAAGAAATTCGTGTGCTTGGAATTCAAATGTGTTTCCTGAACACGCATTACACTTGGCTGATTAGCATGCAGTATTTCGTATACATCGTCAAGATTTTTAAGAAGGCCTCTATAGTTCCATTAAATTATTTTTTCTCTTCCCATTATTTAGTGTGAGAGCTACTGGAGTGTGTGTGTTTGTTTATGTGTCGTCTTTCGGTGCTGTGACTCTCGCCTTTTTTGGGTTGTCGGGAGGCTTTGGCGTCGGGACGCGTTCCATGCGGTGCACCGCAGGCAAGAACGGCCCGACGTCCATCTCATCATCCGATGTCCTGCGTGTGCCCGTCGAACCGGGCCCGACGGACTTGGCCCCCCTTCGGGGGCCCTTCGTTTGACCCGCCACCGCCGCAGGTGTCGGGGGCACCAGAAGTGGCACGGGCGGTGCGGTGGCGGAGGGCGCCGGTGCGGAGCCCGTGGTGTCCATGGCAGCCTCCAACGAAATGGAGGACGGGGAGGCAGGGACGGGAGCGGCACCGGTCCCGACGGAAGAGGTTGCCACCACAACCACTGCTGGCTCAGCGAGCGGTACGGAGGCGGGTTGGGCTGCCAGAGGCAACCAAGTGGGGGGGGGGCGGAGGCGGGACCAAGTCCGACTCGCGGTACTGGGTCCCCGCCGAAACCAGACGCCGCTCCGCCACCCGGCGAGCTGCGTCGGCGTACTTCCCCAGGGGGAAAGAGGCGAACCTCTTCCGCGCCTTTGGGAAGGTGATGTTTTCGTTGACTTTCAAGGCAATTATCTGTTTTTCCTGTTTGAACTTTTCACAGCTCCTAGAATAGGCAGCGTGTGGTCCCTGGCAGTTCGCACAGGTGAAGTTCTCGGATTTACAATTGTCAGTTAGATGATCATGTGCTGCATATTTTGCGCACGTCAATTTACCACGACAAGAGGTGTTGCCGTGCCCAAACCGCTGACACTTGAAACAGCGGCGTGGGTTCGGTACGTAGGGTCGGATTGGACATCTCAAGAAACCTACGTTGACCGACTCAGGAAGGTTAGAGCGGTCAAGTGTCAAGATTATATGCTTGGTTGGAATTATTTCATCATTTCGGCGTATGCTGATTCGCCTCACTGCTGTCACGCCCTGATCTCGGAGGCCCTCGAGCAGATCTGCTTCAGTCTCATTCATTAGATCCCGATCAGAGATCACTCCCTGGCAGCTATTGAGGCTGCGATGGGGCGTGATCTTGATGTCAACATCTACCATGCGCGTCTGCTTGAGGAGGTTAGAGGATTGTTGTTTGTTTTCTACTTCTATCAAAACTTCTCCCGTTGTGAGTTTCTTAGCCTTGAACGACTTTCCGATAAGGCTTTCAAGCAACTTGCAGATTAGAAACACTGACTGGTAAGTGATGGGCTTTTTCTTGTCATTAGATTCCATGATCAAATCCGCGAGAAATTATCAGGCTTTGGGGGAGAGATCGATTGCAAAGGAGGAAAAGAAACTTCAATGCGGCCCCTTTTCGGGCGCCGATCACGTCTGGGGGGGAGGTTTGGAAAATGCCATATGATACATTGGAAAGCAGGGAGACGGGGGTACTTTCTCCTTTGACCTTACCCTGGTAGTCAAAGAGGTCCTGGAGCTCCCTGCCTGGTAGACAGGCAGGGAGCCCATCAACCGGAGCTTGACCAAGGCTCCGACGGCCGCCGTTCACGGCTTCTAACCCTTCACCTTTCAACTTCTAGCCACGGTAGGTGACAGCTTAAGTATGCGGGGCACGGGGTACGCGGTGTCGCCACTCACCGTCACCAAGATTACTCAAGGTGCGCCGTGCGGGGGACATTATTAATAATTTCTTCATTTGTCAGGAGACCAGTAGTGGCGACACAATCATCAATCGCGATACAGTCCTGAAGGGTCACATCTGTGGGAAGGACAGCATCGAAGGTCAGGCCGTCATCGTCGGTGGACTCGGCTGGCACCTCGTCGTCGCCATCGTCGGCTACTGCCGCATGCTCGGGCCTCACAAAGCCGCTGTGACGAAAACAGTTGGCGATGACTTGCGGAGGTGTATTTTACCACACGTGGGCGATGATGTGCACTGCGCCGAGTAAGTTAACTTGATACAACTTTCCAACTTCTGAGCATAAGCTTATTCGCTCTAGCAGGTGCTTGCGGTATTTTGCCTCTACGTAGTGAATGATACCCTGGTCCATCGGCTGAAGGGCAGATGGGGCGGCAATGTTGGGCGGCAAAAAACTACTTTGACGCTCTTCAGTTCCACTGTACAGTTATGGGCACTGCAGGTGTCACCAACCATAATTATCTTGAGTTTCTTAGACGTTAAGTGCTGGTCTAACTGCTGCAGCCAGCCTCTAAAAATGTCCGAGCTGTGTGAATGAATGAAAAATGGGAATAAACACAGACTTAAACGAAGTCCCGGTGCACCTTCTAGTATTCGATCAATGGCCTATCCTATCATAAATCCGCTTGTCCAAACGGCCATAATCGTCCCACGTCGATGTGTTGTTCCGGCCGAGCGTTCCTCTAGCACGTTTGGGCGCGTGGCAAATGGCTTTGTTTGAAGGTGTCCGACAACCCTAGGTGGGACGTGGTATGCTTTCGGTGCATTGTGAAAAAAATTAAAAAAAGGGCGAATAGCGGTCACATTAGCAGCTAAAGTTTGGGTAGCACGCTATCTGTGTATGGTGCATTTACTGATGAAGTACTATAAGAATAGATTTACACAAAGTACATTGTATATTCTCGTAATATTGCTCCACAACATCATTTGACTTTACATCGTTATTTAGACGGAGCGAAAACTTTATTTCAGAAAGCTGTTACGGGGATAATCCTCTTTGACAAAAAGTTACCATAGTGTAACAGATCTTCCTTTTTCTGAGGTTTGAGTGTTGAAAAACACTGAATCTTTCAACCATTACAAACAGAAAATGACTTTCTTTTTTTACATGATATCCAGAATCCCTAAAATGTTGCTTATTTTATTTCACAGCCCCCAACCCCTACTCTGTAACTGGTTTGCCCTCTTCAAGACAAAAGCCTACCGACGCCCAAGCCTTACTCGTAGAGCACTGTGTGGTTACCTTAGTGATACTCGAGAGAGGTATTAGGTGAATGGGAACCTACGTTTGACCAGATATAATAGATAGAACTGATCAAAAGGGCAGCCAAAATACTGCAAAAATGGGAGAATGTGTTTTTAAACAATTATACCCATCACTTTAAACGCGAAGAATGCTTTCGTGTGTGGACCGGAGGCAGCCCAGTTGGCGTCTTTATGTAAAGTTTGATGATGCACAAGAACACGAAACCAAGGGCCTCTGTACTGAGGAAGAATTATTAGATCAGCTGCGATAAATTAATTCGAAGCAAACGGTGTGAGTGAGGACAAAACGAAAAGCTAAATATTTAGCACAGAAAGACCACAGAAAAACTTGGTTTTTAGGGGTGCATAACAAACACACGTGCGACCAAATACTATGCGTAGATAACATTGTGCCCAATTAATCCTAGGGCCTGAATTGTTACAAGACACTCCGTGTGAATTTTATTGTATAAATGTTTGTTGTTATACGCACAATTTGTCGTCCAGTTATTACACCTGTCCCCTGGAAACCTCTTTTTGAAGAATGAAGAGACACATGTTGAATGAAGAGGTAACATTTTTTTACTCTTTTACTGGTTTCTTTCACACCCAGGTTTTGGAGTCTATGACCTTCTGTACACAGACTATGCGAACTGTACTATCCTATCAACACCGACGCCTTTGGAGGGTGGTAAGCCGAGATATAATTTGGAATGAAAGTGCATACGCATGCTTAAAATGGATAAATAAGATAAAAATGTAGAATAACGGCTTGGTAGAGGACGTTCCAAGCCACAGAACAAAGCGGTTTACTTTGAAGATTGCGCCTGACAGAACATACTGCAAAGATAATTCTGCAAAAACAGAGACGGAGACAGGAAGACCGACTGCGCAGTCCCTTTCATCCTGCCTGAATTCCCATCTTCTTTGGCTCTTCTGTCTTTGAAACATAGCTCGCTGCAATCAGCTATATGGGCCTTGTTGCAGCCCACAAACACAAGGCAAAAAAGCTTGGAAGAAATTGAAAGTTGCGAAAACGACCAAAGGTAAAAATTATTGCTCCGGCCATTTAGACATACAATGGGACAATTATTGGTCTACAAAAGTCTGAGAAATGGTTCCCATATGCCGTGCAACCAAAGAGCCTAGTTTCCCAGAATCCATATTCTATTCACACGCTACTATACCCACCTAGCGCCACCTAATGCTTCCCTTGTAATATAGCCGGTATTCAATGGCGTGGAATGCATGCAGGCAACAATGCGAGTGTGCCGTCACGCCTTACGTCGGGCTCCGCTGGATGGCGGTACTTGTCCATGCTAAGCACAACTGTGAAACACATGATAATGTTTCAGGTTACAAACTCTACCGAACGCGAATTATTGCCTCGAGTTCAATGTGAGTGCGATTAATAACATCTCTTTTGACGCCACCGTTTAGAATCGGACTGGAATGGAGCAGATGACGCACACCGGTGTTTTTTTTTCTACGGAGTGCGGCTGTAGTGGCCCAAGCCGCGCCGCGCCCGTGGCGCATTGGCCATGTCTGTGGCCGTTTCAAGCGTTGCCAAGCGAAGAAATTGACCGCTAAAGTTTTCAACAAATACCGCCTATAGCTTTGAGCAACTGCTAGAAGGGGAATTCTAGCAGGCCGGCATTTCCTCTCAAGAAGCTAAATTTATGTTCGTCATCGGAGCCTTCCCATTGCCAGCCGCAAAGAGGGTTGCTGATATCCTAGGTGTGGTCCACCACATCTGTCGAGCAGCGCCTTACTATCACCGCCAGGCAAGGGACTCGAACCAGCAACTGCTTTTTCACTTAGCAGCTCGATAACCACAAGCCAAGTTAGCAACTTCGCAGCTTGGTGCAACATTTCCGTAAATATTCCCTCAGATTTGACGAGACACCGCTGCGCCACCTTTTCCTTCAGCGCCTTCCTGAAATTGTTGTTGTATCTATTTTATGACAAATCAATACAAACTGTTGGGGATGGAATAATGAAAGGCACAAACAAGTACGCCTTACTGGCACGTAAGCCCCTTACGGGCTTACGTTATAGTTGCCGTTGGCCCTAACGGGCCAATGGCAACAATAACGTAAGCATCGGGGTCACAAGGCATATCAGGAAGTAGGGTATGTAGGATGCCATAAGTAAGGGTGATAAAGAAAAAAAAACAAATTACATACGTTCACCAAATAAATCTTTACGAGAGAACTTTGGCGTAATCAAACGAATACAAAATAATTAACAAAGGGTTGATTTCAAAAATAGAAAAACAAGGAACAAAAAATCACCTGTATTGCACCGTACAAATCATCTGGCACTAAACAGTAACCACCAATAACGCCGTTAACAACTGCTGTCTCCACCAACTGTTATTTCTATCAATAATTTTTTACATCATTTTATTTACTTCGTCAAAGCTGCGGCGTTGAATGAGACCTAGGATACCAGAGTTGGAGGTGAGGAATCTTCCTTATTAACCTCTGGTCTCCATACCTTGTTCGTGAATATCTGTTTTCAATCGAACTTGTTCCCAGTTTATTTTATTCATTTGTTTGTTGATTTATATATATATTTGTTTAATATTTATTATACCTCTAAAATCCCATTGAGGTTTGTAATATGAGGGGGAGGAATTTGTAAATGGTTTCATAATTGCGCCCCTTGAAAAGAATGTAGCCGGAAGTGTGAGCAATGTGGGACGCAAGGTCATTTCAATCCTTGGCTGTCTTTAGAAAATTTGGCCAGCGTGTGCAGTTGTACGGGGAGGCGCGGAAGAAACTGTGTAGTGGCGGATAGGGCGAGAATATATGCGATGCGCGGGCATTGCAGTAGATGTATAAGACGAAGAGTGAAGTAATTTGTGAAGGAGGACTAGTCTATTGATTTTACTTCGCAATTCAAAAGTGAGAAGATGGGCTTTGTTCTTTAAGTTAGCGACAGTTAACAGACGCGCTGTTATATGAATATATACACATAGCTGCGATATTCGGCACAAATATTAACGTTTTCAATAGTTTAGTTTGGTGTTAATTTATGAAGGTGCATGCCTTTTCAAATCACCGATATGCATTGTTCAATTAGCTTTTTTAAGTTTTGGTGCTACTATAATAGGTTTTTACTGATAAATAGTCATTGTAATGAACCTTGAGGCCCTCCGGCTGCCACGCCACCGTTGAAGAGCGGAGAGCACACGTCTACTGAGAATTAGGTCTTTAATCGAACTCACTGCGGCTGCTGCGCAAGCGCGTGCCACCGCTCAAGCGGTGCTGATGAGATTAATGATGATGAGTGTGATCTGCTACAGCGCTGAAGAGAAAGAAGTTCCAACACTCTCTCCCGACTACAGGTGAAGTAACTGGGCGAGATTTAAATGGTCTTTGTAGAGCCGAGGCGATTATTGCACTACGAGCTTTGAACTCAAACGTTGTGAAGGAAAGCCTCGTCGAGTCTTCTTATAAATAGTTGTCGGGTGCGTGTCATTCGAAAATTGCGGTTAGCTTGGGCGAAGAAATCTGGTACTCCTCCATGTCGAATCTCTTCATTGGCGTGCTGGGTCACGATTGTTGCAAAGTCTGCGTTCTTCGGAAGAAGTGCGGGGAACAGTGCTCCATATGTGTCGTTACTGAACGCCTTTCACCGAACACGCAATAAATCGTCGCCGTCGACAGAGTCGGCACTTCACTATTGGTGTATGCGAGAAAAGATTCTTCTTAATAATACAGTTCGCCTCAACGTCAACGTGATCCTCTTCTATGAAAACGAGATAAGGCTCTGCCTGTTGTACTTCGGTGGTTCTTTCACCCAGACGTGTTAGGATCGTTTTTTCAATATTCGCTGCGTGCTTCGCATCTTTGCTTCGATTGTTTGTTGGGCTGAGGGGTCCCATCTTCCTAACGCCATGGTGATCCGCCGGGTAAATTACTGCTTTCCGTGGTAGCGCAATTTCGTCTCATTCGTCCATCTTCGGGAGTGTTTTTTCAAACCCTGTCAGTACCAATTCGGTGTCAGGGCTTTTTTTTGTCCTTGTAATTTATGCCGATGCTTTTAAAGACTGAGTCACAGTTCAGAACTTTCAACTCCTCGTCTTTCACCGTCGCTGTAAGCCCGGGAACGCTTGCACAGTGAGTCCTGTTGCCTCATAATGGCATTCGTGCTTAAACCGTCCAGCCTATCAATGTTTCTACTGCTTTTAGCGTAGTGGTCAGTAATTTTACATTGCCGATAAATAGACTCCAGTAATAGTCCACACAAATAACAATCGATGTTTTCATTTCGCAGAGTCGTTGTGTGCTGACGGCTTATGCATCCAAGTGCGTTTCTACTATCATCTTAATGATTTGGTGATTCAGTATAGGAGAGGGAGAGAAAATAAATGTGTATTGAAAAGGAGAAGAAGTCGGCCTGAGAAATTGATCTTGGGCCTGCTACTTCCCTCTGGGGGAAGGGTACTGAGGACAGAAAGAGAAAGGAATGAATATGGAAGGTATGGGAAATGACAATGAAAGCGACAAATGAACTATGTACAAGCAGTAAAACCAATAAACGTCTCACGTACAACGGGGCGCTGAGTCAAATGACTACAGTTCACTTTTTAGCACATGACTATCATCCATGAAAAAAAAGAAACTGCTCAGACATTATTTCGCAGTCTGTTCAGTTTTGTCGCAACCTAGAGGCGAGAATCCAAACAGGAGTCACCAAGAAATGTAAGCAGGGCTTTAACGGCTAGGCTTTGCTTCCCGTTGTCAGCCCACGTGCCCAAAATCTTTTGTTCGGACAGAGGCCGAGTGTCCAAGCGTAGTAAAGCTGTCTCAAGGTTCATTCGCACACTACAGTACTTTGGACAAGCACTAAGCAAATGTTCGATAGTCTCAGGACAACCGCACAGAAGGCAGTCTGGGCTGTCCTCTCGTCCGATTGTGTGAAGATACTTCCGAGTCAATGCTACTTTAAGACGCAGCCTGTGTAGCAATGTCTCTTGACTTCGGCGAAGACGAGGAGCATAGGAATATGCTTGTTGCATATCACCTCAATTTCACGTGCTTCAATCTTCACGGGCGTTTCTAGGTTTTGAACAGCGACGAAGAGGCATACTTTTTGAAAGAAATACTCGCATCTTATTTTCTCGGATATTTATTTTCTCGGATAGTTATAAAACTGCGTTGGCTTCTGCCGTAGAAAAGAATTCGGTGGCGTCCCCAGCATGCAGAGCCTGCTACTGTGGCGGTCAAAATTTGGAGCAGTACCGTAGAGCCAGTTTGTCGGGAAAACAGTCTGACGGATGTAGAGGTTACGGTGTTGCTGCTTGGCGCGTCTGATGTGCACATGATCGTTGCGTGCTTCCGTGCAGACTTTTCGCACCGCAGTCGAGCTCGGCATTCCTTCGTCAAGTGACCTCGGTTGAAGCATCTAAAGCATCGGCCTTCTTGGCGAGTAGCCGCTTCTTGCGGGTAAAGCTCCATTCTTCGCCGTCATATACCTCGGAATGATGTTTCATCGCCTGGCAGAACAAGCCCAGTTGAGGGATGTTCACTGAGCTGTGCAGAGACGAGACGGTGTGTGCATTTCGAGGTCGCTGTTGTCTAGGTGGCTTTTCTCGTGCATTACCGACGACCGGAGGCCTTGCTCCTGTATATGGCTCCGCGGCTTCTCGGCACTGTACCTGTTGGTCGATGAACTCGATAAACTGCTGAAGATCTTGTTCGGGCTTTGTCGTCTGGTGTTGCGGATCACTTTATCCTTAAGTCGAGCTAGATGTCATTGCTGAATGCGTGGATTCGTACACGCGTTCGCGAATCTTCAACACCATGTCGGGCGGCAGCACCCAGAACAGTATGTTCCGTAACATGGAGCAATAAATTTTGGCATTCGCGCCAAGTGCCTTTAGGCTTCGCAGAAGCACCAGGACGTCATTGTAAAGTCGTCGAATGTGGTGTACATTCGCAGACGACGAAAGGGGTTTTAAGTACAGAAGGTTTCTGAGGTGATCTTGAACGATGAACCCTTTGTCACCGAAGCGCTTTTTTAAAATGTCGATGGCGTCTTTGTAGCACTCCTCGCTCTCCTGAAGTCCTGAGATGGCCGATGCGGCAGCTGCTGTCACGAGGGTGTTCAGATAATTGAGTTTGTCTGCAGTGCTCAGGTCGTTGTTATTATGCACGGCCGACGCGAACTGAATCCAGAAACGTTGCCAATTCTTCCAGTTTTCATAAAAATATATGAGGTCCAGCTGAGGCACCTTAGCCTTGCTGGTGGTCGGAGTCTGATAACTAGGCTGTCATGTGGGTCTAGATGAGAGAGCGTCTTGAAACCTTAAGCGCAGGGCCGCTGCCGTGTTCAAGACTTTGTCCTCATATTTGCCTGCGTATGACGTCTAGCTCTCGAGTAGGCTGTCTGTCTGGCGTCTCGTCAAATATGAGGTCGTCCTGTTTCTTTATCTGTTGGAGAAGGGCTGGGATTTTTTCGAGCAGTACGCTCACCTCAGACGCCAAAAGTCCTGCCTCCCTTCACAGTGCTCCTTCCGCTTTGGTTATCACACCATGCAGTTGCGAGCGGATGCTCTCGCGACGTCGGAGAAGCCATTCCATGCAGTCAGCTTGCGGTTGGGGATGCTGGGCAAGGTCGCAAGGGCCGCGTCGTTTGAAAGGGCTTGCGCGCCTCCGGGCGTCGATGAGGTAGGCCTTGTCGTGAGATCCCCGGTTTCCGGCACCATGTAATGGACCTCGAGACCCTCCGGCTGCCAAGCCGCCATGAAAGAGCGGAGAGCACTTCTCTACTGAGAATGAGTTCTTTAATATAAATCACTGTGGGTGCAGCGTGAGCGCGTGCCACCGCTTGGTCGGTGCTGGCGAGATTGAAGATGGACAATGTCATTTGCTACAGCGCTGAAGAGAACGAAGTTTCAACAGTCGCTATGTGGGACGGCAATATAATAATGTCTTGTGTTTGTTCGTATATATTTGTAGAAATTCACAGGGGATATTTCGGAGCCACGAAAAAGTATTTATGAACGAGACTATATATCCTCGGATAGAAAGGGACAGAAGATGTTTCCATACTGTTAGAAGACATGAGCAAAGTATTGCAACAGTTATCACTTGTTATTTGACCGTTTTGAAGAGTCTCGGGGACATTAGGGCTGTTGTTAGAATGATAATGACGTAGTCTTTGGAGAATAAGCCGGTTTTGGTAGAAATATTGGTAGATAGGTGGTTAACCTAACTGAAACGTAAAAGGGGCTGAGAACCGTAACCTCAGGACCACCTGAGTGGACAGGAACCCAGATCATGAGAGTAAATGAACTGTGTCCAGCTGGACAACATTTTTATCAGTTGTCATTGTGACTGGTTGCCCGCGAAAGTTTGAGAAAAAGGCGTCTATGGGGTATTTATTGAAAGATTTTTCAAATCAAAGAAAATGGTATCTACAGAAATACAGAAATATTGTCATTAGTGCTCCAGCTGATGTTGAAGCAGAAGGTTATTGTTCCTTTCCGCATACCGTGCGACATAAGGAAGAGATCGGGGGAAAAGCAAAAGGACAGAAGCCTGACAGACGCTTTTGCGCGATGTCGTTAAAGGAGAGCGCTACTTCGGAAGTGCGTTATGAGTCCGATGGTAAAAAATGTGCAGAGTTAGGAAATTTTACTTTTTGAAATAGGGTTGTTGTGTTTTTTTATTTGGCAGCGCAAGAATGTTCTTTATATTGGGTTGTAGTTTGCAGGTTAGGATGAAGGACATTTATTGGGTATTGCAATGACCTTGCCAATCGTTTAGTTTCGTATTACCACTTTAAATTACAGCGATTCCTGGAAGATGTGCGACAATATGACAACAGAGAAGTGTATGGAGTTTTTAAAACTAAAATTTATACACTGATGATGTCTCCAGCTGAATATGTCTCTTTGAAGAAGTCAATTACTTGAATGATACTGTAGGGGAAGCCGCCCAGACACCCCAGCGCAAGCGGCTCCCGTGTGACGGGGCTTTCCTTTCTCTCCGGCTTGACAACAGTGCGCCTTTGTGGAAGACGCGTATTGGGGACGCCGCCACCGGATTAGTGCTGGGGTCATTCTCTCGCCTTCTTTAACGGTCGCCGTCGGGGGAGGCGAATCTCGTTATCCGGCTGACTCCTGTAATTTGTCCTGGCGCCGTTGCCGTCTGCTCGTTTGTGGGGCCTCTTTTCTCTCTCTTTTGAAGGTCGCGGGGGTTCCCGTGCTTTCTCTCGTCGGGGTAGGCTCTCAGCGTACGCATCTTTTGAAAATAAACAGTCTTGTCTAGAAACTTCAAACCAGCTCCACGTCTGCTTTCTCGCCTCCTTCACCAACCGACATTCCTGGCTGCTACAAAATTGGTGACCCGGGCAACGCGTACACGAATACGCCCCGAGGACCTCCGACAACAACAATGCTACCTCAACGCCGGCAGTCTTTGATACACAACTCAAGCTACCAAATTTCGGGCCTAAAAATCGAAGATTGGGGTTTTATCAAGTGGAGGCCCGTTTTCAGCTACTGCACATCACCTCGCAGTCGAAGAAGTACTTTACGTCGTCGCAGACTACAACCAGAAATTGCCCACGCTATCGATGACATTTTGGTTTCACCCCCCCCCACAAGGGTAATACGACAACCTCAAAAACAGGGTGCTGGGCCGCCTCTGGGTGCCTGAAAAAGGGAGGCTTCGGCAGCTATTATGTCGGCAAGAGCTGGCGACCAACCACCTTCCCAACTGCTGCACCGGATGCGGGAACTACTCGGTGTGCACGCGCGTCAGGACGGCCAGCTCCCACTTCGTGAATTTTTTCTGCAACGGCTGCCCCAGTCGGTGAGCGTGGTTTCTCTTGGGTTCAGATGAGACGTCTCTTGATAGACTGGCGCAACTTGCCGATCGCATCACAGAATACTCTGCTCCAATCTTCGCTCCCATAGCTGCTACAAGAACACACGAACAACCAGATCGACTGTCGCGCCTTGAGGAGAAAGTGCAACCACTTACTGACACCATGCAGCACCTTTTGCTGTCTGGCGATCCCCAACAGGGCGAGCAACGACGCAACCGATCCCCTTCAAGGCAGCCAAGCTCCTCCCAGAGAAGCCAGTCATGAGATAGACTGGACGGAGTTTACTGGTACCACTGTTGTTTCGGCACAGGTACTAGCCGATGCACTCAACCTTGCTCGTTTCCGGGAAACGCTCCGGCCAGTCGTTAACGGCGGCTTACGAGATCTGCCCTCCACCTGGCCGCCTGTTCTTCGTAGTCGACCGGGTAAGCAACTACCGCCTGCTAGTCGACACTGCAGCCGAAATCTTTATTGTCCCGGTAACCCCCGAGGATAGCCGACGTAGGAAGAAAATATCGTCACTGCAGGAGATGTACAACACTGCCATCACTACGTACGACTTCCGCTCGCTGACAATAGCCGTTGGACTCAGGTGCCTGTTTTGCTGGGTCTTCGTGGTAGCGGACGTTTTTTCGCCGTACTCGGAGCAGACTTTCTGAGCCACTTCAAGCGTACGTGACCGTTGCCTCAAGGATAATAACACATCCCTCAAAGTACGTGATTTGGAGTCAAACATCTGCTCATCTGGCATCTGCGTCTTCCAGCCAGTATCTTCTCTTCTCTCAATTCCCTTCTCTCAATAAGCCACGCAGCACGCAGCAGCCAGTGAAACATAATGTGACTCACCACATCATCCCCACCGGGCCGGCAGTCACCGCTCGGCCACGACGGCTGTTCAGCAACTGGCTGTAAGGTGCACGCAGTGAGTTCGAGCATACACTGCCGCTGAGAATTATTCGGCCTTAGTCCAGCAACCATTCGTCGCCACTGCACATGGTGCTTAAAGACGGCGGAGACGACTGGTGCCCGTGCGGTGAAAACAGAGCCTTGAAAGCAGCGACAACGCCGGACCAGTATCCTCTGCCACACACTCACGATCTTAGCGCGTGGCTGGTAGGTACAAAAATATACAGCAATATCGACCTCGTAGTGGAATACCACGAAATCCCCGTCAAACGGGAGGACATACCAAAAACAATATTAACAACTCCATTGAGCCTGTTTGAGTTTGTCCGTATGCCCCATGGCTTCAAAATGCCGCACAGACCTTTCAAAGGTTCATGCATGAAGTCACCCGGGGTCTTCCTTTCGTCTTTGTCTACCTGGATGATATTTTGGTGGCCAGCAGAACTCCTAGAGAGCACGAACAGCACATCTGCCAGCTCTTTCAGCGTCTGCATAAGCACGGTCTGGTATTGAAACCTCAAATGTGGGTGTTTGGTGTCGAGGCTCTTAACTTCCTCAGCCACCACATCACTGCTGCAGCCATTATGCCATAGGAATAGATGGTGGAATCCTAAGTATCCTGCTCCAACATCTTCCAGCAAGCTCCGAGGGTTCTTAGGGCTCCTAAATTTCCACCAGCGGTTCATTATGTCTTGTGCTCGAGTACTCCAGCCGTTGACCGACCTGCTGAGCAGATAAAAATGCACCAGAAATTTGTTGGTCTGGCGAACACCAGAACACTTTCTAGAAGACTAAGGACGAGCTGCCCGCGGCAACCTTTCTCCTTCATCCACTGCCTGACGCTCCTACACGCCTAGTGGTTGACGCCTCCTCCACATCGGTCGGAGCATTGCTCCAGTAACAGGAGGGTGCCCAGTGAAAGCCACTGGGCTTCTTTTCGAAGCGCCTCAAGCCTACAGATGTACGGTACATGACTTTTGGAAGGAAGATGCTCGCAATCTGTTGTTTCATTAGGCATTTCCGCTACTGCCTCAAAGGTCGCGAGTTCTACATCTTGACAAGCCACAAGCGCCTAACCCACATATTCAACAACCAACATTCTAGAACAGGAAATTCGTCGGCTCGCATTTATCTCCAAATTTTCTACAGACATCCGTCACTTTCCCGGGGTCGAAAGCAAAGCAGACGACGCCTTGTCTCGTGTCAAAGCTCCCGGCACAAAATTTCTGGACTTCGATGCGGTTGCCGCGGATCAGCGGGAGGACGCTGAGTTGACGAGACTAAAAGGGGGGGGGGATCTTCACTCGTGCTTTCAGAGGTTGCACTTCCCCACGCCCAGAGCAGGATAACCTGCGCTACCCCCCAAACAACCCCACGACCTTTCGTCCTGCTCAATTTTCACCGAGTGGTATTAACCACTTTACAATCCATAAGTCACCCAGGTGTCTGCGCAACCCAGCGGCTGATAACAGAACGCTTCGTTTGCCCGGAGTCAACCCGGACGTTCGACGTTGGGATCGGACATGTGAAACATGTCAGCAAGTGAAGGTGACTCGCCAGACTCGGGCTGCCCTACAGGAATTTCGGGCTCCTGAGTCACGGTTTGACCACGTTCACCTCGACCTCGTAGGACCACTACCGCTCTGCCAAAGTTTCAGGTTCCTGCTCCAGAAGCTACACCTATTGTGGACATAGCAGCTGCGATTGTCGCACAGGCATCTTATTCAGACATGAGTGTCCCACTCTGGCTGCCCTGCCCGCGTAACAACTGACTGGGGACGGCAATTCGAGAGCAACCTTTTTTCTGCACTTTCGACTCTCCTCAGCATGAGGCCGAAGCATACAACCCGCTACTACCCCGCCAGCAAAGAAATGGTTGTGCGCTTGCACAGGCAACTCAAAGCTGCGCTTACAGAGAAACTAGATCGCCAGCACTGGGTGGAAAAGCTCCCACTTGTTCTTGTTGGCCTACGCTGATCGGTTAAAAAAGACCTCGGCTTCAGTGCAGCGGAAACGGTGTACGGTTCAACAGTGCGTATCCCGGAACTATTCTTATCCGGCCTTACACTTTCGGCCTCAGCAGGCTCCGACCACATCTAGAAGCTGCGCTCATGGCTTGCGCAACTCAGGCCACCAGCACCTCCACACGGCCGCAACAGAAACAATTTCACTTTTCCCGACATGGACTCAGCTACACATGTGTTCATGCGACACGACACAACAAAGCTGCCCCTCACTCCACCGTACAACGGCCCTTTCGAAGTTTTCGGACGTAATAACAAGACCATCACAATCTACGTGCGGGGTAAATGAGAAGTTGTCGCCGTTGACCGCGCCACGCCTGCTCATATTGAGGTTTCTGCTCATGGAGCCTCTCACGTACGTTTTCAGTGATACCAAATGCACTCTCACTTTTTGCCTATCAGCCGGTAACAACTGCCTTTGTTTGAAAGCTCCGCAATGTAGGGGGGAGCCTCTGTAGCGGAAGCCGCCCCGTACCCCAGCGCAAGCGGCTCCCGCGAGACGGGGCTTATCCTTGCTCTCCGGATATACGACTGCAAACATTTTCTTGGCCTGTCCTGCTAGCATAACCATATATAAAGCAAGAAAAGTGATAAGTACACCGGAGCAATGGGAGACGGTACTGCTTATCTCCGGCACCGCGTGTGAGTATTAGGCAGTACGGATATGCGAGGCACCCGAAAAGGAGCAGTGGCTCCTGGTCGATGAATGAAGAGGAAGATACGAGACTTTCATCTTCTTCAACGAACCTTGGCCACATCCTGGGAAAGCCATAAACACTTTTCCACTCCCTTCTAAACCTTTATTTCAATTTACTGCCCCTTTGAAGCCTTCCTCCCGACTATTGTGCCACCAAGAACAATAGCCAGGACTGCGCAACAAGAGTCCATCTCTTGCCACCTTAAACGACCATCCGCCATAGTTTTCAGCCTTCAACGTAGAGCCAAACGCAGCATAAATCCGCGCCACGCAAGACGTGGTGGCCTCACGAAGCCCTCGCGCTCCGAAAGTCCTGAATCGAAAGATTATGTGAAGGTGTGCTGATGTTCTGCGGGGAAGTTTCCTAATAAAAAAACTTAGGGTATTGTATCAGCAAACGTTCACCTCCAGAAAAGCCACGTTTTATACTCGTAGGCCCCTAAGTGCGTTGGTGCGACACCTTGCGCAAACACAAGCCCACGACTGAGAACCTAGGGACTGCCATCCAAAATAATGGCGAAGCACTGGGCAGTTTCAACGGCCTAATGAGGTGTTGACACAGCTTGTAAATACTGAACTGATGGCGTTCCTCTTCATCCGGGAATACGATTGGAACAAGCTTGTATATGGTGCAGAATGCACTTAGGGCCTTTTTGTTGTTCATTGTACTTTTGCACCTCAATACCTCGTTACAACTGTGCTAAAGTAGACGTTGCTTATCAACCACCGCTGCCGAGGGAGCTCTCCCTGCCCATGCAGCGCACAGTGTGACCGTAAATCCATTCGCGAGCCTCGAGCCACAATGCAACTCTGGGGCGAGCAACCGGTGGATATGTGCTGCCGCGCTACGCCACCGCGCTCGCGCTCTGCCAATCGGAAATCACAAACGCCGCGTCGATCGCCCATCTCTGCAACAATTTCCCTCCTGCTCACTGCTGTGTCCTCCGCAATAAATAAAGATGGGGGGTCTTCTCAAGTCTGTTTCAGCTAAAACCCCGGTACGTCGATCTTGTTGGGAGTAGCAACAGGTGGCCTGCGCACAGAGTTTGTGACAATTTCGAGTCTACGTGTTACGTTGTGTGGCGGCCAAACAAACAAAATCCAAATGGCGATTGTTGACAGTTGTGAACAATAGTGACGCATCAGGCGAAATCAAGTGGGTCGTATGGGAGGATTTAGCCGCTCCAGTGTTGACAGGAATTAGAAATGGCTGCAAGAAGCTTAAAGGTGCAAGTAAAAGTTTGTTCTGAAACGAAGTCATAAAACGTCCATGTATAAGTTCACAAAATCAGCTCGGCTAGTAATAAGGTCGCAGGCGAGACAAAATGGCCAATTTTATTCTGGTAGTAAGGCTTGCATTTTAAGGCGGCCGCAGTAATGACTGTTACAGAAGCTTGCAGTTACAGTCATAAATTACTAAATTTCAACCTGCCAGTCACAAGCTTTTTTTGTAATTTTGTAAAGTGAGTCATTTAATAAGGCGTTTCTTCAATTACAAATACACCTAAAGAAATATAAACTGATCAGGTTCACCAGTAAATCAAGCTGTTCCTAGGTTGTCTTTTTTACCGAAATATATTTTTGGGCGGCTGCTGCGATGACCTCCAAGCAAGATTCAGCTTTATCAATAAATTACTGAATTATTTCCAGCTGCGCCTGACAGTTTTCATAATTTTGTCAAACAGGCAACCTCAAGTGATACCAAACCCATTACAAAAATGCACTAAAAAATCGAAGATGATCAGGTTTTCTCGGAAGGCGGGCTATGCTTAGGTTGTTTTATGTTAGTAATTACCCATTTAAAACTGCGTGCTTTACAAGATCATTATATTTGTGCCATTTTCTGATATTACAGAACGCGTGGAGCCTGGCGCATCGAAAAAATCGGAAGCGCGAGGTAAGAATACGACCGGACTCTACACTTTGTCTTAGAACCTAGGCTGACCAATTTATAGATCACTGTTATTCGTCATTTCGAACGTCTCAGAACTCCTACAGAGCAACTCCGTGTTTTATTTCAGGATAAATTTTCAAAGTTGAAGCAGGTTTTAATGGTCAAAGAACTGCCTAAACGTCTTTTCGACGGCAATTAAGAGCGCCCAGCGCTGAGAGGCGGGCATTCAGGAAACGTCGTGGTGTTAGAAGTGGGGTGCATCAGACCATATTGGGGCTTGCTTGCAAATATACTCAGGGAAGCAGAAAGGCAGCAGTTTCTATATGTAAAAGCGTTATATTTTATACGAACGTATTGTTAGACATTTCAGAATTGAATGAATTAAAGTAGCCTCTATTCAATAAACGTGGCGGAGTTGTGAAAATACTGTAATTTTGCAAGAAGCACCAATGATTCCAACCTAAAACAACTTGTTCGAATCACTACAGTAATGTGTACTTCTACATTCTGTTAGAATGCTAAAACAAGTCTAAACAGCTCTGAGCGCCAGAACACAAAAATAAGAACCTGCTCTACAAAGTATTACAAAATTTCGCATGGTGATTTCGCCTGCACAGGTGGCTTTGAGGTGAAAGGAATTACGTTCCCCATGTGGTACTGATAAGAGAGACCTTTAGTGCTTTATTGTGTTCCTGTTAGTTTTTTAACTTAATTTTACCATTCTATTGCCTGTAATTCTACATCAGCACACAGATTAATAAGGCCTAATACCGCAGCTTCAAGATAATAAACGTACTCGACGTCTCCTCATGTCTCTACAGCTAGGTCCGCTGCACACATCAACCCCATCAGTTGCGAGTCTTCTCCGCGGAACAAACGGCGCGTGTCCCTGCCACAGCGAGATAAAAAAGGAACTCCTTATACTGGTACTAGTCCCGTTATCACTCGACGGCGCAGCTAGGGAAAGGGCTAGCTTTAGTGGTGATGGGTATATGTCTTGTGAAAGGCGTCTCTACGCTGACGAGCAGGAGCTGAGAAGCAGTGCTCAGTAAACTCGCTTCAGCGGAGTGAGGACTGGGGGGATTTACATAATTTCAGCCTCGCTGTACCCGATTATATGGAAGTTTGCCTAGGAGAAAAACGGAATAGAATCTTCTTTGTGGGCTTGCATGGTCTAGATAATCAAGGTATGAAACTTCTCTTTATGCACAATGTCTCGAGGTTGAAGTGTTCAAGACATCTAAATGGTTTGCATCATATTCATGCTAATCTTCTTCTTTACAAATATTGCATTTGTGAAGTCAGGGCGTTTCACGCTTGGCGAACTGCGACAACAGATTGGCTGAAATCCACGCAGTGTCGTTACCGAAACATAGATTTTTGGCAGCTTCCTTGTTTTGAGCTACGACTATCGGCTAGTGTATGATATTAAAAGCACGTTAGATTGGCATTAAATGTCCGCGATTTGATAGCTACGAAGTTGAGAAGTAAGGAACGGCGGCGCAAATTCCTGCTGTCTTGTTCAGAAGCAGAATTTAATTAGTCGAAAGAAAAGGAAGTGAAAAATAATGCATCAAATGCGAACAATGTACGCAGAACATTTGATTCAAAAATAGTAGTCACCACGCAGCAATCCTGGAACTGCGACCAGCAGCGTCATTAACAAAGAAATGCAAATGCAGGAGCACCAAAGGTTGATAAATTTGTGGCTCACAGTACCTAATATAACGCCCACGCGCAATGTGTTTTTATTTCTTTGTGTAGACTGATTAGTACTGTATTGGTTTGTCGTGTGAAATGAAGTTGTTTATAAATACATATAGCCACTCTGACGAACAGCTCCATTGGCAACGTCTAGCACCTAGTGCATCTGGACTGGACGACACTGTGCTACTAGAAGGTCTCAACCAAGGGCGGAACAACGAAACCTATCGGAAAACCTAATTGACTCGACTAGCTAGCCAGAGACGTTACAGCAGTTAACCACAACAAGCTGGTGACTATAGTGGTGGGTGTGCAGGCTATGATGATGATGAGGATTTATTTGGGTGTGCACTTGCTTATTACAAGTAACTATGAAGGATACAAAACTTCCTGGTGTATTATAAAAGGTCTACATATTGCTACATAACTTTACAAAGATTGCTCAAGGGCACCTTCCTTATACAACAATAAGGTATCACAAATAACAGGAAACGTCAAAACGTAGCTCTCCAAATCGTAAGCACTACGGCCACAGATAACTTCATTTGTACAGAAGATTTGCCTATTGTACTCAGAAAATGGGCACGCAAACAGTTATCACTTATTTGCCATCATTTCACTCATGCGATGAACATATTCCCGCGAACCATGTATGAGCTTGCTTATTTATTGTTTGTTTTTACTGCCGGGCAACGCCCGTCTTTGTTATCTGTGTTCTAAGCAAAGCGCGTCTTCCATTCTTTATTTTTATGCCGCACGGGCTATCACATTCAGATAAGCAAACTGTTTCGCCCTAACGTCGCTAGCCCAGAATAATCGTCTGTGATCTACAATCGACGGTTCCAGAAACACTCGCGCCGAAAATTAAAAAGCCTCCAGAGCAGACGCATCGGCATTCGATTCTCGACGCTCGCCGACGCAAGTCACTTTGTTGACCGGTGCTTCGCCGCCTCTGTTTCTTTTGAGTTGTTAGGGGAGCACAAGTTCGCTCCAATAAACTTGTTTCTCCTTCAAGACAACTGTGTCGCTCTTGGCCTCGTGACATCTGGTGGAGGTGCGTGGTACTCACCCTTTATGCTCTCTACGACATCTGGAAGCCGCCAAGCCAGCCCAACCAGAGAAAGCCACCGACTGCAAAGATTGCTACCCGAGTTCGGTCTCATGCCAGAAGGGCCCAAGAGAAGGAACGCTGCAACCAACACGATGGTGCAAGAAACAACGTCGCCAATCCTCCTGCCGCAGCCCCGGGAACCGCCAACATTCCGGGGAGCCCCCGCTAAAGACCCCGAAGAATGGTTGGAGAAGCTGGAGCGCGTCCGCATCTTCAGCAGGTGGGACGACGAAGAAACTTTCCGGCATGTATTCTTCTACTTAGAAGATGCTGCTCGAACTTGGTTCGAGAACCATGAGAGTTCTTTGACCGACTGGACTCAATTCAAAAGGGAGTTCTTTAAGACCTTCACTACCGTTGTTAGAAAAGAGCGAGCTGCGCTTTTGCTTGAAACTAGAACGCAGCACCCCAATGAAGGTGTCGTGATCTTCGTTGAGGAGATGAAGCGACTCTTTCGCCGTGCTGACCCCGAAATGACCGAAGAAAAGAAGCTCAGGTTTCTAATGCGAGGAGTGAAGCAAGGGCTTGTTGTTTGTCTAGTCCGTAACCCGCCGAAGACGGTGGCTGAATTCGCGTCTGAGGCGGCCGCGATCGAGAAGACGCTAGAAATTAGAACGAGGCAGTACGACCGCCCTGTCAACGCGCTGTTCTCGGGGACCATCGGTGCCGCAACTGGAAGCTCCGATACACTGCGCGAGACCATTCAAGCAGTGGTCAAGGAGGAGCTTCAGAAGCTTTTTCCAACAACGCCGCAACCTCAAGTGGCTTCTCTGACTGACGTCATCCGTGAAGAGGTTCAACAGGCGCTGGGAACTTCTATGCCTTCAGAAGCACCCCGTCAGCCCCACGCGATGACCTACTCCGCAGCCCTTCGTCAACCCCGCCCTGCTCCAACCCGTCGTCAAGAGGCCCAGCCATACCGCCGTCCAATGCCGCCCGCCCGACGCCCTGTAGACCAATAACAGACGCCAAGGAAGACCGACGTGTGGCGAACGCCCGATAATCGCCCGCTGTGCAACGACTGCGGAGAGGCCGACTACATCTACCGTCGCTGCCCTTACAAGAGGCTCGGTCTGCGAGGATTCTTTGTCGACGCACCACGCCCCCGACCCAGCCAGCGCCCTACTAAGATCGAAGAATACCTGGCCAACACGAACCGAGGACCTGCCAGCTTCAACCGTTCGCCGTCGCCCTACCGGTACCAGTCGCCAAACCGCCATAACACCGCTGACTTTTGACGTGGAAGGTCCCCCAGCCCACGTAGGGGAAACTAAAAGCTGCAACTTCTGGAGGTGAAGTTGCCGAACGGCGAAAAAACGAAAACCCTCCAACGACGCATGGCCGCACCGAACACCGCACCTGCAGCCCAACGACTTGATTTAACCCGGACGTGACTCCCGAACCCGACGACGACACGACGCAACGCGTAACCGAAACGACAGAGCCTGCCGTTAAGAAGATGACGAGAATGACGACACATGGGGCCCGACCGTCAGCACACACAAGCGGAGATACAACTCCCCGACGCACCAGAAACTCGGGGAAAGCGGCGTCCAACGTCCACTTGTCCATCGACGGCTTTGATGTAGTCACCCTCATCGACACGGGAGCCGACTACTCGGTAATGAGCGGCTCATTCGCGTCAAAACTAAAGACAGTTACGACAACATGGGACGGTCCGCATATACGCACAGCAGGAGGCCATCTCGTAACGCCAAGTGGAACGTGCACATCACGCGTCACCGTAGGCGGCACCACGTACCCTGCTGAGTTCGTTATTTTGCCTAACTGCTCCCACGACGTAATTCTCGGAATCGACTTTTTGACGGACAACGGCGCAATAATTTGATCTGCAGACCAAGTCGATAACTTTTTCCTCCGATCATTCCACAATGCCGCAGCCGACCCCCATCACCGTGCTGCTGTCAGGATCGCCGATGATCACATCACCCTGCCAACCCGCGCAAGCTTGGTGATCGTCGTCTATGTGAGGATATTGCTTCGGACATCGACGCTATCGTAAAGAGTGATCGAAGGTTGCTTCTCGACCGCGGTGTCTCCGTCGCAAGAGGGATTGCGCACTTTAAGCAACGCCAATCTCACGTTTTGGTCACTAATTTCACCGAAGAGTACGAGCATTTAAACAAGGGAGCTGCAATTGCGTTCCTCGAAGAAACGCAAGAAGCAAGTTACGTGATCGCGGTCGCCGACTTTGAACGCACACCCGATGACACCTTGAAGCTTCTGCAGCCCTTCGACGTGAATACGGCGCTACCGCAAGAACAACGAGACAAACTATTGGCTTTGCTGCGTCGCTACAGCGAGTGTTTTTCGTCGAGTTCAAAATCCCGTCAGACACCCCTAGCAAAGCACCGTATTATAACTGAAGATTGAGCCCGACCTACCCGACAGTCACCATACCGCGTATCGTCCCATGAAGGGGAAGCCATCCGGACTCAAGTCAACGACATGCTCAGCGACGACATTATAGAGCCATCGAAAAGCCCCTGGGCTGCGCCGGTCGTACTCGTAAAGAAAAAAGACGGCACATTAAGGCTCTGCGTTGACTACAGGCGACTAAACAAAATCACCAAAAAGGACGTGTATCCCCTGCCATGAATCGACGACGCCCTTGACCACCTCTGCCATGCCAAGTACTTCTCATCGATGGATTTGAAGACCGGCAACTGGCAACTTGAAGTGGACGAGAGAGACCGACAGAAGACTGCGTTTATAACCCCGGACGGCCTATACGAGTTCAAGGTGATGCCTTTTGGGCTGTGCACGGCGCCAGCAACATTTCAAAGAGTCATGGACACTGTGCTAGCTGGCCTAAAGTGGCACACTTGCCTCGTATACCTCGACGACGTTGTGGTATTCGCCCGGAATTTCGACGAACACCTTGCAAGGTTGGAGTCTGTACTCGAAGCCATTCGTACATCGGGGTTAACGCGGAAGCATGAAAAGTGTCGTTTCGCGTATGACGAGCTGAAGTTCTTTGGCCACGTCGTCAACGCCGCGGGAGTAGTACCTGACCCGGGAAAAACTTCAGCCATTTCGAACTTCCCAAGGCCGAAAGACAAGAAGGGCGTGCGAAGATTTCTCGGACTGTGCGTCTACTATTGGCGCTTCGTCACAAACTTCGCCTGCATTGCAGAGCCACTCACACGGTTGACGAAAGAAAGCACGCCTTTTAGCTGGGAAAACGACCAAGAAAAGGCATTCTGCGAGTTGCAAAAGCGCCTTCAAAGCCCTCCCGTGCTCGCTCATTTCGACGAAAATGCCGAAACAGAAATGCACACCGACGCCAGCGATATAGGCTTGGGTGCCGTTCTCGTTCAAAAGCAAAGCGGTAGCGAAAAAGTAATCGCCTTTTCCAGCCGTGGTCTGTCGAAGGAGGAGAAAAATTACTCAGCCTCTGAAAAAGAGTGCCTCGCAATTATATGGGCCAGTTCAAAATTTCCCCCATACGTATTTGGTAGACCATCAAGGTTGTCACAGACCACCATGCGCTGTGTTGGCTCGCCAATTTGAAGGACCCCTCTGGTCGTCTTGGGCGGTGGAGCTTGCGCCTGCAAGAGTTCGACGTTACAATCGTCAACAAATCCGACAGGAAACACTTCGATGCCGACTGCCTGTCCCGCGCCCCCGTCGACCCGCCACCACTACACTCCGATGAAGACAGCGCGTTCTTCGGAGTCGTTACGGAGAGCGACCTAGCCGCCCAGCAGCGTGCCGACCCCGACTTGCGTGTCATGATCGACTACCTCGAAGGACCAAATTTCGCCGTGCCTAGGGCGTTAAAGCGGAACTTGCCAGCATTCAGCCTCATAACATCCCTTCCTCGTGAAGAAGAATTTCAGCCCCGGAACGAGAACGCATCACGTACTTGTCATCCCTGCAGAGCTCCGTGACGAAATTTTGGAAGCGTGCCACGACGACCCATTTTCCGGACATCTCAGCACAGCTCGCACTATTGCAAAAATCAAGGCGAAGTACTTCTGGCCCCGCCTTACATCCAACGTCACCCACAACGTTCGGAGTTGCCGTAACTCCCAGCGACGAAAAACGCCACCGACAAGACCCACCGGCTTTCTGCAACCGATCGCCGTCCCGTCGAGGTCCTTTCAACAGATTGGAATGGACCTTCTAGGCCCGTTCCCTACGTCACAATCACGGATCAAGTGGATTGTCGCGGCGAAAGACAACATGACACGCTACTCAGAGACCGCCGCCCTTCCGAGGGGCACTGCACAGGAAGTCGCAAAGTTCTTCATAAGCCAAGTTGTGCTGCGAAACGGAGCCCCGGAAGTCCTTATCACGGACCACGGAACGGCCTTTACGGCGGAGCTGATGCAAGGAATATTACGCTACAGCAACACGAATCACAGAAGAACGACGACGTACCACCACCAAACGAACGGACTACCAGATCGTCTGAACAAGACAATCGCAGGTATGCTGTCAATGTACGTTGATGTTGAACATAAGACTTGGGACGAAGTGCTCCCGTATGTCGCGTTTGCGTACAACGCGGCTATCCAGGAGACGACGCAGCTGACGCCGTTCGAGCTTGTCTACGGAAGAGGGCCAACTACGATGCTCGATGCCATGCTTCCGCACGTAGAAGACGACGACCTCAACACCGACGTCCAAGGATACCTTCAGCGTGCGGAGGAGGCCCGCCAGCTGGCTCGAGTTCGTACAACGCGCCAGCAGCTCGTGGATGCCGCGCGCTACAACCTCCGACGCCGAGATGCCGAATACCACCCAGGGTAACGTGTTTGGGTTTGGACTCCCATCAGATGACACGGACTCAGTGCGAAGCTTCTGCGACGATATTTCGGACCCTACCAAATTCTACGACGTGTCGGCCAACTTACCTACGAGGTGATCCCCGACGGTGATTCCGGAACATCACGAAGACGCACGCGGCCCGAAGTCGTCCACGTGGTTCTCTTGAAACCTTACTATGCAAGATGACGGACTTTTTTTGTTGTTGTTGTTCGTTCGGTCTGTCTTTTATTTCAGCATCGGGTCGATGCACTCTTAGAGGGGGTAATGGCGCGAACCATCTATGGGCTTGCTTATTTATTGTTTGTTTTTACTGCCGGGCCACGCCCGTCTGTGTTATCTGCGTTCCAATCAAAGCGCGCCTTCCATTCTTTATTTTTATGGCGCGAGGGCTATCACATTCAGATAAGCACACTGTTTCGCCCTAACGTCGCTAGCCCAGAATAATCGTCTGTGGTCTACAATGTTCTGGATGTGAATCGACGGTTCCAGAAACACTCGCGCCGAATAATAAAAAGCCTGCAGAGCAGACGCCTCGGCATTCAATTCTCGACGCTCGCCGACGCAAGTCACTTTGTTGACCGCTGCTTCGCCGCCTCTGTATTCTTTTGAGTGGTTAGGGGAGCACAAGTTCGCTCCAATAAACTTGTTTCTCCTTCAAGACAACTGCGTCGCCATTGGCTTCGTGACAATAATATATGGCACCATTACTACCTCTCGAAGATGTGTATCGTGGGTGGTTTTATTGCAATTTTGAGACATTGTCACTGACACTGCTTAAGGTTAGACAGAGAAAACGGCTGGTGTATTGATAGTCTTCCTAATTTTACTCTGGTGCGGCAAGATGATTTGTAAATGTTAGTCATAAAACGGACATATTGTTTTTCGTAGGAGCCATCACTGCAATAGTCTTCACGTCCCTCCTGTTTTACAGGTTCAGGTGGTGGCATGGCAAAATATGTGTCTCCAATGTCTCCCTTGCTTTTAGCTGGAAAGGAACATTTGTGAAGAAACACGAACATTATGATCTTCTCTTAAAAGCGTACATTCCCTTTGTTGCTTTGAGATGGATACCCCGTCCTGCTTTCAGGCAGGAAGAAAAACATACCCATGATTTGCTTTAAGCACTTAAGCACTATTGAGTAAACTTGTACAAATTCCTGGTTAGAACCCTATGTAGAGCACCAGGCTGTAGATACGTTTTGCACTACATAAATGGGGCATTTTGAAAAAGATTCATATTAAGAACATCGAGTTCCTGTGATGTAAAGTACTGTGCATTACTTCACTTCAGTAGTTATTTACTGAGTGCTTGGCAAATGCCTCAGAATACAAAGTTTGAAGGAGTGGCCACTACACGACAGCCCGTACACATACTCATTTGACATGTATCCCCGAGGTAAAGCCGCCTCAGCAACTATATGATATGTGGGAGCTATTTATAATGCCACTTCGAATAGATTTCTTGTGAGTTCAACTGTTCCACCGTTACAAAATATGAGTACGATGTCTATTTTTTGCAATAGATACCGGATGTTGGCGTTTGGTCTAAACGTTTTACAAGGCTTAAATTAAGGTATCATTTAAAATAAACGCTACTTTGTTGTAAGAGCTTCATTTTGGACCGGATTTTCGGCAATTGCCTGTTCTTTTAAATGCTGTCCCATTGCGCCATTTTGTTATATGAGCATGAGTGAGAGCTTAAGGGCTTTTAATATGTTTTCATACTGCCCATAATTGCCTCATTTCGCTTCTCTTCCTTTATGCCTACAAATGTTTATAAATGCCTGTTTTTATTATCGGCGAATCCTTGAAAACCATTTACACCAAGCGCCGTTTCTGGTGCAGCTTAAGATTATTATTCAGGTTGCCGGAAAGCATTGACTGAGCAGAAGTCTACACGGTTCAACCTAGTCCTCTAGTTCAACCAATTGCCGGAAAACAGCCGATACAAGCAGTAGAATGCGACGCTCATACTCAGTGACAATTGATAATTTTGAAATAATATATGTGGAGATTTTGAGACTTTGGTGTTTTCATAATTTTAACTGTAATTCGTAGATGATGATCCGCGCGTGGTCCAAACAGATTTCTTTAAACATTTCTTTAAAGGTTAATAAAATCTAAGAAAATTTTGAACGCGACGAGTGAGCATTGAAGAAGTATTTGTTAGCTGATCTGTCCCATATTAAAGATGTAGCGGCGAAACATCACTTCGCAGCTGCATTGTTTTGACGCCTTGAAGGTCACTGTGCCTATGGCCTCTAACACGCGCTTTTTATTTTTGATCACAAACTTTTCGGCTTCTAAACACCTTTTAAAAGACATTCTTCAAGTGTGTGTATGTGTATTTGGTACTGTTGGGACGATTTATTGGTTAATGTTCAAGATCATATTGCCGCGAACCATACATTGGGATTGTTTATTTGTGTTTTGCTTTTACCGCCCGGCTGCGCCGGTCTGTGTTATCTCTGCGCCAAGGGAAGCGCGTGTTCCATTCTTTCTTTCTGTGCCGCATGTGTTATCTGTTGTGATAGGGAGAGCATTCCGATCTAACGTGAACAGCCCAGAATAATCTTCTTGGATCTACTATGTTCTCGATGCGAATCGACGTTTCGAGAACCACGCGCGCCAAAAGATAAAAAGCCTGCAGTGCGGACGCCGGGGCATTCGATTCGACGACACTCGCCTGTGCAAGTCACTTTGTTGACCGCTGCTTCGCCGCCTCTGTATTCTTTTGAGTTGTTAGGGGAGCACAAGTTCGCTCCAATAAACGTGTTTCTCATTCAACACCACTGCATCGTCCTTGTCTTCGTGACATCTGGTGGAGGTGCTGGGTACGCACCCTTCATGCCCACTACAACCTCGAAAAGCCGCCAAGCCAGTCCAACAAGAGCCAGCCCCCGCCTGCAAGATTTACCGCCCGAGTTCGGTCTTCTGCCAGAAGGGCCCAAGAGAAGGAACGCTGCAACCAACACCATGGTGCAAGAAACAACGTCGCCAATCATCCTGCAGCAGCCCCGAGAACCGCCATCGTTCCGGGGAGCCCCCGCTGAAGACCCCGAAGAATGGTTGGAGAAGTTGGAGCGCGTCCGCATCTTCAACAGGTGGGACGATGAAGAAACGTTCCGGCATGTCTTCTTTTACTTAGAAGATGCTGCTCGAACTTGGTTCGAGAACCATGAGAGCTCTTTGACCGACTGGACTCAATTCAAGAGAGAGTTCCTTAAGACCTTCACTACCGTGGTGAGAAAAGAGCGAGCTGCGCTTTTGCTTGAAACTCGAACGCAGCACCCCAACGAAGGAGTCGTGATTTTCGTTGAGGAGATGAAGCGACTTTTTCGTCGTGCGGACCCTGAAATGACCGAGGAAAAGAAGCTCAGGTTTCTAATGCGAGGAGTGAAGCAAGAGCTTTTTGCTTGTCTAGTCCGTAACCCTCCGAAGACAGTGGCCGAATTCGCGTCTGAGGCGGCCGCGATGGAGAAGACGCTAGAAATTCGAACCAGGCAGTACGACCGCCCTGTCAACGCGCTGTTCTCGGAGACTATCGGTGCTGCAAATGGAAGCTCCGATACATTGCGAGAGACCATCCGAGCAGTGGTCAGGGAGGAGCTTCGGAAGCTTTTTCCAACGACGCCGCAACCTCAAGTGGCTTCCCTGACCGACGTAATCCGAGAAGAAGTCCAAAACGCACTGGGAACTTCTACGCCGTCGGAAGCACCCCGCGAACCACAAGCCATGACCTACTCCTCGGCTGTTCGTCAACCCCGCCCTGCTCCAACCCGTCGTCAAGAGGCTGAGCCATACCGCCGTCCAACGCCGCCCGCCCGACGCCCTGTAGACCAATACCAGACGCCAAGGAAGACCGACGTGTGGCGAACGCCCGATAATCGCCCGCTGTGCTACCACTGCGGAGAGGCCGACCACATCTACCGTCGCTGTCCCTACAAGAGGCTCGGTTTGCGAGGGTTCTCCGTCGACGCCCCACGCCCCCGATACGGCCAGCGCCCTGCTGAGATCGAAGAATACCTCTCCAACACCAACCGAGGACCAGCCCGTTTCAACCGTTCACCGTCGCCCTACCCGTCTCAGTCACCAAACCGCCGCAGCACTGCTGACTTCTCACGTGGAAGGTCCCCCAGCCCACGCGGGGGAAACTAAAAGCAGCAACTTCGGGAGGTAAAGTTGCACAACGGCGGAAAAATGAAAACCCTCCAACGACGCAGCGACTCGCTGAAGACCATCATTCACGACATGCCCTCATCCCGACGACCCGACCTAGCCCTAACGAGACTCCTGAACACGACGACACCTACACGGCGCGACGCGTACCCGACCTGACCAAGACGTCCGTTGAGAAGACGACGACAACGACGATGCACAGTGCCCGACCATCAACACGTACAAGCAGAGATACGACGCCCCGACGAACCCGCAACTCGAGGACGACTGCATCTGACGTCAAGGTGTCCATCGACGGCTTTGACGTAGTCGCCCTCGTAGACACGGGAGCTGACTATTCGGTAATGAGCGGACCATTTGCGTCTAAACTGAAGAAAGTTATGACCAGATGGGACGGTCCGCACATACGCACAGCAGGAGGCCACCTCGTGACGCCAAGTGGAACGTGCACATCGCGCGTCACCATAGACGGCACAACGTACCCTGCGGCGTTCGTCGTTCTGCCTAACTGCTCCCGCGACGTGATTCTCGGAATGGACTTTTTGACGGACAACGGCGCAATAATTGATCTGCAGACCAAGTCGATAACATTTTCCTCCAATCACTCCACGACGCCGCAGCCGAACCCCGATCACCGTGCTGCTGTCAGGATCGCCGACGATCACATCACCCTGCCACCCCGCGCAAGCTTGATGATCGCCGTCTACTGTGAGGATGCTGCTTCTGACATCGACGCTATCGTAGAGAGTGATCGAAGGTTGCTTCTGGACCGCGGTGTCTCCGTCGCAAGAGGCATTGCGCACTTTAAGCAACGCCAATCTCACGTTTTGGTCACTAATTTCACCGAAGAGTACCAGCATTTAAACAAGGGAGCTGCAATTGCGTTCCTCGAAGAAACGCAAGAAGCAAGTGATGTGATCGCAGTCGCCGACTTTGAACGCACACCCGTAGAAACATTCAAGCTCCCGCAGCCATTCGACGTGAATCCGGCGCTACCGCAAGAACAACGGAAAAAATTATTGGCTTTGCTGCGTCGCTATAGCGAATGTTTTTCTTCGAGCGCAAAACTACGTCAGACCCCTCTAGCGAAGCACCGAATAATAACCGAAGATGGAGCCCGACCTACCCGACAGTCACCGTACCGCGTCTCTTCACACGAACGGGAAGCCATCCGGACTCAAGTCGACGACATGCTGAGCGATGACATTATACAGCCATCGAAAAGCCCCTGGGCTGCGCCCGTCGTACTCGTAAAGAAAAAAGACGGCACATTAAGGTTTTGCGTTGACTACCGGCGACTGAACAAAATCACGAAAAAGGACGTGTACCCCCTCCCCCGAATCGACGACGCCCTCGACCACCTCTGCCACGCGAAGTACTTCTCATCGATGGACCTGAAGACCGGCTACTGGCAAATTGAAGTGGACGAGAGAGACCGAGAGAAGACTGCATTTATAACCCCAGACGGCCTATACGAGTTCAAGGTGATGCCGTTTGGGCTGTGCACAGCACCAGCGACGTTTCAAAGAGTCATGGACACTGTGCTAGCTGGCCTTAAGTGGCACACCTGCCTCGTATACCTCGACGACGTAGTGGTATTCGCCCGGACTTTCGACGAACACCTTGCAAGGTTGGAGTCTGTACTCGAGGCCATTCGTACGTCGGGGTTGACGCTGAAGCCCTAAAAGTGCCGTTTCGCATACGGGGAACTCAAGTTCTTGGGCCACGTCGTCAACGCCGCGGGAGTGCTACCTGACCCAGCAAAAACTTCAGCCATTGCGAACTTCCCAAGGCCAAAAGACAAGAAGGGCGTGCGGAGATTTCTCGGGCTGTGCGCATACTACCGGCGCTTCGTCGCAAACTTCGCACGCATTGCAGAGCCACTCACGCGCTTGACGAAAGATAGCACCCCTTTCTGCTGGGAAAACGACCAAGAAAAAGCATTCGGCAAGCTGCAAAAACGCCTGCAAAGCCCGCCCGTGCTCGCTCATTTCGACGGAAATGCCGAAACGGAAATGCATACGGACGCCAGTGATATAGGCTTGGGTGCCGTCCTTGTCCAAAAGCAAAGCGGCTGCGAAAGGGTAATCGCCTATGCTAGCCGTGGTCTGTCGAAGGAGGAGAAAAACTATTCTGCCTCTGAGAAAGAGTGCCAGGCTATTATATGGGCGATTTCAAAATTTCGCCCATACGTGTATGGAAGGCCATTCAAGGTTGTAACAGACCACCATGCGCTGTGTTGGCTCGCCAATTTGAAGGACCCCTCTGGCCGTCTTGGGCGGTGGAGCTTGCGCCTGCAGGAGTTCGACGTTACAGTCGTTTATAAATCCGGCAGGAAACACTCCGACGCCGACTGCCTGTCCCGCGCCCCCGTCGACCCACCACCACAAGACTCTGATGAAGACAGCGCGTTCTTCGGGATCGTGACGGAGAGCGACCTAGCCGCCCAGCAGCGTGCCGACCCCGACTTACGCGTCATAATCGAGTACCTCGAGGGATGCAACGTTGCCGTTCCTAGGACCTTCAAACGCAGTTTACCAGCATTCAGCCTGAGAAACTCCGTCCTTGTGAAGAAGAATTTCAGCCCCGGAACAAGAGCGAATTACCTTCTCGTCATCCCCGCGGACCTTCGTGACGAAATTTTGGAAGCGTGCCACGACGACCCGTCTTCCGGACATCTGGGCACAGCCCGCACTATCGGAAAAATCAAGGCGAGGTACTACTGGCCCGGCCTTACCTCTGACGTCACCCACTACGTCCGGAGCTGCCGTGACTGCCAGCGACGAAAAACGCCGCCGACAAGACCCGCCGGACTTCTGCAACCGATCGCCGTCCCATCGAGACCATTTCAACAGATTGGAATGGACCTTTTAGGCCCGTTCCCTACGTCACGATCACAGAACAAGTGCATTGTCGTAGCGACAGACTACATGACGCGCTACGCAGAGACCGCCGCTCTTCCGAGGGGGACTGCACAAGAAGTGGCGAAGTTCTTTATAAGCCAATTTGTGCTGCGACATGGAGCCCCGGAAGTCCTAATCACAGACCGCGGAACGGCATTTACTGCGGAGCTGATGCAAGGAGTATTACGCTACAGCAACACGGATCACCGAAGAACGACGGCGTACCACCCCCAAACGAACGGACTAACAGAACGTCTGAACAAGACAATCGCAGATATGCTGTCAATGTACGTTGACGTTGAACATAAGACTTGGGACGAAGTGCTCCCGTATGTCACGTTTGCGTACAACACGGCTATCCAGGAGACGACACAGCTGACGCCGTTCGAGCTTGTCTACGGTAGAAGGCCGACTACGATGCTCGACGCCATGCTTCCGCACGTAGAAGACGACGACCTCAACGCCGACGTCCACGGATATCTTCAACGTGCGGAGGAGGCCCGCCAGCTCGCTCGAGTTCGTATAACGGACCAGCAGCTGGTGGATGCGGGCCGCTACAACCTCCGACGCCGAGACGCCGAGTACCAACCAGGGGATCGTGTGTGGGTTTGGACTCCCATCCGACGACGCGGACTCAGTGAGAAGCTCCTGCGAAGGTATTTCGGACCCTACCAGATTCTACGACGTGTTGGCCAACTTACCTACGAAGTGATCCCCGATGGTGACTCCGGCACATCACGACGACGCACGCGGCCTGAAGTCGTCCACGTGGTTCGCTTAAAACCTTTCTACGGACGATGACGAACTTTTATTTTCATTTGTTCGGACTGTCGCTTATGTTAGCATCGGGTCGATGCACTCTTAGAGGGGGGGTAATGCCGCGAACATTGGGTTTGTTTATTTGTGTTTTGCTTTTACCGCCCGGCTGCGCCGGTCTGTGTTATCTCTGCGCCAAGGGAAGCGCGTGTTCCATTCTTTCTTTCTGTGCCGCATGTGTTATCTGTTGTGATAGGGAGAGCATTCCGATCTAACGTGAACAGCCCAGAATAATCTTCTTGGATCTACTATGTTCTCGATGCGAATCGACGTTTCGAGAACCACGCGCGCCAAAAGATAAAAAGCCTGCAGTGCGGACGCCGGGGCATTCGATTCGACGACACTCGCCTGTGCAAGTCACTTTGTTGACCGCTGCTTCGCCGCCTCTGTATTCTTTTGAGTTGTTAGGGGAGCACAAGTTCGCTCCAATAAACGTGTTTCTCATTCAACACCACTGCATCGTCCTTGTCTTCGTGACAATATAATTTATTGATGAATTTCAGTTTGTTTTCACTTAGTTCATGTTTTGTTTTTGTGTTATATAAAAACGGCTTCGGACATATTTATTATACTCGGGTAAAAATGAAGAATGACAACGGAAGTAGCCGCTGTGTCTCACCTCCCCTGCCGGAATTTTTAACATGACGCCAGTAGTGTTAATATACTGCGAGTATTTTCAGCATGAGGCGAGCTATTTCAATGATTTAGCATGATAAAGCAGGCACGTAGCAACTGAAACTATTTCAATTATTTGAGGGCAATTTCTGCTCACATTCGGAGCATTTATGTAGTTACTACCCTAATACGATACCGAAATTAGCTTAGAAAATTTTCTACACTTTCTGAATTATGACTAACTACCCTGCCGATTTCACCACAAGATTAGTTTACTTAGAAAGCAATAACACAACAATATAGTTCGTTCAGCGCTATCAGGAATGTCAAATTTGTGCCGAGAAGGTATTGAAGAATGCTTTATTTTAATTAACTATCGAGAAAAAAGAAAAGTTTTAGTGTTGTTGTGACATAATAGTATTACTGGTTTTCAAAGGATGGTGATACTCTTGTTGCTATTTTTATTTCAATAATACCTTAAAAGCGGTAAAACTGATGTAATTATCTAATATTTAGTAATGACAAAGCGCATTCCTGGTCTTTACGGAATATCCCTTTTCGACATTCCATACCAGATACAATTTATCTGACAATGTTGAAAGCGCGCCTGTTTGTGCTCTAATTGATACCGTGGCGCCTATTTCGGTCTTGACGGCAAATCTCCGACGCCGCATACGCAAAGTTCTGATGCCTACTCTCTTGCATGTTCAAGTTGCCGGCGGCGGCACTCCAGCCGTTGATTGCATGCGCACCTCTCCTCTTGTCATCGCACGCCACCGCACCATTGTTTTTTGGTTTTCTACAAATACCCTCACGACTTTTTTCTTGGACGCGTATTCCTGTCGAAAAATGCCGTACTCATCGATTGTGTTGCTGGACTTCTCCATCTCAAGTTATCCACTTCTGACAACGACGCACCCCCGCTGTGCTTACGCTCCTCCAAATACGTTCGCCTGCCGTGTAAAGCGGCCACCTATGTTCCTCTCGCTACTTCTGCTGCGGTTTGTTATGATCACTAAGCCTTGAAGTTAGGCTAGTTGGATACTCATTGCTAGAATAAACAACGCAAAGAACTTTGACGCAGTACACAGCGCTTGTACTTGTCAGTCCGCTGCGTCCATGTTTTGTGCACTTTTTCTTGTACCCGTGGTGACTGCCTTGACGCTCACATCGTAGGAATTCTCTTGACGAGCAGTGTTTCCCGCCACTCACTGTTGTTACCATCAAGCGAGCAGCGTCAACTTGCTCTCGCCAAATCTGGCTGTCACGCTGAAGTCCTTTTCGAAAGAATTACAGTCACCACACTTGCGCCTTTCTGCGCATCCGACATTGCTGATTTTTATTCGAACTATACGAAAATGCAACATACAGGTTCCGACACCATCCCTACCAACCCACATAAATTTCCACCAATGATCAGCCCAAAGCTTTCACTCGCAAAAGCAAGCCAACTGGGCTGTCTTCTGACATCATTTGCGAACGCCTTCACTTGGGTGACAAAGCTTTGGGACAAAGTTCGGCGGCCACTCATCCAATCGATTCATAAATGCGCTACCCATCTATCGGCGCTAGTACTGTGTCTCCCATGCTGAACGAGGCGACATCCAGAACAAGTTAAAAAAATGCTCGCCAAGCCACTACAACGCCTTCCTGTAGTCCATAGTCTTCACGGTCGTTCTTGTAAAAAAGCAGGGTGGTACTTGTCGATTATGTGTTTACTACCACCACCTAAGCCAAGTAACCAAGAAGGACGTCTGCCCTCTTCCCAGAATAAACGATGCGTTAGACTGTCTACGTCGTGCCACTTACATTTTGTTCATTGACCTTCGCTCAGGTTGCTGCCAGATTGCAGTCGATAAGCTGTATCGAAAAAAAACAGCCTTTGTCACCCCAGACGGTGTAAACCAGTTCAAAGTTATGTCTTTCAGTATCTGCAACTCGTCAGCTAGCTTTGAACTCATGATGGACTCTCTCTTGCGGAGATTGAAATGGTCCATATGCCTATGAGCTGCTACAGTTCCCACAGATTTAGCCAAATGGCTAGTAATTGTCGCCAAACACGTCGATGCAAGATGTGCGCTCAAGATCACAACCACAAGCATTGTAATCTGCTTCGACAGCCACACTTTGAAAATATTGAAGGACATCACGCAGGGTCGTTCTGTGCTTGACCTCAGCACCAAGTAGCTTCGTAACTTGGTAAGGATGAGCTCATTAGTTTATTTATTTATTTATTTATTTAAAAATACCTTACAGGCTCTATTACGGAGCATAGAGTAAGGGGGGTACACAGGAAAGAATGCTAGTGGGTGACACTTCTTCCACAATACAAGTCAATACATTGGAACTAATAACAGTGGTTGCGCAAATGACAAGGAGGGGTTTCAAGCAACAACAAGAATTTCGCAGTCGCAAAAAAAAAAAAGCACAAAGAACAAAAACAGAATTGAAGGGGGTTATACAATGCTATTGAGATAGATGTATCATTAATTGCTCGCGAAAAATTTCATGATTAGTTAAATTGACAATGACGTCGGGTAGGTCATTCCAGAGTGCTATGGCACGAGGCAAAGCCGATGAATTGAATGAATTTGTTTTTCCAAAGATGCGTGTGATGCTTCGCTGATTGTGTAGTCGTTTAGACATGCGCAATGGTGCCGTTAGTGGGAAGGGTGGTGACCTGGACGCGTGAATATATTTATGAAGCAAAGCATTTTGAAGCATTTATGTGACCCAAGACCGCGTTTTAAGACGCCACCCCGAACCCCGAAATGGTCAAGCGTGTGCAGGTCTCCTCTCCACGAGTTGCAGATTAGAACCAAGCTTCACAAAATAACATCTGCGTGTCTGCAGTTCAAAGCTGACATCTCCAGCGTTTCGACAATCACAAGTCCTCCTGGGAATCAGTGCTACCCCAGCAATCTGCGAAGTGCTCGCACAACCTCCAATCTCTCCAAGGCGTCTGGCTGGAGTTATGCATGCATCCGTGTCTGCTGTCATCACCGCCCTGCCATTGCATAAAGGAATCTAGCGAATTGCCTTTGTCGCCGTTATAGCCAGAGTGTCAGAACTACCAGAGGCAAAAAACGTATCCGATGTAAAATCGCTTCTTGCCGTGGAAAATCTGGTGTTAGGGCGCGCTTTTCGAAGGCCCGTAAGAGGCGAAGACACGGAAGTCGTCATGCTTGGGTTGGAAAGAAAACGAGCACGTCGGGACGAAGAAGGAGGAAGAAAAGTGCAAGCGCAAGCGATGTGGCAAGTTGGAGTCAGAGGCAACGCGGCTCGCAGCGAGTTCTGTAGTGGACCCTAATGCCTATGAGAGTCAGAACCGAGCCACATCGTCCTCCTTGCATCCGAGACTCACAACCCCTGTACAGCGACCGCAAGGAAGCCCTTTTCTGGGAGCAGGGAGCAGCGTCGACCAGCCGCTTGGGCGTCACAACAAACGACGTCTTTGGGTGTTACCGGCTGAGCGCCAACGCCCAGAGTGCCTCCGCTTTGAGCCACACCTCTTTTGTTATCTTCGAGACTGGCAAGGCCCTGAGCGTCCGCAACATTGAGCTCTTAGAAAACCAACGAGCGCACGGGAAACAGCGCCGCTTCATCACTTTAGAGGATAGCGCTAAGCGCAAGGGCACCAGGCCAGTGCACCGCCCTAGAGCTTTAAATGCAATGACTCCACCACTCAGCGTGAACTCTTTCGAGAGAAGGACTTGTTTTTAAAACACTCACTCTTGACTTTATTAGGTTAATGTTGATTTATATATTTTGTTAGTTATTTGTCCCGTAAATATACGTTGTCCTTGTCTGACGCCAACTGACTTCCTTATTATCGGCAAGTTATACTTAACCATCGTCATCCATAAATCAACCGGCATCACATACGTTTTCTCAGTACTTAGTATCCTTAGCGCAAAATAGTGACTATGAATAACTGTACAATAAGATTTTATTTAGTAACTCCATGGGAAGATGTACTGGTTACCCACTCGAAGCCGTTACCAACAAATACCCACAAGACTAGCCACACCCATCAACGAAAGACACAAGCGACTGTCACGTGTAATGTGCAATCAACAGGAGCTACTATTTACACAGATGGGTCCATGGACGAAACTCGCCTCCTCATAGCACTTGCTGCAACCGACTTAAGCCGAACGAGCACGAAGTGTTTCTCAATTAATGATCTCATTTCCACTACTGAACTCGAACTGCAAGCCATCCTCCTAGGTGCCCAGATGGTCCCAGACGTTATAGCTGAAAATACAACTCGAGTTATAATCTTCACGGATAGCCTCGAAGCCATCAAAGCGTTACGCACACCGCCACGACGACACACTACACCTCATCGTATAAAAGAACTCTGTGGAACCTTCCAGCGTGACCATAACATCGACATACAAGTGCAGTGGATACCTGGCCACACAGGTAACCCCGGGAATGAGGAGGCCCATAGGCTCGCGAGGGAGACTATTCTCAACCACCCCTCGGAGTCTGCAGCGCCTTCTCTTTCACATAACCCTTCCCCTGAGGAACGCAGGAAGACACTTCGACAAGAAAGCAAGAAAGACCTCAGAGCAACGATTCCCGAGCTACAGCACCCGATACCCCGCAACATCCCACGAGCTGCACAAGTTCTTCTAACAAAGGCCCGCACGGGTTACGCCCTTGCGGAAGACATCGTAGCTCGCTGGGAACACTACCGCCAACACAAGGACGCACAAGTTCCACCAGACCGGCTTCTGTGCTCCCTGTGCCACCAAGATAGACCGACAATCAGCCACTTGCTGTGGTCGTGTAGGGTCCTGGAAGGAATCCGAGCACGACACAAGCCCCCTGGCGTCACATCTCTGCAGGATTGGCTTTATCCAAGGAATAACGCCAACGACGTGGTACTTGGACTGTGGGCCTTCGTGAAGGAAGCTTACCTCGTCAACAGAAATTAAGCTTTATCGACCCTGAACCCCTTCCCCTATTTCCCCCAACAGGCCAGAGTGCCATCCCTTCTATAATAAATTTATTCATTCATTCATTTAGTAACTGCAAAGAATTTGCGAATAAAGTGTGCAGATTTCCGAACGTTAGCTGCCTATTTCAATTTTCTACTCTTCGTCTTAAGGAGCCTGCGGACAGGACACCTGTTGCTTAGCAAATTCATCATCATCATCATCATCATTATCACCAGTCAATCTACGCACAGTGCAGGGCAAAGGCCTCTCCTATTATTCTCCAATCACCCTGGTCCTCTGCTAACTGCGACCAATTTATCCACAAAAACGTCTTCATCTCATTTGCCATCTAACTTTCTGCCGCCCCTGCAATGCTCGCCTTCTCTAGAGATCCACTCTGTTACCCTTAATGACCAACGTTTACCTTGCCTTCGCAATACATGCTCTGCCCACGTCCATTTCTTCTTATTTTCACTAATATGTCCTTAACAGACATTTGTTCCTAGACCCACTCAGCTCTCTTCTTGTCCCTTAATGTTACACCTATCATTTTCCGCTTCATTGCACGCTGAGTCGTTCTGAATTTAAGTTGAATCCTCTTAGTGAGCCTCCAGGTTTCTGCCCCGTAAGTGAGTGCCGGTAAGATGCAGCTGTCATACACTTTCTTCTTCAGCGACAATGGTAGACTGCTATTCATTATCTGAGAATGTCTGCAATATGCACCCCACCCCATTCTTATCCTTCTAATTATCTCTGCCTCATGGTTGGGATCTGGGGTCACAACTTGGCCTAAGTGGATATATTCGCTTACCATTTCTACTGCCTCCCCACCTATCTCAAACCGCTGTGCTGTCCCGAGGTTAATCATCATTATTTGATTCTCTGCATATTAATTTCGAGGCCCACGGTTCAACACTGTTTGTCCAGTGCGAAAAGCATGTTTTGCAATTCGTCCCCGGGTTACTTAGCAAGGCAATGTTATCAGCAAATATGAGGTTACTGAGGTATCCTCTATTAACCCTTACTCCCCCCTGCTCCCAATCCAAGGTTCTGAATACTTCTTGTAAACATGCTGTGAATAACATTAGAGAGATTGTGTCTCCTTGTCGGCGCCCTTTCTTTTAGGTATTTTACTGCTCTCCTTATGGAGCATGATGGTAGCTGTTAGCTGTGGACCGAATGTAGATATCGTATACTATTTCCACATAATGCTGATCTACCCCCGGGTTACGTAATGCCTGAATGACTGCTGAGGTTTGAAGCGAGTCATATACTTTCTCATAATCTATGAAGGCGATATATAGAGGTTCATTATACTCAGCGCGCTTCTCTATCACCTGACTGTTCACGTGAATATGGTCCATTGTTAAATAGCCTTTACGGAGCACTGCTTGTTCTTTAGGTAGACTGAAATCTAAGGTTGCAAAAAGTCTGTTAGCGATTACCTTGGTAAGTACCTTGTAGAAGACTGACAGTAAGCTGACCGGCCTATAATGTTTTAGTTCCTTTATGTCACCTTTCTTATGGATTAGGACTTTGTTCGCGTTCTTCCAAGATTCCGGTACGCTTGCGGTCATTAGGCATTGCGCACACAGGTTGGCCAGTTTTTAAAGCCCAATTCCTTCGCCATTGTTCACGAGGTCTGGTATTATCTTATCCTCACCAGGTGCTTTGCCCCCTTTCATTTCTTTCAAAGACTGCCTTACTTCTTTGGTCGTTACTGGCTCAATGTTTACCTCCTCTTAACTACTTTCTCGTTCGGCATTATCCTGGATGTCCCGGCCCTGTAGAACTCCCCGACTACTGTGACTATTTTATAGCTATTTCAAATGACATTGCCTGGCTTGTCTTTAAGTGCATACATCTGATTTGTCCCCACGCCAAGACGCCTTTAACTGCTTTGAGGCTACCTCCGTTCTTTACAGCGTATTAGATCCTCTCCGTATTATACTTCCGTACGTCAGCTGTCTTACGCCTATTGATTACCTTCGAAAGCTCCGCTAGTTCTATTCTGTCCGCCGGGGTGGAGATTGCCATGGTTTGCCGATTCCTAATTAGATCTTTCTTCTCGTGGAAAGTTTTCCTGTAGCCTGTCTAGCCATCGTGCCCCCGACGTCTACTGCAGACTCCGTTATATTGCGTGTTACGTAGTCGGTGGCTTCCTATGTCGTAACCTATTCTTCTTCGGTAAGAGCTGAATATCAGTTCAACTCTATCCTGTATTCTTCTATTTTACGTCTTACTGTTAGCTCAATTATCGGCTTCTTTTGTACTAGCTTGTTACGGTCTTTCCTCCAGTCTAGCCTAATTTGAGATCTTGCAATACTATTGTATCTGCACGTTACCCTTCCGAGCACTTTTACATCCTTCACGACGCCAGGGTTATCGCATATAGTAAATGTGCTTTCAATTTTATGCTACCCGTTTTGGCTCATCCACGTCCTCTTCCGGCAATGTTTAATTGTTTCAATCTTTTCGACCTTGAGGATTGATCCGACCATTGTTGTGGCTTGAAAAGGACTACCCAATTTATGTGCTTGAAGTCAGCAACTCAGACGTTCTCGAGTATGTTGCCTGGAAGGAATCTTTCTGAGCATTTCTCTCACGGTTATGAGTGTATATCTCCGGTGGAGCTGCCGTGTTATTAGGGATACAAAGACGCAGATCTTTCAGTTACATAATAAAAATGTAATATTATGCAGAGACTTTAATGTCAATAATGAAATCCGGCGAAGTATTACTGTGATATCCGCGGAGAGGTCATTATGTGTGTTATTGACAGATGTAGTTTGGCTTTGCTAAATGGCGTGTATCCGACATTCACTTGTGTTTTTTGGCATTCGGCATTCACTCGACCGCCTGCATGTAACTTTCTGTTCCCAGGACATCCTTAACAAAATTTTCATGACAATACCTATGCAAACACGTGAAAGTGACCATTTCCTTTTTCTAGTCAAGAATTACCAACTGGTCACTTCTGCTTTGAAATTGTATGCTAAGCTCACAAGCTGGAAGCTTTTCATTTGTAACATCACGGTGAACCTAGGTGCAAATGTGGACTTTAAAAATTTCCCACAATTCTCACACAAGAACATGCAGATGTGCACACGTGTAGTCACCGTTCTATACCATTACACCGTGTCTGATAGCGAATATGACGTCAGTGCGATCTTGAAAAATTGCGCAGAGCGATACTATCGCCGACGTGGGAGCGCCTATAGAGAGAGAGAGAAACATCTTTAATGAACAAGTGAGGTCAGCCAGGCGGGGCGCACTACTTGCTACACCAAATGGGGGTGAAGGTGTGATGAAGATTAATGAAAACTCTCACTTACACATGAATACTCAAACACACAGACACACACAAAAAGCACACACACAATCAGGCGATATAGTTCATAGCTCACTGACAAGTCCAGTGCTCCGGAGGAACGTTAGGAGCACTGTTGTTGCGCGACTTGCCATGCCGGTTGTAAGCCAGGGCCCAAGGAGGTGACTCGAAGAGATCTGGGCGGACGTGGGCAGGCCCAGAGAAAGCTTTGCCGTGGTACGCTCAAGTTCGTAGCGAGAACATGCGCAGAGAACGTGCTTCAGGTCCTCGCGAACTGTACAGGTAGGGCACAGAGGTGAGGAAACTCGACGTAGTTTAAAAAGGAAATGCTTAGTATACGCCACATTCAGTCGTATTCGATGCAGGACAGCTTCATTTCGCTTGCACAGACCGCTTGACATCCGAAATCGACACTCTGGGTCTATTGTGTGCAACGGATCGTAGGTATTATTTGGGTCGGTTCACAGCAATTGCTGAGAACTCTTGGCAAGCGATGACGCCAGAGTCGCTCCGTCTCGCCTTGTGAAAGGCACTGGCGTAATAATTGGGCTGGAATGCGCTGATGCAGCAGCTCTGTCGGCTTCGTCGTTGCCAGCCACACCGCGGTGAGATGGAAGCCACTGCAGAGCAACGACGTGGTGGTTGTTTATTGCCTGCGTGTGCAGGCCATTACTTTCTTGAGCAAGCTGCTCTTGTGGCAGCACCATGAGGTGCTGAAGGGCTGCTCGAGAGTCGGTGAAGATTGCCCATGCCTGGACTGGAGCAGTTAAAATGTGTTCCAATACAGCACGCAGGGCCGTGAGTTCAGTAACCATCGACGAAGTTTTGTGACCTAGTTTTGCGGTAATTTTTGTGCGGGTTGATGGGATCCATATTCCGATGGCAGATGACGTATCCATCACTGATCCATCCGTGAAATGTGAGTGTAATTTTGGTAGGTAGTAGCAATGTGCTCCAATGAAAACAATTTAAGAGCAGGCAGAGGCACCTTAGCTTTGCTCTGGATGCCGGGAACGGTTAATGTTATTTTCCAGGAGGCAAATCTCCATGGTGGCTGGGTATGCTCTGGTGGGCTCTGATACACTGCTGGTAATAAGGCACGTACCTCGGCTTCCGAGTCACAAGCCAGCGGACGGCCGACAGTGTCACAAACCACAAGCGTGCACGAAGGAGTTCTTGCTGGCAGAGAACCGTTGGAGAGAGGCGCCTTACTCTCCCTGAGAGTCCCAAGGGTTGAAGTATTTTTAGGTACCCCAAGGCAGACACGAATCACTTTCGCTTGTAAGCCTTCTAGTAGCCGTGAGTTCGTTTTTGTGAGAGGCTCAAGGGCAGGCAAGCTGTAGCGAAGCAATCCCTCACAGAGTGCATTGTAGAGCCTGATGAGAGACTCCACCGAGCAACCTCCCGCACTGCTGGAGATCATGCGAAAGATCGATGCGTACGCCTCAAGCTTGTGCCTCAGTTGACGTATATGTGGGGACCACGTCACGTTCCTGTCAAAAGTCACTCCTAGAAATTTGTTGCTGTCAACGTAAGATATAGGAACGCCTCCGAGTTCAAGAAGATACCGGGAGAGATCACGCCTGGTGAAAGCTATCGCAGCAGACTTCTCCGCCGATATTTCGAGGCCACGTGCTGCCAGAAAGGTTGCCATTGAGTTAATGGCCCCTTGAAGCCTTGCGCGCAAAATCCGCCGGTTGCTTCCTGAGCACCAAATGCATATATCATCAGCATAAAGAGAAATTTGAACGGATGGCGGCAAGCACTGCTCGATTCCAATTAGGTAAATGTTAAACAACGTCGGGCTTAAAATTCCTCCCTGGGGGACACCTCGACGCACAGTGTGAAGTCCAGTGTCACCATCCTTAGTAGACATGTACAGTGACCTGTCGGATAAATAATTGCAGAGCGAGGCATACATTCGGCCTTGAACTCCGACGGACTTCAAGGCTATCTGGATAGCTTCGTGCGACACAGAATCAAACGCTGCTTTAACATCGACAAACCCTGCAATGGTAATGCGACGCAAGGGTTTGGCTCGCTTGACATGACTCACGAGGGCCAGGACATTGTCAATGCTGCTCCTGCCTTTTCTGAAACCAGACATCTGCTGAGGATGTATGTGTCTGTTCGAGAAGTCCCAATTGAGGCGTAGGAGCACCATTTGCTCCATAAGTTTACCGACACAACTCAGTAGAGTAATCGGTCTGTAAGAGTTGATGTCCGTGTGTACCTTTCCGGGTTTCAGAACAGGTACAACAAGACCCAATTTCCAGCTAGCCTCTAAACAACCGGACTCCCAGGAACGATTGAAAATGGCAAGTAGGAATGCTTTGGCCTTGTTGCCCAGGTGAAACAGTGCTGCGTATGTAATGCCGTCAGGGCCAGGAGCCGAATCTCGGTTAACCGACCTAAGCGCAGCTCACAGTTCGGCCATTGTGAATGGAACGTCTGTGCTAGCAGCATTAGATGGTGAGGTGTCGATGCAGCGTGGACGAAGTGCTGAAGCGGTTGTTGGTGCGGGAGTGATTTTGACGCAAAATTCTTCCGCTACATTCACAATACTAACACGCCGCTTGAGAGCTATAGACTCAAAGGGACGCCACTGTGTCGGCTGAGTGCGAAGGGTTCGGATCAGGCTCCATATTCGAGAAAGAGGCTTACGAGGGTCCAGTTTGGAGCAGAATTTCTGCCATTCTCGTTTGGCCAATTTTGGAGGTGTCTTTGAATTTTTTATGTACACGCCTGGAAGCGCGTATGTCTTCTGATGACTTCGTTTTCCGAGCACGTCGTTCTGCTCTACGACGTAAGGCGCGGAGTTTTTCGTACTCGGCGTCGGCCACAGGGTGTGGTTTCGGCAGCTGCAGAACTTTGGTAGAGGCACTCCAAACACGTTTCATCTCGCATATGAGATTTTCGTACGACGTGAGAGATGGTTCTGATTCATCAATAGCAGCAGCATACATCCCCCAATTATTGCAGCTGACTTCGCGCCTTCGATGGCAACCAGAGACACCATCGAGACAAAGGTACGTAGGTACATGATCACTCCCATGTGCCTCCACATCTACGTGCCAATGCGCCGAGGGCAGCAACTGGAGCGAAACAAAGGAAAGATCGAGAGGACTTGATGTTTTGCCGCGATAGAAGGTGTGGTCACCGGTGTTAATTACCGCCAGTCCATTCTGATTACAAAGGTCAAAAAGGCGCCTTCCTCTCACTGATATTTTAAGGCTTCGCCAAGATGGATTGTGCGCGTTGAAATCCCCAGTCAGGATATGGGGGGGCGGAGTAGCCTGGATGATGTCGTGGAGGCGGTAAGTGTCGAATACAAAGCGTTGCAGAAATTTCACTGCCTTCTACGGCGTCACCTTTAGTGATTTCTGCAACTCGTTATTACCAATGACTCCTGTCCCAAATTTGATCACGCATAAGGTCCATTTGCGACTCAGTAGCTCAAAGCTGCCTGTTCAGAGATCTTGCTGTTGCACGTGCGGAGACAGGAAGATCTGTAGCTGAACTTTGTAAGGTGATAATTCAACCAAGCGTCAAGACAAATTGCCTTGAATATACAGCCCCAGCCCAGTTGGTAAACAACAAAGTGCACAACAAGCTTCAGCTCCAGCACCCGCAACGTGACTGTACTTTCAGTATCAGTAAACTACAAAGAGCACTAACATCCTGCCGTAACAATACAGCCCCCGGCCGGAATGGCATCAAGTACACCCAGCTTGAAATCTTGCTTCAACTGGTACTTCCATCCTGATAGCTTTTTGAACATTTTGTGGATTCAGGAAGCCGTTTCGGTTTCTTGGAAAACAGCGCAAATAATGCAATTCCTAAGCAGGCAAGACATCATTATCGCGTGATTTATATTATCTAGTAAGCCTACCGAGCTACTTGTGCAACTTTATGGAGAAAATGATTGCGGTAAGGCTTCAACGGTGTTGTGATGTGAAGCAAGCATTCGATGAATGCACGAAGGGAAATCCAAGGACGTGTTCATGAGCGGATCATGAGTGCAGTTGTGGGAATGCCAAGATGGTGGTTTTCTTGCATATTAAGAAGGCGTTGGCGCTGCACGCACAATATCGTGCAGACTTTCTTGGAAATGGGCATTCACGACAAATACTGCGAATAATACAAGAATTCCTTACCAACCCAAGACTTTTTATGGAGACATGTGATGGTCGAGTGCAGAGCACGTTCCTTTAGAAGGCGTCCCACATTGTAGTTGCTTCGGTCCTTTTCTCTTTAATTTTCTCATGGAGAACTTACCACGCGGATATCCATGAGGGTTGCAGCACTCCATTTACGCCCACGATATTGGCATGTGGACGTGGAGTCCTGATGCTTCCTTCCTTCAATCTAGCTTACAAGAAGGCTTTACGAGCGTGCAAAACTTCTTAAAAGAGGGCGGGATGAAGTTATCATATGAGAAAACAGCTGTGCTACCTTTCATGGAAAGCACCTCCAAATGTTCGGTCTCTCCTTCACTGGTCCACCAATTAAAACTTTCAAAAACTATCTCTTCCTGGCCGTTGCAGTAGATAGGCAACTTTCGTGGGCTTCACACATCGAGGTGTTTGAAGAAAATGTTGATACAATTATTAATTTGCTTTCTAAGCTTACAGGAACATTGTGGAGTGGATGTACATCATCCCTACTAAAGGTTCACTTTGCAGTTAGGAAACAAAGAAATGCGTATTGAGCGCCAAATCCGCAAGGTGCTCTCCCACACCGATTAGGAAAGACTTCCAACTATTTGCTAGGAGGCTGCATGCGTGCTAAGGTGTTCCTCGACCATCGTTAGGTTCTCTCGTAACTGCCGAAGCTTGCCCACCTGCATTCCCAGTGAGGCGAAGCGTAGAAACGGGCCCAAATTTCTCTTCGATATCAACCCAACATAATCATCCTCATCTCATTGAACGAACACTTTGTAGCATGCGCCGTATGCTTGAAAGCAATACAAACGTATTACGTATGTATGAGGTGAAGCCAGGTAACCATGCGTATCCTTGCGCTCTTGCGCTCCTAGGCGGTCACTAGTTTTCAGCCCTCCTCCAAGTTCTGGCAGGGCCCACTCTTCAATAGAATATGGAAAGGCCCATCCGCTACTACTGAGCGTGCTTCTTACACAATACTTTCGCTTCACTCATGGCTACACAGATTTGGGTTTCTTGATAAACTTATCTACGTCTGCATGGGCTATACCAACGTTTCATTCATCATCATCATCTTCATCACAGCCCATCTTCGCCCACTGCAGGCCAAAGGCCTGTCCCACACATCTCCAATTATACCGGTCATGTGCTAACTACGCCCTATTTCCCTCCGCAAACTTCTTCATCACATCTGCCCATCTAACTGTCTGCCGCTCCTGCCAGGCTTACGTTCTCTAGAGACCTACTCTGTTACCCTTTATGACAAACGGTTTTCTTGCCTTCGTATCACATGCCCTCCGTACGTCCATTTCTTCATTTGTACTGATATGTCTCTAACACGCGTTTCTTCTCTGGCCCACTCCGTTCTCTTCTTGTCCCTTAATGGTACACCTACCATCTTCCATTCCATTGCTCGCTGAGTCGTCCTCAATTTAAGCTGAACAGTCTTAGTGAGCCTCCAAGTCTCTGCCCCGTAGATGAGTACCGGTGAGATGCAACTGTCATACACTTTCTTCTTCAGCGACCATGGTAGGCTGCTATTCATTATCTGAGAATGCCTGCCATATGCACCGCACCCCATTCTGATCCTTCTAAATATCTCTGCCTCATGGTTGGGCTCTGGGGTCACAACTTGGCCTGAGTAGATATATTCGCTTACCACTTCCACTGCCTCGCCACCTATCTCCAACCGCTGTACTGTCCCGAGGTTATTGATCATTACTTTATTTTTCTGCATATTAATTTTCAGGCCCGTGGTTCTACTCTGTCTGTCAAGTGCCGAAAGCGTGCATTGCAAGTCGTCTCCGCAGTTGCTTAGCAAGGCAACATCGTTAGAACTCTGAGGTCACTGAGGTCTCCCCAGTTGCTTAGCAAGGCAACATCGTTAGAACTCTGAGGTCACTGAGGTATTCTCTATTAACCCTTACTCCCACCGGTTCCCAATCTAATGTTCTGAATAATTCTAGTAAACATGCTGTGAATAACATTGGGGAGATTGTGTCTTCTTGTCTGAAACCCTTCCTTATAGTTGTTTTCCTGCTCTTGTTATTGAGAAGGGTAGAAGCTGTGGACCAATTGTAAATATCCTCTAGTATTCTTACATAATGCTCATCTACACCCTGGTTGCCTAATGTCTGAATGGCTGCTGAGAGAGATAGTGAATGCAGTTTAATGATGCTTACAAGGTCTGTCCAGCAGATAGCCTAACATGCTACGTCAGGTGAAAAATAAATAAAATATAAAAAACACCGACATGAGTTCTGAGCACAGATCTCAATATGTCGTGGTAAAAATAAAGTAATTGTTAAAACACAGTGCAGAAATCTTCGAACGCATTTCAGGAATGTCCGCTTTTCACTGCTGAGGTTGTGACTGTTCGCATTCGAAATGTTCGACTGCTGAGGTTTCAGCAGATTCAAGTCATTTCTCATAATCTATGAAGGGTATATATAGGGGTTCAGTATACTCAGCATACTTCTCTATAACTTTATTGATCTAGAGAATATGCTCCATTGTTCAAAGGCCTATACGGAACCCCGAATGTTGTTTATGTTGAATAAAATCTAAGGTGGTAAAAATTATGTTAGCTATTCCCTCGGTAAGTACTTTGTAGGTGACTGAGAGTAAGCTGATCGGCCTCTACTTTTTCAAGACCTTTATGGCGCCCTTCTTATAGATTAGAATGAGGTTCGCGTTCTTTTATGGCTCCGGTACGCTTGCGGTCATTAGGCATTGCGCACACAGGTTGGCCAGTTCTTCAAGTAGAATTCCTCCGCCATCCTTCAAGAGGTCTACTGTTATCTGATCTTTACCAGTGCTTTGCCTCCTTTCATATCTTTCAAATCCTTCCTTACTTCTTCGGTTGTTATTGGTGGGATGTCTATCTGCTCTGAACTACTTCCTGGTTCGGCATTTTCCTGGATCTCCCGGCTACTGTGCAGATATATATATATATATATATATATATATATATATATATATATATATATATATATATATATATATATATAACTCCTCGGCTACTATGACTACTTTATTCCTATTTGTGATGACACTGCCTTGCTTGTGTTTAGGTGCATACAGCTGATTTTCCCCCACCTCAAGACTCCGCTTCATTGCTTTCAGGCTTTCTCCGTTCTTTACAGCATCTTCGACACTCTCAATAATATACTTCCGTATGTCAGCTGTCTTACGCCTATTAACTTCTCAAGATCTCCACTAGTTCTATTCGGTCAGCTGGGGCGGAGATTGTCATGGTTTGCCGTTTCCTAATTAGACCTTTCACCTCCCGGGAGTGTTTATCAGTATCCTGTCTAGCCATTGCGCCCCCGACTTCTGCTCACTCCGTGATAATGCCTGTAAGATTGTCGCTGGTTTCCTGTACCGTAAACGCCACTTCCTTCGTAAGAGCAAAATATCGGTTGTGCAGTGCGATCATGAATTCTTCCACTTTAATTCTTACTGCTAGCGCATTCATCGGTTTCTTTCGCACTAGCTTGTTACGGTTCCTCCTCAAATCTTGCCTAATTCAAGATCTTACCATATGGTGCTTACTACGCCTGTTCCTTCCGAGCATTTCCACATACTGTACTATGTGAGGATTATCACATAATATCAAGTCTATTTCATTTTTATGCTCCACATTTAGGCTCCTCCACGTCCACTTCCGGCTGTCGCAATTCAGAAGAAGGTATTCATGATGCGTAGGTTATTCCGTTCTGCGAACTCGACTAGTACGTCACCCCTGCTATTTCTACAGCCCAACACATAGTTCCGAACTGCCTTGTCTCCAGCCTGATTCTTGCCTTCTTTAGCATTGAAGTCTCTCAAAACTACGGTATACTGTGTTTTTACTTTAGCCATTGCTGATTACACATCTTCTAAAATCGCTCAGCTAGTTGGTTGTCGGGCTGGATGTGGGCGCGTAGCCCTGGTACCACTTTGAATTTATACCTCGTTTTGAGCCTAATTGCAACACCTGCTACCCTTTCGTTAACGCTATATATTCTTCTATGTGTCCAGCTACGCTTTCATTTACTATAAATTCCACTCGCAGTTTTTTTCTGTCCACTAGAGCAGGGTAACATAGGACGTGTCTATTTTTTAGCACCGTAAACACTTCACCTGTCCTCCTACATTCACTAAGGCCTATGACATCCCATTGATGTCCTTTATTTCCTCGAACAACACCTCGCGACTAGCTTCACTAAATACGTTTCTCGTGCTAAACGATGCCAGGTTCAGATTCCAATTCAGACCTGTCCAGCTGCAGGTATTCTTATCACCCACTGCTGCGTCACCGGTCTGACCACCACCGTTCAATTGCTTTTCACCCACTGGAGACTGAGGTGCGTGGGTAATTGGCGTATTACCTTGCATTACGTAGAGAAAATTAGGCTGTTTCTTTATAGTTTGCCAACTACAGCGGAACATTACGCTGTTTTGTTCGCCCTGCGGTTCTCCTGCAGGGTGGGAGTTCCTCAAAACTGGTTTGTTCTCTCCGACGCCGAAGCAGCGCCAGCATCTATGAAACTAACAGTGATTTCAATGATGCTTTAAGAGGTGAAACTTTAAAAGCATTCACTACAGCCTCTGAGGTGCACCATATTGCATTTCAGTGAATTCCTGTCCACTGTAGTATACCCGGAAACGGAGCAGCAGATTTGACATCTAGCAGAGTACATGAACTCGCAACCACAGACAGCCTGCCGGTGTATGTTCCTGAGTTGAGACATATCCTAGCGAAGGGTTCTGTTTGCCTTTGTCACATTATGTGGTTTATGCACGGATAAATACTGTACACCTGAAGGCGAAATTTGAGCGCAGCGCTAACTGCAGTATTCTCGGTGACGGTGAATATCTGCTGCGTCGGAGGTACTCATCGCGTGACCAGCAAACGCAATGCGCCCCTCGGTACACTGCTGTCATCTCGCTGCAACCGTGTTGCGGCAAATCGTGTTTCAACCTTTTGTGAGAATGTAACCTGGTTCGATTAGAGGTGAATGCACCAGCGCCTCGGGAAGCGCCAAATAGAGCACGCCCCTAAGTGTGAGGGGTGGTCAGTGAGAGATGATGATGACATAGCCACAAGTGCCGACCTTCCCCTCACCCTTTCGCCAGCGTTTTCTCTTCGTTTGCTTAAGTTTAACCATCCATACACTAGCGTAAATACATACAATTTATGTGGCATGTATACACACTACTATACCTGTGTGCCGGCAGGGTAAATGATCGTGTTAAAAAGTAATGTTTCGAAAAAAGAAGAAAAAAGTGTGCTACATAATTACGGAATAAAAATGGAACGGCAAGAAATGAACATTCACACAACGCTGTGAACATAGCGCGAAAATTCGTAAGCGACCACATATACTAGACTACAAAGGCAGCAAGTATATATTTTTTAAACTAAAATAGTATAAAACAGTGATTTAAGCCGATCACAAAGTGACAGATGTCATGTTTTTCTGTTGTGGAGTACTGCTTTAAAACAAAGCTTAACAATGCAAATAATTGCATAAGTATTCAATTCACTAAACTTCTGAAATAACTAGCCAGCGTATGTACAGCTCTGACGTGGAACGAGTATTCGTCTTTCAAGGAATGCTTTCCTGACAACGTTGCCTTTCGACGTCGAAAACGACGATTGTGGTCCTAGCCGCAAAAGTGGGAGTCCTATCTGACGGCTCCCATAATGATGACGCACGATCACGAACTACGCAAACCATCATTATATCTTAATGTTCCAGCAAGCACCTCTGTGTCGCAGACTACAGGGAGGTGTATACATGGGAGGCAGAAAGTCTCCGTGCCGCTGTAGAGGGAATGTTTGCTGGAAACAATACCAGCTCGACGTCTTCAACGACGACGAAATAAATTATTTCCTTTGCCGTCGGGACGCCGTAAAAGCCACAGCGAGCTAATTCAAGCGCGTAAATGCCCTTTGTTTTGTCACGCGGGCCATAGAAATTGTCCAGCTGTTGAGTCACGGCGACGCGCAATAATCTAGAGGCCTCTTAGCGCGAGAAAAGACAACCTGCATTCGAAAATCGACCTATCTCTCCACGCCTGTTTGACATGGTGCATTCTCACAAAAACTTGTTTTTCTTTCTGGGAAGCCTGCCTTTTGGGAACAGTCTCTGAACATATTACCGCTCCCATTTACCCCTGTAGTTTTGCTACTACCTTTTTAGGTGCTGAGCACTTTAGGCGCTCGCTTTGTCGTCCAAGCTCGCTCGCCGGAACCAACGATGTCGCCATGGTGTTACGGTGTAGCTTGTCACGATCCCTTCGCGGCGCCATAATCCAGAGGATTTGAAAGCCAATCGGCTGTGCCAGGATATACGTAGCGTGAGCTAAGGTTCAGCTTGTTATTGTTAGCTTTCCTGGTTGTTTAGGATTTGTTGATTATCATGCTTATTGCTGCTTATCATCCAATCCAAATTTAATCAAAAGCCAATCCAATCCATGCCAAGCCAATCCAATTAAATCGAATGCAATCCAATCCAATCGTCGCGCTTGCGCAGCACGGCGCTCCAGGACGTACGCGAAACTGGTCAACCTCGGCCAGTGCACCCAATTCAAACTATTCCAATCGAAGTAATGCTGTTCTTTGCAGCGTACCCCAGAGGCTTCGAAAGGGAAGCGAATTACATCGTCGTAAGCGTTCGAAACTCGTAAAACACTGGCGCTTGTCATACATCTTCCCGTTGGTTAGCGGAAAGAAAACTATAGGAATATTTCACGAAGAATATACGTAATAAACCCGCAGCGCCCGGGGTTCTTCAGTTAAGGACGATCGTTGGGTTGGTTTTTACGATAGTAATTGCAAATAGTGGCTGTGCAACGTCAGTATGTTCGGGGAGAAAAGCACCAAGAGAACAGAACTCCACTGGCGCAGTTTCAGCAGGGTGCACGCTAGCACTGCGAAGGCGGGCAATTTGAATTGCATGGGGTGGTAGCATTAAGCGGATAGCGGCGGTACATCACATTGGCGAATCGCTGCTCTGCACTACCCACAGCTTTTACATTGAGTGGAACGGCTTTAATATTTTCAGTGGCCTTTCACTCTAATAAGTCCCGGAGGTTAGCTTCGCCAACTTGCTCTACAATGACGAATAACGGTGATCACAATGCGGGCGAGCAACGGCTTTAATAAGACATGTCCCTAGAGGGAGTTAAACTGAGATGTTTTGCCCTTGCGGTGTCTATCAATAGTCAAATCATACACCGGGCCTAGACCCTATCGCCGATAGCCAAGATTGCTTAATCCCAAGCATGGTTCTGATTCTCTCCAACAGTTATTTTTTGGAGCGTTGCCGGTGTTTTCTCTCAGTACTCCCTTCTATATTATTCTCAATAACACTACAGCATGTGAAAATACAATAGTATTTTGGATAACAGAAAAACGCCTTTTTGATTAAAAGTAAACACTTTGTGGTGAAATAAGAGGGTTATAGTTAAGAATTCTCACATGTTCACCAATAAGTTCCGCTAGCACTTCAAATAACAGGTTATATTGCTAAAACCGATTTCTGTCTTTCAATTAAACAGTTACCGGCAATACAAGCGGGAATACTGCTGCGCACAGGTTTTAAGTGTGTTTTCAACTGCAATAGATTGGGAGGAAATCAAAGCGTCTTTGTAAGTTTTTTGTGGCGTTAGTTGTGTTTATGAGTTGGTTGCTTTCGCATTCTTTCCTGCACCCATTCACACCTGAAACGTATACTTTCGCATTAAACTGCATTAGGGTTTTTCTGTATTCTCACTGCCCACATTTGTTAGAAACCATGTACAATTTTTCATTAAAGAGACCTCGTATAACTACCGATTTAGTTAAAGTATTTGGAGCCAAAATTGCAACAAGGGCAAGTAGTTATGGATACAGGTCTTATTTACCAACTCTAAGGTTTATAAGCCAAGCATATAATATTTCTGAATGTCTCTACAAAACTTGTATTTGAATAGTTTTTGCTCATAGACACTCTTGTTCTGTTGCAGAATGCTTTAAATGGATCAGAATTGTGAATTCAGAGAAACACGAACCCACAAATTGTCAGCAAACATTTAAAGAGATATGTCACGGTGACAAAACACACTTCTACGATTTTGAACAATGTAAACGCAATTGAAATAAATATTTTTTTTCTGAGAGCACAGATTGTACGCAAAAGTGCAGTGAAACTATCCAACACTCGAAGATTTAACACAAGGTACCTGTATACAGAATGAACAATACTTGCCCGATAACTAAGTGGGTGAGTCGAGGATTGCTAAACTAACGACGAAAAGATAGAACAGCAAAGTAGAAGCGACACATTCAACGTTTTGTGACTGAAGTGTGGTATTAGAGCCCGTTATCTCTGTAATTTTGGCGTAAATTTGTATCACCGCTCGGAGCTGGCCTCATGTGGTTATCTAAGATAAAAGGTAAGAAAGTCCTAGATCTGAAGGGAGTTTTAGAAGCAAACTAAGGCTCTTACACCCTGTGTCAACAAATAGATGCTATCAAAGACTCAATGCCGCAATCAACCCCGACTACAACACACCGTACGAGCATAGATGCAGCGGCCATTTTTTGAAAATGGCAATCAGTTCTCAGTTTTAGAATTATGCACCCACACACGGAAGAACCCGCAAACAAAACGGTCATAAATAACTACCACCATTATTGTAAGGTAGCTGCCGAAAATTCTGACTGTCCAGTTCCTCAAACACTACAACCCGAGGGCTACTTTTTTAGAAAAGATAGGCTAAGACAAGTAGCCAAATTTACCGAGACGCTACCACACTGACGTTATAGGAATAGAACTGGGAGTGTACAAATTTAGAAATGTGAGGCACTATACATGTGAACAGGACAATTTACACGACACTACATCAATGCAACCATTCGGAAGGGCGTAGAAACCGATATTGTACGACGCATTCATCACATTTGCCGACAGACCAGAGCCTTTCGCATGAGCTGACATGGAGCGTAAAGAAGCGTGTCAAGGGTGGTATGGAAAGCAAGCCAGTGTATATAGCAGTCTTTCTGCCCATGCAACCAAAGGAAACAATGTGTTCATAATACCTTTAATTGCCTGACCAAGCAACAGAAGAAATGTCATACTACTGTGGGCCGGTATCAACAACAATCTCAAAACATAATGGCTATGTTTTGAGGAGACTGTAATTACAGCAATAGGGACGCGTACGTCATAGACAACACAAACACAGAGATATCGCTAAGAATTGATAAATCATTACATTACACCTTTTTCATGGATACTTATTGACAATGTGGCCTATTCAGGGTGGGGTTACCAAAGGTTTCATTGTAGCACACCTTGCACTACAAGCGAGGAATGAAGGCACTGGCTAAAGAGACACATATTCCGGACTCGTGAAGATCGATGGATTGAAACAGGATGGCAGAATGCACAAGATACTCTAGGCAGTGGTTACGGTGTGCTCACTAAAGCGGAGTACCACTCGACATCAATGCCAGAACCATTGTATTTACAGACTAGCGGGCGAGAACGTGTTAACTTTGAAAATAACAGATTACCGCAAAACTGTTACATGGGGTAATACGTCCAATAGCCGACCCATTATGCCGAGCTAGCATGGAGGGAAACCCGCTTGCAGCGGGGATACCTCTGTAATGATGACCAGGAGGTGCCTTCGTTGCTACAACAGCGATGATAAAGGAAGCAGCACACTGGCGTGCTTCCAAAATAAATAGTTTAACGAGCACATAAATATTCTCAGCATGGCCCGAATACTTCCTGCCCAATCATGACTACGAAGACCTTTATATTTTATTTCAATGGTCAAGGCGCCTCGGTGTGCCGGCGCCAGGCACCAAAAGTACAATCACAAAAACACCTTTGTCCCGTTACAGCACAGTGCACACTGTGTCGGAGAGATTGAGGGAAAGGAAGTCCAGTGTGCGTCCGCCGGTTGTAGAGAGCTTGTGTTAACGCCCTGTGCTGCTACCCGTACCTCAAATTGAAGGCTTGCTGAAATTTGTTTGATAAGCTGTTTTCAGCGCCACTGACAGAAATTCCCGCAATGCACAAAATTTAGCCGGCGTACTACGTGCATACAGAGAAACAGCAAAGCTTTTGGGGCAGAATTGTAGGAACACCTACAATCGTAAATCCTTCAGGCTCCGTAGGAAGCCAGAATCCACGTCCTAAGTATATCAAGCAGACAGAAGCAAATCATAACCTCGAATTAGGAATGGCACAGCTGAACGAAGAACTAATGCTGATAGAATTCACTCTCCTGCCCCAACCAGCACAGTGTGCATGTAGCTATACAGCGCTTAGCGGGTCTCGAAAACGAAGTCTCTCAAACATTGATCAACCTGACGCGAAATAAAGTGGCTAGCCACCAGACAAGGCCCAGCAACGCTTAAGGTCGAGTCGTACACAAGGCCATGTTTTTCTTGGGAAGTCCATCTGTAAAATCCTCGTGCGGATGGGACAACTAAGAATGGTGTATTGACAGGTATTTACAGTAGGCGCAGACCAAGTTGGAAGGATCTCATGTTAGTCAAGACGCTCGACGAAAAATCGTGACTGATTCCTCATCTTCCTTGTCGTTTTGCGTAGATTCTAGGCGCATATGCGGCATGATTCAGGCACATAGCCGTATGGTCTTCCATGCTTGAACCATGTGGTTTTGCTGTATCATCCAAGCGCCTCGCAACATAACCTCCGGCTGAAAAAGAACCATTCCGGAGATAGCAAGCAGGCAGAGAAGTGGGCGAATGGTAGAGCTTCGGTCGTGCAACATTAACTATATATGTTTTGTGGCAACTTAATCGGTATCCCAGTTGGCAGCGCTGGGGAGATATCGCGAGTCACATCTCAAACTTGGCAAAAAATACGATGGGGACCCCTGTAACACAAAAGACGTTTTTGAGACAGTCCCGGTCGATGATTGGGGGAGCATAACAGAACCAGTGTTCCAGGGGGATGGTAAAGCTCCTATAGCAGTGATCGTAACGCATCTTTTGCGACGTTTGGGACGCTGATGGTTATGCACGAGAAACTTGCCGTGCGAGGGGAGCGTATGTGATTGCTTCATGAGCACATTCTCTTGCAGCTGTGCAAGAAGGAAGCAGTATTTCCATCGATAATGTGGGATCTCATCCGTATACTAGATAAAAGGGGTAGAAACCGGTCGTGTCATGGTGTAAACAGTTTATTTCTTTATTTATTTATTTACAGAGCCCTTACAGACCCTTGGCGAGAGCATTGAGTAAGGGGGGCTGACAAAGGCATAAGTACAAGTTTAACAAATACCACAAGTAAATGCGTAAAGGTAGCCAGGAAGCAAGTGCGAGACATGACATGGAAACTTCAAATATATATGTATAATTGAACATGACATATAATCACCGAACCACATAAGCGTCAACTCCCGGCACAAAAACTATACAGTTGTAGGTAAAGGTTACGTAAAGTAATGCGTTGTCAAAATCTCGTTGCTCAGCTGACCCGTATCATGAGAACATGTGCGTGAGTGTTCAGTTAAGGCTTTCATGAGACGATTTGTTTGAAGGTGGTGGGCAGTCCAAATCTTGTGGGTGGTCGTGCAGGAACGACGAATGTCGCTGAGACCAGTACACAGAAAGCACATACCTGAGTCTGTAAAAAGTCGTCGAGGGGCACCATGCTGGAGAATGACATCATGGAGGAGATAATCTGTAACGTCGGTCGCCCAGCTTATCGGAAGGACATGAGTTATGCCGAAACGCTAGGTGTAATTTGAGGCAACCGAAACTCAATTGTTTCCTGAAGTACATTCAGGAAAAGAGACCAGTACGTCGGCGCCGACCCGATGTAGCGGTTTACTTGGAACGTTTATAGGTTGAAGGGACACGGGCTGTCAGCACAGGTGAGTTGTTGCACCGTTGGAAAAAGTAACTAGGGTTGGCTAAGCGCCGTACTGACTTGTACAGACCAGGCCAGTGGAAGTGTCTGCGTGTGCGTTCATAGGTACAATATAAACCGAGGTGACCAGCAGTGGGAACGTCATGCCGCTGCTCTAGAACTGAACAGCGCATGTGCTCAGGAACAACAAGTAGCAAGTCCGGACCGTCAGAACAAAAGGTGTAGTGGTTGAGCGCACCATCCTGGATTAAGAAGGCGTGAAGCGCGGGGTCGTCATTAGCTGATTCGATCTTTTGAATGATACGTTGCAACGAATGTACGCGGCTTTGCTCCCCTCCTAGGCGTCGTAAATCGGACACTGGCGGGACGTACGCTTCGGAATCAAACTTGGACTTCTCAGGTGGGTCGACGGGTTTGCAGGAGAGGCAAACGGCCCCTTTGTGTTGGAGGCCGAACTTGTACGTAACTGAGGATATGTATCCTTTCGGTATTAGGTCCCAGCAGCCAAGTCGTCCTGTCGGATCCTTCAGCGAGGAATGCCAGCATGTTGCATGGTGGTCTGTCACAACAGAGAAACGTCGGCCGTAGAGGTAGAAGCGTAATTCGGCAACTGCCCACACCAAGGCGAGACACTCACGCACTGTGGTTGGGTAATTTTGCTCGGGTGCAGGAAAGAGGCGACTCGCACATGCAATACCCTGCTCGCGGCCATGTTGTTGTATGAAAGCAGCACCGATGTCGCGGTCAGTGTCGTCTGTGCGGACCTCTGTTGAGGCGGATCTGCCAAAATGCCCAAGAATAGGGGATGCCTGGAGCCGAGAAACCGAATCAAGAATGCTCCTGCTTGATCGGGGCCCCCCAAAAAATTTGTGTTTTTGCAAAGAAACTCAGTGAAGGGACGGGCGATAGTCGAAACGTTATGTTAGAGTAAAAGTATGACCACAGGTCGACATTACGTACAAATTACGAAGCAACTAGGGAAACTAGGGCAGGCATTTCCTTTTTGTTTTAACAAGCCGACATAATAAACAAAGTTGGAGACCAGATTGCTTTGAATTATACCAGAAGCAACTTTAAACCAAAGTTGAAAGAATACATTTTAAGTCATAATTTCTGCTTCAATGGCTACAACCTTGGAAGTTGTTTACACTTGTGGTTTAGTGCTCTGGTGTTGTACTTGTGCCTATGTTCGAACACAATTGTAGTTTTACTGTGATTGTCCTTTTATACTTTTTATACTTTATTCTAATGCACTTTGTTACTTTATTGTGCATTACTCTTATCGTTCTTTATTTCCTACTGCTATACATGTACGCCATATTTTTTTATGACTGAAACATTTTTTTGCCAGCTTGTCAATTTTGCTAATTTATTTTACTGTACCAAAGGGGACTAGGGCTGCTGTCAGGATTTTGTTCCCATTGGTCCCAGCCTGCCTCCTCGTACCGCTGAGAAAATAACAAGTTTGAACACATATATTTGAAAGGAACAATAAGAAATGGCTGACGAAATCAAATTGGTAGTCATTTGAGGTTGGAAAATATATCAGGGTCGTTTTAACTACACCACCGCAAACGTTGGTTTCCACTTTTGCGAATAAAAACAAAAACTAAGCACCTGCAACTGTACTGAACATGTTCAAAACTATGAAAACACCAGATAACTCCGAATGATGTAGTGATTGCGAATTCAAAAAGGTCCCATTGCCTTCCCATTCTCATAGTTATCGTTTAGCTTTGGCGTTTTCTTCTTGTTTGGATTCAAAGCATATTATGCTTGGGGCTGTGTCCCTCCCTCCCTCCCTTGTTGTTGTCCGCCGTCCGCACTCTACTGCGCATGCACGTCTCTTCAGCACCGTCAACGTTTGGCTTGACGTCAGCGCAGTCCACTATAAATAAAAGAAATAGTTAGGCAGCCCCAGGTTTTGAACCCACGTCTCTGGCCGCAACGGGAGGCACGTTGTGCTCTTCCCACTGCGCTACAAACTGAAACGGGATCATGTGCTGCCAATGCTCTTTATGTCCTTTACTCACTCAAACTACGTCAAGAAGCTACTAATACAACGAAGGCACACGAAGCTGAGCGTCAACGGAAACGACGCACTAAAAACTTTAGAGGAGGATGCTGAATTTCCCGTGGGAAAGGTGTGGTGGGAAGCGCCACATGCCTTGCAGCTCAAAGAGAGAAGAGGATGAAGAGGGCGGGCAGCGGGGTAGTAGCGTGAGCACACAATAAAGAAAGACGAGAACCAGCAGGTGTTCGATCAGGTAACGCGGGTGTCGGTCTCTTCGCTGTCTCTACATTTTCTGCATTTGTATACATTTCTCTGTCTCTACAGGGGGGTTTGCACTACGTTCCTTTTTGTGCTCCGATAAATTAAACAACATAAAGGCAACACAATGGAACCTACACGGAATCCCCATGATGCTTCGCATCCTCCTGTTGGTTCCCCATGGGAAGATGATGTAATTTATGTTAAGACGGCACACTACAAACCTGTGTTTCGTGGCCAAATAGGGAGGACAGATAATAGTGATTAATTGGCGATTGTTCTATTTGAATCATCAGCAGCACCACCAGCAGCAGTAGCCTACTCAGGTTCACTACAGGAGAAGACCTCTTCTACTGACATATAACCGCTCCTGTACTGCGCAGCTCGCGTTCACAGTTTACCCTAGAATTTTTTTATTTCACCCCTCCCATGAGTAATTCCTGCATGCTCGTAATAAATATGCTTAATTCATAACACGCAGCTTGCTCCTTACGTGCTCACAAGTATTCTAAACAATAAAGTATTCTGAGAGCCAATTGCGTGGGTTAGAGATGTTTATTGAGGCTGGCAATTCTCCATGTAAGCCTCTATCTTGTTTCGAAGTAGATGGCGAAAACCCATTCACTAGCCGTTCAGTCTTATCAGTCTTCATGCACGGATCTGCCGCGCACTTGTGGATGTGCCATCAGTGCACCGTTGAGGAGGTGTTTGTTATTGGGGGCGGAAATTTCCGGAAATATCTTTTGAAGACCATTACTTTTTCTTAATATTTTACTGTCGGCGATTTTGTGCGTGATCTTTCGAGCGCGTATGGTCCCGGGTTCGTACCTGCTGTGTTTGCTGATGCTTCCGCATTAGAACGTGTAGTTTACCCGCGATTTTCTCTTACACTTGTATAGATTACACTCCTCGTGTTGGTTTTTTTTCAGATATTTTCTGACGTGATTATTGCTAAAACTATACTTTTAACATCATAAAGGTATGGGGGCTCAGGGGATTACCGCCAGCAATAAGATCGGTTCAGGATGGGATGAGCTATGTTGGAATCTTGTGCCAAGACGTAAGAAACACAAACTGATAGGAAGAGCATACAATTTCGCAATACCCGCAGTCTACTGCTTTAAAGAAGTGGCATGTTCTCTACCGAACTGTATTGAGTACCCTTATACATCCCCGCACACGGCGCCTTGAGTAATATTGGCGGCAGTAATTGAGACACAACGGACACCGAGCGCTCCCACTCACTCTGTAACCAACCATGGTAATGGCTTTTAAGGTGAAGGGTGGAAACCACAGTCGGCGGCCATCCGAGCTAAGGTCAAGCTTTGGCGAATGCGCTCCCTGTTTGTCGTCGACGAAGGTGGCATCGACAACGAGGAAGGTGGCATCGCTACACAGTGAACAGACCCGTTTATTTTCACCCTGTGCTTAAAAATACCCTATTGTTGGGGGCTTCTTTTGTATGTTCTTCGTGATTATGTGCTGCATCAACTGATACATATATTTTGCCCATCAATGCCACTAGACCATCGCAAGTGCCAAAAACAGCCCCTCCCTACGCGAGAGCACGACGCCCATGAGGCCTCACATTCCGGCGCGTGTGCTCCAGCAGCGCACCACGTACTGAAGCTGTCGCAGCTACAACAGGTTGCACCGATGCACTTCTAGTTGAATCGAAAAACGATGCCCCGTCGCCGACAATGAACCAGACACCGCTGCCACCCCCCCCCAGCATACGAATATGGAGGTTCTTCAGGAGATCCGTATCAACCTCCGGCATACGACGATGCCTCTGAAGCGGCAAACTGCGACGATTGACAAATGCAAGATCTCGAGGAACCACGCACGACCAACGACGAAGAGGACGGATAGCAACGACCGAATAACAGGACTGGTGTGCTTTAACTGTCACAGTCTTGGGCGTATGCCAAAATTCTCTCCATCTCCCAGCGTGTGTAAAGATTGTGGCCGTATCCACCCTGAAACCGCTGAATGTGACTCGGCAGCCTAGTGCGTTGTATGCATGCAATCAGGGCACCAAACTGTTAGTAAGTTCTGCCCGACCTGCCTTCCTAAAAAGGTAGAACGTAACAATCGATTACCTTTTCCAAGAAGATTTTCTCCAAAAATAGCTTGCCCAATGGTCCCCGATCTACACCGCCAGAATTACAGGGGCTTCCACAGTCTTCAGCACCTCATCCGGTCCGCCCTATCCAATCGCTCCTTTACCGGCAGACCATGCTCTATTAGATGAAAAATCCCAGCTTCCTCGCAGCCTCGCCAAAATGCGAGCCGCCATAACGGCCTTACAAGAGGAAGTGGTCGCCCTCCGAAAGACCGCAACGCGCAGTCAATCGCCCTGCTCTGAGCCAAGTAGTTCTGCCGCAGCACGCCGCAGCCGTTCACTCATAAGCCGCTGCCAGCCATCCGCTAACTTCACCCAGTCAACCGCGACAAGCTCTTACATAGCGAAACAGCTGCTTAGTCAAAGAGATGCCCATATCGAATTTGAAATAACCAAGGAATGGCAAAAAGCGTCCAGCGAAATTGTTGCACTTCAAGATCAGGTGGCCACCAATAAAGATGAACTACGCCAGTTCATGGAGAAATTTATTCAAACACTCGTAACTCACCAGACCTCAACGCGACTACCCACCGAAACGAAAAGAAAGAAAAAACATTAGCCATTCGATGTTCCGCCATAATCTTTTTTCTAATAGAAGCATACTACAATAACATTACCATAGTTTCTCTCAAACCAGCCCACTTCTTAGGTCTCAGGTTAAAACGTTCTATCCTACAGCACGAATTCTTCAGGAAACACGTGGCCCTGTAAAACTTTAGATTATAACACTTTTTTCAGATCCTACTGTTCAGAGCCAAGCTTGCTCTCCACACGGCCCGACCCGAGGGTTAGCTATGGTACTTCACAAATCCTGCCACGCTGTAAAGCAGCGTTGGGTCGAAGCATGCAATGGCGACAGAAAAGTCTATATTGTCCTGGTTACGCCACCAGGAGACAAAGCGATGCTTCTTGTGTCTATTTACTACAAGCCAAGGTCGAGTGCCATTCCCTGAACACAATATGACTGGATCCCATATCTTTTTCTACTACGTTTCACGTGTCCCGTCTATCTACTCCAAGCCAAGGTCGAGTGCCATTCCCTTAACACAATATGACTAGATCCCATATCTTTTTCTACTACGTTTCACGTGCCCCATCATTATCGGGGGTGACTTCAACACTCGCAACACTGTTTGGGGCTACCCCTCCAAAAATGTTGAGGCGAGCGTTTAGTGCAAACTCTTGAGTACAGGCCCCTTCAATTCAGAAACGAATGCAGCGTCCCTACCCGAATCGGCCTTTATTACTCTCAAAGAGATACTCCACCGGACCTCACCCTAGTAACTCCCGGGGTGGTGAAGCTCTGGCACACGTTAAATAGCACCCGAGGCAGTGACCATTGCGCGATCGTGCTCCCAATTAACAGCAAAGAATTCCGCACTACACGTGCTTATTGTCAGATAAACTGGGCGTCATATCGCTCGCAATTTGCAATCTCTCCTCATCTCACCCTCGAGGAATTCATCCACTCTTTAGGACAAGCACAGTCGCTCGCAGCGGAGAAGTGCCCAGTACGGCAGATGTGGAGTGTCGTGATTCCCACATGATCCAACTTCTCTGCAAGGGAGAACAGCTAACCAAACGAAATCGTGCTCAAGGAAAACGCAATCACCACCTGATGAAGCCGAAACGTGATTATCACATTATTTGCGAATATAAGGTTACATTACAGAATGAGAATTGGCGGAATTTTTGTCAAGATCTTGGACTTGAATCTGGTCTCTCGTGTCTTTGGGGCGTCTTCCGTTCCATGAACGGCCATGCGAAGGTGAGTCTGACGACCCTGGACGAGATTTTCCTTCAAGTGGGCACACACAAGTAGAAGATGCCATCATTCACGCGTTGTTCCCTCACGCCGTTACAGATCCTTCAACCCTCCCAGCTGTACCGATCATCAACATTGATCACCCCCTGCAGTAAATCGACTCCCGTTTCAGCTTGGCTGAATTGCAAGTAGCCATTTTTCGAGGCAAGCCGAAATCTGCTCCTGGTCACGAACAAGTTAAAATTCAAGACCGTTGGACCATTTTCCCGCACGGCCTGGATGCTCTACTAGATCTGGCCAACCACTCCTTGGACTCAGGCGAGATAGCTGACTCTTTGAAGATAACTGTCATTCATCCAATACCGAAACCCGGTAAAGGTCCTCGGCATCCTCAGAGTCTTCGTCCCATGGCTGTTAGCCCTGTACTGTGTAAGCTTATCGAGCTTATGCTCAACAATCGGCTCGTACACCACTTGGAGGGTACAGATTGGTTTCATTCCACCCTTACGGGCTTCCGCCCACTCCTTGCTACCCAGGGCTATGTCTGGCGGCTCCTGAGAGTTATTAATCCGACCTCGTGCAAGGCCTTGTTGGACTACGTACTCGCTTTAGACATGCACACGGCATGTGACAATGTCAGCCAATCAGGAATCTTTCAAGAACTTGCCCTCGCCTACCCTGGCCGAAAAGCTCAAGCCTGGATACGCAGCCTTCTTACGCATCGAGCGATCCGTCTGAGCTCTCGAGCCCAACAGCCCATTACGTTGTACCTGTAAAGAGTCCAACAGGGGTCCATTTTGGCTCCTCTGCTCTTTATTCTAATAATACACTGCGTGGCCAAAACTTTTGAACAGGACACTGCCACCCGGTTAGGGCTTTATGGGGATGATACTGCAGTATGAACAGAAGCCACCGATTACGACACGAAAAAAACTTTGTAAACAGAGTTGCGAGCAGCAGCCTTGAGCTTGGAACATACGCTGCCCGATTGTAGCTACAGCTCTCCCCACAAAGACAGAACTGCTTAGCGTCAATGGTAAACGTGGCACAAATAAGGAACAGATTATCTATCTTCAAGTAAGGAATACACTCCTTGAATCTCGCAACGGTACAATTCGACTGCTGGGCGTTCCAGTCAGCAGCTGCAATGGTCCAAAACCATGGATTGCCATCTTAGGAAAATGTGGCGTTCGACCTTACACCTTGTTACACGGATATATAAAAAAATATGGAGGAGCACACCAAGCAGCCTCTACTACGCTCGCCCGTGCCGTGGCACATGGACGTTTCGCTTACGGCTTCTCGGTTTATGAACTACAATAGTCACATATTAATGCCCTTAACGAAATGAATTGGCCTCTCCTCGTTCACCCGGTAGATACAATCCACGAAGCAGTTCCCGTTCCGCCTCTCACCACCGGCTTCGAAGAGACCAAACTACATTTTCAATATCATCTGGACTATTCACCAAAAAAAATGCTGTACAAATGGAACCACCCATATAACGACTCTGAGAGAGAGAACAAGACTTTATTGAGAATATCCGGCGTGCGGGTGCGGATCAGGCCAAGCAGGGCTTCTCCGGACCCTATCTAGCTCGTGGCTATGTAGACCTCGAGGGTGGGCCTGCGCCGCGACGTCGGCTAATAGGTGAGTCCGCTCCCGCGGGAGGGTCCCCCGTTCGCTCTTGCCAGGCCAGGGCGTCCTCGAGCCGCTGGAACGACTCTGACAGCACCAATTCGCCGTCAGCAATCCCTTCGGGGCAGTTCCCCTCTATCGGTATTCCGCGTCGGCGCCCAATACGGCGCAGTAACCGAAGAGTACGCGAACACTACGTTCGCACGCTCCCATATGACAAGGCGGGCGACGAAGTTGGCATTTACACCGAAGCGTCTTTGAATAGAATGAGGGCGGCTATCGCGTGTACATCTATAGACTTGCCAGAATTGAACGTATCCCGGCAAATATCCAACACATACGGCCTCGTAGAAGAAGTAGAACTTCTGGGCATTCTGGCAGCCACCCGAAACATTTATGGCCTCCGCCCATCTCACCGCGAAAAAATGTCGCGTTATCACGGATTCTTATGTTGCTGTCCCTGAATTGAATCGTTCGTTTTCCCCGAACACCACGGCGACAACTATCCTGACCGCAGTATGAGACCTACAAATGCAAGTATTCAAAATCCGCATTGTTTGGACTCCCGGACATACTTTCGGCGCACAAGGCAACCGCGTGGCTCACGACGCTGCCAGGAAGAGGCTTCAGTCACCTTCCACGGTGCCCGCCATGCCCATACCCCACTCCAAGCAGATTGGCAGCTTCAGCTAAGGCTCTCAAGAAAGAGATCATGAAGAGTTTGCAAAATGATACAACGGTTGGCATCCTTGCCCCGCTCAAGCCATTCTCGCGTACGGGCGAGGTATTCGCGAATAAAGTGTATGCAAATGCAGCGCATACACCACACATTATACATAGATGATCACCCCAGCAGGCTCTCAATTGCACCGGTGCCCTTGCTGTAATTGTGATGGCATACCAAATGTCGTCCACTTAATACGGCTCGGTCCTGTATTCGACCATAACCACCATTAGCTGCTGTAGCTCCAGCAGCCGTGCCTGAACTGGAGCGCGTTAGTCGTGTCCATGACGACAAAGCTACTTTAGAAATAATAACCCATTCCGCCCCTGAAAACGGCCGCTACATATTTTGTAGCGGTCTTACACACTGTCTCGGACTGACCATACTCACCTACGTCCAAGGTCAACAGCAGCATTGCCACTGACCAAGTGAACCGTGCCTTTTGTGAATTGGACCCCAAGAGTAGAACTGTGTACATCCTGTGAATAGTAACCTTTCGCTATCTCCTCCACCTTCTCATCCTCACTTCCCCGCAGGGCCTCATTGCATCTCGTCTTTATTAAAGTATTTCACTAACACTCACACACACACACACACACATACACGCACCCGCGCACGCACGCACATGTTCACAAAGACGCTCCAGTCGTTCTTAATTGTAAATATTTTGAACGAAAAACTTCATTAGATACAACTGTAAACGTCTTTTTAATATTCCAAACGATGTGTAGGAGATACTTTATTTCATCAGCCAAGTCTCATATGCCTTAGGAAACACCCCTAAATATAAACATTATCACTCCTAAAATAGCTATATGATATTTCGAAAAGACAGGCACAGTTGCACTTCTTCAAGTGCTGTGGCCATAGTGGCCCGAACATCCTTATCCTGTCCCACCATCACCTAAACAACCCGTTGGAAGCTGACGCGATTCGAACAATAATTAGGTAAGGTAATAACGTTATGCTCCTGCTACATTCCCTGTGATTACCAACTATCGAGCCCTGATTTTGAGGCTCTGATAGATGAACTAACTGAACCTCACATAGTTGTAGGTGGCCTCAATGCCATTCGCAATAGATGAACTAGTTGCTTTAGAGGCCTGCATTTAAAACGCATACTTACATAAGCAATATGCACGATGGTTTTTTCGATATTGAAAAGGCATTAGATGCGGCATTGCACTATGGCTTCAAAGAGACTTAAAAAGTTTTGGTACTTCAGGTTGCATGCTGAACGCTATTTTATGTTACTTGTCTATACGAAAATTTTGTGTTAGAGTTTGGTCGGCACTATAAATGTTCATGTGCACGAGAATGGCGTCTCTCAAGGGGGCGTTTTCAGCTGCACATTGTTTATCGTTAAGATGAACCCGCTCCTAAACGCTCGGCCGCCCTTCATTTCTTGCCTATTTTACGTAGATGGCGTTCAAGTATGTTTTAAATTAGGTAGCGTGTCCACATGTCAACGTCCGGTCCACCTTGCGGTAAACACATGTTATCGCCGCGCAGACAAAATAATGGCATACTTCATCCTGCCAAAAGTGCATGTTGTATTCTCAAAGAGGCGCGACATGCGGCGCGATTCTGACAATTAAGGTCAGTGGTGATTCTATTCCTGCAATGGTACTTGAATGTGGTGTTTGACAAAAAGCTCACATTCATCCCTCTCATCAAACACCCTCAACAAATGCCTAAAACAATGAACATTCTGAAATTCATGTCTCACCAATCATGCGGTGCAGAAAATAACTCCTGGTTTACCTTTATGACGCGTTGGTAGGGTCCCAGGCGAACTACGGAAGTGTTGTGTATGGGTCAGCCACGAAAACGGCGGTATAAGTTATCGCCCAAGTCCTGCACTTGGGTCGTCGCCTCTCGTGCGGCGCAATCCGTACTAGTCCTGTGCAGAGTCTTTATGCAGAGTGCGACAAATGAAGCTTAGAGTACTAGCGAACTTATGTTTACCTTCTATATACCTGTAAAATCTCAACAATAGATAACCATTTTTAAACCAGTTTCTAATGACCCATCCACTAACCAGCTCTTTTTAAACCTCCCATCAATTTATGTTCCCTCTTCGCCGAGTGTAATGAACGAAATCACTACTCTTGAGGTCTTCTTTTAAGACACATTCCAATTATCTCACACTCATCTTTTAGCAACATGATTCCTTCGCCCTGCATTATGTGACTTGTCTTTCTGAGAATTCAATAAAAACAAGACCCCCAAAACTGCGATTCGGACACATTTTGTATCTGCAGGATAAATACAGGGCTGCTGAGGTTTTTTGTGATGTATGAAAACCTTTCGCTGTGGTGTCTTGTGCTGCTCACGGACCTAATTTTCAAGCAGGTAGAACCACGAATGGGAACACAGGTGTTTTTATGGCAAATGGACATGGCATTTGTCGTGACGTGAGTGACATATTAGAACACCATATTCTTGAACCATTATTTACACACACTCTCTGAGTGTACTGCGTACATTGCCATCAGGAACTTAATCGGAAAACCATGTCGTTAATCTTGTTTTTCTGTAATTATGCCAGCCTATTCTTCGAACCTTTAGGTAAGCGTGTGATGGGTGCCAGGTCACTCTACCTTCGGCATAAACGAGCTGGCGGAAGAAATGGCCACCAGCGCTGTGTTCAGAAACACAGTCAACACAACAACACTACCTTACATAGACTTCCAGCTGCATCTCAGAGAACTCCGTAACACATGGGGAACAGACTGGGGCAAACAGGCAGACAACAAACTACAGGTAAGAAAACTACACGTGGGGCAATATTACACTACGCACTGACAAAACAAACACATTAGAGTTACTTCGCTAGCTTAAGGATAGGCCACGTACATATAACACCCGCTCCGCTGCTCACTGGATCTCGAAGACCCCTGTGTAGCAGGTGTGGCGAGGGCTATGTGTGATACACACCCTCATTCAATGCAAGACCCTCGATATTCGACAATACAAACACTTCAGAGAACTCTACAGACAACACATTCTATTACATATGTTATAACTTTTAGGAGACGATGGCATGTTTACTGTTAAGCAAACCTTTAAGTTTCTGGCAGATGTTCAATTCTCACAGCTCATTCAATACCGCCCATAGCTTTACCCGTGGTCCTCCACACCAGCAACCGTATTTATTTTTAACCACTCTTGGTCTTCCTCCTCACCCTATACACTAGCCGCCCTCACCATCCTTATTGATTTTCTTTATTGTCACTCTACCCATTATAGGAGTCACCTATTAAACAAAACACTTATTTGGCAGTGTTTGCCCTCATCTGCCTTGCGCCATTAACATTTAAATCAACATCAATCCTTACACACCACACGGACACTTTGTTTCCACAGCAAAAGAGTTTCATTTCCAGTATCTCGCTCTTCATTGTTATGTGCCGCGCGCTATATTTTTACATTAAAATCGTTTCCTGTAGCAGGCAGAAAAAAAATCGTCAATGTATATTTTAACCTTTTGATGAAATTTCTGACGTTAACATATACGGCTCGAGCCTTTCGGGACAATACTAGCCGCAGGATACAAAACTCAAAATTTTATACAACTCTGACAAACCTGTAAGGTACGCGTTACGATGTAACCTGTGAGCGAACAGATCTGTGCAAAGGAAAACAAGAAAAGGCCAGAACAATCCTAAAAATATACAGTAAACATTGTTCCTTACAGTAATTATTTACAGCGCCAAAGTATTAGGGGCCAGAACTGACCATTTAAACACCAGAACGCGTAAATATTTCGACAAAAAATGAAGTGACAGATGTTGCGTGTATTACCAAAACTGTAAGTCTAAAACTGGAAATTAACGGTATTCATACATGCATGACAGCGGCGTCTAATTTTCCTTGTGTGTGTTTAACAGTGTATGGATCTCCCTTTTCGTAAATCTCTGAAACGTGGTTATTCAAAAGGCTAACCTTGTGCTTACAAAAAACTTTCATTAGGCACGGAAAATATATTTGCGTAACTGTTTGTACAATTCCTACGTGTGTCTTGTTAGTTTACGCGGAGCGTAACTAGCTTTTAAATGTGAAAACGGAGGCCAGCCCTTCTTTTTTATGCAATAATTAATGTTCCTTAATTGGTTCGGCCGTGACTAGAGCAGCCATATTTTGATATTGGCATAAAAATCCAAAACAAATTAACCGTTGGCTTTGACGCGGGCTTCAGTATTAGGCTGAAAATATATTTCTTTTGTTCCGAGCGTCCACAAGTCATAAATATTGCGGCTAGCCAAGCATTCGGTTTGTTTTTTATGCTTTGTTTTTATCTTCCGGCAGCGCCCGGCTGTGTTATGTGTGTCCCAAGTGAACATCATGTTCGATTCTTTAGTTTTATTTGCATGCCCATGCATGGGAAACTGGAAGAAGCAACTGCGGCAGGTGAAAAAGCTCTGCAGGGAAAAACTGGATATCTTCAAACGACACAACGACACGCGGAAGACCCTAATTCACGACATGCACTCACCGCTACCGCCATCCTAACTCTGACTAGACTCCCGAACAAGACGACAGCCACACGGCGCGACGCGTACCCGATGTGACCGCCCCTTACTCTGAGTAAACCATGACAATGAAGACGCACAGTGCCCGATCGTCAACACGGAAAAGCCGAGATGCGACGCCCGACGCAACCGGAACTCGCCTAAGGCGGCGTCCGATGTGAAGGTGTCCATCGATGCTTTGATGTAGTCGAACTCATAGACACTGGAGCTGACTACTCAGTAATCAGAAGATCATTCGTGTCTTAGATGAAGGAAGTTACGACAACATGGGATGGTCAGCACATGCGCACAGCAGGATGCCATCTCGTAATACCATCTAGAATGTTAACATTGCGCAACAACATAGATGGCACTACGTACCCTGCTGCGTTCGCCATTTTGCCTAACTGCTCCACGTCATTTTCGCAATGGACATATTGACGAATGATGGTGCAATATTTCATCTGCAGGCCAACTCGATAACGTTTGCGTCCCATCACTCTATGACACCTGAACCAAACCCCGAACACCGTGCTGCTGTAAGGATCGCGGATGATCACGTCACTCTGCCATCCCGCGGAAGCTTGATGATTGCCCTTTACTATGAAGATCCTGTCCTTGACGTCGATGCTATTGTAGAGAGTGACCAAAGTTTGCCTCTCGACCGTTGTGTCTCCGTCGGAAGGGGCATTCAGCACTTGAAGAAACGCAAATCCAACATTCTTGTCTATAATTTCACCGAGGGGTACCAGCATTTAAACTAGGTCGCTGCAATAGCGTTCCACAAAGAACGCAAGGAGCAAGTGACGTAATCGCGGTCACCGACTATGAACTCGCACCCCAAGATTCCTTGAAGTTTGGCATCCTTTATACGTGAACCCGAAGCTACCGTAAGAAAAACGGAAGAAATTAATAGACTTTCTGGGTCGCTACAGCGAGTGTCTTTCATCGAACTCAAAATTACGCAAAACACGGCAAAGGAAGCACGTAATATAACCTAAGATGCAGCCTGACCTACCGCACAGTCATCGTACTGCGTGTCTTCACACGAGCGGGAAGGTATCCGGACACAAAACGACGACATGCACAGAGACAACATTATACAACCATCAAAAAGTCCCTGGGCTGCGGCGGGCGAACTCGTCAAAAAAAAGGTGGCACAATAACGTTCTGCCTTGACTACCAGCGAATGAACAAAATCACCAAAAAGGATGTGTATCCCGTGCCCCAAATCGGCAACTGCCTCAACTACTTCGCCAGGCGAAGTACTTCTCTTCGATGGATTTGAAGACAGGCTACTTTCAAACTCATGTGGACGAGAGAGCCCCAGTGAAGACTGCAATTAAACCCCAAGGAATATACCAGTTCAAGGTGATGCCGTTTCTGCTGTGCACGGCGCCAGCAACGTTTCAAAGAGTCATGGATACTGTGCTAACTGGCCTGAAGTGGCACACCTGCGTCGTATACCGTGACGAAGTTGTGGTATTCGCCCGCACTTTCGACGAACACCTTACAAGGTTGGAGTCTGTACACGAGGCCATTTGTACGTCGGGGGTAAGGGTGAAGCCTGATCAGGGCCGTTTCGAGTTCAAGCAACTCAATTTTTTGGTCCCGTCGCCAACGCCGCGGGACTCCGACCAGACCCGCCAAAAACGTTAGCCATTACGAACCACCCCAGACCAAAAGAGCAGAAGGGCATGCAAAGATTTCTTGGACTGTGCGCATACTCCCGGCGCTTTGGCACGAACTTCGGACTCATTTCAGAGCTACTCACGCGCTTGACGACACAAAGAACTTCTTTCAGCTGGGAAAGCGCCAACATGGAAGCATTATTCGAGCTGCCAAAACGCCTGCGCAGCCAGCTGGGTTCACTCATTGCGAATAAAACTTTGAAACCAAAATACGTACGGACGGCAGCAATATATGCTTGGGAGCCGTCCTCGTGTAAAAGCAGAGCGGTAGCGAAAAAAATTACACCATCTTCTCGTGGGGAACCCTGATGAGGATGCGAAGCATCATGGGGGTTCCTTGTGGTTACATTGTGTTGCCATTGTGTTGAGTGATCTGGTGTCTAGTAGCGCCAGATGGAATTCCGCGTCCAGGTCCACACCGGTGGCAAAGGCGCGCAAGTACTGTGGTGTGCGGGTGAGTAGGCGGTAGTTCTCGATGCGCCGAAACTCGTCAGTTATGCTCTTGTTGATGTTGTCATCCCTTTGGTCTCTGGTAGTCTCTTTTAGCGTTGGTGAGGCAAAGGTTGTGTGCGTTGGTGCACCGGCGGGGAGCGACGTACACGCCCTCCTCTTCGCAGCTTTGTGTTTTTCTCCTTCTTCTTCAGCGGTTCCCCTACGTGAAGATGACAACGGTGGTTGAACGCGAAGCTTAGTCGTGATGAATTCTTTGGTTGGCCAATCCCTAGGGGCATCCCGCCAGAATTATCATCAGAGGCGCTGCGGACGGGGCACGGACAAGTGACATGCCCCCGAGCTAGAGATGCTTCGCATGTAAGCGTTGGTGAGGTAAAGCTTGTTGACGTTGGTGCACCGGCTGAGAGCAATGTATACGCCGCCCTCTTCACAGTTTTGTCTTCTCCTTCTTCTTCAGCGGCTCTCCTACGGGAAGATGACGGCGGTGGTTGAACGCGAAGCTATCTCGTGATGGATATTTTGGATGGCCAATCCCTAGGGCATCGTGCCACAGTCATCTTCAGAGGCGCTACGGACGAGGCACGGGCAAATGACATCCCCCCAAGCAAGAGATGCTCCGCATTTAAAAGTAATCACCTATGAAAACCGTGGTCTGACAACCAAAGAAATAACTACGCACCCTCTGTGAAGGAGTGCGTTTGTATTATACGGCCATTTCAACATTTCGCCCATACGTGTATGGAAGAGCATTTAAGGTTGTGACAGACCACCATGCGCTGTTTTGGCTCGTCAATTTGAAGGACCCCTCTGGCGGTGTCGGTAGGTGGAGCTTGCGTCTGCCAGAATTCGACGTAACAATAGTCTGTAAATCCGGCAGGAAACACTCCGACGCCGACTGCCTGTCTCGCTCCCACGTCGACCCATTACCAAAATATTCCGACGAAGACGGCGCATCCTTCGTGGTCGTGACGGAAAGTGACTTAGCCACCTAGTAGCCTGTCAACACCGAGTCCGCGTCATTATCGACTGTCTCGAATGACGCAACGTAAGCGTGCCAAGGGCCTTCAAACGCAAGTTACCGGCACTCAGTCTGAAAACCTCCGTCCTCGTGAAGAAGGTTTTAACCTTTGAACGACAAGTTATCTTTTTGTCATTCCCGCAGACCTTCGTGACGAAATGTTGGTAGCGTGCTATGACGACCCGTCTTCCGGGCAATTCGGCACAACATATAGTATCGAAAAACTTAAGACGAAGTACTACTGGCCCCGCCTTACAACCGATGCGTCCCACTAAGACCTTAGCGGCCGTGGCCGCCTGCGGTGAAAAACACCGCCCACGAGACCCACCGGACTTCTTCTGCCGATAGGCGTCCAATCTAGATCCTTTCAACAGATTGGAATGGATCTCTGGGGCCTGTTACCTTTTTCAACCCGCGACAAGTGGATTGTCGTCGCGACCAACTATACTCGGTTACAGCTTAAGAACGGCACCGAAGTTGCTGCTGTGCCTCATCACCGCAGCCGGATGTCACTCCGCGCAGCACAAGTAGCGCGTTACTGGGAATATTTTGAACATGGCACGAGCCGTTTTTGTATCTTGTTGGACCTAATATGCTTATAAACTACTGCAGGGACGGCAAACAAACTACGTGAGAAAAGGCAGACGATATCACCCATTCGTGGCAGTCTCCTTTCAAAACGCGCGCGCCCGTTGACATCCGGGTCCGTCGCTTAGGCGGAGTGATACCGTACATGAGCTGGTGCCGTTCTTAACTTGTTCCCGAGTATATATGACGCGCTACGCAGAGACCGCCGCTCTTCAGAGGGGGACTGCACAAGAAGTCGCAAAGTTGTTCTTAAACCAAGTTGTGCTGCGACACGGCGTCCTGGAAGTTGTAATCACGGACCGCGGAACGGCCTTTAGTGCGGATCTGATGCAAGGAATCTTACGCTACAGCAGCAGGGATCACCAAAGAACGACGCTAAACCGCCCCCAAACCAACGGAATAACGGAACGTTTGAACAAGACAATTGCGAATATGCTGTCCATGTATGTCGACGTTGACCATGAGACCTGGAACGAAGTTCTCCCGTATGTCACGTTTGCGTTACACACAGAGATCCAGGAAACTACGCAAATGACACCGTTCAAAGTTGTCTACGGAAGACGGCTGACCACGATGCTAGACGCCATGCTTCCGCACGCAGAAGACGATTACCTCAACACCGATGTCCAAGGACACCATTAGCGTGCGAAGGAAGACTGCCGGCTCGCTGGAGTTTGTACAACGGAGCAGCAGCAGGTGGATCTGGGACGCTACACCTTCCGACGCCGAGACACCGAGTACCACCCAGGGGATCGTGTGTGGATTTGGAATCCCATCCGACGACGCGGACTCACTGAGAAGCTTATGCGACGGTATTTCGGATGTTACATAATTCCACGACGTGTTCGCCAACTTACCTACAAAGTGATCCCCGATGGTGATTCCGGCACATGATGACGACGCACGTAACCAGAAGTGGTCTACGTGGTTCGCCTCAAACTCTTCTGGACAAACTGACGGACTTAATTTGTTGTTTTTTGTTCGGGCTGTCGTTTTGTTTCACCATCGGGTCGATGCGCTCATAGAGGAGGAGTAATGCCGGAAACCATGTATTGGGTTTGTTTGTTTATGTTTTGTTTTTAGTTCCCGGCCACGCCCTGCGCAGTTATCTGTGTCCCAAGTGAACTGTGTGTTTCGTTGTTTATTTTTATGCCGCACGGGTTATCTAGTTCTGATAAGGATACCGTTTCGCCCTAACGTAACTAGCCCAGAATAATCTTCTTTGATCTACAATCTTCTGGATGTAAATCGATGGTTCGGATAACACTCCCGCCGAAATATAAATTCCTGCAGAGAAGACGCCACAGCATTCTATTACCCGACACTCACCTGCGCACTTCACGTTAATGACTGGTGCTTGGCCGCCTCAGTATTCTTTGAGTTTTAAGGGAAGCACCACGTCGGTCGAATAAAGTTGGTTTTCCTTGAAGCCTACTGCGTTATCTTTGGCTGCACAGACACTATGATGTGCTGAAGTTGTGTAATTGATTACTGCATGCCAAAAGGTATCGATGGTTGAATGTACAATGAGGTTTCGTTTTTTATCAATGCGTAAGGTGTTTCGGTGTTCATTTCGCACCGTATATCGCCAGGCAAAAATGAGGCAAAATATTCTCTCAATATGTTCCCGTAGCTCAACGTTTCCCTGGAAATTTATTCAATCTATTTATTTTTTTAATTATTTATTGCACCCCTCAGAGCCAAAGGCAATATTACAGAGGGGGAGTGGGTTACAAAGCCAAAAAAATAATACACTGCCGTGAGTATCATAACAAACTAAACATTAGATTGTTCCTTAATGTACAATATTGGCTAAATTCTCGCGACAATTTATGTTATCAATAATATAACAATGTTACGGGGAAGGTCGTTCCATTCGCGAGACGTACGGGGGGAAATGAATGACAGAAGGTTTTAGTGTTGCGCGATTCAAGACCAACTTTGTGAGAGTGATCAATGCGACTGGAAGTGTATTGAGGTGGTCGAATTATTTACAGAGTTCTGGATGGTGATACAATTTATGGAACAGGGTTAGACGAAAAAGCTTTCGACGAGAAGATAACGTAGGTAGGCCAAGTGTATTTGTCATTGCTGTAAGCCTGCACCTCGGTCATAATTGGAGAGAATGAAGCGAATTGCATTGTTCTGTACAAGTTCAAGCGCAGTTTTTAGCATTTCGTCAGAGGTATCCCATATCGGTGCGGCGTACTCTAATTTTTAACGTACTAGGGTTGTTAAAAGAAACAGTTTAAGTTCGAACGGGGCGTAAAAAAAGCTTCGCCTTATATATCCCAGCATATGGTTAGCATTGTTAATAACGTATTGTTAATAGCATTGTTAATAACGAAGAAGGCTTTGAAATAAAATTTCTTGATTTAAACAGGAAGGCCGGTCATGTCCACTTCATCTGAATGATGGGGCTCGTTCCCAGCGAGGGGGGGATACTCCAGATCTTGTAAGCCACGGCTATTTATTTACTTTATAAAAAGGTAAATATAGGACCAAAAAAAAGATTTACTCAATGGAGGTGGGGGCGGTGAATCAATGTTGTTGTCACATCTCTCAGTTTAATTTTATGCGCTTCTGTTCACTATGTCGTATAAGTCAAAGGAAAGAATTTTCGCCGATCTCTTATTTGCTAGGCGAATCCCTGGTAAGCACTCTCAAAACGGAAAGAAATCTTGGGAAAACACCCACAAAACAGTCCGAAAAGGGGCGGAAAGCTTACCCCAATTGTGAAAAACGATTCGGCTTATAGCGAATCGTGCCACAAACGATCTCGCTCATGTTCGAAATTATATATGATCGCCACATGCGTTGTCCGGGAGCTGTCTGACCTATTTCATTCAAATCTTCTTTCTAGCAGACATTTGTCGAGTTTTGCTTCTCGCTACAGTATTACCTGACATCACTCCCGTTTGTGCATTTGAGTCATTTCGAAAAATACTTTGTTTACAAAACGCTTTCCAAGTATTAAAAAGATTTTCTAAAATTCTATTTCCTCAGAAGTACGAGGAGGCAGGCTGGGAATAAAGGCTACAAAACCCTTACAGAGGCAACCGCCCTCTCTGTACAATACAATGAAGAAGAAAATTTGACAAGCTGGAAAATCAAATATTTGAGCAATAAAAAATACAAGCAACATGAAAAGCTACAAACAATACGGACAAAAAGGCAAGGTACAATCAATACATTAAACTATAAAGTACATTAGAGTAAAGTAAAATAAAGTAGAAGTAAAATAAAATAAAGCAAAATCGGAGTATAACTACCATTGGGTATAAAGATAAACATATTACAAAACCACCGCTTCCATCAACAAGCCTAACAAACATCCGCAGTTCTCAGCCATTGACGCAGAATATCTGACTTAAAAAGTATTCTTTCATTTGTGTTTTAAATTTGTTCTTAGTTTATGTGAAAGCAATCTGGTCTCCAACCTTCTTTTCTATATCTATATCTTGAAACAGAAAAGAGAATGATGATCGTTGGTGTTTAATGACGCAAGGCCAACGAGGGCAAAGAGCGCCAGAGAAGAATTTTTTTATTCAAGAGAAGTGAAAACCACAAAAGGTAGGTATAAAACGTAGAAACCGGACATAGTAAAATCAATTAAAGACAGTGGTGATGGCTGGTGTATAGGGCCAGATTTGATTATGCATGATAGGAAATGAGGTTTAAAAAGTTAAGGTCTGACAAATACTTAAACACGCGTTTCACAGAAACCATGGCATTGTCACCCAGAAACAACGATGGGTGTAAGGGAATATGCTGTCTGTAGAGTTCGCTGAAGTGTTTGTGTCGTGTTGTGATAAGTGCCTTGCATTGTATGAGTATGTGGACCACGCATGGGCCCTCCCCAGAGCTGCTACATGATGATGACCGTGTGCAGGAGATCTTGGAGATCCCGTGAGCAGGTGCGAGTCGTTACATGTGTATGGCCTATCCGTAATCTAGATAAGGTAACTTCAATGTGCCTGTTGTGTGAGTCAGTATTGTGTTGTCACAAGTGTGGTTTTATTACGTGTAGTTTGTTGTCTGTATGTTCGCTCCAGTCTGCTTGCCAAGTTTTACGGAGTTGCTGTCTTCTGTGTGGCTTGAGGTATGTGTAAGGTAGTGTTGTTAAGTTTACTGTGTTTCGGAGTGCAGCATTGGTGGCCATTTCATCCGCCAGTTCATTTCCGCCGATGCCAGAGTGTCCCGGCACCCAACACACAGTCACCTCACAGTTTGAAGAATACGCCAGCATAATTGATTTCAAGACAAGGTTAACTACATGGTTTTTCGATGACTTTCCAGATGACAAAGCACGGACGACGCTCAGCGTATCTGTATAGATGATGGATTTAGGAATATTATGCTCAACTATGTCATTTACAGCCAGAAAGGTGCCATATGCTTCTGCCGAAAAAATACTTGTCTTTGCATTCATGGTTCTACCTGCTTCAAAATTGGGTCCATGAGCAGCACAAGACACCGCAGTGGACATTTTAAAAGCATTACTGAAAAACCTGCAGCCCTGTATTTATCCTGCAGATACATGAAATGCTTCTGAATCGCAATTCTTGGTGCCCTGTTCTTATAAAGCTGCGTAAAAGACAGGTCACAGAGCACAGGGCGCAGATTCCATTGTGGTATAAAATCAGTGATGAGTGTCTTGTGAATGTCTAAAAAGGGTACCTCATGCCCAGAGGCTTCCTCTCCTGCCCTTAGTGAAATAGGGAGAGAGATGGATGGACGATTTAAAAACAGTTGTTGTGAGGTTGTATTATTAATGGTGGAATTAAAAGGGTGGTTAGTCAGGGCCATGATTTTTGAGGCATACAACAAATCTATTTAAATCCTCTGGTGATATAGAGACCACTTATCACACTCGGCGTAGAGGCTCTCGAATGGGCTAGTGCGAAAAGCACCCCATGCACGGCGAAGCCCCAGATGCAGCACTGGGTCGAGCATTTATAGTGCCATTTTTGTTGCACACCCATAAATGACGCTTCCATAGTCCAATCGGGCCTCACGACGCTTTTAAAAGTACGTAGGAGGAGTTTCTTGTCGGTTCCATAGGACTGTTGTGACAGGATTTTAAGAATGTTGAGATCCTTTAGGCATTTATGTTTCAATTCCTTCATTTGAGGGATGAATATAAGTTTTTCATCCAACACCACTCCTTAAAACATGTGTCCCTTCCTCACAGGAAACGAAACGCCATTAAATGTAATGTCTGGGTCCGGATGGATCCCACGCTTCCTGGAGAAGACAACACAGGTGCTTTTTCTGGGTAAAGTTTAAAACCGGTCTCGTCTGCCCAGCTGGCAAGTTTTTTGACAGCGAGCTGGACTTGACGCTCACAGATGGACATATTGCATGATTTAAAAGATACCTGGACGTCGTCTACATACATTGAATAAGAAATAATAGGTGGCAATGCCTTCCCAAGGGAGTTCATTTTAACTATAAAAATAGCGCAGCTTAGAACTCCACCATGCAGAACGCCGTTTTCTTGTACATGAACCCTCGAGAATGCGCTACCAACTCTCACGCGAAATGTTCTTTCGGACAAATAACTAGCAATAATGTTCATAATGTTTCCTGAGACACCAAGTTACTTCAGGTGACTGAGGATCCCGTAACGCCAGGCGGTGTCATAAGCCTTCTCAAGGTCAAAAAACACTGTTGTGCAAAACTGTTTATGAATAAATGCACCCTTTGTGTAAGACTCGAGCGCGACGAGTTGATCGTTAGTGGATCACCCTGCCCTGAAGCCTGCCTGGCAGCTCTCGAGAAGACCATTGTACTCAAGAAAGTACACGAGTCTCCAGTTTATCATCCTCTCGAGGAGCTTGCACAGGCAGCTTGTGAGGGCGATGGGCCGACAGCTGGCGGGAAAGGCAGGGTCCTTTCCTTCCTTCAGGAAAGCCACTACTATGGCCTCCCTCCAAGAGCGAGGAATGTGCCTCGAAAGTCATATGTTATTGTATAGATGTAGAAGTGTTTCAAAGGTGTCTGAGTGTAGGTGTTGTATCATGGTGTATGTGATTTTGTCTGCACCCGGAGCTGAAGGCTTACATGTGGTCAGGGCTGACTTCAGCTCATCAATTGAAAAAGGAGAATGGCAAGAAGTGTGCGACTTGTTGTTATCAAGCAGCGACTTCTTTTCTACAGATGTTTTGTGTTTCATGAAAGTGTTTGTGTAGTGTGCTGAGCGTGACACGTGTTCGACGTGTTGTGCAAGTGTGTTAGCCTGGTCTTCGTGTGTGTCCCCTGTTGTGCTAACCAGCGGAAGGCTGTGTGTCTGTTCTTTGAGTTTGCGTATTCGTGTCCAGAGTTGGTGTATGAGTTTATGGATGTCAAGAATGTGTGCCAAGTATCTCGTTTTGCCTCACGGCGCACACGTTTTCCGAACGCCTTGCCCCGTTTGAACAAAATAGGGTTACCCGACGTGGGGTACCGACGGAGGATACCCCGCGCCTTGTTCTGGGCCTCTCGCGCCCGCCTGCAGTCCTCATTCTATCACGGCCTCCTCTGGTTGCGCGGGGCACCACAGGCGTGGGGAATGGACTTTTCAGCGGCGTGGAGGTTGTGTGCCGTGAGGAGTTGGGTAGCTTCCTCAACGCGTAGGTGTCGAATGGATCTGTGGTGTAGATTCAATGTCTCTGTAAATGTATTCCAGTTAGCTCGTGCTTCATTGAACCTATTATAGGAAGATGAACTGCTTGAGCCTTTACCTATATAGTTAGTGAGGTGGGGATGTGGTTACTACCATATGGGTCAGTGCCCACATCCCACTCAAGAAGAGGAAAGAGAACAGCGGAGCCAATAGCCAGGTCAAGATATGAGTGTGTGTTGTGTCCTATGTTATGGTATCTAGGCTGTTTTTTGTTGAAAAGGCATGCTCCTGAAGATGTCAGAAATTTCTCTATCAGGCGACCTCGGGCATCCGTTCTGGAGGAGCCCCAAAGAGAGTTGTGTGCATTAAGGTCGCCTGTTAGAATATATGGTTCGGGTAGCTGGTCGACGAGCGCCTCGAAGACAGAGGTCCAAAGCGAATAATCAGGACGAATGTAAATCGAGCATACCGTTATCAACCTATTAAAAATTATTGTGCGTATTGCTACAGCCTCAAGGACGGTGTTGAGAGCGATAAGGTGGCCTGCTAGGGATTTCCGGGCTATTATGGCTACACCACCCGAACAGTGTGTACAGCCAACCCTATCCTTTTTGAACACGATACAGCTATTTAAAAAATTTGATTGATTAGAATATAAATTTGTTTCTTGGACACACATTAAACTTGGCTGATTAGCATGCAGAATCCCATACACGTCATCAAGGTTATTCAGAAGGCCTCTGCAGTTCCATTGAACTGTTTTCCCTTCCCATTATGATGTATTAGAGCTACTGGAGTGTGACTGTTTATGTGAGGTCTTTCGGGGCTTGCACTCTTGGAAGCGGTTTTTTAACCTTCTCAGGAGGTTTCCATGGAGGGACCCGCTCCTTCCTCTGCGAAGCAGACAGGAAAGGTCCCACGTCAATTTCGTCATCAGATTTGGAAAAGGTATCCGGCGGACCGTACCCCTTGGACTTGGCACCCTTCCCGGTGCCCTTCGTTGCAGACGCGACCGCCGAGGGGGTAAGGAGCGCCCCGGGTGGCACAGCCGGTGCGGCGGGGTTTGGAAATCCTGCGGTTTCCTCCGTCTCCATCTCCTCCAGGCCCTCGCGTGTGCTTCGGGCTGGTGGAGAGAAGGAAAGAGTGGGTGCAGCGGCATCCCCGCCGGACGTGGATGCCACCACAGCCGCTGCTGGCTCAGCGAGCGGTGCGGAGGCGAGTTGGGCTTCTAGACGCAACTTAGGGGGGGGGGGCGGAGTGGGACCCCCTCCTTGAAAAGACTGGCTGCGGTAGTTTGTAGGCACCCTCGGTGTATGTATGGTGATATATGTGAACGAGTATACAGGGTGTCCCAGCTATCATGCACCAAGATTTAAAAAAAGAGTAAAGGCGTAACTCGAAAGAAACCAGGTGCATAATGTTTGCACTACTGTGAAGAAGCGGACAGTATTTTTTTCTTTAATGAGATTTAATTAACTAATTGTAATTAATTATCTAACTCAAGAAATACTGTCCTAATCACTAAAGTGTCAATGAGGCACTTGTAGGTAACCACGAGGAGAATCTATCTGCGTTATTTTCGGCGATGAACTAATTGCGTACACATTTATTCTGACTGATAAAGGAAACCCGCGAAATATGAAAAATACCACGTGACGACGCCTCCGTGCGCACCCTAAAGCAACGCCCTCAAACAGGCTGCCTCTGAGTTAGCCAGAATGAAATAGACAAAAGAAAGAAGAAATCGCGACCGAGTTTGTTCCTTATCTGCACACGCGTCCCGAGAATCTTGCAGCTGCTGCTCCTTCCATGCATGCTATTATCAAGGTGATGCGCTGTATCTTCGGGCGGGTAACACGCGAAGCAGTTGCTTTCAATCAGCTTTGTTTGGGGACGCTGCTTTACAATGCGCGCGTAAGCGTCGTCACGTGGTATTTTTCATATTTCGCGGGTTTCCTTTATCAGTCAAAATAAATGAGTACGCAATTAGTTCGTCGCTGAAAATAGCGCAGTTAGATGCCCCTCGTGGTTACCTACAAGTGCCTCATTGACACTTTAGTGATTTAGACAGTATTTCTCGAGTTAGATAATTAATTATAATTAATTAATTAAGTATCGTTAACGAAAAAATTACTCTCCGCTTCTTCACAGTACTGCAAACATTATGCACTAGGTTTTCTTTGAGCTACGCAATTTCCCTTTTTTTAAACCTTGGTGCGTGATAGCTGGGACACCCTGTATACTGCTGGTGTCGTTATATTTGCCACGAAGTGTTTGTTTGTGTATTACTTGCAAAACCTTCTTATAATAAATTTGGCCAGCCTTAAGCATACTGTTCTGAAGAAATAGTGGACACGTTCTCAGGTCGGCACATGGCCCACGAAAATTGGCAAATATACGAAGAAATCTGTTTGAAGCACGATCAGCTGTTTGTCATTTGTTTTAGTTTTATTTTCCCACACTATTATTCCATACGAAAGCCTGGAATTGGCAGGAGTGTTATAAAGGTGTTTTGTGAGCTACAGCGCTGCTAAACCAACTAATTGGTAGGAAACGCCCATTCTTTTGTAAAATTTCATTGCCTAAGTGTTCTATATCAGGATTCCAAGTATATTCTTCAAGAAACCATAACCCTCAGAGCTTCTGTTCTTTGAATAGGCGATCATATTGCCCCGATATTCAATGTGATTGGCTTAATTTACCTTGATATTGATGACATAAAAATGGTATAGGTAGTCTTTGATGCGTTCAGCTGCAAGGTAGGTTCAAGCAACTTGACAAGATTTTTAAATGTCCATTTACTTCGTACTGCAATTTTGCATTTACTCCTACGTGGGAAAAACATGTTCGTGTGATTTTCCTACATGACTAGCTGAGGTGTACATTGTATGTTTGGAATATCATTCTCATATATTAAAATGAACGGCAATCCCAGCCTTGACGCTTGCGAAACACGCTGTTATATTTTCCAGAACTCCAATAAAGTACCATCCGTATCGACAAATTGCTCTCTATTACATAAGTTGTTCTCTAAGAGGTCAGTCGCTACTCTACCTAAACCTAACTTTTTTAACTTTTTAAGCAATATTGTAGGTCCATTCATGTAGGACATGAATCACCGGTGTGGAATTTTTTGTCTATATTTTAATTATACCGTCCTTAATATTATGTAGAGCTTGGTGAGTTAACTTGCTTTTTTTAAGCGACACTAATACTGTGAAATTACCTTTTATGTGTTGAAGAAGTTCCTTAGTCTATGATGTATTGCATCTTAAATGTATTTAAAAAGAGAGTCAACACAGAGTTTGGGCTGTAAGTAAACAAATTATCATTGTCATTATGCTTGTGAATTGGCATAACTCGCCCTATTTTCTAATTTGAGAAAAGACGTCATTCGATAATGCCAGATTGTAATAAAAACTAAAAGTTCTCTAATTTCAGGGGAAATGGTGCAATACCATCAATGCTAGATGGGACGTTGTTTTTTTTAAATAAACGTTTGCACCTAGCTCACGTTTGCGATGTTAAAATCCCTATTTTTATATTCACCGACATTTCCGATGTAAGCACGTGCTTTTATGAAATTTTTATTCATTACGAATGACATTTCCGGTTATTCTTGTACCCGCTTCCGGTTCAAGTGAGCGATATGTGACTGCGTGCTCTTCTTGCGGCCCGTTATCACATTTACTGTTTCGCACAACTTTTTTAATCGATATGTATATACTCGAATAGGCATTCGTTGTATTTGATCTTGGCATATGTCAGGGCGCTCTGCAGTTTTTTTCTACATTTTTGTGTGTTTGAGAAGCACGTTAGTGTGACGGGTCAGCACAAAATTGTGGTACATCAAGTTTTTACTTTTTAGTCGTCAGAAAATTTATTGAGCTATCCAGGGCTTTCACGCCTTTCGGGATTTTTTTATGTGCTCCTGGTTGAAATGCAAGGTCATAGCACACTAGTATGTACATTAAAAATATGCCATAGGCTTGGCTTCAATCGTTTCGAGAAACATTTCCTTCCAGCCAAAAACTCTGACAAGGCTTCTAAACAGCTGCAATCTACAAATGGTTATACTACTACGAACCATTCTCGCAGTACTATTGCCACTTGCTTGGGTTTGGGCGAGTTGGTTCAGATCGACTTGAAAATTTCTCTTGAATAAAAAACTACAAGGGGTAGAAAGGAAACACTGACACAATGCTGTGTCCGTGTGTCCGTTGTGTCCGTTCTTGCTTCCTACGTCCTGTGGTTTTTCGTTCAAGCTTAATTTTCAAGTCGATATTGCCACTTCCAATAATTTTCGTGTTGGGAAAACAAAACGCTGGAAAATCTTCACTAAGATCATGACAAATGAAAGCATGACAGCCCGAATCTCATCGGCGCTGATATTAAAAAGGCAGATATCTAGCAGGTAGCACTACCAGAACATACCCTAATCGGTAGTTCTACATGATTTGTGTATGCATGGCGTGCCACCAGACTCGTTATTTTTAATGACCTCATCTGCTGAACTCTAGACTATATCGATATCTCCCATAGTCATACAAGAATTGTTATTACTCCTACCAAACTGAAGGTGTCGCTCATGCAAAAAAGACAAGTTTTGCCTATCCTCATTTTGGGGGTATTCGGAAGTTGTAGGCTATCCCAAAAGAAGTGTTAAGCACTCACGGTCGTTATTATTCGTGCGACAGTCCTAAATGACAGTATACGCTCTTGATTCTTTCAGGTAAATGGCAACTGAACCTCCCCTTGTGGCCTGTCTGACAAGGCGTTTCAATCGGTATTCATGAAAAAAATGGAGTCGCATCCTTCTTTGCTAACCCAGTTGCTGAAAAACACACTATATGAAGTTTATGGTAATTGTTGCAAATAAGGTATAAATGTCATCTGGATTGTTTTTCATGCTCCTGGCATTGATAGGCATTAGGGCTAGTTTATGGCAGCCGCTAAACGATTTGCAAGAACTGTCAATGTCCTATTACCGCTTTCAATAAAATTCGTAACCACAGGCAAATTGTCGAGTTGGGTCCAATACTGCGGTCAGTATTTCCCGGCCAGAGCCACAAGTGGTACGTTCAACACATCTTTCTCGTTTTTGCCTTTTTTAGCTGTCTCCTTTTCTATAAGACGGGCGGGCGTTAATCCCAACCGTGCATCTAGAGAACACATTTTAGGACAAAGGTCCTAAGCGATCTAAATAATTAGTCTTCGTCTGCGCACAAATTTTGAAGAAGACTCAAATTTCAACTTTATAAAGGAATTCTGAAAAATGGGTAGGAACACTAACACTAACAAACACTAACAAAAATAGCGGGTAAGGCTGAGTGCCCATTTGTAGTGCAAGAAAGCGCTTCAGTGCAAAGTAATGTCGCTTTGGCAGTGCTGGCTCAGGATAAAGGTGACTGAAGGTCCTTACCAATAGCACTTCTGGATAGTTGTGCCCCGAATTTCTAAAACACTAACGTGTTATAAATACGATGGCAAGCAATTGACTTCACAAGCTAACGCGAGAGCGGCAAATGCACAAAGGAAAACTGGAAATTCCCAAGAAACAATTGTTGGAATACAATACATGTGGACTTACACTTATTATGTGTGGCACAAACCTTAAATCATGGGGGTTCACTTCAGCTATATCCTTATTATGGCGACGTTATAATTGTAAATGCTACTTGAAAATGGACAGCTGGGGACGGCTGTTGCGAAGTTCCACCGAATTTATGGTGCACAACATAGTTGCTGGTTGGAGAATAAAACCAACTGCCTCTTAAATTCTTTTTCTTCTTGTTTCATTTTGAGCCAAAATAGAAACGGCCGCGTTACAACAATCCACCAACGATCTCGAGGAACTGTGCACCCTCTCAACAGAGAAGGCTGTGAAAAAATGTGCCTCAAGGAGCCCATATGCAATCAATACATATTTTCGTGCCCCTACAGAGTTAGGCAATCATTTCTTTCAAGTACGTAAAATGATCATGTAATCATGCGTTGTATTAAATTTATAAAATTCATATTATTCGTCATGATACTGATATTAAATAAAACTAGCACTAACCTTAAATATTAGGTATATTATAGAAGACCTTCCAATAGTGGCTCTGGTGGGGCGGCCTAAACCTGCATTAATCTAAACCTCTGCAATCAAATGAGAATTCTAGGGAAATTACTTTGAAGAGTCTTGTATTTATAAGTACTTGAATGACGCGATACGTTAAAACGTTGTGGTCTAAGGGTAATTAATTGATAAATATTTTGTTTGAGAGTGCCTTTTTCTGGCAGTATTTTGTTAGAAAGTTTATTACTTTTAGATTAGTTCGGCAAAACAATGCGCTTCTGTACGTCGGCAACTACATAAAGCTTGCATTTTACGATTTAAGACTCAAAGTTCGCCCAAGAAGATGTAGTTGCAAATACTGTGCAGTGCTTGTTTGGATAAGTATTACGTTTTTTTTGCTTTTCAAGACGATATTTTGGGTACCTAAACCCAGAAATTTTGGTCTGTCTGTATGTCTCTCTGTCTACCCGTTTGTCTTTCTGTGACTCGATTCAGCTACCCGGCCAAAGTAAAATTGATATTGCGCGAGAGTCTTATATACTCACACCCACATGGAAACGTCTAAGCCGGGTTAATATGCTCATACTTGACAACTTTGTTGAACAAGAACAAGACATTACGCAAATATGACAGGAAAGTAGTACACAAGAGATATTTAGAGTGTTCCTTTATTAAAAAAATTCATGGATGCTTGGTTTTTTGATAGTAAATGATATTCTACATCTACTGCAGAAAACGGCCGCCTCCTGGCGCCATATAAATAATCACGCGGCAACAGCAACGAAAGGTTCCACTAACTAGGTTCCACGTTCTGCTTGGAACGCACGTGGAGCACGGCCACGCGGCTCTATAAACCTTCTAGTCGGCCGCCTCCATTCACACGCGTCTCCGCCGTACTGCAGCGATGGCATCGAGGAACCCCGCCTATAGCATTGGAACGGTGTTAATTCAAATCGCCTTGCGCAAACCTTTAGTGTGTTTATCTTGGGATGAGCGCGACGGTACAGGAACAGCATGAGAGGTGAGCGGGAAAGCAAAGGGGGCATTTCCTTGGCAAATGTCTACAAATACTATCATCTTTTGAGGACATTTGCAACAAAAGTAGCAGATACGCGGCCATTGTTTTCGTATTGCGATGCGCACGCATGATGAGGATAGTTAGCGGGCCAAAATCTTTGGTTTTATATACCAGTTTTATGGACATGGCATGCTTGTATGGTCTGCAATGCCTACCAAGAAACGCAGCTCTTGAAGACAGAAGTTGTTATGGTAATCTTATTAGGAAGGGCTTAAAATAATTGCCTAGTTTTTGACTCTAATGACATTGTCCGTATCCAGAGAATTTTCGCGATCATTGTGATCAACAGGACAAGCAACAACTTCGGCGTTGACCAATATAGATTCCATTTTAAGCGAATTCAAGGTTACAGAAGTCTTCTTGGACCAGTTATGGAGATAGTAAAGAATTTATTTTGCTTTAGTGGATGCTTCAGCAGATTACGAGAGCTATCTAAGGATATTTGTGTCATCTACATGAGTGATAAATTTAGTATCTTGCCGAACACCAACTTGGCCGATTATCCGAAGGTAAAATAATATGAATCCCAGGATACCACACAAATGAAGTACAAAGAAAGTACTATACTCCGACGTAGCTTGAGGCCATTGTTTTATGGCTTTAACTGCCTCCTATTATCTAAAACACCAATAAAGAAAGCAGCGTACTCCTTATGCCATACCATTCAGCTCTTCAAAGGCCGGCGTGAAATATTCTGTTAAACGAACGGTTAAAAGTTACTTTTGAAAACTCTGAGAAATGTTTCTAATATAATAAAACAACAAAATATTACAATGCTGACTAGATTGTTCTGGCGGCTCACACGGTAATTCGCTTGAAGGGCTAGTTATTGTGCTTTATCCTAATGATTTGGTATACAACAGCCAGAACGCGAGATTTAATAGTAACGCCGCTGATGTAAGCCTCTTTAGTATCAAAGCGCTATTGAGACACCTATTTGGTAGAAAATCCGCTTATCTGCAGGTAAAATATTATGAAGCCGAGAATACTGCACAATCCAAGTACTCCAGAAAGTATTGTGCTCTGACGTATATTGAGGCCATTGTTTGTTGGCTTTAACTGCCTGCTATCATCTAAGACAGATAAATAAAGCGGCAACTGCTTATGCCATACCCCTCAGGCTCTTCAAAGGCCGACGTTACATATTCTGGGAAACAAACTGTTGGAAATTTCTTTTGAAAACTCTGAACAATGTTTTCGTAAAAAATAAAGAAACAAATACATCTTACAATGCAGACTCGATTGTTCTCGCGGCCCACAAGGCAGTTCACTTGAACGGTGTGTTTTTTTCGGTTTATTCTAATTATTTGGTATACAACAGCCACAACGCCAGATTTACACTTTGTTCTGCTGATGTAAGCATCTTTGCTATGAAAGCGCTAATGAGACACATATTTGGCGGAAAATCTGGCGTTGATGGCATAAAAAAGCAACAAAGAATGGTACAATAAGTTGTCTTCGAAAGGCGCAGAAAATGGCCTCATGTGCAATGGAGAAATAACAGTTTAACGAACCATAAGCATGACGTAACATCCCTAACCAAAACACCTAATTAGGGATGCTTCTTCTTTAAATAAAAATCCGAGAACCAGTGTCATCCGTTATCCGATCCAAGGACGAAGCGCGTAGAAAACCCCAGATTCCCCAGACAGAATACCACAGCCCTATTATGGTTCCACATAGAAAGCTATGTGAGAGACATCTACTTAGTTCTACGCGTGAAATTTGATGAATCTAATCTCACCAGTAGTAAATGGTTGAGCAATACCCAGGTTGGTAATAATATCCCTTAAGTTTGAATAACAAAATCGACTGGCCAAACCTCTAAGTAGGGGTATACGATCGAAGAACAAATGAAAAAAGGGAAGGGATGACGGTTACAAAAATCGTGCGACACAAGCGCACCCCTCCAAACGTAATACTGCGGACCCCTCGGCATAATCTCCCATAGAATAAATGCTCTACCGTCATCCGGACACTTTTCTCACAAATATGTTCTGTAGGGTGTTGCGGTTATTAACTCTAAGCAATCAACAGCCACCATTGCTTTGAAATATGGTGTCGCCCACAACACCGGCGTACCCGGTCCACGAGCGAACATCGATGCTTTTCCAATCACTTCACAATAAATTAACACGTGTCCTGCAATTATAATGATAGTCATATTTTAGTATTGCATAAGAGTGTACCTTAGACGTGCGAATTATTTATTTAGGGCTACGTCTGTTTCTGGTAATGCGAAAGTTGCGCGAAAACCTCGGTGAAGATGGTATTTGTTTATTTTCGCTATGAAGATAAAAGGATTTCCACATTTCGATAAATATTTGTATCAGAAGTAGCGACGTAACAACATCAGCGGCATTCGATTGGCTGACACCCGCTTGCTGAGGTCACTTTGTTTACTTCTGATTCGCCGCTTGAATATTCTTTGAGTTTTAGCGGAGCGCAAGTTCATTCCAATAAATGGTGTTGCGTGAGCAAACTTGCGTCGTGCTGCCTACGTGGCAATAATATGCGGTACTTATTTGCGGCCTCGCACCGATAGCCACCGTGGCAACGACACTGGGCCCCTGCATGGGGCTTCTTTTGTATTTAGGGCGCTGGTGTTAGTGACACCAAGGACCTCGAGCCCCCATACGGCTGGAGCCCCCATAACAACCGTCCAAAGGTGTTTAGAGGTGAAGGGTAAAACCCTTTCATGGTAGCCACTCGATCCCAGGCAAAGCTTCGCCTGATGCGCTCCCTGTCTGTTTACCATGCCGGGTGCTCCGAAAACTCTCAAGCTATCACGGTAATGTTTGAGAAGAAAGAACCCTAGTGGCCTTTAGAGATTTGTAATGGTAGTTTAAACCCCTCTCTCCCCCTCACAATTACGATCGGTTCCTGAAAAGGGGCCGGACAGAAGTGTCCTTCCACCTGTTTCTATAACCATCTTTTCCAGGCCTGACAATTCACGTTCTCTGGTTGTGATGTGAGCTGACACCGTAGCAACACCTTTAGCGTCACTGTGCGTATTCCGGAAATCAAAATTCTGGCCGGGAATTCTAGACGAAAGGTCTCACGCTTAAAAAGCGTAACAGAAGAGAAATTTCAGTCGAAGTCAAACCCGAAGAACAAGCTGTCAGCTCCTTTCTTAAACCCGCATCTTCTATATGGATCTCAGGGTCACAGTCCACCGGAGCATGTTCTCTGAGCCAGACCTCTTCTGCGAGAATGATGTCGACTCGCCTGAAGGCTTCAAGGAGCTGTGTGTTACGGCCTTCACGCGCACCACTATCCGAAGCGACAATAAGGAAATCCACATGAAACACATTCTCTTGCCAGTCAACCGATCAAAACTTCCTTATCAAATCAATGGAGATTTTCTTCCATGTGCATCTCGTCCCTACATAGCTAAGCCGCACCGTTGTTTCAAGTGCCAGCGGTTCGGGCGCGGTGAAATCCCTGCCAGTGGAAAAATGACCTCTGCGAAATGCTCCGCGCAGTACCACCCCACGGACAACTGTTAGTCAAATACATTTACTTGTGCTAACGGCCGGGTACGGCACGCGGCATACTCCAGAATCTGCGAGAACGTTCAACTGAAAATAAAATAATAAATGTCAAAGTAACCGAGAACATCTCCTCTCCAAAGGCGCGAAAGCTGTTTGCCTCTCTCACGCAGCTCGCCTGGGGGCGGACCGGCGTCTGCTTTCGACAGCGACTCAAATCAGCGATGCTGATCTGCTCGCCTTCCACTGCACCGCCTTCTCTCCCCCCCCCCCCCCCCCCGGGCTGCCTCTGGGAGCCAAACCCGCGACACCGCAGGGGAAGCCCGTAGCGGTTGATGTGGCCCGAAGCACCGATGCGGCAGCCCCTGCCATCTTTGCTTCCAATGCCCCTAGTAGAATTGAGGGCTCCGAGGAGATGTACGTGGAGGCATAAGCAGCTATGGCGAATGGAAACACATTAAGAAAGACATCTAAACTACAGCACACACTCTTACAACCGTACACGTAGAGGAGGCAACCAAAATTGTCACGGCGAACATGTTCGACACCACCGAGATGTCATTTTTCCAGGTCTCTGTCCCCTATCGCAAGCATGGGAGGTCGTGGTAGAACGAGGACTGCAGGCTGGCGCGAGATGCCAGACCAAGGCGTGGGGTATCCTTCTGTGTACCCCACATCAGATAACCGCCTATCCTTTAAAAAAGAAAAGGCTCTTCAGAACCGCATGCACCGTGACGCGCAGAGGGAGAGCTGGTGCGTCTTAATCACTTGCATAAACTCATACGCATACACACAGAAAGCCTGGACATAAATACGTAAATGTAATGGTCAACAGAAACATAGCCTGCCCAAGGTTAGGACAACAGAGGACACTCGAAGATCACGCTAACAAACTTGCCCGACGCTTCCTACAAAAGTACAGTTCTGCACACTTCGCAAACACTTTCTTTAAACAAAATGTCTTTTGAAAAGGAGCACCTACGAGGGAACAACAAATGGAACACTTCTTACAAATCTCCAGTTTAGATTCATGAGCTGAAAATGGTTCTGGGCACTTGTAAGCTTTCAGCTCCAGGCGCAGACATGACATACGCTAAGGATGCACCACAGACACGCAGACACACTTGAAACACATGTTCACCTCAACAACAAAGTATGGCCTTCCTGGCACAATCTAATGTCCTAAAGGGCGTCCACAGTGGTGGATTTTATTAAAAATAGGAAGGACCTGTCCTCTTCCGCCAGCTATCAGCCCATTGCCCTTACAAGCTGCCTCGGCAAGGGTATCAAGAAGATGAGAAACAGAAGACTCGTGTAGTTTTCAGAGTAGAATGGTATTCTCGAGAGCTTCCCGGCAAGCTCCGGGTCCCGGCAAAACAGAAATGATCAACTGTTTGCATTTGAATCCTCCATTAAACATGCCTACCTACATCAGGCGTATTTTGCATTGATTGTAGGGTTTAACGCGCCGACCCTACGGGGACGATGACGCGCGTTGTAGTGGAAGGCTCGGGATTAATTTTCATCACCTGGGGATATTTAACGTGCGCCAAAATCTCGTAGATACGGGCGTTTTTTGCTTTTCGCCTCCATCAGAAAAACGGCCGTCGCGGACGGAAATCTAACCCGCGACCTCGTGCTCAGCAGCGCAACACCTTAGCCTCTGAGCCACTGCGGCGGGTCATAAGCAATATTCCGTGACCTTTGATATTGACCAGGCATATAACACTTCATGGCGCTATCGCAATCTCTCGTACCTAAAATGTTCTGGTATACCCGGTAACATGCTGAACACGCGGTCTAGTTACACTTCTAATATAACGTTTTGTCTCAGATCTGAGTGTACTAGCAAACGTTCACGTGAACGAAAATGGACTGCCATAATATGCCGTTTTGATGTGCATCTTGTTTATATTCAAGATGAATTTGGTTCTAAAGGCATTGCTGCCATCAACGTTTTGTTTCATGTATGTGGCTGACATAGAAACATCTTTTAAATCGTTATGTATATCCACATCTAAACGACCGGTCCAGATTGGGGTAAACAAGCTTGCTCGCTGGGCAGACGAAAACAATTTGAAATTTCATCCTGGAAAACGCACCTTCTCCGTCTTTTCAAGAGGTGCGGTATCCGGCTAGAGCATGACATTCAACGGAATTAAAACTAGATTCCTGTAAAATGAACACAAGTTTTTACGCGTAGTATTAGACGAAACATCCACATTAATTACTTACATCAAACAATAAAAACATAAATGCCTTAAAACAGTAAACATTCAAAAGGTCCTTCCGATCTAATCCTAAGGTGCGGAAAAGCCTGTTTTTATGAGCTCGGTGGGGTCCCGCTTGGAATATGGTAGTGTAAGTGTGGTGTATGGTTTGACAACAAAAGCTCCAATGAAAATGCCAGACCCAGTGCAGCGCTTGGGGCTTCGCCTCGTGTCAGCAGCTTCCCGCACTACCCGCGTACAAAGCCTATAGGTTGAGCGCAATATATTGTCCGTATATCACCAGCGATTATACATAGATCTTCTCTACGCCTTAAGGTTTTCGTCAATAACCCACCATCTATTAACACCTATTATTTGTAATACAGCCATGTACGAACTGCTACATAGGCAACCTATTTCTGCTCCGTTCTCACATACATCAATACAGGAATCATTAGAACTAGCTGTCACCATTTTAGGCACCTGCAAATCATCTATTTCTGACTTTTACCGACATGCCAGATCCGCCCGGTGTCATGCGATTTGTCGTTTGTAGAAATTGATAAAAAACGGGTGCCAACAGCTGCGATTCCGCTGCAATTCCTTTTTCTGCAAGATAAATACAAGTGTGCAGAATTGCTTTAGTAAGGATTTAAAAACCACCCTTTGGATTTCGTGCGCTACGAACGGACCACACTTCGCGGTCTATCGAACCCTGAACGTCAGAAGCAGCATTTCCACGGCAGGACATTAATGCAACTTTCTGGTTCTAAATCACGTAGTCCGACATAAAATCCCCAAGTCCTTTATCTTCACAGATTGCTTGTGCGTTGTATTTGCATGACGATAGAAGCAGGTTTGTAGAAATAATGCTATTCATTTAGCTTGAAAGCCATTACGTCAGCATATTAGTTCAGTCTTGAAGTTACTGTCTGTTGGCTAGCAAGGTCACTCGACGATTGCCGGAAATGAGTGAGCGGAAGAAATAGCCGCAACGGTTGCACTTAAAATACAGTAAGCATACAATTGCTCACACTGATTTTAAAGGAGTACTGACACGAAATTTCAAAGCTGAGATAACTATGTAAAACGCTTCCTTTTTATCAGGAGATATCTCCCAGCAAGTTTCAACAGCAACCGTTCAGCGAAACATATTTAAAATCCATTTTAATCTTCGCCCGCACGAGAAAGCCCAGAGCGGGCCGACTTGACATAATCTGCTACGTGCCCCAAACTGCCGGCGTCGGGGCTCCCGTGACGAAGCCGACGCGCTGGCTGTGGTTGGCGCGCGCTCCTCGGGCGTGTGTAAACGTCATGGTTTTGGGACTGACGTCATGCTGCCCGGCCCTGTGGGGACGGCGAAGACCTCGGCCGGTCTGGGCGCGCGCGTGCGCTCGCTCGCGTGCGCTTCCAGAGAGGCAGCGATACGGCAAGAATGGTGACGTCATGTTATACATGCTGTCATGGCGGCCGCTCGGCGTTTTTCAGTCGAAACCGAAACTGGCACGAATAAACGACGCCGTAAATGAATGTTTACGCTGCGCTCGACCGTCTAATCTGTGATTCTATGATTAGTGGGCTGGTAGGCACGCATAGCAGCGAAAAAAACGTAACATAAAAATTTCGTGTCAGTACTCCTTTAAGCCACACATTAGACAACACCTTCGCAAAAGATTTCATACCCTCGTGAATGAACAGACAACTACGCATAATAAAGCCACTCTTGGGAGCATACACCACATACAAACACTCAAAAGACACACTGAAGTTGATGTACCTAGATAATGGATAGGCCAGACAACTACGCATAATAAATCCACTCTTGGGAGCATACACCACATACAAACACTCAAAAGACACACTGAAGTTGGTGTAGCTAGATAATGGATAGGCCACAGCAACGCAACAGAGCTACCTTCTCAGGGGATCTCCAAGACCCATGTGTAGGAGGTGGGAACACGGCAAATCCTCGACCGACGCGCTTCTCCAATGTAAAGTACTCGACACGACGTATACATACCGCGCATAATCACAACCTGGCCTTCTACACCAGCAATATAAATTGACTCTGATTGATTTTACATGTGTTCTTGTTAACGATTTCAGCGTTTTCGTCTTCGTCTCTCCTATATGATGATCATTGTCGTACTCTTTTTTGTACCTGGCCTTGCGCCATAATCATTCAAACATTCTCTTCAGCTGCGCAGAGCAATGATCATGCCCGACGCTGTGGATATGAGTAACGTGTTTATCCGCCGCGGAATGGTACAGATGCTAATTGGGTGACGCAAGTTATCCAGGTTTGATGCCGAAAAGGTGAAGAGGGGATATTTTCGAAGCCCCTGTTTGGGAGCGTGACGCCGTGACTAAGGTGGTTAGTTACCGTGCCCCGGACGAGCTACGAACACCACCCGGGCTCTTAAAGAACTCGGAACTTAAAACTATGAAAATCGCCGGTATGCTAAGTGATCATATTGCGTGCCTGAGCACCTTTACACTCTCTTGCCTAAATCTGGAGCTTTACGAAATTGAACGCCTTGCTTCAGACTCAGATTCACCAGTCGGACTTTAGTCCAGGTGGTTTGTGCGCCTCGCCAACCACGCTTAGGAATTTCGCCATCTGAATGTTTTAGAAATTAGGCTGCCTAAACAGTGAATGGTTTTCTATCGACCCCTTTATTACCAGTCTGAGCCGGCGTTTTACCGTCATCTCTACAATTCCTTGCTTTTTGTAGCTCTGCACTGGCCGTACACTTGATTTGGCAATAAACCCAGGCGTCGACGCAAGCTAACATTCCATTGCATATACGAAAGAGAAGTGAAAGCGCCTACCGCCATCTACTGGTCTGCTTTCGACTCTAACGACATTGTTTTCAACAACCGCAAAAAGGGCTGGTCCTCTGTTTTCGTGGTTCTGATGTACAGTGCTTGATTCATATTTTAACGGCCGGTGTTCGAGCTGCCGCAATTCTGGCCAGCAATTAGGTGAAACATTTTAAATGCAAATGCATTTCTTAGTCGGGGGTTGTCGTGCTCCGTCGGCGTGCGCCTGCATTCCTCCAGCGCGAGCGCACGTGAGCGCGCGCCTCGTAGTTCTGCCTTTGTCGTCGTCGTCGTCGTCTCGGCGCGGGTCCAGTCGGGGGTTGTCCTGCTCCGTCGGCGTGCGCCCGCAGGTGTTATCTCTCCGCGCTCCTCCTCGCCCCTAGCAACAGCTGTGGCGCGCCTAGCAACCGGAGCAGGTGGTAGCTCGGGCGGGAGTAGCGGAGGGCAAGGGGAGAGGAGGAGCGCGCTCGGGCGTGTGAGGGCGCTCGCATCGCGGAGCTCTGGCGGAGTAGCGGAGAGTGAGTGGAGAGGAGGAGCGCCCTCAGGCGTGTGAGGGCGCTCGCATCGCGGAGTTCGGCGGGAGAGAGAGCTCGCGCGCGGGTCGGGCGTGTTGCGCGGGTCTCTCTCTCCTCTCCGCGTACCCTCTCTCCGCTCGCTGCGCTCGGAAAATGTATATAAATGCAGTGGAGCGCACGCCTCTCTCCGTTACTGCTTGCCGCAGCGCACTCATCGGTGCACCCAATGCATTCGCATTTCCGCACGATCCCCTTCGGGGAGGTGGGGGGAGTTTTTCTGTGTACAAATGTTTGCGATTACTGTCTGTACATATTTTCTCGTAAATAAACATACCCATTTTCTGGTACACAAATATACAGAAAATGGTCCTGTACCTATTTTCAGTATATTTGAGATTGCGTTAGCCAGTGTGAAGCCCATCTCCGGGTTTATGTTATGGTTTCCGCAGTGCAGATTGCACTGAAGCGCCGTCGCCACGCAAATATTGTGCTTCTAGTGAAGTAATTCGATGATACATCTAAGCAGTGGGAACCTTCCTCTCCCTCCCTTAGAGGGAGGGAGAGGACCCCAGCCCTGCGAGACTACTGCACCCTGTATTGGTGGGTCTGGAAACCGGTTTCTGAGATGCCGCCGGCGGGCCTGGCTACCTACTGCTACTCCCGAATGACCCACGACCATCAGCAGACTTGCGAAGAGATCGGCCTGCAATTGCCCAGCTATTACAACATCCCACGTATTTTTATTTGGAGAATCGGGCAGCATGATTTTTCTACTCAAGGGGACGTGAAACAAAACGAAACAATTTTTTTGCATCTTACCGCAATCTATGATAGCAACCACGGTAACGAAGTGAAAAGGAACAAGCAAGCAGTTACACGTTACCACACTTGTCTCATTGCACAGCATAATGGTGGTATTGGTGGTTGCAGAAAATGCTTCCTTCACTAAGCGAAACTATGAGATAATTGGATTGCTGTAGTTGCCGTGAACACGACTGATGCTGGCTCTTTCTTACTAGCATCTTATTACACGATGACTGCCTCTTTTTAATATATTCCCAAAGCTGTTATTAAAACATCATAGCTGACGTTTGTATCAAACAATTGGTAAGTTTTGCCTTGCCACCGAACTTTTATGCTCACAGTTATCGTTTTTCGAGGCGACAAAAAAGTCCTTGGATTTATGAAGACAATATTTTCTCAAATAAAAACAATGCGTGTTATCATTTTACTTTGTTCAAGAAGGGTTGATGCTGGTTTATGTAAAGGTTTCCAAGGACGCTGAAGGCTCTGTTTGTGAACTTTCCAGGAACTCGTGGCCTATTAGGAATCCGAATAAACCCGATGTCCACGGGAATAAGCAGGATTAAAATGAATAAAGACCGGAAAATAGTAGGAGCGTCCGTGGAGCCAACGTTAATGCAAGGGAATATTCCTTGGAAAATGTCCCACAAATTTTCCCGTTCATTTCCAACATCTGCGGAAGCGTGTCTTTGGCGGTCTTTCTTAAGCTGTTCGACTTCGTACTGAAAGTGAGGTGACTCGTTGACTCAGTTTTTCTGAATGAGTGTGCCAAACCCGCCAGTTTTGCAACTGGGGCATCTAATTTTTTCGCCGTTTTTGTTAACGTTTCACAAATATTCCGAAACGAAGCACACTTAGGCTGGTTCACTTCGGTCCTTCTCGCCACTTCCACCTACTCTTTGACGCAAGGCCAGAGCAGCTTCGCTCAGCCACCAGCACGTTCTGAATGCACCGATACGCACAGAACTTGAGAGGAAACAGTTTGTCCGGCTACAGCTACAAAGTCTTCTCTACTTGCAGGTGCATCAAGAAAGAACTTTCTTACACTTGAGAGCACAAGGTGGAACCTGTATTCGCTTGCTTTAAGACCTATACTGTAGCATTACGGACAGTGTGGAAGCTACAGGTGCCGAAGTTTAAGAAACGTACCTGATACTTCTTCTGCATGTTCTCCTGCACAGCTTTGATCATATTGGTAATCGCACTTGGCCTATTCTAGATAATTTCCGCTGTATTATGTAATGGAAGTGGTTCCAAGGCGTTAACCATTTTCCCTGGCATGTCTTCAGCCTGCATGGCCCAGAAGCAGAGAAGTGTAGTGGCGAATAGTGACCGACTTTGATACATGCCAGTGCGGAATGTTCTCACTGTGCCCATTGAAAAAACAACACTGAGGAAGTTTGCTAGGAAATGTGTCAGCCACACACTACTCTACCTCTTTAAAAGTAATCACGCAAATTCACACAACCCTATCTTTCTTTCCTATTTGCCACTTCCACAGCATTGCATTCTTTTCATCTACATATTTCTGAGGTGCAGTCGTGACGCCGCTGTAATCCTGGCATACAAATGAGGTATCATACCTTGATCGCTTCTTTTTTTGTAGCAAGTTCCAATGTCTTAAAGCGTTGCCTATTTCAAAAGAACAACTTACGTATGCCTTCTGAAAGCTACGTACAGCCTACAAAACAAAGAAAAGCGAAGCCCAGTGAAGAAATTATTTCAATCACTGGGAGTTCTCTACGATCGCTTATCTCTCTTTCCCTGCGCCCCATTTTTGCTGCTGCAGTCGCCAAACTATCAGCCAGGTATTGCGGTCTAGATTTTAACATATTAGCAAGGTTTCAATGCAATATCTTTCTAACCCAGAACTATAAACGGTTAGCCACGTCTCAAGTAAAACTCTTGCAATATTTGGCGGTGATTCAATACTTTAAGTCTGATCTGATTATCTTACTTTGCAACAACGTACAAGTTTACTAGTGGAGACCATTAAAAATGTCCCCAATTATCATACAAACGCTTATTCTAAAACGAAAAAGTGCATTTAGAATATCTTCTACAATGTGTAACAAAGCAGCTGGATTGATTGAGTTCTGTCTGACCTTTGTGCGCAGGTATGTGTTATTTTGTCGAATACCGCTGTTTTGATCAGCGTCAGCACAGCTCATTTCATTGTCATAATATGTTTCGCAGAAAGCGTTGAACGTTACTCCATTTTCAGCTAATTAAGAGAAAGACGTTAAATGTATGCTTTGAAACGCCTCAAAGCAGCTGCTTTCTGGTTTGCAACTGGCTGTGATTGAGTCGCTGTAGCACTCAACCTGTTTAGATGAACATAAAAAGTAATACAAACCCTGATACAAAAAAACTGCATGAAAAACGAAATTAACCTTCACAGAAACAAAGATTTTCGCACAAGTGTTTAACCGAAATTTATGAATGACTCCTCATGCGGGAATAGACGTAAAACTGCCCATTAGTAAAGCGTGCAGCTAGAAATTGAAGTGGGCGGGTGAATGAATTCGCGGAATGTGGCAGTTACCAGAAATTTCCGATTAAATTAAAATGTGGCAGGTGCTAATGCAGTACTTAAGAAGCGGTACTGATCTGGGATTTTGCTGCAGGGATCATTTCGTACTGCCTGTGCCAATATCGCAAACGCTTGAGCCCTACGCCATAACATCACCACCATTGTCGAGTATAATTCTCAGGAGGTACAAATATAAGGTACTGTTACTGTCTTTGCTGTTTTAGTTATTTAATTCTCTATTTAAAGTTACAGAAAACTTGTAAAGCCAGGAGCGGTAACGTGCATTACGTCTGTATTAGCTACATATTTTTCTTATTATTCGGACTGTAAGCCGGACATTACACATTTCGATGAGGGAAAAAATTACTACTTAGCATCTCCTGGTACATTTGTAATTGTTTTGAACCATAAGGCAACCTAAACACCATTAACTGATAACTTATAAATGTATATTTTTTATTTACAGTCCACAAGAAAGACAAATTATGCGACTTTTAGGCGGAGCGGTTAGTAAGACACTATGTTTCATCGCAACAGAACACAAAAGCGCAACGAATTCGCTACTGTTTTTTTTTAAACCAGGATCTCGTTTGTTCGGACGGGCGAAACTTAAAAAATAAACCAGGCCCTCTGTGGTGGTTCAGTTGCGAAAGGATTGGGCTGCAGTTCTAGAGGGGTGGAGTTTGATTTAAGGCGGCGCTTTGGAACCAGGGAAAATACGAAAACTCTTGTGTTCTGTAATTTAGGTGAACGTTAGCCATCTCTAGGTAGTGTAAATTGTACCGCAGCCCTTTACTATGATGCTCTTCATAGCAAATGTAAACATCATGTGTGTAAACTCCCTTCCCTTTTCTTTCCCAAAAAATTACATGTTTTTATATGTATTTTTTGCAACGTAGCGTTCGCCACTTTTTTATAGCATATGAATCCGCGTTTTATTAATAATTGTATTTCAGGAACTCAGCCGCTAGCTTTTTAGTACCTGTGGTAACGGACGGGAGGGCCGATGGATGGCTATTTTGAAAATTAAATGGCTATTTTGACGTATGTAAACTAAATACGCCAGTCGCCATTTTCAACAAATAGTCGCTAAGAGCATAAAACATCAAATTTGATCCATGCCATTCAACAACAACAAAAAATTGTCCGCCTCTTTTAAATATGTATCTCGTGTCAGCGACACGAGTATGGGTAGTTGTCTATGGCTACACTTCCGGGATTTCGGAGACTTGTTTCGATCATCAGCACTGCTTCTTGTACTGGTAATTGTCTGTTCGGCGCTACATTTTGCAGGTATACATATTCACGAAACATCAGCTGAAGCATACATAACTAATTATACTTTAATTCGACCACTGCATCGTATACAGTTTATTACTTGTACAAAACCGCAAGATTTGACTCTGGTTTATTGACAGAAAGAGGACCAAAATGACCCTCTTACTTCGGCTGTCACGGTAGTGCGGAAGAAAACAATCAGTGGAATGAATGCCACGCATATCAGAACGGAGGAATGAAGGTACCCAGGACTATGACCCTTTGAATCTGTTCAGTATCTACCTGCACTTTATATGCGACTATCAGGAACCAAATGGAAGAGGCCTTTGCCCTGCAGTGAGTGTGATAGGCTGGTGAGGATCACCGGCAATCAAGAAAACCATTCGAAGACCCCAACCACTCCCACCGCGTCCTGCGGGCGAAAAGGCATGCGGTTAGGTGACTGGTTACGCCGAAGGGGCTGTCGCCGGACACTCACTGTGTGTCTTGTCGCCTTACAGGCATCACTGCTTGCGATAACTGCATCCCTCTGCCTGCGTCCGCAACACGGATACCTGCGCATGCAACTACAGACTTTGACGCGCAACGTAGTGGAAACAAAGTACCCAGGAACCGCGAAGCCATCGAGGATGCGCCGCCTTAATTTACATCTGTGGCGTTAGGACGTCGTCAGCAAAGTTCTCTAAAAAGACTGCAGCGTTCAAGATTGAGGTCAGTTCGCACGGCGAAAGCACTGGGCGCAGATCCCTCATCTTCCATTATGTCGTAACCTTAGAGGTGTTAGTGTCATCCAGAGGCAGCATCGTGATGCCCTGCGCCCCGTCGCCGGTAGCACAGCTAGCTTTATAGATAGCAATGTGCCCATTCAACACGATTCCGCGTGGGGAATTTCTTATGGCTTTTCTGGATTTTTTTTTCTTTCTTGCGACGCAAACACACCAGGTTTTGGGGCATTTCATCTCCATTCCTCCGCTTTTTAGGCGTCTCCTCCCTCGAGCTGCCAGCGCGGTTCTTACGTATTTTTTGGGGGTGTTGCGCTCATCCCTTCCCTATAAACTTTGGACGAAGTGTACATCTTCTGGCGGTTTGACGGTCTGCTTAAATAAGAGTTCTAACGCGTTATTGGTATTCGTTTAGGATGGCGGAAGCATGCACCCGGTTGGCGTCCACCAAAGGCGCACCCGTCCGAATGTTGTCCTCAAAAAGCGTCCGCAGCTGCTTCCCCTTTGCGAACTCAATACGTGGCTTTCAGGGCATTCAATTGCGTGCGCACGAAATAAATATTACAAAATACGGAGATATTCAGCTCGATCTGTTCTACAATGTATCGGAAACATTTCACATGATTACGAACTTCGCACGCACTTTCTCAGACACAGTGCGTCGGAACGAAAAAAAGAAGAAACATACGGAGCGCTGTCAACTCCCATTCAACTCCAAATCAAGACGAGTTCCATAGCATGAGTATGAAAAAACACAAAAAGACAAATCCTTCAGAGGTATCGCATGGGGGATTTCTTGTGTTGTTACAGTGGTGCAGGAGCAAGGATACTTATTGTGTAAAATTTAGCTGGAGTGAGTTTTATGTAGAGGTCATTGTCATTGGCAGCAGGCTCGGCGATAATCCAAGATTAAGGGTAAATTTTCCGAAAAGAATATGTATAACGTTTTGGCGTAGTACCAACCACGAAAATGTCGTACCCTATTATATTTGTTGCATTCACCTGAGCAAGAGCCGCTGCGGCACAATAAAGCGAATTGCTTTTCGGCAGGTTCCGATGACTTCTATACGGAGCAGTGCCTCTAAAAGGTGTCCAAAGATAACTGTGGTTCTCGCCCCAGGCATTGATGAGGGTAGCTGTCATACACAACCTTGTCATTTGTTGGACTTGTAAGCCTCAATGACTCAGCTACTGTAAGCGTGGCTCCAGTTGTGGGGAAAATGCTGCAGCCTTTGTAGAGGCCGTCGTCGAGTAGTGCTCTCTTCTGTGTAAAAACAATGCGTCTACGCAGTGTTGACGCTGCTTCGTGCACAGAATAACCCTGTTCAAGCTGCCTTGCACAAATACCTCCTTCCTGTTACTTTTTGCAGGTAGAAAAACAAGTTACAGGTTACAAGAAACACTCTTCGCGTAAACCCAAAGTCTGCAAAGTTTCCGAATGTGTAAATGAGAGTAAATATTTAAAATGAAGTATGCTTGTCGAGAAGGCAGATATGGAAGTGTGGTTTACGTGTGCACGTTCAAGTTTTTATAGCTGTGGAAGGGTCCAGACTGAACTGCAAATTCTCGGTGCTCGCGGCTGCTATAGCTACTGCTCAGTACAATCGTTGTTGATTGGCCGACCGCTACATGTTATGGGAGCAGTTGTAGGTACACTCGGAAGCAAAGAAAAGTTGATGAGGTTGGTGATTAAGTACCATCTTACTGAAAGCGCTTTTTACTCTGTGGAAAAATAATCTGGGCGCCCTGTGAAAACTGATGCTAACAAAATCAGCCTGTTCGCTGGTATGCACATCATGATAAAAGTTCCAAATCTACGTCTGGTCCTAATTTACTGGTCGCGCATGGTAAGCATGGAAGTTATTTTAAGCGCGAGGCCCGTAACAGATATTTTTAACATGCGGAACAATCTTCTTTGAGAGGTGAAGTGCGCCTTCACGGAATAAATAAATTAAGAAAACAGGTTCTTTCTCGTAGAACATATCTGAATATTTCTTGATTATTTCTCGAATTCCCCTCCGAAAATAGAGTTTTGTTAAATTACCTAGAGTGGAAACTGTCGCTGCAATCGCACGCATCCATGGAGATTGTGGGTACTTGGTGGATCGGATTGGCAGCAAATGGTTAGCGGAAAGGTCTACGGATTCGACTTGTTGGATTTGAAGTGTTTGTTTTAGTTGTATTTTCGGCATGCTTTTTTTGTTTTCGGCATGCCACTTTCTGCATTCAATGACAATCACAGATATGTGAAATAAACACGTAATTTTCACTTAGCGCATGCTGTCGTGTTAGCGCGGCGTATTTCAAGATCAAGGGGTGCCCACATGCAGCAACGGCGACAAGCGACGTGGAAAACGTAACTTAATAGGTGCAACAAACAGATTGCGTGCACGACGGCGACAAGCGACTAAAAAATAATATACTGCCGTCAATGTCCCCTGTAGTCGTCGCTGGTCTCTACAGTTCACTGTATCGCCGCTGCCCCACGCTTGTATGCTGCTTCGGGCAGGCAAATAGCAAGCGAGCTCCCGGACGACTGTGTATGCGGTTTGCCGCTGTCACCCACACTATCCGCTCGCTGTAGCTATTGACGTACGATGTTTGCGTCGCAGGTCACCATGCCTGCGCGTGGTTACCCTTGATGCATGCACTGACAAGCGAAATGGGCAACATATACTGCGGCTCGGCAAGCCGGTATTTATTTATTATTTGAAGGTTTGTGGAATCTCATAGTGCCTTGTACGAGTGCTTCAAGCCTTACTGGCGGTTACAGGCTTCTTATAAAGCTTCATTTACATCTGCTTGGCCCGCCAAGAGCGAATCAGACGATAATAATACAGTTTTGAGAAAAAGCGAGAACTCAGTTCAAGACAGTCTAAATAATAATTTTCAGCTGTCACAAAAACGAAGAATACAGTATTCAGTATAGATTATGGAATAATTTATAAGTATATTTGCGACGGCTTGCTGTATCTGGCGGCGTAACCAAAAAGCAGGAAGCCTGCTTTAAAGCAAAGAGTTCAACCTCTACCAGCCAATGGTTTCTTTGTAGTGTGCGCTACAACAAATTCCCAACGTGGCTGGAGAGGAAGAGGGCACTTTTCAATTAGGCAGAACAGGGTAGATGGCGTGGCGAATGGGCGTGTTCTCTGCGCGCCGAAGGCTGCTCACCCGGCAGACGCTTCAGTTTGACCACGTCGTCGGGTTTGTCATCTGCTGTAGCGATGGTTGTTTCGGCCTCTTTTGGGGCAGTTTCGTGTTCATTGCAGGATTCCTACGCGTGGCTTGATTAACTTCTTCGACCCTACCTCTGGAGTAACCCGGACCCGAGGAAATTAGGTGCTCTTACGGCAAACATACGATACGGAATGTTTGGCAAGCCGAGAAAACAAAATGTAGAGGTCACATACAAACATCTGGGCTCCAGAGAAACGCCTCCTTTTGGCCGCGAATGGGACCCCGTTTTCTAAATTGATACCAATTCGGTTTGGTATTAACAAGTATTACAAAAAGAAAAAGGAACAACTGAATGTGATCAATATCGATTATAAAAGTTCTCTCAGCTTATGCGCTATTCTTAAATTTACTAAACTTACCAGTTTAAATCGGTGAAAAAGGGAATCATGAAGCTAACGTTCCGAATTGGGTCGGTGTATGCGCTTCTGTAGCGCGGTGATGCAGCCCCGAGCTACCACATCCGGATGGCTAGGCTCCCCTGTGTCACCCCTCGAAAGACGCTCCTCTGTTTTCTTTCTGCCGGCGCATGGCCGGGCTAAAGCGGCCGCGTCCGCTGCTCTTGCCCGACCGTTGCAGGCGCTGCGACGTTCGGAACGCCGCCCCCACGAATTCCAGATAACGGCTGGCAGAATCTCCGGTTTCACTCTTTGTAGAGCCACGTGGGTGAACTGAAGTGACGCCGCATGAGCAATTGTTGAGGGTGTCATTCACAGCTTTGCTCTCCAACTGCCTCCACAGCGTGGATGGGAGCCACCACTTTTTTTAACACCCCCCCCCCCCGCATATTTCTCAAACTAAGCACTTTAACGCAGAAGTTTTAAACATAGTATAATTCATCCATCACGAAACTTTTTCCGGCATTTTTTATGCAAAGACTACATTTGGGTAGCGGCAAAGTTGCTGCCGGACATCCCCCGCCGAACGTCCGGCCTCACTCCCCGGTATGGTGGCGCCCATAAAGCCACGGCCATGAAGCCACGGCCATGAAGCCACGGCCATGAAGCCACGGCCCATGAAGCCGTTTCGTGCAAGAAAAATGAGGGAGTAAAGTTCCACGGGCAAATCGTTACACAAATGTTTATGAACATAGCACAACCCCCTGTCGAGGTGGCGTATGGTGGCGACGGGCAGATTAACCCTCCAGAAGAAATGTGACAAATTTATGCTCAGTAATAGAGTGAGATAGAGAGATTTCATCTCGCTAGAACTGTTCACCGCATCTCTGGATGGGTTTTTACAAAGTTTGACTGAGAAGACAGTGGATTAAGGGTGAAAGGGAAGTACTCGAGTTTTTAGAGGTTTGCAGACGACATAACCTGGCTGAGTGACACTGGATATCGCCACCAAACAAAGCTTCAGGAAATAAAGTCAGAAAGCACGGCTGTCGGGTTAAAAATAAATATGAACAATTCTAACGTAATGAAGAACACGAATACCAAAACGTCCTCTTCAGCTTGGGAAACGAAACGTTAGAAGAAGTAAAAGAATGTAACCACCTCGGATAGATGGTTAGTATTGACCCCATATATAAGAATGAAATGCGGCCCAAAATAGGTATGCGTTGGAGAGCACTCATCAAGCGCTCCCAATATTCAAATGTAAGCTACCTCTGTCACTCAAAATAAAAATCAACAGCCAGTGCCTACTTCCGGTTGTGACACACGGAAGTTTAAACTTCGCACTTTACTAAACAAGTAGAAAGCAAACTAATGTCGGCTCAATTGGCCATGGGAGAAATAATCTAAGAAATAACATTCACGTATAAGAAACGAGCTATTTGGATCACCGAACCATCTGAGGAGTAGCTATCACATTTGAAATAATAAAAAAGAAATGGACTTGGGCTGGCCATGTAGAGAGCCGAACCGACAAATGGAGGACAATTAAGGTAACGGAGTTAATACCAAAAGAAACAAGGGATGGGTCTAGAAGAAGGGGAAGGCCATTTTTCCGATGGAGAGAAGAACAAAGAAATTCGAGGGTAAACTTTGGACTCCAGCAACGCAGGACAGGAGCCGTTGAAAGGCAATGGGTGAGGTCTTCTTCCGGTCGTCGACTTGAGTAGGATGATGATCGCGATACTAATAATAATGATGTTGATGATGATGATCACACAAACCCCTAGCAGTGTGTCACTTTATTATTTCAAAATTCGTTGTTATCCCCCACGTTGTGTTATCAACCATGCAGCCCAACGGTAAAACAAACGCGATTTCGATGTATATTTCCGCACACTTCGGGTACGAAACATACTTCAAACTAAACCCGCTGATAATGAAGGAATAGGGTCAACTCGAGTAGGCGAAGAAATTTGCAAAGTCACTTCACAAAGCATCTATTTTCTCTGCGCGGTAAACAGTTCTAGGTCATGCCTTAAATGCGCTAGGTGATCAAGCCCCTGGTTCTTCTTAAGAAGAGTTGTTTTACTCGTCAGTAAGGCGGCAACGAAATGATATTTTTATGATAAGCGAGCGTAACTGCCACACCTTCTGCCGGGAATATAGAATGAAAATGGACAATTCACCCATGAACTCCTGCTTTAACACCAGAGTGCACCAAGCAACAGCTGTGGTGTGTTGTAGGCATGCATTGATTTAAAATGAACGTTTCAAATTTTCGTGCATATATTGTACTTACTTCACCTAGCTCCAGTGCCTGAGCGCTTTTTCAAAAATCTTTAGCAGTACTATATTCCTTTCAAACTGTTTGTGAGCTACTGAGCTGACACAGGCGGAAAAGCGGGGTATCATCTTCTAGAATTGGGCTCTAAAATGCATTAAACCAAACTTGAACGGTGGGTTTCACCTTAAGACGAATCTACTTTTTTCGTTAAGACGCAGATTGGACTACAACTAACAAATATGAAATTCTAGAGTGCTGAGAAAGCAAGAAATATCCCTTGACACATAAATTATTCAACGTGATTTGTTCGAACCTCATTTTCTTGGCTATATATAGCTTGCCTTTCGGATAATACTTCGTCGTCAAAGCACAGACAACGATGAAATTTGAATAAAAAATAATTACCTTTGAGAGCAATCTAAAATAGTCGGTCATGATAAATATTCCTACTGAATGTGAATGTTTACGGTGCGCGTTTTTAGCTAGTTGATGCATTATTGGAGCGAATACGGCTGGCACAACTTTGTTTCGGAAGAATAACAATGGTACAGAGTTTTTCGCAGTTAAAAACAAAAACAAATTTATACCACACGCGATGCTTTACGAAAATGTTCGTGGAAAGTATACTTCTTATTACGAAGTGTGCATGCAACATAACTCAAAAGTGTGACTGTTTAATTTTATTGCGCGGAATAATTAATAAAAAATAGGCTCCAAATCACCAGTCAGGAATCAAAATAAAGCTGTAAACGACACCCACAATAATTGCCCATGCAACGTCACTGGAATTCACACACGTGGCTCTACGAAGAGTGAAACCAGGCATTCTGCAAGTCGTTACCTGGAATTCGGCGAGGCGGCGTACCGAATTAAGCAGAATTGTCAACGGCCGGGCTAGAGCTGCGGACGCCGCCCCTCGGGAGAAAGAAAACGGAGAGGAGCATATTTCGAAGGGCGACACAGCGAAACCTAACCATCCTGATGTACTAGCTCGGGGATACACCACCGCGCGACACACGCACAGACACCGATACAACTCGGCGCGTGAGCTTATAGATTCCCATTTATACCGAAATAAACTAGCTGGCCCTTGACAATGCTGCTTAATTCGGTACGCCGCCTCGCCGAATTCCAGGTAACGACTTGCAGAATGCCTGGTTTCACTCTTCGTAGAGCCACGTGTGTGAATTCAAGTGACGTTGCATGGGCAATTATTGTAGGTGTCGTTTACAGCTTTATTTTGATTCCTGACTGGTGATTTGGAGCCTGGTCGCGGGTTCGATTCCCGGCCGCGGCGGCCGCTTTTCTGATGGAGGCGAAAAGCAAAAACGCCCGTGTGTACGAGATTTCGGCGCACGATAAAGATCCCCAGGTGGTCAAAATTAATCCGGAGCCCTTCACTACGGCGCGCCTCATCGCCTGCGTTGCGTCGGCGCGTTAAACCCCACAATCAATCAAATCAATGATTTGGAGCCTATTTTTTATTAACTATTTTTTATTAAGCCTATTTTTTATTAGTAAGATTAAAAATTGCGAGAACTCTCAGGGAACTTTGAAAATCGTTATAATGAGAGCAAGTTACTCATTTGTCTTTTTGTAGTGTCTGCTAAAACACAACCAAATTGGTGTTCAAGAATTTAGAAAACGGAGTCCCATTCGTGGGAAGCAGTGCGTAAAAGGTAGCGTTTCTGCAGTGGCCTTATTTGTGTATGTGGTCTCTACAATTTGTTTTCCCGCCCTGCAAACCAATCCTTAAGGTATCTGTGGCGTACGACCACTTAATTCCGTCGGGTCCGAGTTACCCAGGAGGTGCTGTCGAACAAGTTAATTGATCCGCTCAGAGGAAGCGCGCAATGGAGTTGAAGCTGCGCCAAAAAACGCCAAAACAACTATCGCTTAAGCAGACGACAAAGCCGAGGCAATGGTCCCACCGACGCGCCCACCTGGTCAGCCGGCTCCAGCGCCCATTCGCTGCGCCAGCTATTCTGTGCTCCCTGAGTGAACAGCGTCCTGCTCCTCCCCAGCTGCGTTGGAAGAGTCAAGTCCCGCACGCCATGAATAAATGGTTGGCTGCTAGCTGTAGGAAGCTTTGTATTAAAAAACGCAAATTCATTGTGCAACTTCTTTGTTTAGTTACTCTGGGTACTTAATCTCTCATATTTGTAAGTGTAGAAGACGCAGGGGTAGACCTGTTTCATTTTGTTGTGTGCTGATATGTTCACAGTCTTTTGTTTACCTTGCTAGCACACACTGGCCAATGGCGTCATTGAATTTTAACCGCAATTGTTGGCATAAGAATTTAAATAAAGCGAGAAAATATAGGAGTGTGCTTGGTAGATGGATGATCGGGATTACGTCTGACGTAATCCTGACTGACTGGCCGTATTGTAGAATGTGCTCATTTCAAGAAGTATTTTTTTTATTTCAGGATGGTGTTTCATGGAGCAACTGTAACAATCTTTGTGCTGGTTTTTGTGTCCAAGAATGTTCAGGGCACTATTAACCACAAAAATGCTACGAAGGTGAGAAGATGTCTTCTTTTGAAGAAAACTATTCCTTCTTGCAGAAAAATGGTTGAACAAATCATGCTGCGCACTGTGCTTTCGTCGTCCAAAAATTTTAGAATGATGAGGGTTGCAGTGCGATCGAGCCTCAACAGACAGGTTACCTTGTATTTTAACAAAAAATATACCGCTTCTCCAAAAACTTCAAACATCTGTCCCGCACTGATATAACCACACCGAGCATTTCGGTTGGTTAAAAATAACTCTGCTGAATCGTGTTCAGATTTCCGGATATTTTCAAATGTAGTCGTTATAGTAATGTAAATGAATATAAATGGTAGGGCCATTGGAATAACTAAAAAATAAGAAAAACTTTAAAAACCTATGGGAAATTTTAAGAAAATTATAAAAATAGAAAAATGGCAATATGTTAAACGCATGGCATTTCCACGAAAATGCAGATTTCGCTGTAGTTTCACTTGTAATCGTTATCAGAGCGTAAATAAAGATGATTGGGCAAAGGAAATCTTGAAAGTCTAGACAAGAGGCGAAATATGAAAATATTAAGAAAAATCTCCAACCGCACAACGCCCTCCATTTCCACAATAAGGACCGTTTGACAAGTTGCAAATATAATTTTATAACAGCGTAAACAGTGACAATAGGAAAAAAATTCAAAATTCAAATTCAGTGAAACAAATTCAAAAATAGGAATAATTAAAGGAATTATAAATCAAATGTGGTTGATTCCTCTTTTATAAGGAACGGTAAAACACGAAAGTAAAACGTGTAGCGATATCTGCAGCAAAAGGAGCTTGATTTAAGGTTAGGCGGCTGTCTTGTGGGTGTGCTTGGCGAGCGACGTCCCTCTAGCGAGTCGCTTCAGCAAAGGTGCCACCATTTCGGTCTTGCTCCGTGGCGTGTACGGCAGGCGGTCGTGTTGCGACGAGCTCAGCTTGTGGAACGCGCGTTGACGGTTTGAACCGTCAACGGGCGGACGCGTTTCGCTTCCATTTGGCTTTTCTCTTCGCACCAAATCAGTCACGTTCGCTCCATTCGCCCGTCGGCGTCTCTACTACGCAGCTTTCCACAATTTTCGGCGCTCGTTAGCGTCATCATGCACTGCTTCTCTTCACTCCACCTGAACGGCAGCAGCATCGTGTCAATGACACCTTTTCTGGCGTTACGCCTGTGTTCGTGGTTCTGGTGTCATTTCCGTGAAGGGTATCTCCTAAGTTAAATCTTGGGATGCTTCGGCATAAAACAATGTTTTTGTTAAAATTACGAAAAACGGTGAAGGATGTAACGTCCTGCGTTTCCACAATAAGAAACGAGAATTAAAACTCTTAAAACAGACCAAAATTTTAGCGCCCTGCATTTGCCTCCAAATGCTTAATTTAATGGTTAGGATCACGTTACTGAAGATACTTGGTTGAACGACCTTTAAAGAAACAAAATAAGGCAATAAATACAGCAAAAAAGTTACAAAGCAGTACCTAATTACCACAACAAACATACGCATTTTGTACATCTCCCCACAAAAAGCAGACAAAACAATTCCTGAGTGCACTCAGTTGTGCTCCTCTGCTTTGAAAACGAAAGCACTTAGCAACAACGCTGTCATCGTTTCCTTTCTTTTAGTTTCTCTGCCGTCTTGCGCGAGTTATTCCACCGGCTTATTTTCGGCTACACCTAGTATGCGTCTCTTTATTCACTTTCGCTTCTTCGTCTCATGGTGGAAATTAAGTCAGCAAGCACACTCAAACACGCCACTGCTTCCTTAAAATCAGGGTTCAGCGCAGCTGGTATTCACTTAGCTGTTGATTTCACCTGCCACTATTTTCAGGTGTGACCCGACGAAATGGCTCAGTGTCATGTTGTTCAGTGGCATGGCTCAGTGGCAAGGACGTGAGTTGAATCCCGAACTTGGTGGCTGCTTTTGTGATGGAGGCGAAAGGTGAAATAAACCCAGGTGTGTTGAGCTTTCAGCACACGTTAAAAATCCGCACGTGCCCAATATTTTTTCGGAACCACCCCCTGCTCCGCGCCTCATAGAACGTGTGTGTTCTTCACACGTAGATGTCAGAAAAACGCATTAATTATAAGCCACTGCGGATTAATTTTGATCAGTTTTTGTTGTTGCTAAACGTTATTGACATACACACAAACACAAAAAGACCCCCAAAGTCCGGGATTGATCAGTTCCAGTACCGACGAGCTGATTCGGTTCGTTGAAATGGACGTCGCATCTTGCACCGCAAATGGGGTCCTGAAATGAGGAAACTACTCCGCAATGTTTTTGCTATATAAAAACACTTATTCCCTCTCTCTCACTATCTCTCGCATAAAGCCCATGTGCAGCCTTCGGTGAGTTATACTACAAAATAAACCAATAATGTTCATTTCACACAGCATGCGTGATGAATATACACCTTTTAGTTATGATAATCATGGCTTTTGGGAGTTTTGCGAAGCGTCCACATCGCCTATCAAAGATCTCGATTCTCGGCCATTGCGCCAAGAGTGTATGTGCCACGAAGAAAAGAACTACAACAATTTTTGTTCGACCCTGGCAACGTGCAAAAACTGTGCCGACGCGGGTTGTAATCTTATTGGATCGCGCGTGCGTTTTTATTTGGTCTTATGCCGCCGCCCTATTTCTGATCGGACAACAACGACAACAAGACCCGGGAAAGACCGCCGAAGACTTCAAATTGCGAAAACAAGGCAGCCTCGCACTATGCCCTTGATCAGCGGAAAAATAACATAATTGGCGAAGCTACGGAGCATGATTGCAATATTGGTGAAAATGTACATCAATTGCAAAAAGAAACACAAGATAGATTTCAAGCAACAAAATAGCTCAGCTTGTTTGTACACTCAAAGCCAAGTCTGGCTGCAAGGGGATCGCAGCGAAGGCAAGAGAAGTACAAAATCGAAGCATGGGTAGACCACCCCCTAAATTTCTGCAGATATTTTATAGTACCTTTCACCATTTCCTGTGTCTTGTTTTTTGCAAAATGTTCGAGTTAACGGCCTTCCACCGCAGAATGGGCAGCACAACGCTCCTCTGCCCTCAGGGACGTTATTTTATCACAGATGTACTCCATGAAATTGGTTAACTGAAGCAGTGCGGATATAACAATTTCCTTCCACTTTCGGGTGTCACGTTCGTTCGATAATGCCCTGCTAATGTTAACGAGTTGCGAATGCTTGAGCGAGGCCCATAGTTCCGGAGATCCTTTTTTCTAGTTCCGGATATCCTACTTCCGAAGTTCCGAAGATCCTACCCTAGTCCCGGAGATCCTTTCCGGAGATCCATAGTTCCGGAGTAGCCCTTTCTGTGTACCGGATGTATAGAAAAGTGCGTGCAGCTGCGTCCGCTTCCAGTGTGCTCTTCCCCTAATGATGCCAACCATTCAAGCTTTATGCTACTTAGGCGGGTTCTTGTGCACTGTTCCAGTGTTGATTATATTGTTTCACCCTTAGATATTAGCGGCATTCCCCAATATCTGCGATGTTCTCGTTCCTCTCTGAAAGTTGGGAGTGGTAGGAGGATCTGGTTCGCTGATTTGGGAAACACTTGTATACTACGGTCGTTCTCTTTCATCCGTATTTATTCTTCTGCGTTTCTTTGCAGCTTTGTGTTAGTGTTTTTTTTCTTGCAGTGTATTGTTTTATCCCCGTTGGATGACGAGGTTATAAATACGCTAAGGGACCAGCCTTTATCAAGAAGGGAAAAGGGAGGTAGTCAAACACTTTTGGTCAAGTTGTAGTAGAACGTAGATGGCTCGAGCGCCTCTTCCACAGGGCACTTTAGAGAAGGACGAGGGCGCGGGCAAGGCTGTCAGTTGGCCAATCAACAAAGAGAATGGGGCATTTGTAGGATTGTCCCAGGCAGATTCCCTGAATCAAGGGCTCTGGCACACCTACCCGTTTGGTGCCTATACAGAAACTTCACTTGCTGTTACTTTAGAGTTCCTAAGAAAGCGGAGAAAACAAGAAAGATGTCGCGCTTGTGTGGCAGCTGCCCAAGCCGAGGTGCGTCAACGGGATTCCGAATCAACGCGTGAAGACGGTAGGCAATCACGAATTGATCCTTTATTAAGGAGGTCCTGGTACGTATGAAGTTCGTAGGAATGGTGGAACGGACAGGAGAAGAGGGGAAGGCGAAAGATGGGAGAACCAACAATACTATGGAAAGAACTCTCATAGAAATTGCCCCGACATCAGCAGCAGAATGACTGCTTCCGGGAAGAAAGTACGAAACATCAGGTTATGATGGCGGTTATTTGACGACGAACGGCACCGCTGACACAGCTAGGGATTTTGTGCATGGGAGAAACGACAACGTACAGTGGAGGAACGTAATTTCCTTTCAGAGTTCCTCGTTCTTAAGAAGATTAGCACTTCAGCCAACCACCTTCAAAGAAACAAAATTACACCATCTTCCCGTGGGGAACCCATTTGAGGATGCGAAGCATCGTGGCGGTTCCATGTGGTTCCATTGTGTTGCCGTTATGTTTAGTGATCTGGTTTTTACTAGCGCCAGAGGGAATTCCTCGTGCGGGTCCACACCGGTTGCAAAGGCACGCAAGTGCTGTTGTGTTACGGTAAGTAGGTGGTGGTTCTCGAGGCGCCGAAACTCATCCATCATGTTCTTGTCGATGTTGTCTCTGTGGTAGAATCGGTAGTCTCCGTCAGCTTTGGTGAGGTAAAGGTTGTTGACATTGGTGCACCGGCTGAGAGAAATGTACACGCCCTCTTCTTCGCAGCTTTGTCTTCTCGTTCTTCTTCTTCTTCGGCGGTTCCCCTACGGGAAGATGACGACGGTGGTTGAACAAGAACCTATCTCGTGATGGATTCTTTGGTTGGCCAATCCCTAGGGGCATCCTGCCATAATCAGCATCAGAGGCGCTGCGGACGGGGCTGGTTGAGCTGCAAGGTGCGTGGCGCTTCCCGCAACAGCTTTCCCACGGGAAATTCAATATCCCCCTCTAAAGTTTTCAGTTCGTCGTTTCCGTTGACGTTCAGCTTCGCGTGCCTTCGTTGTATCAGTAGCTTCTTGACATAGTTTCAATGAGTCAAGTACATAATGCGCGTTCGTAGCACTTGCTCCTGTCCCGCATTTGTAGCGTAGTGGGAAGAGCACCGCGTACCTCCCGTTGCGGTCAGAGAGTCGTGGGATCGAAACCGGGCGCCGCTAACTATTTCTTTTTTTTATAGTGTAGTATCGTGGAACTGTGGGTATAAGGAGGAGAGTTGCGCATGCGCAGTGAGCGTGTGGACGGCGCCGCCATCAACGACGCAGGACCAGGCGAGCCTAAGAAATGCTCCGCATTTAAAAATTAAGACGGCGGTGCCGGCGGCTCGCTGTAACTTTTGCCAAGTGGCGGTGGTGGTGGTGGCAGGACCAAAACAGGTGGTGGCGGCATGGCACGGAGGCGCACATATCTAGGTTGGACGCGCAAGAGCACATGATCATCTAGACCCCACAATTCAATGTCATATGGCGCCCCGATACTTTTTCCCACGTTCTCGCAAGCACGGGCTTGTTTTGGCGCTGCATGTACGTACCAGCCCGAGGCACCTTCGTCCTGACTGCTGCCCCTCGTGTCGAATCAGCTGCTTCTCTCGTATCTGAATCTTTTTCGCATTTTGAACGTAATGTTACGTTTTTTGAAAAAGTCAGTATTGAGAACTGTATAGTTACTTTCTTTGTACTTTGTGCAGTCATCGGCACACGAAATAAGAATCGATGAACACACGGCCTAAGATACTGGTGCCGTCGCATTGCAGCGGCGAGTGGAAAACACACGGACATGCGCAGTTGAGGTGGCCGGAGCGAGGTTGCTTGTCCGACTGCGATACGTTGCCCTCTCGTCGGTCGCAAGCTTGTCTTGTTCCCATTGCTCAAGAGCGCAGTAAAGAACTGTTAGGAATGCGGCACGAGATAACAACTGTGGGCACTGCGTTCTCGGCGCACACCAGCACCGGCTTCAGTGTGCGGGCGTCACATTGCCGACATAGCTTTGCACGTATGCAGCAGTAACTTGAGAAAGTAATGGTGGACACCTGCGTTACGCGGTAAACCATCTTCAGTGCTTCCCCTCCGGGAGATCTACAAGCAATGTGGTCCCTGCCTAAAAAACACAAAAATGCGGCCGCAAACTTTGCTGTGTAAGCACACGTGGCTTAAAAAATGGTTGGAGTTTCCTAATGTCTTAGTTTTTGGCAATACAGTATTAAACGTTTTCTTATAACTATACAAACGCAGACGATGCTTGCAGTTAATTTATACTATTGTAGACAAATTCTTGTGGTATATTATGTGTTTACTACAACTACAGACTCCTTGAAGTGACTCATCTATTACTGTATCAAACAAGGGTGTGTTCCTGGAGGCCAGCTCATTGTTCAATCCCCGAGACACTGCACCTCGTAAAATACGCCCATATATGTCTTTAAAAAATACGTTATATCTTCGTAAAATACGTCCACAGCCCAATCATCGTAAGTGGATGTAGTTGCATAGATCTGCTCTACATAAAACATGTGTTTCTTATTGAGCCTAACAACTACAGAAGCTGCACGCCCAATAATAGTGCGAAATTCTAATACATTCCCTGCTTTAGCTTTACAAACCAGAAACCAGAAACCTAAGTAATGGGTTTCAGAATGTCCGCGATAAAAGGAAATATAATTACTAAGAAGCACCACAAATCCCTCCTCAACCCTTGTTTTGTGGGTTAGCCGCAGTGTACCCTTCGAATGTCCGAACACTTATGTAAAAGAACCGATAAACTAGCTTCGCTCGAAAGATTTCGAGCATTAAATATACAAATGTGTAGTTCTCATCAGCGGTGTACCCTTACCCATAGATTCTTCACAGCTTCTGTTTTACTGCTTGTCTCCCACCGCATTGGGTAGGGGCAATACAGGTGCTGGGAAATGAAGGCCGATAGTGTGTTTGTGATATCATTGGGACGTTTTTACCAAATGTACTCAACCAGGTTCTCAAATCCTTCTATGGTGATAAACTGCTGTTTGTATCTGAGGAGCCTCCCCTGGTGTGGTTGAACCTATCTTGTACAGCCTCCCGGGGTGTTGTAAATCAAAAACGAAATGGGCGCAGGCACGGGGCGACAGCGGATTTTGAGGGAAATGAAGCGTGCCCGGTGCTTCGTTTAGAGAGCTTTCCGTGACCACCACGAGTACCGGAGGTGTGGGTCCTGCTTCCCTGATTCATCCGCCAGACGCTGGCGCAGAAACCCGGGACCTTCCGTTGACATTCGACATTGCGTAGGCTTACCAGCAGGCTGAACTCGCGGACAACTACTTTCAAGCCGACTATGCCACAGCAAGGGACTACGAGCACAGCATTTGCAAATTCGTTCCCGCGTGGACACCACCCGATCGTCGTCTTCAGCAGTCGCCGGTCGCTTGAGCTCTGCTGCTGGTGAGCCTACGCATGGTCGAATTGTGAGCGAATCCACGGCTCATCCCGCCATTTCAGTTCACCGCGTCGCCTTCCTTAGGGTGCAGATTGCATCTTTCTCTCGGGACCGTCGAAGTTGGCAGGGATTCTGGGAGCAATTCGATGCCACCTTCCATACTAACCAACACTTGAAAATTAACAAATTCAAGTATCTGCGCTGATACACAACCGGGACCTCTAAGAACGCGATTGAGGGCATCAGTTGGCGGAGGATGGCTACAACGCTGCAGTCTAGGCCCTGAAAGACTGGTTTGTCCGATGAGAACTATTGATGGCGGATCATGTCGATGCCGTCCTTGCATTAACTCCAGTGAAGACCTCCAGACGTCGAGAGGCTGCGACGCATGCATGACGAGATCGCCTTTCGCCTAAACGAACTGGAGGAACTAGGCGGGGAACCCGACCAGTATGCTGTAATAGTCCACCGTGTCCTGCAAAAGGCGCTTCCACATGAGATTGCGCTTCTTTACCGGCAACGGATCAAAAAAATCACCAGCGAATGAGGTGACTGGTGATGCCGGGCAAGTTCAGGAGGTCTTGGATTTTCAACAAATTAAGCTGAAAATTCGGGAGGAATGGCACATGGAAAGCACTGGCCTTAGGTTCGATACCCTCCCGAACACCGGCAAACACCCAATGAGGAGTTTTCTGCACCATCGCCCGCAGCGCTACATGTCGTGTCGTGCCCTCCTTCATTTCTAGACCGTTCCCATTTTGTGACGGGGGAGGCCATTTGATAGCCCAATGCAGCTCGAATAAACTAACAGAAGAGAAGTGACGGCGAATGGAAGCAGGAAGGCATTGCTTCCGATGCAGTCAGCGAAATCATAATGAATGTACCTGCCACAAAGCGAGAACGTTGTGTTTCAGCCGCTGTTTGCGGCGGCATCTAACGTCACTGTAAGACGTGGCTCCGCCACATCCAGTGAAGGCTACCAGGCCCCCCAATAGCCCGGTCAAGTGGGACTTCCCGCCATGTCTAGACCATTAGACTCGGCATCCTCAGTGACCACATCCTCAACCAGCTTCACACGGCCCACTCCAGTCCACTTACAGAGTTGACGTGCGTAGGCAACGGGACCGAAGGGCCAGCTGCTGGTAAGGGTTCTCCTAGATACTGGCAGTCCCCCGCACGGGGCACCTTGAGTAATCTTGGTGACGGTACTGGCGATACCGCGGACCCCGAGCCCCCAAACATCAGCTGGATCCAACCGTGGCGATGTGTTTATAGGTGGAGGGTTAGAAACCACGAACGGTGGCCGTCGGAGCCCAGGTCAAGCTCCGGCGGATGGGCTCCCTGTCTGTTCACCAGGCAGGGAGCTCCGGGACCTCTTTGGCTACCAGGGTAAGGTCAAAGAAGAAAGTACCCCCGTCTCCCTGCTTTTTCCTATGCCATATGGATAAATCAACCCCCCCCCTAGACGTGATCGGCCCCCGAAAAGGGTCCGCACCGAAGTTTCTTTTCCATCCCTTCCAACAATCCACAGTCCGAAACCTGACAACTATCCTCGATTCTTGGTTATCGAGGCAGTTGACAAAACAAACCCTGTTTCTTCAATGTCCGTATTCCTCATCACTAAGTTCCTGGAAGGCATCCTCGGAAAATCGTTCGATGCTAAGAAACTCCGTACCGGAGAAGTCCTTGTCAATGTCAAGACGCAGCAACAAGCCACTAACCTCCTGTCGCAAACCTGCATGGCAGATCTGGCCATCCGAGTCACTCCCCATCGGAGCCTCAACAGCTCTCAGGGTGTGATCTCGGAGACCGATTTGTTGAATGAGACCGAAGCTGATCTGTTGGAAGGCCTGAAAGATCAGGGTGTAACTGCAGTGAGGCGTATCACCATCAGACGAGACAATAAGGAAATCCCCACAAAGCATATAATCCTGACATTCAACAAATCAAAACTTCCTGAGCACATCAATGCTGGCTTCATTAGGTGTGGTGTACGTCCGTACATAACTAACCCGCGCCGCTGCTACAAGTGCCAGCGATTCGGGCACGCTACAACTTCTTGTCGCGGCAAAACGACCTGCGCGAAATGCGCCGCACATGACCACCCTACTGAAAACTGTGACTCTACTACCTTCACCTGTGCAAACTGTCAGGGGCCGCACGCAGCATGGTCCCGCAGCTGTGAAAAGTTTCAATTAGAAAAGAAAATCATTAACATCAAGGTCACTGAAAACATCACCTTCCCAGAGGCGCGGAAGAGGTTCGCCTCTTTCCCTCTGGGGAGGTACGCCGACGCAGCTCGCCGGGGGGCGGAGCGGCGTCTGGTTTCGGCGGGGACCCAGTACCGCGAGTCGGACTTGGTCCCGCCCCCACCCCCCCCAGGGTTGCCCCAGGCAGCCCAACCAGCCTCTGCACCGCTCGCTCACCCAGCAGCGGCTGTGGTTGCAACGTCTGTTGGGGATGCCGCTGCATCCACTGCATCCTCCCCACCGGCCCAAAGCACACGCAAGGGCACGGAGATGGAGACGGAGGCAGTCGCAGCGACCCCCTCCTCTGCCTCACTGCCTGTGCCACCTGTCGTGCTTCCCACGCCTTCGGCACTGGCAGCGCAGGCAAAGAATGCCCGAAAGGGTACCACGTCAAGGGGGCCTAGTCCGCTGAGGACCCCCTTGCCTTCAGATGACGACATGGACGTCGAGCCCTTCCGGCTTTCATCGCAGCGGAAGGAACGGGCTGCGACGTCCAGGTCAGTAGAGAAGGCCAGAAAGCCCCTCCCAAGAGTCCAAGCCCCGAAAGACCCTACATAAATAATCACACTCCAGTAGCTCTGAACACATAATAATGGGAAGAGAAAACATAGTTCAATGGAATACAGGAAAGACAGGGATGGCTGCACCCACTCTTCTGGCGGTGTGGCCATAATCGCCCGCAAATCCTTAGCATGCCACCCTGTCGCCTTGAATACTATCCTTGAGGCTGTAGCCATCCGCACAATAATATTTAATAGGTTGATAACGGTATGCTCCATTTACATCCCTCCTGATCTTGCACTTTCGAGCTCTGACTTTGAGGCGCTGGTCGACCAGCTGCCGGAGCCGTACATTCTAACAGGCGACCTTAATGCTCACAATTCTCTTTGGGGCTCTTCTCGTACGGATGCCCGGGGTCGCCTGATAGAGAGGTTTCTTACATCCTCTGGAGCATGCCTTTTCAATAATAAACAGCCTACATATCATAACATAGGACACAATACATACTCAAATCTTGACTTGGCTATTGGTTCGGCAATTCTCTTTCCATGTCTTGAGTGGGGTGTGGGCACGGACCCATATGGCAGTGACCACTTCCCCACATCACTAACATATATAGGTAAAGGCCCAAGCAGTTCATCTCCCCATAATAGGTTCAATGAAGCACGAGCTAACTGGAACACATTTACAGAGACATCGAAACTACACCACACATCCATAGGACACCTACACGTTGAAGAAGCTACCCAACTCCTCACGGCACACATCCTCGACGCCGCCGAAAAGTCCATTCCCCACGTCTCTGGTGCCCCGTGCAACCAGAGGAGGCCGTGGTGGAATGAGGACTGTAGGCGGGCGCGAGAGGCCCAGAACAAAGCGTGGGGTATCCTTCGTCGGTACCCCACGCCGGGTAACCTTATTTTGTTCAAACGGGCCAAGGCGTTTGGAAAACGTGTGCGCCGTGAGGCAAAACGAGAGAGTTGGCACACCTTCTTGACATCCATTAATTCATACACAGACACACACAAAGTCTGGACACGTATACGCAAGCTCAAAGGACAACAGACACACAGCCTGCCCCTGGTTAGCACAACAGGGGACACACTGGAAGACCAGGCTAACACTCTTGCACAACACTTCGAACACGTGTCTAGTTCAGCACACTACACAAACACTTTCATGAAACACAAAACATCTGCAGAAAAAAAGCCCTTACACGACAAAGACAAATCAAAAACTTCTTACAACTCTGAATTCACTCTCTATGAGTTGAGGGCTGCCCTGAGCACGTGCAAACCTTCAGCTCCAGGCGCAGATAAGATTACATACACCATGATACAGCACCTACACCCAGACACTCTTGAAACACTCCTACATCTATACAACAACATATGGCTTTCGGGGCACATTCCACGCTCTTGGAGGGAGGCCATAGTAGTGGCTGTCCTAAAGGAAGGGAAGGACCCTTCCTCTCCTGCCAGTTACCGCCCCATTGCCCTGACAAGCTGCCTGTGTAAGCTCTTCGAGAAGATGATAAACAGGAGACTTGTGTACTTCTTAGAGTACAATGGTCTTCTCGGGAGCTGCCAGGCGGGCTTCAGGGCGGGGCGATCTACCAACGATCAACTCGTTGCATTAGAGGCGTATATAAAAGATGCTTTTCTCCATAAGCAGTACTGTATGACAGTATTCTTTGATCTAGAAAAAGCGTACGATACCGCGTGGCGGTATGGCATCCTTAGCGACCTCAAGTCCTTTGGCATGTCGGGTAACATAATGAACACGCTTGCCAGTTACTTGTCTGAAAGAACGTTTCGCGTGCGAGTTGGAACTGCACTTTCTAGGGTTCATGTGCAGGAAAACGGCGTGCCGCAAGGTGGAGTTTTGAGTTGCACTTTGTTTATTGTAAAAATGAATTCTCTTCGGAAGGCGCTACCACCATCAATTTCCTGCTCCATTTACGTAGACGACGTTCAATTATCCTTTAAGTCTTGTAACCTGTCTGTCTGCGAGCGCCAAGTCCAGCTTGGTGTTAACAAGCTAGCTGGTTGGGCAGACAGCAACGGTTTTAAATTTAATCCAGGGAAGTGCACTTGTGTCTTGTTTTCCAAGAGGCGTGGCATGCGTCCGGATCCAGACATTCGACTCCACGGTGCCTCTATTCCTGTCCAAAAGGAACACAAGTTTTTAGGTATAATCTTTGACGAAAAGCTCACATTCATCCCACACATAAAACAACTAAAACATAAATGCTTAAAAACAATGAATATCCTGAAGGTTCTCTCGCACATCTCTTTTGGTGCTGACAAACAACTTCTTTTGCGTGTTTTTACCAGCTTGATAGGTTCACGATTGGACTATGGCAGCATTGTCTATGGGTCAGCCACTAAAACATCCCTCAGAATGCTGGACCCTGTGCTTCATCTAGGGCTCCGCTTGTCGTGTGGCGCCTTTCGGACTAGTCCAGTCGAAAGCCTGTATGTAGAGTGCAACAAATGGAACCTACAACGTCAGCGAGAATACACAGACCTCCTTTATGCTTTTAAAATTTCATCCATGCCTCACCATCATTTTAAATCAGTTTTTCATGATAGCTCCATGACTGAACTCCTTTTAAATCGACCATCGTTCTCTGCGCCCTTCTCTTACAGAGTTAGAGAGGAAGCGTCAGAGCTTGCTGTCTCCTTTTTAAATACCATCCAAAGTTCTGTTACAGATTTCATAGCACCATGGCATCTCCGCCCTGTCTCATGCGACACATCATTCACACATGTAGATAAAAACCGAGCTCCCACATGTGCAATTATGCAGCACTTCTTGTGTTTGCAGCAGAAGTACCAATGTTCTGAATTTTATACGGACGCCTCTAAAACTTCCACCTCGGTGTCCTGCGCGGCGCATGGGACCGGCCTTAGTGTCACTAGAACTCTTAACAGTAATACAAGTATCTTTACGGCAGAGGCTTATGGTGTACTTCTTGTTGTTAATCATATCCTTCAAAGTCACATCCCACAATCCATATATATACAGATTCTCTCAGTGTTGTGCGGGCGTTGTCTTCAACAAAGTATTCCAAAAATCACGTTATAAATTTAATAGTCAAGGGTATTATGTCTGTGTATGTCCACAAATTTGAACTAGTCCTTTGCTGGGTCCCTGGCCACTGTGGTATAGCCGGGAACGAAGCAGCGGACCGAATGGCTGCTGCTGCTACACTCTTGAATGCAGTAGACATAACCACATTACCCTACACCGACGTGAAACCACACATCAGACAACAACTTCGCAAAACATGGCAAACACACTGGAGTGAACAGACAGACAACAAGTTACACGTAATAAAACCACACTTGGGACCATACACCACTGACACACGCAATAGATACACTGAAGTCGCCTTGGCCAGATTACGGATAGGGCATACTCATGCAACACACTCGCACCTTCTCACTGGGTCTCCAAGACCTCTGTGCAGTAGGTGCGGAGAGGCCTTATCCGTGATGCACATCCTTATACAATGTAAGGCACTCGACACTACACGCCGCAAACACTTCCCTCAACTACACACACGACATATTCCACCACACCCGTCACACTTCTTAGGAGACGAAGCCCTGTTTCCAATCAAACGCGTTTTCGAGTTTCTCACCGACGTAAAATTTTTACATCTCATTTCTTATGCATGTTGACAACCTGGCCCTTTACACCAGTCATCTTCATTACGTTGTGTTTTACTTTGTTTATTTTTACTAAAGTGTTCTTTTACTTCCATGTCACTTTCATGTAATCACTTTTGTTTGGCGCTCTTTGCCCTTAGTCGGCCTTGCGCCATTAAACTCTAAACATCATCATCATCAGATACTGGCAGTCAGCTGACATTCAGGCGGTGTAACGTATCGGGGCTCTGGGCTGCTCCGTTTAAGATGTCGAAGAGCTGACACTAGTTCCCTTTGGTAAGAGCCGTCCTACTACAGCTCAGAAGTGTCATCGTGTTTCAGTCACTGTGGCCAGTCAGAACCACGGAAAGCAAGGGCCTATCGACACAGTGGAGGTGAACAGCATTTGCATGGTTACGACTTCTCCGATCACCGATAAAACGCTCACAATGATGGACGACTATGGCCTTCCCGCCGCTGATACTTTTCTAGGCTTGGCTTACATGGAAGACCAAAGCAACAACCTAATTGGATCAGATTACTACTGGCAAATTGCCTCGGGTAGCATTTCGTGGCCAAATGCGCAGCTCAGCACCGTCGAAACACTCTTCGGGTGGTCCTTCCAAGGAGCACGCTCTGACAGAACTGGCTGTCCTTCGGAGCTACCCAGTGCTTTGTTTCGGCCCCTCAGAGAACCTGCGCGGGATGATGTCGCAGAAGACAAGCTCTCATCCCTACGGCGGGATGACAGGAAGAAAGACACGCAGTTCAAGGTTCCCCTCACAAAAAGCACGCCGGGATTGCATGCCAGCGCCGACGTGCAGGACCTAAGCTTGTGTTGGTTGGGGCGGTCGGCGGAGTAGGGAGTTCCCTGGGTACCCCTGAAGCTGATGGCAAGGTGGCTGCGTTTTGCGCTGTGACCAACTACGCACCGCCAATGCTGCGTATGCTCCGAGAAACATCCGAAAGAACAGGAAAGGAAACGAAAAGAAGACAACAAAAAAGGAATATGAGATTTCTGAAGATACTGCCTTATCTGTGGTCCTATGTAGTGCCATTGTGTCAGAACCAAAAGAAACGTGTGCACCACTAGCAACAGTGAAGACGATGTTACTCGAAATGAGAGTGACCCTCACTGCTGCAGAGAACACTAAGTCAACAGAAACGGATGAATCGCTGAGGGGTTCACGAAATAGATCTATAACAAAGCCAACCTTCCTTCGCCAAACGGAGGATTGCTTGAAAGGAGGCATCATCAAGCCACCAGTTTCGGCAATAGCGGCACAGATGAGGTATAATAAATATATAAATACACAAAAAAAAAAAAAGTTTGTTCAGTCGCCGCCAACGAGGTTTGTGGCCATAAAGGGCGTTTGAAGGATAGCTCAATAGCCAGTTACTACAGAAAAATTCAGACGTTTTCACACTGCAAATTCAACCTCGCAATTCCAGAGCCACATCTTGATCCAGGCAGAAGGTGCATCCGCAGGGTTCTTCTCCCGCTGCCTTGGCCCAACCGCTTTAAGGCCAAAAGAGGCAGCTACAGGCTGCACGTCTTGCTTCCGCAGACACGGCGAAAGAACGAGCGCTGGTGCCTGTGCAGCGAACTTCTTCCCACTTTACAAACTGCCGGAATCTCACCACGTCTCCCGCGCAGCTTCGGAAGACGCGTACCGTCACTGAACACCCCGGATTTCCTGTGCACCATCGTCAAAACACAGTGTGGTAGACGAAAATGGTAACCTTGAGCAGCGGAAAAGGCGAAGCCAGTGGTGTTCTCGGCGCTCATCATTTCGGCACTCACCGGCAGTCTTTCCGCGCATCAAAAGAAAAGTTCCACTGCCAGCGGTTCTCTTGCAATCTTTCTGATGGCTACGTCACTACGCACAAACAGGTTTTCTTTATCGCAGGATAACCTGCTGCCATGCACGACACTGCTGTACGTGTACGGTTTTGCTGTACACCATCGCCGATTCAGTACCCCGACACAATTCTCCGCTTGAACACTGGGACAGAAATAAGACGCTCTATGCAATAGCTGAACCTTAAGGACCGTACTTAGCCTTCGTGACCGTTGGGAGTGTGTTGGAAATAAATAACCAAATTGGCGCAGGGAGGGGGCTACAGTGGATTCTGAGAGAGATGATGCTGCACCCACTGCCTCGCTCAGAGAGGGTTCCGTGACCACCACGAGAAGCGGAAGTCTGCATCCTGCTTCCCCGCTTGATCTGCCACACGTGGTATCCGGAGAGTGTCATTACGACGTACTGCTAGTTAGTTTTGCCGCTCTTCCGCTTAGATGGCCTTCTGCCATTAAACGGCCAGTAATCAAAGTCATCATTATTGAGTGGTTCTGCACCATACTTCGTTGGGTGCATGCGCGGCGGTTGAGTTGGGCAACAGGGGCTTTTGCCCCCCCCCCCCAAGCCAAAGCAGCACCCTTCCTTATAGCCCCCTGGCTTACTCTTCCTCAGCCGTTCAATTACATTCGTGCTTGCTTATTTGTTCGCTGAAAGTCGCGATAATAAACTCTCCGGAATGTTCATTGCAACCTTGCCGTCAAAAATGAGAGAGAGAGAGAGAGAGAGAGAGAGAGAGAGAGAGAGAGAGAGAGAGAGAGAGAGAGAGAGAGAGAGAGAGAGCAGATGCTTCTGGCGGGGTTCGTTCAGCGGGAGCAGAAGTAGACCCAACAATCAAATTTCTAGGGCAACTATCCCTGGACGTTTTTACCCTGCAAGTTGTATCCCGTCCACTTTTCCCGAAAGTACCCACGCCGCGTGTAGCACGAAGTGCCAGAGGGACCTCTTAGCGCCAACAAAACAAACTTCTGAGATATACGCTCTTATTTTGCACTCGGGGAAAAGCGTCTGGGTGTGGAATTGAAAGCAGAGAGGGTATTGTTTGGAAAATGAGTCAATAACACCTAAATTCAATATCAGAAAACAGCGAAAGTTTGTTACGGGAAAATAATGCAACGCCGTCAAAGCTATTCTTTGGTATGTCTTACAGGTCAGCAAGGAAAAGTTTACCGTCACCAGTAATTAAAATTATGCGGCACAGTTCACCAATATTAGGATGATAACTTTGGATTTTGGTCGGATTGAACTGAAGCACTCAATTAGCTAATCCATGCTCAAGAAGACATTATTGAAACTGACTTTGACAATGGTAGGTGTAGTTTTGGTAGAAAAAATATTAAATCTATGCAAGAAGGTTTAAGTAATACTAGAACTATACATGAATAGCATGAGAGTATTCGTAGCTGAAGCAGATCTCTGGGTATTCTCTCTCAGGATCATTTTCGTGAGCACGCCTGAGGACACTTATGAAATTAGCAAGATCTTCATTGCCTTGCCCTAATTTACAAACCGCCTCACCAGAATTCTGGTCATACCTTCTACACTTTAATGAAGTGGGTCGTACCCCCAGAGGGGGAAGGGGAAATGGGTAAGGTGTAGTAATTGGTGGTTATTTAGTTAGGTACTAGAATAGTAATAATGGGAATAAAAGAATATCCCAGATTTACGCCATAGGAGCGGCGTAGAAGGGATGAAGTAATTGTTTCCAATCTCACAGTTTTATTTCCTCCACCTGTTATTCTGTTCGCTTTGTCGTCCACGACTCGCGATAGATTTTTTGCCTATCTCTTAATTATCGTCTGAATTCATGATGTTATGATAAGCCAGCTCCAAAATTAAAAAAAAACATGCAAAAAACCATGCAGCCTACCAAAGAGGTCAAGGAATCACGCAGAGGCCGAACAATTACGCTTTACACAAACTTCCATTGAGGAAATGTACTTGCTTCATTTTGACTCGTGAGAAAACCCGTTATGGCTCCTTTCCAATACAAAACACCGCCGGTGGACACGTTTACCGGGCGTTGTTCGGCCTATTTTGTTGAAGCCTCTTTTCTAAGGGAAAGCTCTCGTGTTTTAGATGCGAAGTATCTCATGCTCGGGGCTGCGCCCCTCCCTCCCTCTTCGTTGTTGGCCGCCGTCCGCACACCCATTGCGGATGCCTGGCCAGGCACCACTGCTGATGATTGTGGCAGAATGCCCCTTCGGACTGGCCAACCAAAAAAATCCATCACGATATAGCTTCGTGTTCACCCATCGCCGTCATCTTCCCGTAAGAGAACCCTGAGTACCACACCCCCACTGCGCATGCCTGGCCAGGCACCGCTGATGATGATTGTGGAGGGATGCCCCTAGGGAATGGCCAACCAAAGAATCCATGACGAGATAGCTTCGCGTCAAACTACGGTCGTCATCTTCCCGTAGGGGAACCCTGAGTACCACACCCCCACTGTGCATGCCTGGCCAGGCACCCCTGATGATGATTCTGGTAGGATCCCCTAGGGAATGGCCAACCAAAAATCCATCACGATATAGCTTCGTGTTCACCCATCGCCGTCATCTTCCCGTAAGAGAACCCTGAGTACCACACCCCCACTGCGCATGCCTGGCCAGGCACCGCTGATGATGATTGTGGAGGGATGCCCCTAGGGAATGGCCAACCAAAGAATCCATGACGAGATAGCTTCGCGTCAAACTACGGTCGTCATCTTCCCGTAGGGGAACCCTGAGTACCACACCCCCACTGTGCATGCCTGGCCAGGCACCCCTGATGATGATTCTGGTAGGATCCCCTAGGGAATGGCCAACCAAAAATCCATCACGAGATAGCTTCGCGTTCAACCACCGCCATCATCTTCCCTTAAGGTAACCCTGTGTACCACGTCCCCACTGTGAATGCCTGGCCAGGCACCGCTGATGATGATTGTGGCAGGATGCCCCTAGGGAATGGCCAATCAAAAATTCATCACGAGATAGCTTCGCGTTCAACCATCGCCGTCATCTTCCCGTAGGGGAACCCTGAGAACCACACCCCCACAGTACATGCCTGGCCAGTCACCGCTGATTATGATTGTGGGCAGGAGGCCCCTAGGGATTGGCCAACAAAAGAATCCATCACGAGATAGCTTCGCGTTCAACCACCGCCGTCATCTTCCCGTAGGGGAACCCTGAGTACCACACCCCCGCTGTGCATGCCTGGCCAGGCACTGCTGATGAAGATTGTGGCAGGATGCCCCTAGGGAATGGCCAACGAAAAATTCATCACGAGATAGCTTCGTGTTCAACCATCGCCGTCATCTTCCCGTAGGGGAACCCTGAGTACCACACCCCCACTGTGCATGCCTGGCCAGGCACCGCTGATGATGATTGTGGCAGGATGCCCCTAGGGGTTGGCCAACAAAAGAATCCATGACGAGATAACTTTGCGTTCAACCACCGCCGTCATATTCCCTTAAGGTAACCCTGAGTACCACACCCCCACTGTGCATGCCTGTCCAGGCACCGCTGATGATGATTGTGGCAGGATGCCCTTAAGAATGCCCAAACAAAAATTCATCACGAGATAGCTTCGCGTTCAACCACTGTCGTCATCTTCCCGTAGGGAAACCCTGAGTACCACACCCCCACGGTACATGCCTGGCCAGTCACCGCTGATTATGATTGTGGGCAGGATGCCCCTAGGGAATGGCCAACAAAAGAATCCATCACGAGATAGCTTCGCGTTTAATCACCGTCGTCATCTTCCCGTAGGAGAACCTAAAGTCCCTCGATCGGCGCTTAGCCAAGTAGTGACAAGGTCCTCCTCTCAACCCCTCTCCCGCTCCTTTCGCGTCGTCTACTAGCGCTGTCCGCCATGAAATTCCTAACTCGCGGCAGCTGCATGCCCGCCCGACCCATAGGCAGCGTCGCGCGCACTGCCTTAGCAGTAGTACAGAGCTGCTTCACCAACGTTTCGCTGCAGAGCACAGCGGTAACGTTATTATTCTGCCATACCACACAAAAAAGGAAGTAAAGCGCTGAATATACCCGGTGAAAAGCCGATGAAGGGACATAAGCTTCGCGTGCCGTGGAGCGGCGGTGAGAATATGGTTGGGTGGCTGTAAGATTTAGGCTAGCGTTCGTCGCATTCAGTGTCTGACCGTTCGTAAGGCATGTGGATGACGTTTAGGTGCCGTCATTTTGAATAAGGTATAGATAAAGATAATCAGCTGACTCGACGGATTTGCTTTCGTGTAAAGTCCCTTGAAGGGCCGCGATGAAGGGACTTAAGTTCCATGCTGGCCGTGCACCATTCGCGAATATTTTTTGTTTGCAGTGTGCCTTTCTAACAAAATCTTTTGCGCGCTGGGAGTTTCCCACAGCAGTAGTTAAGTTGCGTACTTTAATATTTACGAACGCAGCCTAGAAAAGTAGCGTTACCGGAATGTTTATGTACCGCAGTGTTGTACTATTATGACACCGAAGTAAATACAGCCTGGTATTTACTCCACCCGGACGTTTCATAGTCGCGGAAGTAGAAAAGCATGCTAAGCTGGTCCAAACAAATTTATTTTTTCCAAGAAAAGATCGCTGCCCGGTACCAGTCAAACATTTTTCTACCCACAAGATCTCCTCCCCAGAACTGCTTCATAGACTGTAGTGCTTCGCCCTGCGAATCTCGCGTATATGCTTCGTACGGCCGCCGAGGTTCCAAAAAAACATAAAATATAGCCTTTAATGCTTGCAGTTTATTAGCTCCAAATAAAATCAAGCCCATTTTCTGAGGCAGCAATGCTAGAAGTTCATAGAATAATACTGTTGAGGTTTATTTTGCCATCCTTTATCGAATACAATAAAGCCTGACTTCAGAGATTTGCATTATTTCCTGAAATTTCGCATATGAAATGCGGGTATAACTTTGACATGCTTCTGAGTTTAACCCATGCAGTTTGTTCAGTGGGAGCTGCATTGCATTTTCGTATTTTGTATCTTTTGTATATTTTCCGAGAGATCTGGCGGAAGTATCTTACAAAAGTGATATTTTATATGCAGCATTCAGCTAGCTTGCACATTAGAAAAAGAGGTTTTGTCAAAGTAAAACACTTTTCGGATAATTCCCAAAGATTGGAATTGAACACAACCAATATTAAAGATAAAGCAAGGTTTTATAAAAAGTAATCCGGTGCCACAAATGCATGCATGGTACTGTAGCTGTCAATCTCTTTGTGTAAAGATATTATCTTAGTTCTACGCAAGAAATGCACTCCCTGCAATTTAATATATTCGGTAAGTAGTCTGGAAGAACGTCACGTGACGTGTTCAAAATCTTTTTTATTGGTGCAAAGTTCAGCGAAATTTCAGCAAACTTGTAGGGAGTCCAGGGGTCCCGGGTACAGCATTATTTACCTTCAAATAAACATTTTACAATTAACACTTGACACTGAGCAAGTGACATGACATAACTGAAAGAACGCACAGAGAATCGTTTAATATCAAAACGCTGCTCCTTCAATGAAAGGAAGACAAACAGGTACAAACAATCGAATTCGGTTAAAACGTCTGCTCATCCTAACCCGCTGCAAGCTCTAGGTTTGAGTGAAAAATGGGGAAAGAAGAGGAGCCTACATTAGAGCGAAATTGTCGGATACAGCATTTAGGCTTATTAAACATCTGTAAATCTCAACAACTGCCCGATTTAGCTCTTTCAAAAAAGCATGGTAACAAAACCAAACAAAAAAAAACAGCTGCAATGGGGTAGGTCATAGCCAGATATTTAGAGACATTATCCAGGTTTGCTCAAAACTCCATCCTCATAGTTGCATGTAGCAGTTCCAAAAGTACTGCGAAAAAGCTCAGGTAAACAGTGGGGGACAAAGGCCATCACTCCAGAATAATCTTTTTACACATACAATTCGGGCTTGATTAAAAACATGCATCAAATAAACAGCAAACTGAAAATGGACTTGCCGTTATTTATTCAACAGTAATGCATAAACTAAAAGTAAATTATAAGGAGCACAAGACGGAGAGTTAGACAACGTGTGGAAGGCCGAATCGATCAACTATAAAATTGCTTTGGTGTATGAACAATCTACCAGTAGAAAAGAGGTCACCACAGGCAAAACTTAAACAACTAGCAGCTTCAAAATCACTCATCTGAATGCCCAAACCGAAACCTGAGCAATGACCATCAAACGGTCCTGCGTAAGTATAAATAGAAGAAAACACCCTTCGAAAGAGAAGAAACATGAATACCAACACATGAGACAATATAACTTCACAAAGCTAGTTTAAATGCCGGCATATTGCTAGAACATCATCATCTTTTGAAGTCCCATAATTATACAAATGAAACAGACTGTGATGTAATACAGGCTCTTCTAACGATCCCTAGCGTTACGGACGAGAGAATAACGAGACAGGGCACCGGAACATGGAGAAGAACTGAAGATGGCACGCTTTATAGGGTTGGGTAGTCGAAGAAACACGCGGAGTAAGAAGCGATGGGGAAAAAACTAGACAGGGCAGCTAACTAAAAAGAAGCACGAGTCCGTTTGAACGGAAGTCAAGTTGGCCAACTGCAACAGTCTCACGTGTTGGATGAGCTGTTCGGGAGTGTTCAGATTGGCTGGAGCGTCTTCGGCGCGCCGGCGGAACTTGGGCAGGTCGTGCGTGGGCAGGTCGTGGGGCGCTGGTCCGTGCTGTCGTTCCCTGGCCGTCGCCTTCCAGGCCGTCACAGGGGAACCACGGTCGCGCACCCGGTACTGGAACAGCGGCGTCCGGTCCGAAGGCTGCCCTCTCGCTCACGATCACCGCCGAGCAATCCGGAACACACCGTCCCCTTCGTCGGGATCCTCTCGCACCTCCTCTTCCTCTTCGTGGCACATAGCCCCACCATAGGGATTGGCCATCTTCTCTGATGAAATGGTCTTCAAAGACGCGAAGTTACGGCTACTTCCTCACACAGACATTGCATAGGAGAACAAACTTTGTTCCCAACACATTGAATTCTCAAAATAGCTTATAATGTACCCACAAGTGTATTGACGACGTCACACTCTTTCACTCAGTCACATGGTAAAAACATACAAACAGAAATACAAAATCCTGCACCTTCCTTCTCTTCGACCGTGTAACCAAGTGCAATTTATCCAAAATTTTGTTATACTGGTAATGCATGCTTCGGTAAAAAATGCCTAACAAACAATTCTAACAAAGTGTCGTTGAACATCTTCAATCTTCGCAGCCTGGCTTGCATACAAAACTTGGTCGATAGGATAGACCCAAAATAAAGTTTTCGAATGACTAAGGATAAAAACAAACGTTTGAGGCACGACACATTATGGGAAGGACGTGGGATACTCCTAACTGACTGTATGCCTTTTAACAAGCTTTTCAATGTGCACATGAAAACGTAGTGCTGAATCTACAAAAATCCCAAGGTCATGACACCCTTAAACCCTTCTTAGGATGCATTGATCTAACGTGTAATCATATAACACACTTGTGCATATACTGGTTAGACTCATTACATGTGTTTTGGCTGCATTTATTAATAACTTGTTAACAAGGCACCGATTACAGTCCGACACTGCAAATGTCGGACTGTAAAAGGGCACAGTCATCACAAGAGTCAACTTTTCGGAACAGCCTGGTGTCATCCGTGTAGAGAAGCATTTGGCTATTGCTTACTGAACAAGAGAGGTCGTTAATAAAAACATTGAACAAAAGTGAACCCAAAATGAATCCTTGAGGGACTCCTGTCTTGGGTAAGAAAAGGGTTTACACAACACGCCACCTGCGTCTGGTCCGCTATTTAAATTGTCACGAATGAACATGCAAAGGTTGCTGCAAACACCATATCGCAGCCCCTTTTGAATTAGGAGATTTTGATCCACTAAGTCAAAAGCATTGGACTGATCAAAGTAAGCTACAACAACCTGGGCGTGATTGGCGATGATTGGGCTAGTGCATTCAACAAACGTTGTTAGTCGGTTTCAACCGATCAGATCAAAGCACACTATATAAATCTGGCTGCGATTGGCGATGGTTGGGGTTGTGCATGCAACAAGCGTTGTCAAGTTGGTTTCCACCGATCAGCCTTTTAGAAATACTAGCTGGTCATGTGTTATTTGAAGTATAAAAAAGGAAGATAAATGCCTGAATAATGCAATTTCAAAAACCTTGGCAAAAGGACTTAGCAAACATACTGGTCGGTTTTCTGTAACGTCACGCTCATCTTGTAGCTGCGAACATTGACCAGACGGTGAGCACTCAGCTGTAGCAAGTGGGCATATTGGTAGAGAATGTTCTTGCCCCTTTACAGTTGCTGAAAATTTGATTTTTTTGTGGTTATGGATATACATAGGCATGAATGGGAATCCAGATTTAGCCTTTATAACATTGAACATAACCTTTTGTAAATAAGCCTGCACTCACTTAAAGAGTGTGGCAGCTTTCTTGATGGCTTTTCTGGCGGGTGGCTGACAACCGATGGAACAGCAAGGCTCCTTGGCTTCTTTATGCCGAACATCCGGAGGATGCTTAGCTCAAACTGGTCCTCTGTGAAGTGAGACTGCATAGCAGGTGTGTTAAAGAAACAGGCACACATTACACCACAAAAAGAAGTCGCTGTCAAGCTACCAATGCAGTTGAAGGCGATCCAGCAGAAAATCAGAGCAAGTGAACGAAATGACCCGTTATGTAAACGGGTAGGGGGATCTGCCGATGTTTATTTTATTTATTTATTTTATTTCATACATACTTCAGAGCACAGTAGGTCCAAGCAGGGCGGGCATTTGATACATATAGAGGTACAAGAAAAATAACAGCTCAAGGGCAACAAGAAATGCGATTACTCTAAAGAATGTGTGTAGAATACAGTTCACTTAACAGGTTCCAGTCAGACTCAGTCCGAGGGAAAAACGAATATATAAACGTATCAGTTCTGGCAAAAAACGGGGTTAGTAAGTTAGAATAGAAGTACCGAGTTGGCCTGGTTGGAAGAAAAGATAAGTAAGCGGATGGGACTACCGACAGTTTGCGGTTCAGCAACAAAAAAAGAAAATCAAGTCGCAAACCTCGCCTGCGTAATTCAAGCGTGTGGATGCCGTTATCAAACCTTAGCTGGGTTGGGGAATCAGTTAGTGAGTATTTGGAGTAGATAAATCGAAAAACCTTCCTTTGTATTCGTTCAAGTTTTTTAATATTAACTTTCGTGTGCCGGTCCCATACGATATCGGTGTATTCTAGTTTAGGCCTTTTATATGATAAATAGCACATGAGTTTCACTTTTGGGGGAGAATTGCGCAGTTTATGCCTTAAGAAACCAAGTTTACGAAGAGCGGCTGAACTTATGTTTTCAATGTGCAAGTTCCAAGAGAGGGTGTTAGTAATCGTAAGTGCTAAGTATTTGTAACTTGTTACCTGAATTAAAGAATCACTTTCTAATTTGTATACATGTTTAATTGGACGTTCCTGACGGGTAAGCTGCATATAGACACATTTATCAGTATTATGCATCATTCCCCACATACTACACCATTATGAAACATTTGCAAGGTTATTGTCAAGTTCGGTTCAATCACCAGCGCGGTTAATTTCCCTGAATAAAACACAGTCGTCAGCAAACAGTTTAATCTGCACACCAGAATCAATAATATTGACGATGTCATTGATGTAGACAAGGAACAGTATTGGACCCAAGACACTTCCTTGGGGTACACAAGGTGTAACATGAAGAGATGCTGATTGGTGATCATTTATGGAAACATATTGTTCCTGGGTACTCAAGTATTTCGCGATCCAATTTACCAAAACGGCTGGAAGGCCAATGCTTTGAAGTTTAAATATTAGTTTATCATGTGGTACCCTATCGAAAGCATTACCGAAATCTTGAAACACTGCATCAATTTGACCATTGTTATCAAAGTTTAAGGCGAAAGTGTGAATGACTGTAACTAATTGCGTAACTGTGGAATATCCCCTTCTGAAGCCATGTTGTTTATCAGATAGGACTGAGTGTTCACTTAAAAAGGTGAAGAGTTGGTTTGCTATTATATGTTCGATTAGCTTGCAGCATGAAGATGTTATAGAAATTGGACGATAATTTTGAGTTCACAAGCGGTCACCTTTTTTAAATACGAGAGTGACGCGGGCGGCCTTCCAGTCCGGTGGTAGTGTGGACGCCAACAAAGACGAGGGAAAAATGATCACAAGAAATTTTGCAATATGTTCAGAGTATTGTTGGAGAAAGAAGTTAGGTATGCCATCGGGACCACAAGACGCTTTGGTTTTTAGGTTTAACAGCATAGACAGTACACCAGGATAGGATATAAAAACGGTTTCATGTGGATCAAACACTTGATTAACGTTGTCACAAGAACCGGTACAAGAAAAAAACGCTTGGAAAGTACAAATTGAAATTTTCAGCAATAATTTTCTGGTCTGTCACAATTGAACCATCAATTTTTATCTGACTGATAGGTTTCCTTTTTTCGCCCAGAAACTTCCAACATTTTTTGGGGTCAGTCCTTATAAATTCAGGCCGAACTGCTTTAAACCAACGGTCTTTCGACTTACGAACGGCCTGCGCTAGGCTGACCTTAAGGTCGTTCATAACACCGGAATGCGCATGATTCTTCCGTAACCGTTTCAATTTTCTTTTAAGTTGGATTATGTCGCGTGTCATCCAAGGTGTTTGTTTATTCATCTTTTTTAAATGCAAAGCATTTCTTAGCCTCGCCTCTTCCTGCGTCGGACGGCGTCCACAGCTCCGCGTCCGCAGCAGGTGCGCCTCTCCTGCTTCCCTCCTCTCTCTCAACAGCAGCTGGCGCGCGCATGCGTCGTAGTCAGTCCGTTCGCTCCGTCGCGGTCTCAGAGTAACAGGAGTGTGATAGCAGCGCGGTGGGGCGTGGAAGGGCGCGCGCTGCTTGCGCATGCGCGCTCTCCCACCGGTACTACTCTCCCTCTACTGCGCGCGCTGCAAATATAAAGCGGCTAGCGGTCGCTCGTGCTTCAGTCACTGCGTTGCTCCTTCCTTCCATGGTTGACGCTCGCTCCACCCTAACGCGACTTTCCTCTCCTCTCTCTACCCCAAACCAACACCAACGACACTACGACCCAACTACCCACCGTAACGCGACTTTACGCGGCGTTAATGACCCCCCATGCTCGGCATTTAGTCGTGTTCCCCTCGCGGGAAGGCGCGGTAATTTTTTTGCTTATTTGGTATGAATTTATTAATACAGTGAAGGCAAATGGCTTTAAACTGTTACCATAACGTGCAGACATCATTATTTCCGAACGCAGAAAAGCATGTTTTTATGTACTCAATCACAGCTATGTCGTCGGTTCTCGAATAGTTTTATGATAGTACGTAGTGATGACTTTTTCTTTCTTGAAATTCTTTGGGGAATTGAAATGATAACCAGGGAATGATCTCCACAGAAACTGCGCAGTCCTCATATTCGCGATTGAGGAACACTAGATCCAAACGGGTACTAGTTGACTCTTGCGTTCTGGTTGGTTTTTCGACAACTTGCTTGATGTTGTGCATAAGCATGATATCAAGAATAGTTTTAGTAGCAAGCTTGTTTGAGGGGCCTGTTACAAAACGTTCCCAGTTAACTCCGGGCAGATCAAAATCGCGCACTACCAAGTTTTGCTGTTCCTGAAGTGGGATATGTGATGCTTTACCACATCGATGGACGTTTCGCTAACAGGAGGTCTATAAAGTGCATATAAAATTAAACTATGGCTCCAAGCGCATACCCTGATGCATATACACTCAATATCGTGAAAATCGTGAATGATTGTAGTCTGTAGGGATGATTTGACAAGGACAACTACTCCACCACCCCTTGAGGTCCTGTCTTTCCAAAATACAGTGTATAAGGGCGAAAATACATCATCGTCACTTATATCGAGACGCAGCCATATCTCTGTAAGAACCGTGATATGGGGGTCGTGTTGCAGCAAGGCTATATTCAAGAGATCAGTTTTGTTGCAGACACTCCGGACATTTATATTTACTAATCTTAAACCTTCATTACTTTGGCTATGTTTGTGGTTGATAAAAAGGGTTGGTAACCTCGCCCAGTTTAAAGTGATACACACTGGCAGCAGATTAGGAAGTTTATTACGAATGTGGATTAAAAGCGTTCAGGCGATTTGTTGCAAAAACTTGTATTACTAGACTGCATTCACTCTCATTGGAAGCTATTTCAGCGGCTTTCGAAATTGAACGCACCAAGGTGGCTCAGTGGCTAAGAAAGGTTTTGTTGTGCTGAGCCCAATGACGTGGGCTGAATACAGGCCACAGTGGCTGCTTTTCCGATGCATGCGGAAAGCGGAAACGCCCGTGTGTCGAGATTTCTACGCACGTTCAAGATCCCCAGGCGGTCAAAATTAATCAAAACAATATTAGCAAGTGAGAACCAAATGCCAGAGGTTTCCCCGAGTGCTTTTTGTAAGGCACGGCGTTTCTACTAACTGTGCACTCGCAACAAGGCTGTCGCGTTTAACAGGGTGATCGAGCGGCGTTTCGCCCGTGCCGCATCAGCTGAGTGTTGAAGTGAAGTAGAAACTCACCTCGCACAGTTTACTCGACTTGGTAGCCTGGAAGTCTTTTCTTCCTATCCTGTGGAACCAAACTTTCCTGCTTTTGGCGTTGAGCTTGCAGAACAGCACGGCAAACAACGCCTTGTCTTTGCCCTACAGTCGTGCAGTTGTCAAACGCGCAGCAGCCTGTCATCTCCCAGTGCCATGCACTGCGGGTTAGGTACCCTATCGACAAGACTATATATCTTCTTCAAATTGTCCCACAATCGCAAGGAAGCGTTGCAATTCAGAATGTGCGGCTAGCGCACAGAGAAACAACGTGAGCTACACAGATCAAGCAAAACAGCTTTATCGATCATTGCGGAAGGAAACGGAAAACACAAGCCGGAACGGAAAATGTTTTGAAACCGTAACAGGAACTAAGGCGTGAGCCAATAGCAGGGCGCGTCGGCACATCAATCGTTGTCGCTACTTAGCTAAAGCAGTAAAACGGCTTTAGGAGAACCCCGAGTAGTATGCGAGGCATTCCTCCTCTCCTCACCCATGCTCCTCTCCTCTACTGTATTCCTCCTCTCCCCTCCGAAGCCCCACTCCTCTCCGGGAGTGCGCAACAAATGGCAACACCTGCGACACCGCGCGCGATAATGCGAAGCAGCTTAGGGTTAGAAACCCGACGGTAGCCGCGGCATACTCCGCTGTGGGCGCCATTGTAGATTCCCGGTATAAATGACGCGCGCGCGCATTCCGCTCCTCTCATTCTCCTCCTGCAACGCCGCGATCAAACTGAACACTAGTGGAACGTCAGTCGACCGCATGGCTGCTTCGAATACTACTCAGGGTTCCCCTACAAGAAGATGGTAAATTTTGTTTGTGACTACAGTTTTTGACTTTGTTTCTGTTTGTGAACTTCACGAATTTTGAAAGACAAAACTGCTCATTTGTTGATTGCCATGGTGAACAATTCATTTAGCCCCGCTTGCCAGCTGGGTCGCCTGAAGCTGCGGTTGAAAAGATGACACACTTCTTTTTTTGCTCTGTGCCAGGTGGCGGTGACAAGAGCAATCGGCTGCACAAGCGTTTAGCCATTTAGCTGGCATGGCGCTGCAAACTCAACCCCTATCTTAACCACAATGTGTACCTCGCCACTACAATGTACACTGTACCTTGAGGGTAGACAGAACGGAGAAAAAACTGTCCGGCTGGGGCAACTCGCAGCCGCCGCGCGACAAAGCGCACTCGCGTGATTGAGCATCCCGGAGCAGTTTCAAACAAGCGCGAATATCGCCAATTTACGCTTTTGCAAAGCTAAAAAGTACTTCTGATGAATGAGTAAAGAAAACACCGGTGCTAGTTTTAACGCAGCGCCTTGTTTAACCAAAAAAAAATACGAGCGAGTCGATCTTCCCAAATCTAGAAATATTTCTACCACTAAAGCTGCATCTGAGCAGTTTCCACCACCACCGGACTGTCTCCACATCGCTTCACCCTCGAATGATCCCTCGCAGGTTTACTCGGCCGTACCCAATAGTCTGTCCCCAGCATTTCGCATTCAAAATGTTTGGGTACACCCCCATTTTTGAAAAAAGAGTACTTAAAGATTATCTATTACCTCTTTCCCGCCTTTGTGTTGTTTTGTCATTACTGTTTGAGTAAAAATATCCTTCTTTGCGTAACCCTGGCTTTGACATGGCTCATGATGTTGTTGCGTTAGCGTGTAATAAACATAATTTATAGATAAATTATTGAGTTAGTTTTATTCTAACACAATATTCTAGGTGGCGTACATAAAATAGCTTTATCGAAGCGCACTTCCCATAAATTGGCGCCACTTGGCTTCACACCATGACAGAGTGGGAGATATCTATTTAGTGACTACGGCAATGACGGCCGTGCTAAAGCCAAATGTTGCGAAATGAATAATGCATCAGTACAAAAATACAGTATGCACCATCTTACGCTGTTTTCTTCTGCGTACATGGTAAAAATGGACATTTTAAATGAACAGATTTACAGTTTATACGTGCGGCCATATATGCCACATCCTCACGTAAACAATAAGCAAGCTGAGCTAAAAAAGGAAGAATTCTTTACCCACCTGCATTCATAAAACAAGGAGACAACAGGGCAGCTTGTCACTCAATGCAGCATGGCCCAAAATATTGCCCGCCAAATACTGCCTGCCCAAACGCTCAACTGCTCGGGAAGAATACTTACAGCATCTTCATCTCTTGGTTGGACTTCCTGCAATCAGCACGAGAAGAAAAATTCGGAGACAGCCCGTATTTTTTCTTTTGTTGCTTCAGCTAGAGTCGTCGAGGAAACAAGCAAGGTTTTAAAAGGAACCGTTTCCAGCAAGTTAAGGAGAACTGCTATTTGGACAACTTATACCGCGAAACTCAACTTTGGCGTCGATGCTGAAACGCCTGGAGGAATTCCTCGCGTTTGCTGAAGTGTACGTCACAATAACTGTCGTACTCAACAAACTGCCATTATATTTCCCGCGAAGATATCTTGTCCTGATCGAGCATTCCATCAGCGTGATTCTCCGCGTGGAAACGTTTCTTCGTTCAACGGTATCCGAATACCGTCTGCCTGGACTGATCGTGGTCTCGCTGCAGCCAAAAAAATGTTGAAAAAGTGAGGCAGATAGTTATTACACAGATACTCAGATGCGCGCATTCTGTGGACGCGTGTTTTATATATTTATTGATGAGATATAAGAGGTAATACGGGGTTATAATAAAGGATTTGCAGCAATCAAATAACTGTTTTTCTTTCCATACCACCCTTTATTTTACGTGGTTATCTGATCGGTCCAACGCAATTGTTTCAGAAACCTGTGCCCTCGATCGCTTTGTTTACTAAAATGCTAACGTCATACGACGGAGTGGTTTTTTGCTTTAATGTATGAGCGTTAATACACATTTTGAAGCTTAATTATTACCCTTAAATTCAGAAACAAAATCTGTTCGTTATATTCCTTGGATGCTTGGGCATTTTTCTCATAATAGTTTTACCCCTTTCGGCCCCCTCTTAGAGCAGTGCAAAAGGTTCGCCCCCCTCAAGACAAAATACTGCCGACGCCCATGGATGGGCGTTATTGTTTGTTGGTAATGATTTTTTTTTGTTATCGCGGATGTGTGATGTATGCTTATTGCGTGGCTTGAGGTTGCGACGCGGCTTATTTAAAACATAGCTGTTCTCTGCACAGTGGCTTACCTGGGACAAGGCTACCCAAGAAAACCCCTCAAAGTGGTTTCTGGACGTGGGAATTGATTACCCGAAACAGTTCCTTGGAGATATGAGCCATTGTATTTTTATGCAATTTATGGGCTATGGTGAACGTGGATTTGAGGTACTAAAGCAATCATTCAATCCGAGGGCCAGATATGTGTAAGTAAAAATACGTTGCCAACTTGTTATGCGTCAAGAAACATTTGTAGTCCATATTTCAGAAATCTAAGCCACAGGAAGTCTCTGCTCGGTGAATAATTACTCGTTCTGTTCAATCAGTATTTAAGATCGATGTCGTTGCACTTGGTTTTATAGTTTAGAATGGTAGCCATTTCCAGTAGCACAACACCGACTAATTATATATGAAAATAATTTTACATAAACAGCTGCTTCTGGTGCAGCATTTGCCAAAAGAAGTTGTGTGGGGCTACAGCTTCAGTTTTTAGGGGCAAAGCCCCTATAGGCTCGGGCGTTCGGCGTGTCCTGTAGTATTAGTTGTAGTAGTACGAAACATATAATGAACCATGAAGTGGGAGCGGTTACCTAGTCCGCGAATCCGAGTATTGACCGGGCGACGGATGCCCTAGGTGCCATTTGCCGCTGGATGTCCAGGTGGTCGCTGGTAATCAGGTTCTCCCACAGGTGCTAGGGGGAGGATGGAAAGAAACGGTGCGAGGTCAGGGTTATGCACACACTCTAATAAAATGTGGCCTAATGTGCGAGGCTTAAAGAAAAAAAGTGTATTGGAAGGAAAATTGAGCGAGAAACAGGTGGTGTGAGCGAACTATATGGACGAAGGTATTCGTTTGGATACGACGAAGAGTCGTATCTTCTGATGTGGGCAACTCCAACTGAGATTTGCGGATCTGCTGTCTGTCGAGTCGACATTACTGTGCAATATTCTGAAGTGTATCCAATGGTGTGGACTCCGCTTGTTCTTCTGGGGCTGGGTAGGTGAGTGCGCAGGCTGGGTGATGGGCAAAATTATTGCCCGTCAAAGCATAGTGGGCGGGTGTACAGGCGAGGGTGAACGTTTCTTTGTGGCTAATGTTGCGAGATGAGGGGGAAAGTTGGTGGGGCCACCCTTCCGCCAAGAAGCTCCGACAGGCAGTTTGGGAGTCGGCTAGATGGCCCCGCCGTTGGTGTGAATAGGTGCGACTGCGATCGCCAGTTCGTGAGCAATATGCGTGGATGTCCTATTAATTGAAGCACACGTTATCAGGGCCAGTATCGTGGTGACGGTTGCAACCTTGTACTTCCCGCCTGGATATGAGCTAGCGTCTGTATACGCGACGTCCAAACGGTTACCCTAGATGTTCTCGTGGGCTTGGATCCGTGCTTGTTTGCTGCATGGGTCGAAAGGAGGGCCCATATTCTTTGGCATTGTGCTAACTCGTACAGCAGATCTCCAAGCCTCCGGGAGGACAAAAAGAGCAGGAGTAGATGCTGGGTGCTTGTGTCGTACGTGTTTCTGTAATCAAAGGCCCGCAGGTGCTTGAGCGAGCCGGATAGATAGGCGGCAAGGTGGCCTCCAATTAATTCTGAAGCTGTATTATGAAGCCCCCCTTGAAGCAGCCGCTGAGTAGAGGTGTTCATAGGTAGGCCCAATGCGTGTTTGAATGCCTAGCGTATGAGCTTCACAGGGAAGTACAAGTCTCCTTTGGTGAGGCAGAGGTAAAGAGCAAGGTAAGTAACCCTAGAGACAAGAAGTGCTCTAATTAGTCTAACCATATCGTGTTCTTTCAGGCCCCGACGGCGGTTAGAGATGCATCGTAGGGTGTGCGTACTTGAATGTATGTATTGGATAATTTAGATCAGGTCAGATTGTTCCGCGTCTTTGCTTGTATGGTGATACCGATAATATTGATTGAACAACTATTCTTGATGTCCTCTCTGTCCAAATGTAAGGAGATGGGCTCAATATTTCGAGCTGGTGGGTACTTCCGCGCACTTAATAATTCTGACCTATGAGGTCTGCCTTGAAGACCCACTGACAATGCGAAAAACTGCCCAATGTCCTTGGCTTCTTGGGGCGCTTCTTGTGTGTTTCCTTTAGAGTCAATACCTGTCCATAAGGTGATATCATCTGCTGATAGCGCATGTAGTATTTTGGTGATGGCATCCAGTTGTTTGGGCAAGTGATGTAAAGCCAGATTCAAAAGAATGGGGGACAATACGTTACATTGCGGCGTTCCCCGATCACCCAGGAATATAGGATCCGACGTAAGGTGGCCAACTTTGGGGAGACCCTGGCTTTGGGCTAGAAATCTGAAATGTAGAAGTAGACGCGATGCCCACATCCAGTCGGACTGAGCCCGGACAGTATAGCTGTATGTAAAATGTTATCGAAGGCGCCTTTAGGGTGAAGTTCTAGAGTAGCCCTCGGAGAGTGACTGTTAGCCAGCGCCAAGACTTCTTATTTTAAGCGGAGGAGAATGTCGTCGGTTCTGAGGTATTTTCGCAAACCATACATGATATTGAGAAATAGGCCTGTGTCCTCCAGAAATGGTTGAAGACGTCTCAGCGGTTCTACCAGCTTACCCACACAGTATGTAAGGGATCTCGGGCGCAAGTTGTGCAGATGAGATGACTTGTTGGGCACAGGTATTAAACGTATCTCCACGGTTTTCTATCAGGGAGGGAGGCGACCAGATGACGAGTGGGTATTAAGTGGTGAGTTAATGATCTAGGGAGTTACTCTCAAGGTTTGCAAGATGCCTGTAAGTTAGTTGGTCTGCTCTGATAGCGCTATTCTTTATGCATTCTGAGAGCTGATTTCAATTCGCAAGTGTGAAAGTCCTTGTAAAGTATGTCATTCGGCAAGCCTTTGTATGGGGCTTTTGGGGAACCTGAAAGCGAATGTATGGTCTGAATTAAACTTCGCCGGGATTCACTCTTGCTAGTTGGGGGGTCAATAAGACGTCTGAGTAAGCGCCTAGTTTTACGTTTAGTTAGGGTTCCTTGAAGATTATCTCATAGTTGAAGCCAATTTTCTTTCGATAATTGGTTGGCATATTCAGTGCCTGTTTGCTTTAGTGCGGAAATGATATGGCGAAGTCAGCGATTGTGGCGTTTGCGTTTCCTTCGCTTAACGAGGCTCTGACTGGCTTCCCATTGTGAAGGAGTTAAAGGTGGATGCTCGGTGTTTGACAGGACTTGGCAATGCTTTCCGTGTGCGCCCATACTGTTTGGATGAGATTGTCAATCCAAGCGCTAAGGGGTTGAGTGGTATCTATTGAGCGAGAGGATGTAGCCTTTCGGAAGGCGACCCAAATAGTGACACAGCTAGGCCACATGTTGAATTGAACAATGTCTTTAAAAGAGCACAAATTGTAATAAGTTGAGGTGCAGTTGACATCGGGAGATCCCGGCTTAAAAAGATAAGTGGTTGTTGTGTCGCTGGAACTACTTCTACCCCTACCGATGAGCGAATCCGGGTGATTGAACAAGGCAATTTGAAAATTTTCTTCAGCGTGGGCGACCACGGTGTCTGTCAACGCCACCCCCCCTTCGGGTGGGCGGCGTTGAAGCCGCCCGCTATGATCAATGGTCTGGCATTCGCAAGGAGATTTGTATCCCTTATAGTGGTGGCGACACCAACTGTCTTTTGAGAAGGGCGACAATGTCCATTCAGAATGAAAAGGCTCGATTTAGCTTTTGTTGAAGGAGGGGGGGCTCTATGAGAACTTAAGTGCATCATCGTTGCGGGGAGATGTGATGAATTGATGCGATGGTTTTATTCACCAGAGTAAGTGTAGGAAACGTGTTGATGGAGCTGTGGTGGCGCTCCAGCCGCTCCGGTCGTATGCTGTTGAAGCCGGGTGCTGTGAGAGCGATGGCGCTGGGGCTGAGCGACAAGCAACGAGTGTGGGCCACGCGCTGCCAGTGCGCAAGCAACGGTGAGCGCACGAGCGTGGAATTAAACGGAGCCCAAGTTTTTGGGGTGGAGGGCATAGCGTGCAGACGTGTCCCGGCTCGTCTCTCCGTCGCATTACCGAGAGTACCATAAGGACCTTACGCCGGTAGCTTGACAGACGAATTAGCCTCCTGCAAAGACCCAACCACAGGTTTTGGTTCAATGGTGTTAATGAATTTAGTTAAGCAAGCTACTTTCTGTTTAGGGCCACAGAAGTTCCATTGCAGAATGGTCGTAATCTTAGACTCGGTCCGGGCATCTGGAAGAGATGTGGTGATACAGTTGTTGGGAGTTTGTGAATATGGGACGCTTCGGTTATTGGATCTAGTGACCCCTGTAGGAGGCCTCTCTTGATGTTTGGTTCCCAGTTCATAGTTGTGATCGGTTTAATTACTGGCGGTGGTAATTGCCTATCGGAGGGAAGTGTGATCGGGACGTAGGGACCGTAATTCTTGCTGGAGCAACTGATGCTCCCGTAGAATGTTTGGGAGTTCTTGGTTGAAGGCAGTCAACCGACTAGCTATTTCAGAAAGCATGTCTTGGATCAGAGGTGGGGATGGCGGTTTTGTTTTCGTGACAGGAAGGAAGAGGAGCCTCAGTTGTGGCCGCATTCGGTTTCTTGCCCTATTCTTTGGGTGCTGCCTGCGTTTGCTCAAGTATATCTAAGCGATCTCGCAGTGACGCTATTACTGTGTTTTGTTGCTGAAGTAGTTGAGACGCATGTTTCCAATCCACACAAGACGTGGGGTTCTGGGGTAAAGTCGGGGGTTTTAGAGGGGTGGCTTGGGAATGAGCTGCTGTCGACTTCCGACAGGCAACCTGATTTCGTGGTGATCGTTTGCGATAATTCTTTTTTCGGGGAATTACAAGTTTTGACCTAATAGTTCTGGGCGCCTAACATTGTCACTGCCTGCGCACAGGATTTCCGTTGCGAGGTTTGCAGAGTTGTACTGAACTTGGATTCCGCGTTCTGCTTGCTACTATCGCATTGTGGCTCAGCCAGTGCAAGGGTTTCTTCAGTGGTGGAGCCTACGATTAGCTGAGGTGCACAGTACGGGGAATGCAAAAGTCGGTGCGGCGATGTTTTCTCTGCTCTGCCTACAAGCATTCTGACGAGGATTTGTTAGTCCGCCTGTCCATTTTCAGAAGACGGGAATTAATCGGGGCGTCGGAAAAGGTTTTCTATTTCAAACTTCTGGAAAATAACCTCACGTGGATATCGCTGCGACGCCTGTGCATTGGACAGTGAGGAATTACGATTAGATGGCTGTACATATTTAATTTGAACTCCTTTAACAACCTTCGGGGTATTGCATAGGGTGTGGGTAGGAAAGGTAACAAGCGTATAAGTCATGTGTTTAAAGAGGCACTAAACGGCGTAATTAAGTGGGCCTGTATCAATTGTTTGCCGAGCCGAGAATCTGAATACAAAATTCCCGAACTAGCAGTTGTTTATGTAGCAAGTGAACGAGAGCAAGCGACGAACGTTCTCCGTGCAGTGCCTTGAGATGGCGGTTCCTACTGGCGTTTCCTTTGCCACAGTGGGAGATGGCATGGTGTACAGAATTAGGTTGTTCTCCAGCTGCGTCATTTAATCTCGCACTTATTTTTGCAGCACTTCTGCGGGCTATTGTTTCGGCAGTGCTGTTGCCTGAACACCTTAGGTAGGTAGGACTAGAAACCATAAGTAGGAGGGCGCTCCACGAAGCACAAACATTTAAGTGTGCAGGCTTAACCATAACATCTTTCCTGAGGGGAGATGAGCATATTATTCACTTACGTCGTTTAAACTGAGAAACTCATTTTTTCTTGACAGATCGTTTCTATTTGCATTTGTCAATAAACCTGAGGGCTTACAAAGCATTGCTTTCACCCTTCCTCGTATATGCGAATACTGTATATTTTCCGAGTACCTGACTTACTCTAAACAAAATAGAAGCAATACACAGGAAAGCCATAAGTATTACCCAAAGCAAAAAAAAGCGCGAAGACTCCTTCACAAACCTTCTTTCAATTTAGAGGCTCCGTGCGATCGAAGCACCAGTGACAGATGTACATTCAAAGTTTCTTTATCATCTATTGCATCAATAATCCAAAATTGTCATTTCGAGGAATTTCATATTCATAAGTAAGCCTACCGGCACAAGCATAAAAATATTTCAATAAAAGACAGATGTAAAAATGATGCATTTAAACACTCTCTGTGCAAGCCACCAGGCAAAGCAAGTTGTTAGTTCCTGTCACACACTGCTGCTGAGTCAATGTGATAATTTGCTTTTAAAATTGAAAACGAAGTCTCGAGGAATATTTGAATAACTGTTGCTTTTATAATCTTCTTTCTGTACACGGTATACATAATAATGTTGAATTATCATTCTTTTTTCAAGTTTGTCTTAAAATTCATGCATGTTTCAAGCTGGGTTAAAGTACAGAGGAAAGTCACAAAGCCGAGGCCTTACGCGGGACCTCCTTTGAAAATGCAAAAATTAAAGACTACGAGCGACATTACAAAAAAAACATGTGCTAATTGTAGTTCTTAACTTAACAACATACGGATAATCTTACAGTACACAAAACCATAGATACAGCAACAATATGCGACACAGTTAGGGTCAACCTAATGTAAACAATAAGTTAGAAGCACAAAATTTAAGTAACATGTTACACTAAACACAAAGATTAGACTTCAAGCAGGTAGTTCCTAAGTAAACTTTTAAACTAGTAGAATAGTTTTGTCTTTACAAGTGGTAGGCCGGCAGATCAGAAATGATATACCATAAAATTTTATTGGGTATTTGCCGTTTGCTTCGATTGTTAGGATACAAAAATATCATTTGGCACGAAATGTGCGTGATATTCGTATTAGTAATTAAGCGATTCGGAAATACGTTTAAGACAAGTTTATGATCAATCATCTGAAAATAGAATACCAGGGTTTTAGCAATAAATTTGACTGAAAGGCCAAACACCGATTTTTTGAAATAACGGAAGCGATGTTGATTGACGGGGAGCAGAGTTGATAAAGTGAACGGCTTGTTTCCGTAATGTGATGAGTGGTGACAGGTCAATGATATACGAGCTACCTGACGATGTCATACAGTAGTTCAAACGACCATGAATGAACGCTAACTATATAGGCTACAAGGGGTTCGGGTATGAGCGCGTGGGTGTCAATTCTCTGAGACCGAAGGACGCGTGTTTAACAATGAGAATTACGTGCTCCTGAAAGTTCAAAATAAAGTCGACGACGACACCCAAAAAGTTGCCACTGCTTCAAACGGCACGTTTTTTAGAAGGGAGGTTGAAGATTTCGATAAGCAGGAACCGTTTTGTTACGGGAACAACAGAGCATAAAGCAGGCGTTGTATCGTAATGAATCATTTATTTGTTGAGCATTATTTCTCTAGTTTTTCTCTAGCCAATCAGTTTTTAATTTAGAGAAGAATTTGGTGGTATCGATGTCACAGGAAAAATGGCTGTGTACTCAGCGTACAGAGTACATTGAATTTGTAAACACTGTGGCAACATGAGTAAAAGATGTCCAAGAATTGACCCTTGTGGTGCACCTGTTTCTATATTAACCGGGTGTGATGAGGGACCGTTAATGCAAATTGCCTGGAGCCTAATTGTAAGAAAGCTTTTTAAAAGAGTTGTGGTGGTCCAACCATTTCATAAAGCACTAGTCTATTGAAAAAAAATCTTAAATTCAGTCGTATCGAAAGCTTCCGACAACTCAATTAGAACTGAACAGGCATACTTACGGGAATCCATAAGACAATTTTATCTGTGGAATGAGCAATCGCTTTTCCAGTAGAGGAGGAGGATAAACTTTATTGGGAGCATCGTAATGTGGTGTGGGGCCCTCAGTCCAGTACTCCATTGGAGACCCCTGCCGCTACGGCCCTTTCCACCAGCCTAAGCTGGGAATCAAGACCGGAGCTGGACAGCTCCTTCTCCCACTGCTCACGGGAAGGGTGCGCGATTCTTGGAATTTCGGGGTTTGCCGAACACTCCCATACCATATGGTACAGGGTGCCCGGGGAAGCGCAAAATTTGCACAGAGGGAAGTACGGAGTGGGATGGAGCAAGTCAAGTTTTGACGGATGAGGAAACGTATTTGTTTGGAGGAGCCTGAGGCAGTGGTCCTGCTCTTTGGTTAGAGATTCATGACCGGGAGGATAGATCATTCTTTGGCACTTATAGTACCCCGTTATGTCATGATACGTCACCACAGGACACGCAGTCTCTAAGATACACCCTCGTGTCGCCTGGCGGGATAGATCTCGGGCGATGTCAAGGGCGGTCGTGTTGCCCTGGAGGGTTGAGTGGGCTGGCGTCCAAACAATCTTCACTTTTCTTTCGGGTGGCTTTTGCAGCAGGATGTCCAGAGCTGTCTTGGATATTCTACCACGAAGGAAGTTTCGGCAAGCCTGTTGCGAGTCCGTAATAACGGTATCCGCCTTTGTCTGGGAGATGGCCACAGCAATGGCCGCTTCCTCTTCCTGGGTAGTGGTTGTGAAGGGCAAGGTGATGCTGGTGAGGTGGTTCACCGTTGAAGTAACCACGGCGGTCATGGCTCCCCTTCTGGCGTAGTCAGCGGCGTCGGTGTAAACCGTGCGGTCTCGGTCCTTGTGTCGTTTGTCGAGAGTGCGCGCTCTTGATTCTCTTCTCCCTGCGTGGTGAGTAGGGTCCATCTTACGGGGTATAGGTGCAACGTCAATGTTTATTCGTATTTTTGGAGGTACGTCGCGCAATTGGTGGAATCTTTCTTCGGGGGACGCCATTCCCAGTCTGGTGAGGAGACTCCTCCCGCAGGGCATCGTGCTTAGTCGCAGACAAACCCCACGGAAAGCCATACTGGCAACTGCTGAGTAATTGAAATTTTGAAAAATACCAGGAAATTCCTATTTTCATTATTTCATTATTAGTTTTATTAAAACGAGAGGACGGAAATGGGCCTGTAGTTTTCAATAAGCCATAGATCCCCTCATCTGAATGCTGGAACAACATTCGGCAATTTCAATCGTGTTGAAAAAACACCCATCTAAAACACTAAATGAAAAATGTGACTAAGCGCAGTATAAATAAGATTTCTGGCAAGCCTAATTTGTTCAAAATGTATGCCATCTAAACGGGGGCCTTTATTTTTAAGCATCTCCATAACGAACTCATCCTCTTCTGGAGAATCAGGGCAAAGATAGAAGGACTTATCACAGCGGCGAAACGGAGCCGAATAAGATTCAGAATGAATCAGCGATAATATTCGAAAAATATTTCCTTCAGACGTTAGCAATGCTCCTTGGCTCAACAATACAAGAATCATTAGAAATACTTGAAGTATTGGCTTTCATTTGATCGGCGTTATTTAAAAATTCATTACGATGTATTTAATATTGTTTGGTGTCATGAGCGCGCAGTATGCTGTTTAGTAGATTTACGTAGGGATGGCAGAGTTGAAAAATTACGTTTGGAGCGTTCATGAAGGTTAGAGTAATAGGTTGACGCTTCCCAATTGCTTACAACACTCTTAAAAATGATGAAAAACGAGCATGTAGCTTAGGTTATGCATATAGTGCGTTATAATGTGATTCATAAAGCGTCCAGGTGTGCTTTGCCAGTATTTATTTATTGCTCTATAATTAGCGTGGTAAATGGTCACTTTATGTGCATATCTTCGGGCAGTCTCCCGCTATTGCCAAGACGGTATCTCACGCTCCCCGCTATTGTGGAGAGTGAGAGTATCCGAAATAACAGAAATGTAAACTTGAGGATGAGCCTTATTGGCCTAGGCCAAGCGGAGCCATGTGGCACTGGAGTTCTCGCTTCTAAGGAAAGCAAACGAAATTAGATGGGGTGTTGTTAGTTCACTCCCGCAAACGAATTTCAGTCAATCAAATTATTCGGGGTTTTTGTGGAAGGACTACAATCCAGCGGTATATTAAAAAATTTTCTCCTCCTACCACTCGAACAGCCACTATCAAGCATCAATTCAGCCACCCTGTTCTTGTGTAAATACAACTACCACATACAACAAATACTTGTCTTTTGACGATGTTCTCCAGTGGTGAGCCGACAGAAAAAACGGCAAGGAACACTCCCACTTCATTGTACAGAAAGATACCTGGTGTCATTTGAAGGTGAATCTATTAGTGTCATTCTGGTGCACTACACGCTGTAGGCCTTAGAATAATTTAGTTAAAGTAGAGAAATAACGGTGATTTAATATTTGTGCACTTCATCGTTTCCAAGAACAACAAAATTTAAAGCCCCTTTTCTCAGGAAACCGGCTTCACTCAAAGCTTCCCATCTTTGACACAAAAAACCACCAAAACCGAAAAGAAATGACCCCACAACAAAATACGAAACAATTCTGCTAAAAAGAAAACCCATTGACCAGGCTACAAAATTTGGAGAAGCTGAAAATAATGCATACAAATACGTATCATTCGTATCCCGCTTGTCGAGAAAGTGAGTTCCTTTCCGCCAAATAATACGTTCAATAGCGGAAGACGCTGGATTGTGTCATTCTTTTGAAAACGCGTTTTGTTTCTGTTCGCCAAGTGCGGTAATTTATACTATTATAGCTGGAAAGTGCCTTTACTTCGCCTATTATGTCTTTTTTCGAAGTTACAAGGCGTAGTAAGGGGTTGGTACGGTTCCCCACTTTGCCTTTGTATTTAAAGCATCCTTTTGGACGGTTACTTGGTGTTTGAGGGAGCTGTGTAAAATGCATATTTTTTAGTTTGTCAATTCAGTTTTGCGGAATTTTTTTTTAATTCGTCTGGGGTTTTTTAGAAATTATGTTGTACCAATTATCTCTAGTTAGGTTTTTATAACGATTTTTTTTTTCATTCATTTATTGTACCTCCAAGGCCCGAAGGCATTACAGAAGGGAGTGGAGTTGATACATAATGCAAACACAGGAAAGGGTATCAAAAACAGGAAAAATCGAAGAAAAAGAAAACAACAAAAACGCGGATTAGCTAAAGTGTTTTTCTATAGCATTTTTAAATGTAGACAAATCGGTTATGCTAGCAATTGAGCCGGGGAGGTGGTTCCATGCAGTGGTGGTTTTTGGGATAAATGAGTAGAAAAATAAATTAGAGCGGCACTGTTACTTGTGCCGCTCTAATGTGCTACTTCCTAAATGTGGTACTTCCGCCAGTCTGAGATTCTGGCGAAATTCTAAGCGTTACCCAGTTCGCTCACTTTCCCTATTTTCATTGATATTTAAAACGTTCTTTTGCGTACCTTTCTCGTTTATTCTTCGTGTTTTGGGTGGTATGTATAAGGTTAGCATTCGGGATTTTTTCGGTCAATTTTAGTAAAAATTTAGGTTTTTGTTTCGTCGCACATTTTGTTTCCTTTTTAAAATTCTCATCGGCCAATTATTTTTATTAAAGCTATTATAACAATTAAAGGCATTACTTCTGACAAATCACCATGTTTCTGAAGATGCAGCGCGTTATAGTGCTCAATAATTGTTTGCTGTTTTATTGATATTACGAACGTTTCTTGGATAATTTGTACGTTTATTTTTTTGTTTTCTGGGGATATGTGTATTACGAATAGTTTTCATTTGGTCAGATCAACTTTAATAAATTTTGTATTTTTATTGTTTTTGTTTTTTGGTGTCACGTTTTTGTAGACCTGTCAGCTCCATTTTCACCATTATAACGAATTGAGGGTTTGCCTTCACCAAATGTGCAATTTATGCAAACGTCGAGCACTACATGGCTTGCTCATTTTCGCTATTTCGCATTGATTTTTGAAACCTTCTTTTGCACATTTTGTCGTTTTTCTTCGGTTTTGAAGGAAACGTAAGAAATGCAAATTTTACGAGTACGGATTTCTGGGCTAGTTGGCTCTGATTGGCTCTCGTGCCATAACGTAGCGCAAATTTTAGTTTTTGTGAGATCATTTTTGTAACCATTTTGATTGGGTTTTAGAAAATCTGTTCCACCAACTAACACCGTGTATGCTGTTGTAACGATTTTCGACCGTATTTCTTTGGCACCAGCGTTTCTTCCGCTAAATCAGCATTTTTGTGGAAATGCAAGGCATTACACGGCCCTGGGTCTGTGGGTACTGGGCTACAAATTCTATGCATTAAAGTGCGCAACTTTTACCGACCAGTACAACGCGCTTACGTTTAGCTGAGCTTTAACCGACCGCATATATGTGGCATACGTTATTGGAGATGTTCTTCCTTAACGATTACCGGGAGTGTTTTTGTTCTTCCATGGCTGCGTGCTCTTTCGCGAGGCCAAGAACGCGTGGCCTACCTATCCCACTCTAGAAGGCGAACTGCCCGACGAGAGCGAGCGAGCGTACATGCGACGTGGCAGGATGCGAGGGAAGACGCTGATTGGCTCTCGTGCCATAACGTAGCGCGACACTTGTGCACGATCGCTTGCGCCAGTTGAGAGCACCCAGAAGGGGCTGCGGCCGAAGAGCTCGTGACAAATATTGGCACGGCCAACACTCTTTACCTGGTCAATCCCTAAAGTGGCTTTTTGCCAAACTCCAAGTGGGCATCATCATAGTTATCATAATAAACATACGTGGAGAAGTTGCCTTTGCCGCAAAGCTTTTGGGTGTGCGCTACCACCCACAGCGCTATGAACCAGTACAAGCTGCGGTTGAAGAAGTGCCCTTTTTATGGAGTATGTCGTTTTATTTGCATAATTCCAGTGTTCCGGACGAGTTCTGATCAAACCAATAATTATCTCGTGTTGTAGCAGCTTACTAGTGAAACAGGCAGTAGATGAGAAGATAGTTAATATATATTGCTTATGACGAGGAGATTAACACAAGAACAAACTTGACAATGATCATTCAATGAATATCGGCGCTGGAAAAGCAGAGTAGAATCGTGGGCCGGGCAAATACTATGCAAAAAACCAAAGAAATAATAACTTCAGGAGAGCACAGCGGTTTAACATAGGTGCGAGGACGTGGAAGTGGTAAGCTAATATACCTACTTAGGCGAAGTTGTGAAACCCGATGCAGTGATGAGGCAGATGTAATTAGGATTAGAATGGGGTCGAGTGCATACGGCAGACATTCTCAGGTAATGAATGGCAGCCTGCCATTGTCCCTGAAGAAGAATGTGTATGACAGCTGCATCTTACCTGTACTCACCTACGGGGCAGAAACTTGGGGGCTCACTAATAGGGTTCAACTTAAACTGAGAAAGACACAGCGGGCAAGGGAATGGAAGATGGTAGGTGTAACGCTGAAGGACAAGAAGAGAGCGGAGTGGGCCGGGGAGCAAATGCATGTGTTAGGGACATATTAGTAGAAATTAAGAACAAACGGCCGTGGGCAGGGCATATAATGGAAAGGCAAGATAACCGTTGGTCCTTAAGGGTAACAGAGTGGATCCCTAGAGAAGGCAAGCGTGGTGGTGGAAGACATAAACTTAGTTGGGAAGAGGAGATAAATAAGTTGGGGGGATAAATTGGCCGCAATTAGCACAGGATCGGAATAATTGGTGATCCTTGGGAGAGCTCGTGGTTCTGCAGTGGGCGTAGATAGGTTGTTGAAGATGATTATTCAATCTTTGGAGTTCTCAGTGAACTAAAAAATTCTACACATTCACCGTAAATTTATTTTCATAATTAAACATTTCCCAAAGAACGCAATTTCGAGAATACAGGAAGAAATACTGCTTTCTGAGTCAGATTTTTTCTCTTAGGATTAATACGACCTACGTCGCTACGGTGTCGTCTTCCAGTAATGAGACAGCAGACGACAGAATCGGGTTCCGGGTATCGGGTAAGTATGCATTTGATGCTTTGGTTATATTGAATAGCTCTTATTGACGCTTCCACCACGCTCTTTACTATAGGATAAACTTTCAGGATCGCTATGGCGAGGACTGTGTCTGTTTTGAATGTGGAACTGCTTAGGCCGAGCTTTGCCTGTTCGTCGCACTAAAAAAAACTTCAAACTTGAAGAACACTTTGGGGTTACAGAGGTCCCGGGAATCGAAATTCGAACCTTCACGCCGGGAAACTGGCAACCGACCCACTGGCCCACCCCAAGTCCCCAAAGGTACGGGATTAGCAGCTGCAGAGAACGACATGTGCAGCCAATTGGAAAGCAAAAACACAAAGCTTCCCGAGGTTGTAATCTAACCTAAGCACCTCGATTGGTGAAACCAACGCCTACCCGATTGACCTGTTATCACATTTCGTGTGCACAGCATTTCTTCTGGGTTCGAAGTGCCGGCGTCACCTTTCGACTTGGCCGCTGGTTCTAGTGCGTCGCCTTCTACCTTAGGAAATATGAGAAAGCTTGCGGGAGAAATGATCCGAGCCTGCCAATCATAAGGAATATTCAGCGGCAAGTTCTGAAATGAGTATCACGTGCAACAGCCAGGTCTCCAACGAAGCAAGAGCAGCCACCAGCTGTGCTCTGTCTCCAGCCCTGTACCACTAGTGCAATCTAAAGCATTTTTTTCTACCAATATTGATATGCTGAGAAAAGGTAACTCATCACTAAAAACGTTTCTACGACAGGCTTAGAGGCTAATCGCCTGAAGTGAAGCGACCACAACCAGTTTTATTAGGAAAACAGTTTTATCAAACGCCGGTCTCTCAATACCGTGTTGAACCACCACAGCGACGATGGTGTCACTAAGGGGTTTAGGAAGGAGAGTTTTGAGGACGCCGTTTCTTCAGTATTTGCAAAGCATTCGCGATACACTTGGCTTTGCGACAGGAGGTTTTTATTCCCAATACACATTTATTCCCAATATAGCAATCTGCCGCAACTCTCCTCAAAACCCATTCAGGAAATATAGCAGGCGAAACGTAGGCAACTTCGTCGTTCAGTTCAGTTTTGTAAAACTGATTTATTTAGGTTGGGGAAGGCACTGACCTCTTTCCAGGGCACAGAAGCTGCTGCTTCGGCAGATGCCCTGTCGATCAGTTGGCGCTGGCCCTCCAAGACCTCGCTGGGCAGGGTCGTTTCCCATGTTCCGTGTGAATAAGGTGTGGCTTTGTTCTTTGTTTGTCACGTAACCGCGCACTTCCATACGGTATTGAAAAGGGTGGCAGTTTGGTTAGCTGTACAACAGTCCTCCCAATATCGGTCTGTAAACATGAGCTCCGGCCTTTATTTGGGTGGGAATGTGTTTTTATTCTGCTCTGTGTTTTTGCATCGTGCGAGTTTAGCTCCCTCTGATGGATGGGTATTGTTCTCTTTTCAAGTCTATTTCTTTTGGGACGTTCTTTGTAGAATTCGTATGGACGAAGGTGGTAGGTGTGGTCTTCGTCGCTCCGGTCGGTAATACTTCTCGCCGGCGAGTCAGCGCTCTCGTTTCCTTCGATGTCTTCGTGTGCGGGGCGCCATGTAATGTTGTGTACAACGTTCAGCATCGTTGGTATGATATGGCTGGAGCCAATCCGTATTATATCCTCAGTGATGTTTGTGATAGCTTTTGCCTGGCCCGTGATACTATTTGAGCTTCTGTTGTTTGCTTAGCCCCATCTGGCAGCCATCAGAATAGCACTGGTTGGGGCTTTATCAGTGTACTGTCTTCGAAGCGTGGGGTAGTCTTTGCGAGGGCCTTTGAAGTCGACAAATGAAGCAAATGAAGAGTTGTGCTGCTCCTTACTTGCGTCAGTGTATACAGTATTTGCAAGAGGTATGAACGTTGTTGGACAATTGGACCTTGGAATTCTCCTTACCTTGTTGAGGGTTTTTGTACATGTGTTTGGTGTTGGCAGGCGTTTATTTTGTTCATTCAGTTTGGGGCCTGTTTTGGTGTTATCATCATCACTTCGTTTTCTCCCAGGGGGTCTTTGTTTCATAAGATTGCTCAACCTGTGCAGGTTTTGAGTAGTCGTTTTTTCTGGTTTGCGAGCACACCATTCGTTATTTTTGAACCACCTGAATAATATATACGTTGCAAAAGAGGAACAGCCTAAAAATCAGCCCCATGATGGCTAACTGCGCAAAACCTGGATGAAAACTCCAGAAGGGGAGACACAAACAAGCGCTGTTTTTCGCCCTTCTTTTGTTTCTCGCCCTTTCGTGTTTCCATCCAAGTTTGCGCTGTTAGAATTCATGAAACAGCACCAACTAGCACAGCTTACGACCTTCCTATAAAGCAGCGCTCGCGCTCCTCACTCACACAGCTTATTAAAACCTGCACGATCTCGGAGTTTGAAGCTTCCGTAAAATTGAGTTTGTGGCAAAGGTTATTCAGAAGGGCTTAGGATCCAACTGATATCTGCATTTACCCGCTGCACACGCGCTCGGTTCCTAACTGCAAGGACAGACCACTAACCCTCACCCTTGTCGAACATGTGTTGAGGAGCTACAATTTTTAAAATTTCTTAAGAAACAGCGGCAATACATTTTAATTCCATCATCTGTGCTTTTGTGTTCCACGATGGCGGTCTGTAATAAGTACTTTCGTGCATTTAAGACACAGTTTACAACCACAGTAGGCAGAGTGTATAATAACCCTAGCAGGTTCGAACCCATTGTTGGAAACCTGTTTGAATTACATGGGTTATAAGCGAACCTTCGGCGACGAGGCTTTCACAGTTGTGCCCACGTTCCTCAGAGGCCATCCAGGCAATGCCAATCTGTCTCTTTAGTCCTATTCGTCAATTAAATGAGCTTGTGGTGTCACCGATGTCTTTCAGAGATGAAGGTCTGGCATTATCTGTTATAAAACGGCTGATCTCCTCATAGGATGAAATGAATTGCTTGTATTGTCAGCATTCGAAGAATTGCTGGTGTTCTCATCGGGAAAGTCATCCAAGGACTAGGCTTTCGAATGTAAAGCTGGTCAAAGGAGATTAAATACCGTGAAGAACGACAGCTTTAAAAACAACTAATGGAAATTGGTGCAGGGGGCTACTTCTGTGAGCAACAAAGTTACAACCACAATCAAACCGACATGCAGGCAATGACGCTCAGGTGAGTGGCCTGAGCACAAAAGTGGAGCTGTTTTGCATTTAGTAGAGTGAAGAAACGCCGCATTCCTTGGTTATGCATGAGACCCCCAATGGGTAAAAAAACTTATTACACAACGGTTACGGGTAAGAATTGCAAAAAATCATGTGGCTGCGACATAAAATACAGGGCAGGTCCTCCGACTGTCTCCACTAATTCACGTTGGTACGCTGTAGAGGAAGTCATTCAACGCATTTGGTCTCATGTAAGCACCGTGGGGATCAAATAAAACCTGTATTTCCCTTTGAAATGGAGGAAAATTCCAAACAACGTTTAGTATTGTCCGAACGTTTGCAGATAATGCATAGGAGGGGATTAGGAGAGGAATGATAAATCTTTTTTACGCAAGGACAAGGCTTTTTTGGGGCATTAAATTATTAAAGCGGGCTTGCTGCGTGCAGGAGTAGCAGGCAATGGGTGGGTAATCACCAGGGCAAGCCAAAAGGTATTTTTTGGGCTGTTAGATCGCGACCCCACGTTTTTCTAAATGATATTCAAAGCGTGAAGACGTCCAACTGGATTGAGACATGTTTTATTGCCATGCACCCGCCACCAAATCGCACCCATCATTTCTGACAATTCCGACATCGCAAGGCACACACAAAATTCTGAAATGAATGTTGTGTTTTTGCAAAAAGAGCTTCGTGTTTCGGATCTTCAAGTTGTCTGCTGCAGGAGACTCGATGAAGACATGCCTGGAAAAAGTGAAATTTTGATAATTTCATGTCCTGCCCGTTTAAAGGTGGTGTCTCGCGGCAATGAGCGGGTATTATTCGATATAAGTTACCCCATCTGCGACGCCACAATTGTACCTTGCTGTTTTCGATGCGTCGGTGTAGGTGCTGAGTGTATTGAAGATGCAAGAGCACTTGTGATATTGTGCTCCAGATTTCCGCGTGTTTCGTCGTTGAGGACCTTATTTTTGGGCAGTTAGAGAAAGGCTTGTCCAACGTGCCTACGTGTAGGAAATTTTTAATTAATGTATTTATTTATCTTATATATTTAAACACATTGCATGCCCGAATGCTTTACTAAAACGAGTAGAGGTTATGCAACAAAAAAGCACGCGAATTGTTTCAAGTGTTGCACAATAAAGAGTTTCAACTTTGCAGGGTCGGTGAGGAATGTGATGGCAGCGGAAAGGCAGTCTTTGCTTGTTCAGGGATGAATGAATCACTGTAGTGGTTTGATCGGCGAAATAACACACCTACTTTAAAACTATGATCCAAACGAGGTGAAATGTAGGTGGGGAACAGGCAAGCTGCTCTTTATAAGATGGATTATAATGATACATTTTATGAAAAAGAGAAAGGCCAGCGAATTTTCGACGAACCGATGAGTCAGTAAGGTTCAAAGTTCGGTGCATGGCTGGGACGCTGTCATGACACAAATAATTACGGAAAATGAAACGAGCTGCGGGATTTAGAACGATTTCAAGTGTGAGAGTACGGGTTGCTTGACCGGGGTGCCAGATGGCGCTGTGTATTCTAGTTTAGAGCGTACTAACGTCTTGGAAAGGTTTTGTTTTGCTGACATGGATGCAGAAGAAAAGTTTCGTCGCAAATAGCGGAGCATGCAGTAGAATTATTACTAACGTATTTGATATGTTTCTGCCAAAAACGTCTCTTATTATTATTCAGCCCAAAATACTTAGACGGGTGCGTTCATAATAAAGGGGTATTATTACAACATACATGCAAATGTTCGAAGATGAAGTATTTATAGATACGCGCAGGGTTTACATTTTGTAGTGATAAGTTTCTTTCGCCAGTCATGAAAAGAGATGTTATCTAGGTCATTCTGAAATACGATATAAGAAGTTGAGTTTGAGATTTTAGAATACCGCACACAACTGTCAGCAAATACTTTAATGGAAATTGAAATTACCACAAAAAGGAAGGTCATTTATATAAATAAAAAATAATAAGGGACCTAGTACAGAGCACTGCGGCACCCCTGATGTTAGGTCAGAGGTATCGGAAGTACTGTTCTAAGCTGAGTCGTATTGCGACCTGTTAGAAAGAAATGATTTAATCTAACCAAGCACAATAAGATCAATGTTCAATTGATTAAGTTTATGGAGAAGAAGTTAATGAGAAACGGTATCGAACGCCTTATTACAGTCAACAGAAATGCAATGAGTGCCGCAACCTCCGTCAGAATTCGCCAACAGATCGTTATTCAAAGATACTCGTTAGGTTTGGGATGAAATTTGTCTCCCGAAGCTATGTTTTACAGGATAAAAATGAATTGTTTTAAGGAAGTCCATCAGGTGAGAGAAAATTATGTGTTGGAGCAGCTTACAGGAAGTGCTTCGGAGGGATATGGGTCTATAATTTTCTGGAAGATGCAGGTAACTGAACTTAAAGACGGGAACCACCTTTCTGGAATTCCAGTAACGGGTAGCGATGTACATTGTACTGAATAATGAAAAAGTTAAGGGAGGACTATGGATAAATATACTTGTGTTAATTTCAACATTTAGTGCAAACTCCAACAGGGCCTGCACAAAACGAAGTTTTCAAAGTCTGAATTAGCTTGGTTAAGCACAGCCAGTAAACAACACTTGCTTGCATGGGAGGAAAACCTGCATTGGTTACATGAGGCTACAATAAAGGGGAGTTTTTAAAATACTGAAGAAAAAACATAATCTACAACTGCGCAGCATTGATCAGGTGGTTCAAGAAGGTCAGAACTACTTAATTGAATATTGGATCTAGATGCGCATTTCAGTATGCTCCAAAGCTAGCGGGAATGACGAAAGGCAGGCAGCAAATAAATAAAAATGTTGTTTTCACCTTGCAAACAGCGTCGTTATATTCCTTGTTTGCGCTCTAGTACCCAAGCATTCGCTGGGGAGGTTAGAACGCTTAGCGCTCCGGAACAGACGATTCATTTTGTTGCGGAGTCGGCGCAAAGTTGAACTAAACAAGGTAGAGCAATGGTCAGTGCGAATGCTTCTGTTAGGTACATGTTCGTTGATCAAAGGTAATACTTTTGTTTATATAAAAGAACCAGTTCTACTAATTGTTCTACCTAATTAGTTGTGAACTGCTGTGAAAAAGTTTTATTTCTGCTGTAATTCGTGCCTTTTTTGGCACTCGACAAAACACGAGAAAATTAAATCCCTTAGATCTCGAAGCGGCGGGGCGCAAGCTTGCCCGGTAAAATGTAGTAACATGTGATCACTTAGTCCACCAAGATAAGGAATCAAAGAAACGAGGCAAGGTCATTGTATTTACGAGATCTAGAGCGTTAGAGCAGGTTCAAGAACAAGCCGGGGAAGGTTGAAGTCGTTACACAAAATTAGACATTTTATATTTTCTCGTGCATTTTGTTTTGTGCAAAGAGAGTCTAGATGCCATACATTACTTGGATAATTGAAATCACCCATAAGGATCAAGGCGCAATTGGGTTAACGTACGATCAGCAGATTACGAACGTCCGAAAGCTCAGAACAAAAGGGGAGGGAAGAAGGTGGGGATCACTAACATGTACACAAAATATAGTCACTAAAGTGGAAATTATTCTTACATAAAGAATTTGCAGGCATTATGTGATTTTAATGGCTGAGTAACTAAAGGCTTCATTTAAACCAACGAGCACCCCCCGCCGGCATGGACGTTACGGTCATAACAATATGTTGTGTACGCCTTATCACAGTCAAATATTTCGCTACTTTTTATTTTTGCCTAGAGCCAAGTTTCTGTTAAAACGATGATATCGACCGAGCATGAATCGATAGCTTAGAAAGGGTGGCACGCATATTCATGACGCTTCGTATGTAAGTAAAAAGAAACAATACATTGCTTAGGTGCGATTTGGAAAGAGATTGCTAAGATGATTCCGAGGAGGGACCAGTTGTGGAAGCGCCGACACTATCCGGAGCCTGTACACGATGAGGAACCCGTGTCTGACGGGAATTATCAAGCGCGTAAACACAGTCGGTTGTAGCGCAGTATCCATAGTGCTTGTTATGTATGATGAGGTTGTTGCAGCGCAGGTGAAAAACATTTCCCACTGGCTGTAGCGAATTGAATTAGCTTTTTTTCTACAATGCGAATAGATTGGCAGAAGTAAGAAGAATAAAGAATAAAGAATAAAGACGTACTCACTCAAAGAAATATCTGCATCTTTAAGCTGGCATTTTAGTGAAACAACGTACACGTTCATTTTAAAAGAAGAATATCCGGCTGCGTGCCTGTGGGGGCATGCAATAAGCACGGGCTGAGTGTCACCACCGTCAATTCTTTTACCCCCTCTTGCCAGCCCTCGCTGGCAATTTTTCTGAGTAAGGCTGGCTGATTAAACAATGCGTCGTCTGAACACACGCCCAAACAGAGCAACGAATGAGAAACGTCCGGTTAGAGAGCAGTTTTCTGCCTCCGTTCGCCAAATTTAGCTCGTATCTGCAAGCATCGGCAAAGCTACAACTGACACCAGAAGCCTACCTTAAGGAAAACACTATACTCATTTTAATGTTGCTACTTCTTTGATAAAAAAAGAGTAATCGTTTGGAGTTGGTGGACATTTGCAAATACCAGGCTACTTTTACCATTACTTTCGAACCTGGGCTGCCCCAACAATCGAAATACCCCTCAAATATATCCGCACAGGTAAGCTTCAACAGTAAAATAGTCCAGCGTCAGTTTTTGCCATTCAAAACATTTGGACACAACCTCGTTTTGGGCAAAAAAATATTAGAAGATAAATCCATCGCCAATTTATTTCTTTTCCCTTTGCCATTATATTTTAGGGAAACATTCCCTCGTTCTTCGTGGCCCCGGCTTTAACATGCCCCATAAGATTTGCGTGTGCCTGTGAGCTTTTTGGCAAAAATATTTAGTCTCCTTGTTGTGACCTTCTCCTCGCTAAACCATATATAAGAGTTCTTAATTAAACAAAAGGTGCCTTTTTAGTTCTAATGTTGTAGATGCGCCGGCCCAGTTCACTGGAGGAAGCAAAGTTTTCCACAGCTGAAGACGGTATCATTAAAAGCTTAGCATGCACAATCTTAGTTTTTTTATTTGAGCAATGTGTTAAAAAATCGATTTTTAAACGGACAGATCGGTAGTTGGATGGTTAAGAAGCACACCGTCTTTTTGTGAAGCAACAAGCGAACACAGAACAAAAGCGGTAGATGTCTTTACGGACTCAAACTAAGTTAACATGGACACAGAAAAACGGCTTGTCGCAGAAACCAGTGATCCGCGTATCATTGCACGCGAGTTGCACAGACCAAATACTTTTGAACTCCGGAAGAATGCCTTAGCATCTTTATCCCTCATTTGGGCTTTGTGCCATCAGTACTCCAAGAAACATTTACGGACATTCCGCGTTAGCTTAATTTCTATTGCATCCCTCGAGTGCGTTAACGGAACGAGAAAGATTTTAAGACAAGACTGGGCGAGCCAGTTAAGAAATAGTGCCATTTCGACCGCTTCGACTGTGAAGCTGAACTTTGGTGTCGCCTGTGAATGAACAAAGACGTGAATAGACTCCCAGTGGGCCTTCTGGTATTAGATGAATTGGCCTATAGCACCATTATTCCGGCTGTCCAAATGGCCACAACCTTCCCAGGTCGACGCGTTGTCCCGGCCCAGCGTTCCTTTAGTGCGATTGGGCGTCTGACAACTGGATTTGCTTGACGATGTCCTAGAACTCCACGTTGGATGTGGTATGCTTCCGGTGCATTGTGCAAAAAATTAAAATTAGGGGTAAAGAGCGGTCACGTAAACAACAAAACTTTGCGTAGCCCACTGTCGACGTATGGTGCTTTCACGGATAAAGTACTGTAAGAATGAATTGACCAAAAGAACGTTTTAATTTTTCGTCATATTGCTTCACACCATCATTTACTTATCATCGTTATTTGACTGTAAAGATTTGTTTTCTAGAACATGTTACCCCAATTTATGTGATTGATACAATTATACCTTAATGTAACAAAGCCGTTTCTTTGTGGAAGGTTTTAGCGTTGATAAACACTGAAACTTTTAATTATTACAAACACAAAATGGCGTTCTATTTATTATATGATATCTATCATCGATGAAATTTCGCTTATGTCATTTTACGACCCCCCCTCCCTACTGTTCGGCGGGCTTCCCTCCTCAAGACGAAATCTTGCCGTCGCACATGCCTTTCCAGCTGAGCACTGTGTGGCTACTTTAGTGATAGTCTAGAGAGGCATTAGGTGCAAAGGAACTCATGTTTGACCAGATATAATAGGGAGAATTTATGCAAACGGCTGGAAGAAATATTGAGGAAATGTGAAAATTTGTTTATAAATATTATACACACTGTTTTTTAATGGCGAAGAGTGTTTTTGCGTGTGGACAGCAGACTGCCCAGCTGGCGTCTTTATGGAAAGTTTGATGATGTACAAGAATACCGAACCAAGCGCCTCTGCACTCAAAAAGAACTTCTACATAAGCTGCAATAGATTAATTTCAAGCAAACGGTGTGAGTGACAACAAAATAAAAAGGTAAATATTTAGCAGAGACAGACCACAGCGAAACCTGTTATTAAGGGTTTCATAAAATATATACGTGCCACTAAATATCGTCCGTAAAGACATTGCGCACAATTTATGTTAAGGCCTGAATCGTCACCAGACACTACGTGTGAGTTTATTACTTGAATTCTTGACGTTAGATGCACAATCTGTCGTCCAGTTGTTAAACCTCTCCTCTGGAACGCTCCTTTTGAATAATGAAGAGACACATGTTAAAAGAAGTAATTATTTTTTACTCGTTTACTGTTTTCTTCCATACCCAGATAATCGCACCTATGACCTTCTATATACAGACTATGAGAACTGTAGTGTTCTTGCAACGCCGTTGACTCCCGTGGAAGGTAAGCTGAGATATGCTTTCGAATACAAGTGTCTACGCATGCATAAAATTAACAAATAAAATAAAAATGTAGAAGGTCGAATTAGTAGAGGACGTACGAAAGCCGCACAACAAAGCGGTTTACTCTGAAGATTGCGGCTAACAGAACATGCCGGAAAGATGCTAGTGCAAAAAAGACAAGGAGCCAGGACTAACGACTGCGCAGTCCTTTTGGCGCTGTCTGAATTCCCGTCTTTTCTTTGCTCTGCTATCTTTCAAGCATAGCTGGCTGCCATCAGTTTATATGAGCCTTGTTGCAGTGCTCAAACACAAAGCAGAAAACCCCGTCAGAAAGTAATAGTTGTGAGAGCAGCCGGAGATAAACAATTTCTGCTCCTGCCATTTGTACACGCAACGGGTCAAATATTGATCTAGAAATGCTAGAAATGGTTCCAGCATGCCGTGTAACCGAAGTGCCTAGTTTCCTTGTAGGCAGAGTTCGTTCCCACGTGACTAGAAGCCTGCCCCTTCCTATACCCACACAGGGCCACCCACTGCTTTACGTTAAATATTCTCATAAATTTGATCAACTGCTAGAAGCGCAATTACAGCTGGGCGGTATGTCCGCTCAAGAAATTAAATTTATTTACGTCATCGGAGCGCCCCTACCAACAGTCGCAAAGAGGATTGCTAACATCCTCGCAGGGTCAGGTTCAACGGTAACCTCTTTGCAAAATATATTGTTTGGTGTTTGTGAGACTTCGAACTGCGCAATTTAACATTTTTAGATTTCATACCGAATGGGGTTATCATCACTTCGGCCTGTGGTGTTCCAGAACTTTTTTGGATTTTGTGCGTAGCCTGTATGTTTCAGTCCACAAGGAAAGTGACCGCTTAGGGCCGGAGATGGACTCGTAAGTTTATGTAGTGTCTCGATATTCTTACCACGCGTGCTTGGAGTTCCATATTTTTACTTACCGGAATAGTCTTTGTTCTGTTCCTAAGGTATTTTAAAATACTAGTGTACCATGGCAAAGTGGCCCTTCTGTAATCGTAATGTTGGGTACGTATGCGCTTAATAATTGCCTAAATATATTTTTAAAGAGCTCCCCATTTCCGTCAACCGAACGGTTATGAGAATTCCACAGAAAAATCTCATAAAGAAGCTAGTTTACAATTTATACATTAATAATATGCTTTGCCCGATATGGTTGTCATTTCTTTATGTTAAGTTAGTTGGACCAGTTGCATTGCAAAGTGGCGTGACTGAGACATGATCAGTAAGGCTGCATGGGCTAGAGACGAACAAATTGTGATCCAGTTGGAACGTCAGAAATAAATCTAGTAGGCTTGATTATTCATGAATTGATTCAGTGGATAAGCTCCGCCTTTCTTCCCTGTTATAATACATGCAATCTTATCTTGTAAGTTATAACTATAATATACGGATTTTGGGGTAAGATGCGTTTTATACAGCCACATTTGCTTTCTTTCACATCACACTATGGGCTATCAACTGAGTTGCCTTTGTTGCAACACGCACACTCCACCCTGGAATTATTCCCTTGACCTGAAACATTTAGTTCGGCTCCACTACCGCTTACATCAGTGCATTCCTGCCATCGGGCAAACAACTGCCCTTGGTTCACAGCTGAGCATTTGCTTCAGAACTTTGCGGTAGGTCTTTGCGGAGTTCAGATGTATTCATTTTGATAATACATGAATGTTCTTGCTGCATAATATTTCTGAAAGCGGATTAGATCTTGTTCCGCCTCACCTGCGTTATTGCAACGATATTCGTGGCTCCGCTATGCAAAGGTTCGCCTCGAGCTTTCCTGATGAATTTACGGCAAACATTTCGCTTATTCCTTACTTTCAGGGGTACGTACTTACTTCAGGAGTACGTCGGAGGCAAGATATCAGCAATAGTCATGCGTTACGTTCCTCCATGTCCACATTTGGCTTTTCCAATTGGACAACAGCTTTTACCTTACGATATTGAATAAAGACTGGGTTTCTTTTCTCCTCTATGCCCAGCGGTGTAGCCTCAGTTTCAGCCTCCGTAAACTGTGTACACACACCAAAAGTAGCCATGAGATCGGCGGGCCATAATTTCTTTAGGATGATGCTCTCTTCTGATCAGTGGACCCAAGAAGTTAGAGTTGGTTATACCTGATTGTGCTTATGCACAACGTCAGCGGACCCATTAGCTGTGACTCTGTTCTTCAATGGTTATTTCCCTAAGAGGAATGAACTAAATGCGCTAAGAAGCCGCGCTACACACGCGTCTCCTGCGCGTCGACAACGGTACTATGTTCGGATTAGCTTAGCTGCCTTGCTCAGCGTATTGCTCAGTGCAAAGAGGAAAAAGTAAAATGTGGCTGATCCCTGTTTCCTAGGAATCGGCAAAACACGTAAGGGAAAGGGGCTTTCACAGGAGCAGTTGAATGTTAAAGGAATTTCCTTCTTGTGCAAAGGGTTCGCGAGGCTGACCCCGCAAGACGAAGTGACACCGACATGCAAGAAAAAAAAAACAGGGGAGGGTGCCTCTATTTACGCGCGTCCCCCGTACACGAAGGCGTAGGCATCGAGGCGCCAACTGTGGGCGCTCATTAGTGCCATGATGCGCTACTTCGCTTCGACTCTTTTAGAACCATTTTAGTCAGTCATAGGGAAACACATAAGGCGTGTTAGTAGCCTATGCTCACGTCTCGGATCGTAGCGCAGTGGGAAGAGCGACATGTACAGTGCTCACGGATTGAAGCGCGAAACGGCGAGCGCCTGGTTGCCGGTACATGCAGCGCCGCCCGTAGGCGCCTGTGGAAGCTAGGTGTTGCATTGTGGTATACCGCGAGGATCAGAGCGTGTTCACCGTAGGCTTACTCCTTCCCGTTGCCTACGAGCGGGGCTGTGGTTCCCAGCACCGACAGCGGGGTGCTGTGAGCCTGGAGCACTAGAACGGGTTTTTGCGCTGACGGCCGTAGCCCGGCAGTGCGCGCAGCCGATTTCGCGACATCGTGTGCACGCGCTCTTGTTACGCGTGCCCTTCCAATGAGGCACAGTAATGTGCATGTAATGCACAGTCATGGTCATCTGAATAAAAGAAACTTCTCTACCTTATGCATATTTGGGATGCTCGGCGGAGCCTCACAAAGCGGTGGAAACGCCAAAAACACAATCGAACCCTAAAAAAGCGCATTGCCATTTTGACCCAGAAAGCCCAGACATATGCAGCCCAACTCAAAACCCAGAACTGGCGCGATTTTTGTAACCAACTGCAAGGAACCCTGCACACTAAGAAAACGTGGCACTTACTGTGATATCTCCTGGACAATAGCTCGACTCACAAACAAACGAATCATCGGATACAACAACTCATACGAAATAGTGCCCTCCCCCCAAGAGACCTCCTGCAATCCATAAAGCTACACCTCTTCGGAGATCCTGCAACTTACCCCTCCACACCGGACATTAAATACACCGGACCAACTAACGAAGCCCTTGACACTCTCTTCACCCTGGCCCAACTCCGAGCCATCCTGGCCCGGCTAACCAGCAACACCACTCCGGGTAAGGACCGCATCACTTATCGCACCATCCGCAATCTAAGCGAAGATACCCTTCAAGTTCTCCTTGACTACTACAATCATTACTGGCAACAGGGCACCTATCCAGAACATTGGCGGCATTCCGACATCACGCTAATCCCGAAACCTAACAATCCTCTATCACCCACCACCCTCCGGCCTATCTCCCTGACATCATGCCTCGGAAAAATCTGCAAACATTTAGCCCATCAACGCCTAGCTACCCACCTAGCAGAAAAACACCTGTACCCCCTAACAATGTTCGGCTTTGGCCAGCACCTCTCTACGCAGGACATCCTTATACAAATAAAAGAGCAAATACTAGACCGCCTCAGCCGTGACACTCCAAAGGCCATACTCACATTAGATGTTAAGGGCGCCTTTGATAACGTAACACACCAAGCCATTGTCGAAAACCTCAACCATACCGAATGCGGCCACCGAATCTTTTACTTTGTCAAGGCGTTCCTGGGAAACCGCACAGCCACGTTGCGACTCGGACCCATACAATCCCCAACTTTCGAAACACCGTCCAAAGGCACCCAGCAAGGGTCGGTAATTTCACCCCTGCTATATAACATCGCACTCCTCGAATTGCAAAGCAAACTAGAAAATAGCACCGGCATTCGTCATGCCCTATACGCGCACGATTTAACCATTTGGACGACACATGGCTCGAGCGGAGAACAAGAAGACGCACTCAAGCAAGCCATCGACACCATCATTGCTTATCTCCAACCCAGGGGCCTCACAGCAGAACCTAACAAATCGGCCCTGTTGATTCTACGTTCCCGCACAAGAGGCCGACCCCCTCCCACTACCCCAGATCCCCAAGTCGTCTCAAGGATCCCCCATCCAACAAGTTTCCACGCTCGGCGTACTCGGCGTACCTTTCCACTACGATGGCTCCTGAGCGGCCCTTCTACCACAACTCCAAAAAACAGTCACACAGCTAACACACCTCATCCGAAGAATACAAGGCTCTACATACGGACTTAAAGAACACGATACCTGCAAGCTAATCCAAGCGCTAATAGTCAGCCGCATCACCTATGGCACCCCATTTGTCAACCTGAAACCGCAGGAAATAAACAAACTGGACACCCTCATCAGAAAAGCATACAAATCAGCCCTCGGCCTCCCAACCTACACATCTAACGATCGTCTCCTCTCCTTAAGTGAACTGCTGGAAGCACAGCGCGCATCACACCTCCAGAGACTCATATTGACACCAGCAGGAAGAAAAGTTCTCCAGGACATCGGACGCACTACCCCTTCTTCACAGCAAGCACCGCAACGTATTCCTCTCACCATCCGTCAACGCCTCAAGGTCCATCCTGTTCCAAAACACATGCATCCTACCTACAACCGGGGACGCCGAGAGGCCAGGGTGAGGCTCCTTGAAAAACGACACCGCTCAGACCCTCACAGACGGTACACAGACATTGCTCGATCTACAGACCAACCCAACACAACCCTTGTAGTCCTCGACTCAACTGTTAAATTAGCAACTGCAGCCTCCTATTACCTGTAGCAACGGCCGAAGCGCTAGCCATGGCTCACGCCACCACTACCCACCAGCAAAAACCCTACTTGACCATCATATCGGATTCCCAACAAGCCTGCCGCCTATACCAAGCCGGCCTCGCACCCCCTAAAGCCATCCAGATCCTACAACACCTCCCCGAAGATATGGACATCTCTACCGTCTGGACGCCAGGCCACACCGGCCTTGCAGGGAAGAGGCGGCCCACGCCGTAGCCCGCGACCTCCTCAACCGGGCACTCCCAACAGCAAGGCCAGGAAGAACCGGACAAGCCCCACCTGTCCCACAGGCACTGACCCCACTCGACCTCACATACAGCTCCATTCTCTCTCATTACACAAACACAAGAAGGATATACCCACCTCCTCATCACACTGTTTCCAACCATCAAGCGTATATATACGAGCGACTGCAAACCGAGACATACTACAACCACACCATCCTGTCCCACATCTCCCCATCTCTATTCCCCTACAATTGCCCACAGTGTGACATCCCACTCTCAACTTACCACCTAGTATACTCCTGTCCCCACCACCCTCATCCCATCCCATCCCCATCCCCTGAGCAGTGGGAGTCTTCGTTGACCAGCTTGGCGCCGGAACGTCAACTCGCGCTGGTGCAACGAGCCACGGATGCAGCGCAGGCCCGCGGCCTCCTGGACGAAGGAGGCTGACCACACCCCTTTCCCTACCCCTTGAGCACAGAAAGAACGTTTTTCACCATCTACGAAGGAACAGAAAACTTTATTCCAGGATGTAAACAAAAAAAAGAAAGACGCCTTTGCAGGCACGTTCGTGTGTGGTGCAGTACATTAGTACTTCGTCGGCTCGCCTCGTTTTTTAGTTTTTATCATGGAATAAAGTTTGCTGTTGCTTCGTGCACACGCTCATTTTATTCAGATAAGCGTGACCGTGCCTTACATGCACATTATCTGTGTCGCATCGGAACGGCAGACGATGTCGCGAAATTGGCTGCGCGGACTGCCAGCGAGCCACCACCGGCGAACAAACGCGCTCTCACCAGTCTCGCAGTGCACCGCTGTCGCTGCGGGGAACCACAGCTCCGCCCGTTGGTAACCGGAAGCAGCAAGCCTACGGTTAAAACGCTCTCATCCTCGCGGTATACTACAATGCAACACCTAGCTTCGACAGGCATCCACGGGCGGCGCTGCAAGTACCGCAGGCAGGAGGGTAAGTTAGAAGCAGCTGAGCGGAAGCTAGAAAAGAGCGTCATTTCGGCAACAATTGACGAACACCTCGACCCATGCAGCTAAGCGGAGGCATGCGCCGAGGTGGCACACGAGGTGGAATCAACGAAAGGCAACAGCTACTCCCACGTGCTGCGAGATAGGCCAGCAGAACCAGTCGATAAGCCGGGTACCAGTAAAGAGCGGCACGTGGCAGATGATAGCATGGTAATCATTGCGGGAGACTCTAACATGAAGAGGAGCAGCGCTGTTATAGTGGAAAGGGTAAAAGGGGATAAGCGTGTGAAGGTGGGGTGTTTCCCCGGTCAAACGATGCAGACGATGATGACTGCAGCAAAGGGGCAGGTGGCCTTTTCTAGTAAAGCTAGAAACCTTGTGGTGATTGCCGCGGGGCTTAACGATGTTCTAAAGGGAGATGAGGAAAAACTTGGCCAGGAGATAGCCAAGGGGGTAAAGGGCCTGGGGGCGATGGCCCCAAATGTGCTCATTGCAGTCTTCACCGTGCCGTAGGTGATGAAGAGGGCGTGCACACCGAACGGGCAGTACTCGCTGCTAACAGCGAGATCGCGAGGCGTGGCAGGGAACTTGGGCTTGAAGTGATAGACGTGAACAGGGTTGTGGGCAGCATTGGGCATAAGCAATCTTTACAGTGGGACGGGATTCACTTCAGCCCCAGGCTAGAAAACAAGGTGGAGTGGCGCTTAGGTGGGAGAGCGGTAGCTTTTTTAGGGGGACCCGCGCAGCTAAGGAAGGCAAACTACGAGACAAAGGGGAAGCAGGGGACACATGCACACTCAACGCTGGGAGGCAGCCAGGCCTAGAGCTAAATGGAGAACCTAGAGACGTAACTCAGAATGTTTACAGAAGCGATTTAGGTGGAAACAAAGGAACGAACAATCTTGTAAAAGACAAAAATAGACCCCGTAAACGGACAGGGAAAACCAAATCCAATAAATGTTTAATCAGCTACATAAATATGCAGGGAGGCAGAAAGCCTGGTAAGTGGGTGGAAATTCAAAATCAGCTTTACGGGAAGGAATAGACGTGTACGCTTTAGCCGAAGCTCACCTCCGAGACCTAGAAGCCCCACCGGTCATAGGCAATTATGTTTGGGAAGGTTGCAACAGGACCACAGGAATGAAGAAAGGGGGAGGCGTTGGCATGCCCAATAAAAAAGAGGCGACTGGGAGAGAGTGCATGAAAGCTGTAAAGAGCATCTATGGGTCAGAGGCACCATCGAGGGGAAAAATACATGGTTAGGAGTAGTATATCTGTGGACCGGAAGTAGTGGTCGGGTGGAAAATGAGGAAATCGTAAACTGTTTGAGATGAGATATAAATGAGTTCAAAAAGTCGGGAGAAATAATCTTAGTTGGAGATATGAATGCTCATATAGAAGGTTTGGATGGATACACAGACCACAACGGTTCTCTAGTGATAGATCTATGTCAGAAAAACCGGCTTGTTATAGTAAACACGAAAAGCAAGTGTGATGGACAAATAACGTGGGAAAGCGGTAACAAACAGTCCAGCATTGACTACAGTTTAGTATTCGAGACAGTATACGAAAGGTTGCGGGAAATGAGGATAGATGAAAATGGAACAGACAGCTTAGGAAGCAACCAGAAGCGGCTTAGGTGGCACTCTGGAGGCGCAACCCGGACAAATGTAGAAGTAGGTACAATAGGATGAACTAATTTGAACAATGAGCAGTTAAGGATCATCGCTGATAGATTGGAAGAAGAAATCAATAAATACCCAGGCAAAAATTGGGATTACGACGAAATGATTGCGTTCATAAAGGGTAAGATGAATGAAGCAAAGCAACGAAACCGATGGAAAGGGAAGAGAAAGCCGAGAAGCTGGTGGAATAACGAAATAAGGCAGGCTATTGACCAGCGAAGAAAGGCGTCGAGAGAACATAGAGAAGAAAAAGAACTGTTATGGAACTGGAGGTAGTGAAGGAGAAGTGGGATATGTACCGTGGGGAAAAACCAGAATTGCACAAAATGGTGCAAGCAAAGATCAAGCAGAAAAGCGAACAATGGATAGCAGAACTACGGAAGAAGGACAAAAGCCCATCCAAGAAGTTTTGGAACCATGTAAAATTACTATGCTCAAAAAACGCTATCCATCAAAAATTCCTGATTGATGAGGAAGGGAAACATGTAGAAGGAGAGCATGCGTTTGCGCACATTGATCGAGTGATTAGTGAGAAGTTTAGGGCAATAGTGATAGGGAAGCCTGCACCGATAACAGCAGCGCTGGAGAAAACTTCGAAAAGGAAAATAGGTTTGAGCAACCTTGATTGGAAAAAAAACAGAGCAAAAGGTATCACCCCAGACAGCAGTGGGCCCGGACGGAATGCCAATGCAACTGATAAACTTGCTTGGGCTAACAGAAAAAAAAATCGTTAATGAGGGCAATAGATAAGGTGATAGAAACCAAACAAATACCAGAGGACTGGCTAGAAAGTAGGATGAATTTAATATATAAAGGCAGAGGAGACAAAGTCAGTATTGATTCATACAGACCACTCACAGTAACGTCAGTGGTATATAGATTCGTAATGCAGGCAATAAAATCAGAACTTCAAGCTTGGATGGAAGAAAATGAAATACTTGGGGAACTGCAGAATGGATTTAGACAAGACAGACGACAGGATGACAATTTGTTAGTGATAACGCAATGCATTGAAATTGCGAAAGCACAGAATAGACCGTTATAGATTACGTTCTTCGACATTAAAGGGGCATATGACAACGTAAACAAAGAACGGCTGTGGAGGATGCTGAAACTTCAGGGATTTGATGACGAGTTAATACAGTTCCTTAGGGCAATCTATTAAGACAATAGAGTGCACCTTAAATGGGAAGGACAGAAATGCGCCCAGCAGGTCAACATCCATCGGGGACTGAAACAGGAATGCCCTTTGAGCCCAATACTGTTTATGCTTTACATGGCAGGGTTAGAAAAGAAACTGGAAGAAAGTCAAGTAGGGTTTAGCCTAACCCATATACTGCAAGGTGAAGTGGTACAACAGCATATTCCAGGAATGTTATACGCAGACCACTTTGTTCTTTTAGGTGATAACCAAACTGATATGCAACGGCTAATAAATATTAGCGGTCAGGAAGCCACTGACCTCGGAGTAAATTTTAGTTCAGAAAAATCAAGAATAACGGTTTTCAATGACGCTACCACTGAAGTAGTGCCTATCCAGCAAGGCAAATTACCCAGAGTGAAGGAATATAAATATTTGGGAGTGTGGATAAACGAAGGGGATAACTACTTAAGAACTCACGGGGAGCAACTTAAGGTTAGGGGAAAGCGAAATGCAGCTATAATGAAGCATAGAGAGCTGTGGGGGTATACCAAATATGAAGTATTAAGAGGAATGTGGAAAGGAGTAATGGTTCCGGGTCTCACGTTTGCGAATGCTGTACTCTGCTTAAAATCAGACGTTCTATCAGGCCTTGAAGCAAACCAGAGAACAGTAGGACGTTTGGCCTTAGGCGCGCATGAAAAAACAACTAACGAAGCAGTTCAAGGAGATATGGGCTGGGCGTCGTTTGAAGTTAGAGAAGCACAGAGTAAAATATGCATTGAAGTGAGGTTGAGAGCAATGGATCAACGACGGTAGGCAGCTAAGGTTTTTAGGTACCTATACTTGAAAAGCGTGGACACGCAGCGATTAAGGAAGACTAGAAGGCTAGCAATAAAATACGGAAAGAACAGTGGAGAATCTAAAACAGCCAAGGTAACAAAAAAAGAGGGAAGGCAGATTGAAACAAATAAATGGAGGGAAAAAATGGAAGGTAAAACGTCGTTAGAGATGTACAAGGCCGAGAAATTGAACGTCAGAAAGAAAAATTTCTACGATAATTCACCGGGCAGCGCTCTGCTTTTTGAGGCTAGAGCAGGTTGCCTGCGAACTAAAAGCTTTGTGGGGAAGTATTCACAAAATGATGGGGTATGCGTGGTCTGAGGAAAAGAAAAAGAAACTATGCGGCATATAGTGTTAGAATGTGAGGGTATCCATCCACATCTGCACAAGGGAAATATTTGGCTTCCAGAAGCGCTAGGATATAAGGGTATCACAGAGGAAGTTACCTTCAAGGCTGTCAAGGGGACGAAAAGAAGATTAGAATGCTGGTGGACGAAAAGCAGAGAGGGGAATATTGCCTAAGACAGTTACCAGCTGTAACAGAAAAAAAAAGTATTTTGTGCCTAACAAGCTTTTTTGCCTACCCTAAGCAGCACTGGTATTGAACCAAGAGTGTAAAACATAGGTATATTATTCATTTTCGGTAACATGACATGTCATCACCCCGATACAAAGGGAAAACCAATAGAAATCATCATCATCAGCCGCGCGCTCGCAGTGTCGCGTTTCAATCCGTGTGCACTGTACCTCCCGTTGTGGCGAGAGAGTCGTGGGTTCGAAATCGGGCGCCGCCGCGTCGATTGCTCTTTCAGAGACGATAGTCTTTCTTGGGCTACTTAAACCCCAAAACTTTAGTCTATCTGTCTGTCTGGGACTCGATTCAGCCACCGGCCAAAGTATAAAAAAGCCTGCGAAATAGTCTTATAGTCACAGCTAAATGTGCCCGTCTAAGTCCGAGGAGATAACATTCATACTTGTCAACATTGTTGAAGAACAACAACACGTAACGCAAATATAACACAACAAATTAATGCAGAAGTGATATTTACAGCATTCCTTTATAAATAATCATACATATTTGATTTGTGCGAGAATAAATACCTCAAGAACTACCAAAAAAAAATTCAGTCCGACGTCGCCTGCTGTCGCCCGCGCCACTATAGCGTCTGGCAGCATTTTAGGAAATTATGTGGCTACAGTTACTAAAGGTTCCACTAGATAGGTTCCACGTTCTGCTTGGAACGCACGTGGACTAAGGGAAACGCGGTACCATAAGCATCGAAGCAGGGCGCCTGACTCAATTCACGCGCGTCTCCGCCGTACGGCCTGGCTGGCATCGAGGCACCGGGCCTGGAACATTGGAACGCCGTAAATTGAAATTGGCTTGAACCAACCTTAAGCGTGTTTTCCTTGGGAGGAGCGCGACGCAAGAGAAACAACATAAAGCGGGAAAGTGAAGTTCGGCATTTACTTGCAAATGTCGACAAAGGACGATAGACTTTGTCGACATTTGTAACGAAAGGAGCAGATACGCGGTCAATTTTTTTATGGCGACGTCGCTTCCGTGACGGATAACACGTCACCGGAATCTTTGTGTAGCCGGGCATAGAACATTTTCGTGATAAAAATTTGTGTGGCTTCCACTCTAGGTGCAAGGCAGGAGGAAGAGCGGAGATGACCGCCCAACACCTTACGTAGAAAATCCGGCCGTTGCGCTATCATCAGCAGCAGCAGCCCACTAGATCCACGGCAGGTCAAAGACCTTTTTCACTGACCTACAATCGCTCCTGTCCCCGGCCGCTGGGGTACATTTCTTATTTCCACATTTCCTACGTTTTCTTTCGATGTAACACTTGGGATTCCTCTTTTTCCACACCCGTCTTTTGATATCCACCCTTTAACTCTGGTAGGCCACAGATTGTCATTTTGACTAATTTATGGGGGCAGCAAAGTCCATTTATTTTTCATAAGTTGGAGTATGATACCTGCTACTCTAGATTATCGTGCCACACACGAAAGTCGTTTTCTGTCTCTAAGTGTTATTTGGATCATCCTTTGTTCAATTTCCCGCTGAGCTGTCTTAAGTTTGCTTCAGATGGTTTCCACTCTGTGTCATCAACTCCCATTTATTTCTGAACTTCTCGCTGAAAGTTCTCCGTCACTGGCAGTGCCGGATCGTTTCATCCGCAGGCTTTCACATTTCTGAAAGTGCATCGCGAGAGCACGCGCTAGATCTCGCGGCCAAGTCCAAAGTGGACGTCCACACCAACCCAAAGGAAATTCTACGCGCAAGAATGCGATGATTTGACAATCGGAAAGACGCCGGGCTTAAAACGTGAGGGATCCACGTTCTGTTCCAATCAAGGGAACCGTTTTTTCTTTCAAGTTGGCTGCAGATGTATTGTTCCCCACGGCTCCAAACCTCATACTGTTCAGGTTATTCTGGTGGACCAGTTAGTCGGTTTCCTGTTCAAGGCATAAATATTCTGACTTCCATTCCCGGAACTTCAACAACACAGTTTTCTCTTGTGGCTTCAGGCTTTTTGGCTACGGTGGGCTGATTAGCGTCTGCCAAAATAGCGCAGGTGGCGAAAATTACGCTCACTGTGTGCAGGTGTCGGTGCAAGGGATTTTGTTGGCAAACACCTCCGGTGTAACAAAGAAGCTGGAAAGGCTGGATGCACCACCAAGTACTCCACACGATTCATGGATGTTAAAGAAGGTGCAGTCTACAAGATTCTACTAGGTTGTGGAAGATGGTACGTGGACAGACAGGACGCTGCATTAATGCGAGTTCGAGAGAGCATCACGCGACCATAAATTCATTTGCGGTGGAAAAGATCTGGCAGCTCACTGCCGGCGCTGCTCTTGCAAGCCCGAATTTAGAGAGCACATCTTCTCAGCAGCTCTTGGACACAGCTGCAAAGAGAGATTTTCGAAGAGTCCTGCATTATCAAGGAAAATTACGAATACTTGAGCACATCATCTCTGGATTTGCCCAAAAAAAGCCTATCTACAGCTTCAGCCACATTCTCCATAAAAGCTGCGCCTTCCGTATCTATTTTAGGGTTCGTGTACATTTATATTTATGTTGCCTTTCCTGTCAGTAAAGCTCAGTTGATGTCTCGCGCTCGTCCCGTGTCACCGCCTCTTCTTCTGTCTTCGTATAGTGCGCTTCATACCACGCGAAGGTGACAGCATTACCTAGCCCAAAAATGTCTGCGTTGAACAGTTGGAAAAATTGGATGTCCACCTCGTCGGTGGGCATCAGCTGTTTTGTAAATTTGCTCGACCTTTCTACGTAGTGTAACGAGCAAAGGTCTACCACCATTTCCCAGCTCTCTAGGGCAATAAATTAAATCTCCCACTTGCCCCTTTTTCTTGCTACCATCAAATGTGGAATCAAAATCCTATCATTGATTTCATGGGCTCTTCAAGTTTTAAAATTTCTGTGCTGGCCCATAGATCACCTTCACAAATTCGGTATCAGTAGTCTTGCATGCCTTATTCCCAAAAAAACATGAAGTAGGTCCAGCAACATTTAGCGGCAAACTGGACCAATGGGGTTGCACATCCCAGTGTCAGAAGTATGGGTGACCACATGTGAAGCATAATTGGTTGGTACTTATATGCTCTGTCACCTCGTCTTGTGCAATGACATACATACCACGAATCCTGGAAGACATTTTTTCCCTTCCCACCATTTTCGAACCCAACACATCTACGTTTTGCAGCGTCCCAAAATATTCTGGCCTGCACACAGGTGGGCGTTTACACAGATGCTTAACCCATTACATACTTTATTCATGTGTTGAAACATGCAGTGTGACGATGCAGGCACCTACTCTTATGCCTCGTGAATGGTAGCCACGGTTGAACTCGCAGAGACCATAGTGTCTGGCACCTATAAAAGATATTCCACATTGTTGTCTGAAAAACGAGGCACAATCTATACAAATACCGGCTACAAATCATAAATCATAATTATCGACCCGCAACTCCGTAGCGAGGCTTCTTTGTGGAGAAGAAGCTCCTGGCAGACATCAATACAAAAAAGAGGTTGACTTTTTACTGGTCCAAAAGAAATTCTCATACAGGTAACGTATGTTCTGTCATCAACCATGCCCCTCAACCCCAGGCTGCAGAGCAATTTGCAGCGAGCTTCGACGTTTCAATATAGAAACCATAGGACACTACGAAACACTCAATGAGTCAGATTTCTTTGCCCAGTCTTGAGAATTACTGTGAGTGGAGGTAACACCACGGCTACTCAAGCTGTCACATTTTTTTCTTCAATCGGGATCTTCACAAGGGGCCCCGCCCTACATAAACGAATAGTGTTCAGATAATTAAACCTTCCACTGCTTTCCGGTCGTCTACAAATGTCTATATTGTGAAAGAACGTGGCTGTAGCAGTACGAGAGGTCCGAGGCTTTTGTGCCGCCGAGAGTCAGGGCAAGTGGATCGCCTAATGAATCCCTTGAATGAGTGACGACATTGACTAAAGAACTGAAATAAATGGTTGAGCGGAACTATAGTGGCAATTGTTGCTTAGAAGCATATGGAGCAGCAGCATTGTCACGCTAGGCTGTGGTGCTGCCACTAAGGGAATAAAAAAGAAGAAATTTGACTGCCAGATTCGAACGCCAGCATTGTGTTTTGTCTGTTTCTCCTTCCTCCGATACAATGACCCGTATCCCCAATGCGCTGTGCAAAATGTGTAGGCGCGGTAGGGCCGCCTTTTTAGCAATGGCCTGCACTGTCGAGACAATTGGTGACCTGCAGGCACCGGACTAATTATAGTCATCAAATATGAACCGCTAAAGTATCAGCTAGACCTTAGAGCGAGCAGCCATCTTCGCCATTCCCCCCTATATAAGCGTTAAGCCCAAAGTACCCACACCTTGGATCAGCGCTTGTGGAAAGCGAATTTTACTTTCTCTGCTGCTTTAGACCAACCACAAGATAAAAAATCACGTACCAGCCAATCCAGAGCGAGACCTTTTACCCGTTCCGCGCGAATCCTTGGCGAGCCAATTTATACCCGACCTCAAAAAACCCTGTGGTTGACAGCCGCGGCATAGCGCTGGTTCGTCTTCTGTCCCTCGTGAAACAACCAAGCAACACACTCCGAAGCCACACGTACTACCGCATGTGCCGAAACTTAAGTGTACTATTGATTTTCTTGATCGCAACGACACCTGCGCACCTACGCAAACATCGCCATGTGGACGTTTATCCTCAAGTCACTGCCTAGAGACATCGATGCCTGCTCTATTCAGGCCAAACTAAGACGCCGAAACCACTTCATTATACTGGCACTTTCAGGAGAATCCTTCACATCACTCTGTGTAATCGATGTCCCGAGCAAACATATTTAGGGCCACGCGTCAGAACTTTTCCGGGCGTTTTCCGCTCCTGAGTTTTGGTCCCGGTGAGAGCTACTATATTCAGAACCTGTTAAGGACCTGTTCAGATACTAACCACCAAATGCAGCCAAACAAACTCCCGTCTTCTCACACAAAATCCTACCGTGTGTCCGTGAAGATGTCCACTCCGATTTGTCGACTACAGAGCCCCACAATTGATTTCACGCTCTCGGCTTCTTCGTCGGCAGCCATAGTCTACAACAAAGACCAACGCCCGTGCCTCGATTTGTTACGTCTGCCGTGCGTTCAGCCCATTTTGTTAAGTGCCGTGGACCAAGGCAATGCTTGCATGCCGCTCTAACAATGGTGGCCGACGTACCAACCGTCGCCTGACACATCGACGTCGTGGTCGTACACGTATTTCTCGCTTAATCCTCCATTCCTAATTTTCCTATCACCAAGACTACCCTCGATATAAGCAACCCGCCAGGTCCAGGTTTCGGCCAGCTCCCGACAGCACCAAGCAATAATCCAGTACAGCTGAAAGAGAGCTCAGAGACACCAACTGGAGGGCTTATACACCCTGCACCTTCGTACTCACTCCACAGTCACGGTTGACACACGTTCGCACTGCAGCCCCAGTAGTCGCCTTATAGCATCTATGGTCACGCGACCTCCTCTCCGTCGGATTATCAGACCAGACCTCTTGAACACGATAAATATATTCCGGGGCCACAAACCACCGAGTGGACATATCCCCTAGGGTTGGTTGCACATATTTGTACATATTTCTAGCGCTTTGTTCTATCATCCAACAAGTGAATGATAATGCATTTCACTATATTATCATGGCTGCCTTAAACCTGTTGCTTGAGGGGAGAAATCGTCGTCGGGATGGTACTGCGGATCTTTTGTCAAAGCAACATAAGTAGCAGCATCGTCGGCACTAAGCTCTAGAGCTTCCTGGTAAGAGAACAGCTAAAAGGAAAGTGGCTTGTAGGCTGGAAATGCCAGCACTACGTCCGCATCTCCTTTCTGCGCGGCCCTGGCCTGTCGCCCACATTCGCCGTGCAACATTTACGGGGGGCGGGAGGAACGCCCTTTGACGCAACGGCTGGCCCTGCCTCTAAATTGTATAATTCTGAAGGGAGGGTGGCCGCGTAGACGGGCGACGGCACCTGCCGCGGGGAAGGTTTACACAGGCAGTGCTGTCCTTCCAACCTGATTTGCATAAGTGGCGACGCAAGAATTAAATTCCGGCGTCCCTGCGGCCGGTTTTCTGTATTCTGCAAGAAACCATTCCTGGCCTCATGGGTGGGTAGTCTGAACCATAGTTCACCTTGTGTTCATCCCTCTGGGCTCGGCAATAAAAGAAGCCGTGATGTCTCCTCACACCCCCTTCATAATTGTTGACGACAAAATGAGTAATTAATGCAGTTCAAGGCGCATGCACAACAACCGTCTTAGGGGGCCAGAAAAGGGGTTCGCCATCATTGCAGTCGCACGCTACGACACGTCAGCAATGGCTCTACACCGCCTGTCTGCATTCGGCAGGTCATCCGTACAGCCGCCCAACCTGACGATTCCGAGACTGGGGTTCATTAAGGAGAAAGACAGTTTTCAGTGGTACGTGCAGCTTGAGAACCTATTCCGCATTCGATGCATCAGCAACCAGGCGCAGCACTACTGCATCACGAGCAAGGTTGTTACAGAGCACATCGTGACACACCTTCAGCTGCCTCGACCTAGTCGTGATGTCTACGAGGCCTTGAAAACGGCAGTCTTTGTTCACCTTGGTTGCACTTACGCTCACCCTTCTCACCAAACTTCTTCTCCAACAGCCACAGGTACTGCATTTCCTTCTTCACTTCCATTCAGTCTTTCACACATGACCCTGCGGAACTCATACGTAAGCTGAGCCAATCAGCTGCGACTGCGGAGATGGCATGCTTACTTCTGTCTTCACTACCACAAGCGCGTTGTGCGGCCTCACGTGTTGCCAATGCGCACGTGACCATCACCCACACCCATGAGAGCGTCGATATTCCCACGCAGCTCATCACTATCGGTCGGCTTCGTCATGCTGTTGATTATAAGCATGATCTTTCGGGTTGCACTCCCTACGTTGAACTCCAGTCATTTTACGCCAAAGGGGTTTAGGTGTGCGTGCAAAGGCGGAAGCGTTTTTGAAATCAACGATCTTATTATTACAAAACCGAAATTTAAGCTGCTAATTTTACGCCCTCGAATTGACCGCTTCCCTATTTTTACCGACAAACTGCAAGATGCTCTACCGGTACAGTACTCCCCGCAGAAGAAACCGATCGTCTCGCCCTCGTGCATTTTATAGTACAACTCAGCAGCTGATACAGCAATGTTATCATCGTGCAGCACCCCAGCAGACCTGGCTGCTCATAAAGGCGACTCTACATTATCGGATGCCCCTCATGTCTCCACCCCACCATCGTATTTATTCACAACTGCATTCCCCAATCTGTACCGACAGTATCTACGACAACCCCCGTGATAAAGTTTTGTTCTTATGAAATCCCTCTCAACATAAATTCAACCCAGATATTCATGCGAAGAGAACGCAAAGAACAGAGCCGCTGGGGCCTGGCAGGTTCCTGAGAGCGTCCCTCACTCACAATGACACGCTATCGCCGACACTGGAGACTTCACCAGCTTCGTGTTGTGTCTCTAAGTCCCTTTTCATCCCAATGCTGCCATTTGAGACAAAAGTCACTGGAGCTGACCGAGGTATCCTTTCTGAGACGCACGGACGTGCCACGTTCTCCAACAAAGATGGCATCGACGGTGGCAGCCATTACCACCTGACCCATCACAGTAAAACCTGACCCATCACACGTAGCAGCTGCCGCCACTCTCCTGAGTGCGGCAATGCTAGCGCACGCAAATCAGACATCACCATATGAAGGATCGAGAACTTCTTTGGGCGCACAGCAAGAGCCCAAACAAAAAATATGCCTGCAGAAAGGACGTTTGGTCTCGGTTGATCAGATGTGACATCCATCATTTATTGATGTATACGCCCCTCCAGCAGTTGGGGCGGCGAACACAAGCTAGCACTCAAGCGCCCAGTCGCGTTCCATCTCCCGCGTGGCCAAATTCACGCCCCAGTAGACGCACGGAGATGAATGTAATGTGATTGTGTGGATGATGATGACAGTTGCGCCTAGGGCGGGTGATGCTGACGCCACTACATGCCTCGGAAATTTACAAGCGCTTCAAAAAGATGAAGAACGAGATATGTCAACGCTGTTGACTATTGGTACCATACAGCAACGCCAATAATAACGCTGGAGGATCACTGCGACCTGATAACTGCCGGCTCAGTTACCGCAAGAAGACCTTAGCCTAGAGAAAAAGCTGTGGTTGCCATGGTTTTAGCAGGGCCCAAAAAGATATATAATACGCCACTCCAATACGGCAGTCAGAAGCTTCGCGAATACTAGTGTTAGCTTAGGTGCTGATAATAATAAACGCATACAGCAGAGAAAGACTCAGAAGGCTATTCGTATATGGGCACCAGGTCACACAGCCCTTGCCATGAGAACGTTCACAACGTAACTCGAGTACTAACCGACCAGGCTAGGGTAATAAGCCCGACCGACCACCCTATACCAACATCCGCTAGCATCAGCAAGCATACCTTCGGAAAGCATCAGCATATGGTCACTTGCACAAGGATCACAGATCATTATCTATTGCAGAGGCTAAAATAGTCAGAAGCACACAAAACAATAGAAAAATAATTATTTTCTTGTACAGGCAGTGGTGTTGTCATGCGAAGGAATCGTATGACAGGTAAGGCCAACACCACAAGAAACGCCCAAAGAAGACGACATTAAAGAAGACGCAAGGCACGCGGCGCGAAGGTCATCGACACCGGCTACGGCGCCGAAGGCTCGCGACCACGGCACGAGCTTGCGCCAACGACCAGCCAATGGGAAGCGGCCAGCGAGAGCAGCTGGCGGGAGAAGAAGTGGCAAAGGAACACCCAGAGAGTGAGAAGAGTGGAGCGTGACCGGGATGCGCGGCGGTCGGGCGGCCGGACCCGTGCCGTGCCCCAAGAAGTCCTCCACCAGCACAAAATCCAAGACATCCCCTCTACAAGGAAGTCAGCTCGCCGTGCGTCGGTGATAGACAGTGACGCCCAAGACAGCTGTGTTGGCCTCTCTGCAACAGGAGCTGGGAGCGCGCTCAACCACCACGGCCATGACATCATCTAGACCTTCAAACACCGTAACACTACGACTGCGCCTCTGGGACGTGAGGTAGAACAACCCCGTTCCCGCAGTGAACCCTTATTGTGTCCCCGCCGTTCTTTCCCGGAATTTGACTGTTTATCGGTTGTAGAACTTGTTAGTGTTTTCTATGCCGCGTTATCGCAGTGTCCATCTATACTTTGGTTCCGCAGTGCTCTTTAGCTCCTCTGGCCATAGTGTGTGTATTTATTTGGGTTTTGGATACAACATAAACGTAGTCTCGTTCATAGGTTATACTTGTATTTATTATTGTTGTCACCGAACCTGACAGGTGTACCTCGAACAAGAACTCTAGCATAACCATTATCGATTACTACAAACGGACAGATGAAAAAAATCGATTCGAAGGGCTGACCGTAAACACTTTCTTGGCCTGCGCGGCTAACATAACCATTGATAAAACAACAGCAGTGATAAGGCCGGATCAGTGGGACACGGTACTGCGAATCTCGGCAAACGAGTATCAGTCTTGGGCAGTACGCATAGGCGAGGCCCCGCCAAGAAGCTTGGGCTTCTGGCTTATGACTGATAAGGCGGAAAGGGGCTTGGATCTGCCCCCACCCCGGACCCCGTCCTGGGAAAGCAAAAAAAAAGTTTCACTCTCTTTCTCTCTCTCTCTCTCTGTCTCTCCAAGATGTCATTTCAGCTACGGCCTATTCCAAGGCTTTCGCCCGACTATTGTATCAGTACGAACACATTACTCCGCTCGCGCAGGCCATCCGTTCCCACTGTAAATGACGATCGGCAGAAGGCTCCAGTCTTCAATCTGAAAGAAAACGGAGGACCAAGCGGTGCCACGCAAGGGAAGGTGGCCGCGGCAAGCCCTAGCACTCGAAACGTTCTGAACCCAAAGTTCATGTGAAGGTGTCCCGATGTTCCCCGCGGCAATTTTTGAAGACAAAAGAGTTATGCTATTGGGGCAGCAAACGTTCAGCACCTGAAGAGCCACGTTTCATTTTCATAGAACCCTACGTTCTTCCGTGCGGTACCCCGCCAAAACATAAGCCCATGGTTTTCCTCCTTCCATGACTTCTTCGTCGCCCTCTGACTCGCCCGTGGCTTAGTACCCGGGGACTATCATCCAAAATAATGGCTATCCACTGGGCACCTTAAATGGCCGGATGAGGTGTGGTCGCAACTTGTAAATACTACACATAGTGCCACTGCTCTTTGTCCGGAAGTGTGACTGAAACAAACGTATATAGTGCAGAATGCACATAGGACCTTTTTTGTTGTTCATGTATCGTTCTCTTCCACCTCAATACCCCGATCCAACTGGGGAAAGTAGACGTAGCAAATCAACCACTGCTGCCGAAGGAGCTCTTGCCACCCATGCAGTGCACTGTGTGACTGTAAATCCTGTCACCAGGTCCGACCAACAAGGCAGGAGTCGGGCGAACCGTTGGATGCATGCTGCCGAGCTTCAGAACCGTGCTCACGCTCTGCCACGCAGAAGCCAACACCACCACTGTGTATCGCCTATATCCACCGCCATTTACCTCCTGCTCACTCCTGTTTGATCCACAGTATATGAAGGCGGGATGTCTTCTTATGTCCATTTCAGCTGAAAAACAATTACAGCAATCTAGGTGGAGGTCGGAACAAGTGGTCTGCCCGGAGACTGCGTAACAATTTCAAGTCTACGTGCTACCTTTGTGACGGCCAAACGAACAAAACCTGAGTTGGGATTGTTGGCCGCTGTGAACAATAGCGACTCACCAGGCGATATCACAAGTTAAGCGCATGACGTATAGGAGGACGTAGCGGCTCCACTGTTGACGGGAACTAGGACTGGCTTAGAGAAGCAGAACAGTGAAAGTAATTTTTTTTGTGAAATAGTCATGAAACGTCCACGTGTAGCTTCACAGAATGTGCTCGGGTAATGGGAAGGTCGCAGTCGAGTCAAACCATACCGTTTTGTCTTGTAAGGCTCACATTTTGGGGAGGCCGCAGCGATGACCTGCCAGAAGCAGGCAGTTGCAGTTATAGGTTACGGAATTGTTTCCTTTTTGTCACAAGCACTTTCAGTAATTTTGTGAGGAGGGTCAATTCGAATGATGTATACGAATTACAAATTCAAGGTAAGAAAATTTCCCTAATCAGGTGTCTTAGTGAAACAAGCTGTACTTATGTTGCCGGTTTTCACTTAATAAATTTTGGGTGCGGGGTGCGGCTGCTCTGAGGACCTGCCAGCAGCATGCAATTGCAGCAATAAATTACTGAATTGTTTCCTAGCTGTCATGACCTGTTTCAATTAATTTGTAAACCAGGCTACTTCAAGTGATATTCAAACAATTACAAACTTAATATAAAAGAATTAAGATGACCAGGTTTTGCAGTACGGCAAGCTATGGTTATGTTGTCTTATGTTAGTAATTAGTTGTTTCATTTTGCGTGCGTACAAGGCCCCTATATGTGTGTCATTTTCTGATAATTACAGGTCGCCCGGAGTCCCGTGCATTGCCGAATTCGGGAAACCGAGGTAGGAAAAAGACGTGACTCTACACCTTGTGTTACAACGCTTACTGACAAATATATTAGGTCACTTTTATTTGTCGTTTTGAACTTCTCATAAATGCTCCTGAGTAACTCTGTATTTTATTTAAAAATTAATTTTCCACGGTGGAAGCTGGTTTTGACGGTGGAAGAATTACCCAAAAGTGTTTTGAGCAGCAAATAAGAGTGACCAACTGCGAACAACATATACATCCTATATGGCATCTACATACACTATTGCAGTGCTTAGAGTTGTGCCTGCGGGGGAATGATTCCGTTATATAGATAAGTTTGGAAAAAAGACGAAAGGCCTCAATACATTTCACGTAAAAAAATAGAGCCGGAAGAAATGAACATTCACACAACGCTGTGAAAAACGCGCGAAAATGCGTATGCGAACACATATAGTGGAAAACTAAGGCAGCAAATGCATATTTTTTTAACTAAAAAAACATTAAACAGTGAGCTTAGCCGAATATAAAGTTACAGATGCCAAGTTTTACTTTTTTGGAGTACTGCTTAAAGATAAAACTCAGCAATGCAAATAACTGCATGTATATTCAATGCAATAGACTCGTGAAACAATAAACGAGCATACAATAAACAATAAACAACTCTCACTCTAAACAACCAGAATAATAAACGACCATTCGCCGTGCAAAGCTGTGACGGGGAAGGAGGAGTCGCCTTGCAAGGACTGCTTCACTGACAACGTTGCCTTTCAATGTTGAACTCCACGGAGCACCACCAGTCACGTTGCAAGGTGACGCAAAATGCAGTGTTTTCATGAATTACGGAACGCCCCGGAACGAGCTTGCTGCGAGGTGAGAACAGGTCGACCAATGAGTGACTGCTGCTGTCACAGTGTGGGGCATGAAAACACACATGGCTGCCGGTGCAGCAATCTGAGCGTGTTTTTCTCTTAGTCTCATGAGCACATTTTGTGCATTCATTGAGAGTTTTTTTCTCGCCAATAATGAACGCAAGCTTGCCGATATCGCTAATATCAGCAAGTCTGCGGAAATACCGTAGTCATATCCCCTTTGAAAGAAGAGGAAAGCAAGGTAAGCACGACCATCATCAGCTAGACTTGTCACACATACCACATATGGCTGCTGCAAGTTCAGGGTTCTATCATTGCGCGGGAAATGAAAAAATTTCTATTTTTTTAAATTAGGCTCTTCAATTTTACGCCGTCAACAATGGCGGAACATTTCGCTGTTCTGTTGGCAGTGATGTTCTGCAGTGTGGCAGTTCCCCAAAACTGCTTGGTTCTCTGCGACTCCCAAGCAGCGCTAGTATCTAAGAAACACGCTAGCCGCGCTCACATGCTCCAAGGCCCAAATTGGCGTATTCAGTGTCTTGTGTGCACTTTTCTGTACCTTGTTCTAAGATTATTTATAACTGAAAGAACTTTGCAATGACACCTTTGAAAATTGTTAACCTTTACTCAACCGGGCACTGACAACAGCGTCGTTGCAATGTCTCTCATAAGAATTTTTACCTTACGTGAGAAGAAGTAGCCGACACTTATGTATGGGGACAACCTCTCCTTCCTTATGTAATAAAGGAGAATGTAATAGCTTCGCGGCCCAGAATAGACCTTCATGATAACACTAACATAAAAATCTTGTTGCTTCCTTGCGTAATTAGATAACGTAACCAGTGCCTATATATGTAAGGCGTACTTGGCTAAATTAGGCCTAATCATTGAAAGTATACAAGACATCCTGAAACCGATTTTAGTTTCGGGGTTAGGGTGGTTAGTTACATAAATAAAACAAATTTCATTACATTTATTCAGGAGAAAAAAGTCATCTTACTTGCCAGGTATCAGGATATCTGGTTGTATAATATTGCAGCGACCACCAAAAACTACATAAGATAAGGGAGGTGATATGAGTGATTACGCGCGGTTTCCTTTCAAAACAGGCACGTGCGCTGAGAGCTTGGCTGTCGCTTCGCCGGATTAAAACAGCGTATGATGTACTGTCATTTTTAACTTGTACCCGAGTATAGAGCGTTTTTTAAATCAATATTCACAGTTATCAAGCATTCCTTTTTTAATTCCTGTTTCTCTATATGGAGGCTTGAACCATAAACACAGTGTCATGATGGTGTTAACCGCGCACAAAGACGACGACACACCAAAAAGAGAAGACAGAAAAAGCGCTATTATCTTCTCTCCCAAGAAAGGCAAACCCATTAACTTCCGCAACTTGCGCCCAATTTCTCTTGCCTCTTGTGTGGGAAAACTCTACGAACACATGGTTCACGACAGACTATCGCCGTACTTGGAAGACATTAGTAGCTCCCGCACACCATGTTTGGCTTTCGCACCGGACTTTCAACACAGGACATCCTTCTTCAAATTAAAGAAGACTCATTGGATAATCTCAGCAGCCAACACAAGAGTGCTATTCTAGCACGATGTCAAAAGCGCGTTTGGCAATGTCACCCATCAAGCTATACTCGAAGGCCTGCAATCCACCCACTGCGGAGAGAAAGTCTACCGTTATGTGCGCGACTTTCTCACCGACCACACGGCCACGATTGGCGTGGGACAGCCCCGCAAGGCAATTCTAAAAACACTACCAAAAGGCACCCTCAAGGTTCTGTCATTTCTCTACTGCTTTTTAACTTGGCAATGCGAGGGCTACCACCACTCCTGAACAAAATACCAGGAATCAGCCATGCGCTGTACGCAGATGACATCACTATCTGGACGCGTACAGGCTCAGTAGGAGAACAACAAGACGCACTCCAAACAGCAGTAAACATCACATAGGAATACCTCCGGGCCCGCGGGTTTTCCTGCGCCCCTGACAAATCGGAACGTTCACTGCTCAAGAAACGCAGCAGAGATCGCCCACCCGCCCCCATACCCGACCTTGAACTCTCAGGTAATGGTAACCCCATACCCCTGGTTAATACCTTACGGAAACTCGATTAACTTCACAGAGAGACGGAGCAGGCCTTGCAACCATCGAAAAAGTTCAAGAAACAGTACTTCAAGTCACCCATCTAATTTGCCGCGTAAGCAACAGACGCCATGGTCTCAAAGAGCACGACACAATACTCTTGACCCAAGCCCCAATCATCAGCAGGACTACTTACGGCACTCCATACCTCAGCCTCAAGAATAGCGAGCATGACAAACTGAATATTCTTATCCGGAAGGCCTAGAAGCTTGCACTTGGTCTACCTCCGACAAGTTCTACCGACAAGGTAATGAAACTTGGTCTGCACAACACTTGGGAGGAGCTCGCTGAAGCTCACAAAACCAGCCAAATCGAAAGACTCAAACTCACCAAAACGGGTCGTCATACGCTACGTCGCCTTGGCTACGATGCACCGGAGACATCATATAGTAAACAGCGCATCCCCTTGGTTCTACGCCAACTTATCACCGTCGCTCCCATCCCCAGAAATATGCATCCCGTATTCAATGCATACCGAAGACAAGCCAGGGTCATCACCCTCAGGAAATCCTACGGAGACAACAAACCAGCAGTCCGCTACACAGATGCTGCCCGGTACCCTCGAAAGTCTGTGCATGCCATCAGGGTTGTCAACAATAATGGCACAGAACTCACGTCGGCCACAATCCCAATCCCGGACACAGAGTCTGCAGAGGAAATCGCCATTGCCCTCGCTGCTACCACGGGCTCAGGCTACCTCACTGTCATCTCATACTCTAAAACCGCCTGCCGCAAAACATAACTAGGTCGTGTTTCTGGTCAAGCCATCCGCATCCTGAAAACTCTACAAAGCCCCCCCCGAACTCCACATAGTCTGGACCCCAGGTCACGCATCCCTCGAGGGGAATGAATCGGCCCACGCCGCTACCCCCGAGCATACCTTCCGGGCCTTCCCCTCGTTGGCAGACCGATCGATGACCTCCAGCGATGACATCCCAAGAAGATACACGGATGTACTCGCCCATTACCGACTGCAGCGCCGCATTTGCTCCCCACTACACCCCAACATGACCAGAGAGGACGCCATTACTCTCAGACAGCTGCAAACTAACACCTACCCCCACGGAAGACTACTCCATGCCATCTACCCAACAACATACACACTTACTTGTCAACACTGCCCCACACCCAACACTCTCTACCATATGGTCTGGGAGTGCCGACAATCACCATCATTAACCCCCCTACCAAACCCAACACTGCAGCAGTGGGAGGACCCTGTCCACCAGCAACAACTGGTGGACAGGGCCCGTCGGGCATCCAGGGACCAAGGCTTCCTGGACTAAGGAGGCCTCTCACAACTAAACTCATACAGTTCAATAAATGTTTATTTCTCCTCCTTCCTAATGTGTGGTCGTCTTAGTGCGCGGTTAACTCCTTCATGAAAATGCCATACAAACTGGTCTACCAAGCCACCTCCAAAAACAGGGGTTATTGGTTATGCATTTGTGCACTGCGTTTGCTGAATTATATCCCCATTAGTTTAAAAGATTTATGGGACCCTTGTACGGCTATGTTCAACCGTGGACGCATTTGCGCCATCGCAAATAATCAAAATTTTTGTTTTCCATTCGTAGATATAGGTTGCACACGCTTTCGTTTGAAATTAATTTCTTGTAAATCAAAAATTATGGTGCCGATATTTCCGGCGTCAGGAATCTGAAATGTTGCTCTGGTTGTCGGCGCAAAAACGGGCTTTTTAATTGCCTCAAAAAATCATACACATTCCACGTCGATCAGTGGTCATGGTATACGTCGCAGGAACTCAAAACGTGAGTGAGCCCTGAGAAATTACCGCGAATACACTCATCACCCAATCCTTCCGCTCGCCACCTTTCGGCAAGCGACGTTTAAATCTCCAAAACACGCCATAGTTCCCTTATAAAGCTCCAACGGTAAGGCTGCCCTGCTAACAACTGACGCAGAGGGGAAAGTCGGAATAGTTGAAAATGGTTTATGACTAGAACTGCGGACAAATAATTGTTCTGAAACTGCGTTATGCGTGTTCTCTTCCCTGGTAAAGTTTTGTGTGCGTAGTTTGAGTCACAACCTAACAAGTTTCGTCAAAGCCGGCTGAGGTGGGATTCCAGTGTGTCACTCTAAAAGAGTGTGTGCCAAGAAAAATCTATCGGTAACGGCACCGAAATACACCGAACCCTGGTCGAGTGCGGACCCTTGAAAGAAGAATTCACCTTTGAACGAGGAATTCACGCCTTGTTGCCCCATCTGGCGGTAGCCCCGGCCATCAAGCCAGGTTGCGCCATTGGCGGCGGTGAAAGTGTCTGGCGGCATGTCCTGCCAGAGGCGGTTGCGAGTTGAGCGTCGATCGTGGCTGTGGAAGGCACCATGGGCATCTGTGTGTCTTGGTGGCGCCGGGCACCTACCGGTAAAATAGGTACAAATGACTACCTAACCTGGTGCTCGGCCCTTCTGTGGGACTACAACACTTGGGAAGTTCACCCGGCTTGCACAGGAATTCGCCCCTATTGAAAGGGGTGGCTGCACAAACGCAGGAACTTTTTTTTACTCGAGGAGTTGAACGTGAAAAGTGTTAAAAATTAGTACACCTAAATCATCATAAGGCATGTTTTTTTTCTGGGAGGCAAAATGGACCGCCGAAAAAACCTGCTCATTAGGAAGGTTCACGACGTTTGAGGCCCTACACACAAGGTGGAAGAACCAAAACAGCAGCATTTCACCTGTAGTGAAGTGCATGAAAACGACAGATAGAGAGGAAAAGGAAGAAGTAAAATGTCTTATAAAAACTGTTATCAAACAAAAAGAAGATTGCAGTGATGATTTCTATACTCCTTATAGCTGAATTTGTGCGCAGCGCTGACAGCAGTCGTTTCGGTCACGACGCATATCTGCTGCGTCTCAGGAACTGATCGCGTGACCAGCGAACTCTTGGCGGTGCTCGCTACTCTGCTGCTATCTCGAAGCTCCTTGCGTGGGCGGCGAGCATGTCGTTGCAAATCGTGTTTGGACCTCCCTCGAAAATGTCACCTGGTTCGATGCGTAGCCAAAGTACTAGCGCCGCCATTACCAGCGCTTTCGCACCCGGAAGCGCGAAAGCGACCGCGCTGGTAGAGGCGACGCCTACGAAAGTGCGAGGGGTGGGCCGTGAGAGAGATGACATAGCCGCGCATGCCGCCCTTCCCCTCACCCTTTCGCCAGACTCTCCTCTCCATTTTCTTTCCGCCTACGCTGCTTCGGACGCCACTGGGGTATGCAGACGGCGATGGACGCCGACATCGCTGCCGTGAAACCCAGGTCCCTGGCGCCACAGGCTGCGCCCTAAGAGCTTTACGTTTTCAGAGACGTACAAAAAATCTTTTACATTACATAATGCCAACATATGTATACGCGCAAATGTTTGTTGAAGATGGTAATTATGGACAGACCGGCGTAAAGACATACATCTTGTATGACATGTGCACAAAACAAACTACTCTTGTGCTCCTGCATGGTGTTTTGTCACGTCAAAAAGTAAACTCTCCAAAAAAGAAAAAAGCATGCTGCACAATTAACGAAATAAAACATAAAGCGGGAAGCAATGAACATTCACACACTGCTGTGAACACTGCGGGAAAATGCATATGCCAACGCATATACTAGAATACAAAGGCAGCAACTACATATTTTTTTTAGAACTATGCAAAGGAAAACAGTGAGCTAAGCCAAAAACAAAGTTACAGTTGCCATCTTCCATTGTTTGGGAGTTCCCCGTAAAAACAAAATTCCCCGCATTTCCCCGAGGGGAAGAATGTGAAAGTGCGAATGCACGAGTTGAATTTGCGCGGTTCGGTAATGTTCGCGAAAGAGAGATCACACACACACACACACAACTACAAAAAAAAGAAAGATGCATTTATTCACAGACACCTATTTGTGTTGTCGTTGTACTTGATTGCTAGAGCGGATCTCAGCTTTGAAATTTCGTGTCAGTACTCCTTTAAGCAGGTGCATTAGCCCTTCTCAAGCCCGATTCTTGGCCCACATGGCATGGCACATACCCACGTGGGTATGTGCCATGTCAGCGGCGAGGCAGCGCGCGCCCATCTCCACGTGCGCGGACATCGGCGGTGGACGCAGGTTCAGGGTCGCTTAAGAAGTGCATTCGCACATAAAAGACTAACAATGTAAATAATTGCATGGGTATTCAACACATTAAGCTCCTGAAATAATATTCTAGTCTGGATATGGGCAGCTGTGACGGGGAACGAGTAGTCAACTTTCAAGGAATTGTTTGATAACGACGTTGCCTTTGGACGTCGAAAATGACAATTCGAGCAATAGCGACACAAGTAGGAGTCCTACCTTACGACCCACGATCACGAAATACAAAAAGAATCACGGTATCATGGTGTCCAAGCAGCAGCTCTGCATCGACAGGACTCACTCTTTCATGCCCTACTTCACCAAATGGACAAAAACAACCTTACAGCGTCTGCCCCAGCAGGACTCTGCACCTCTCTATTATAGAAAAATTTCTGCGACCATTACCACTGGAGGCGCCACGAGGTAAACACGTCAAGAAGTTGTTGTTTATTGGTTCACAAAAAAAGTGGAAGGCAAGGGTATTATTGCACCCAGTCACAGAGGTACACCTGAAAATAACGCGGTGTGACGGAGAGTAAAATAGCGGGGAGAGAACAGGAACAAGACAGGGGTGTGTACAAGGGGGTAGAAAGTGTCCGTGCCGCTGTAGAGGGACTATTTACTGGAAAAAGTAGTCTCGCGACGTCTTGGACGACGACGAATGATTTCATTTTGTGTGCCAGCGCTGTGCCGTAAGACGCACAGCGAGCAGGAATGTCATGTGCATAAATGACTTCTCTGTTTTTGTCACGTGGGCCATCTAATTTGTCCGGCTGTGAGTCAGCACCAACGCGGAATAATCTAGAGTGCTGTGCGCGCGATCCAAGAGAACATGCAAACGAAAATCTAGGTATCTTTCACGCCTGGTTGACACGGTGCTTTCGCACATACACTTAGTTTTTTCTTCCTGGGGAGCGGGCCTGTCGGCAGAAGCTGCCTCGGCACATCTCACCACTCCACTATAGAGCTGCAGTTTTACTAGCATTTTTTCATTGGCTTTTCACTCTAATAGGTTCCGGAGGTAGGCTTCGCTACAATGCTCTATAATGACGAATAATGGTGATCTCATTGCAGGCCAGTAACGGCTTCACTAAGAAGTGTCCCCAGAGTGACTTTCTGCGAGAGTTTTTGGCAATTCTTAAGTCTATCAATACTAAAATCATATGCCGGGCCTAGACCCCATCGCTGAGAGCCAAGACGCTTTAATCAGAAGCACTGTTCTAATTTTCTCCAACAGCTTTTTCTCGAAGCGTTCCATGTGTTTTCTGTCTATACTCTTTTCTACATTATTAGCAATAAAAGTATGGCAAGCGACAATACAATATTGTTTCGCATCACAGAAAAACATCCAGTTGAATAAAAACTAAGCACTTCGCGGCGAATTAAGAGCGCAACAGTTAAAATTGTTGCAGGTTCATTAGTACGGTCCGCTGGCTTTTAAATGACAAGTATTATCGTTAAAACCGTTTTCTGTTTTTAAACGTGTCAACACTTTCTCCGCTACTGATAAGGTCGAAGTACATTTTCTAGTGCAATGAATTGGGAGAAAAGCAAAGAGTGTTTGCAAGTATTTTTTGCTGTTGGCAGTATGTATGACTTGGATGCTGTCCGCGGCTTTCCTGTACCCCTTTGAGAGTTCAAAATATTACTTTTGCATAAAAATAATATATGTGTTTCAGTGTTTTTAGTACATACAGTGCTTAAAAGCAATGTACAATTGTTCTGTAAAAAGCGGGTATAACTAGCGATTTTATTTGGAGAATTCCGGTACCCATTCGCAACAAAGGTAGTAGTTACGGTTACAGTTTTCATTTAACAAACTCCAAGGTGTAAAAACTCAAGCATAAAATATGTGTATACTTCTTTCTTTTCAAAATGTGTATGTAAACAGTTTTTTTGCTCATAGAAACACATTTGTTCTGTTGCAGAATGCTTTTTCTGGACCAGAGTTGTAGATTCCGAAGAGCGTCCGAAGGAAAATTGTCAGGAAACATTTAAAGAGACATGTGGCCAAGGTAAAATTAAATTCTACGAATTCAAGAATTGTACACGAAATTTGAATTAAATGTTCTGTTTCTGAGAGCGCATACTGTAACCAAAGGAGCAGCGAAATCATTCATCACTCAAAGATTTACCACAAGGTATCTATAAAACGAACGAATAAAACTTGCGCGATCACTGTGGCTGAGTCGGTGTATTGTGACAGTAGTGACGAAAACGAAGAACGACAGTAGTGACGAAAAGGAAGAGCAGCCAAGCAAAAGCGACTACTCTGAGTTTTGTGACTCACACCTCGTAATAGAGCCCGTCATCTGCGCAATTTTGACGTAAAGTTTTATCACCAGTAGAAGCCTAGCGCATGTACATATGTCAGGAAAAGAGAAAAACTCTATCTGAATGGAGGTTTAAACACGAATTAGGGCTGGGTACCCAAAGTATCACCAAATTTATGCTTCCAAAATGGCAACGCTTTCAAATAACCCGACTGCAACACACCATACCAGCGTACGTGCAGCGGCGTTTCCTTGAAGTTGGTAATAATTTTTGAGTTCTAGACACATGCAGCCACACACGAAGAAAGTGCAAGCAAATCGGTCAGAAATAACTAGCACCATTATTGTAACGTAACTGCCAAAAAAGCCGACAGTGAAGCCGACAGACTTGGACTGTAGATCAATTTATTTATATATTTATTTACAATACTTTCAGGGCCAAGAGGCTCTACAGAAAGGAGTGGGTGGGTACAGAACTATGACATCCAATAAAGGTATTACATTGGTGAGAGTGCATAGTAATATTACACACTGTAACAAATAGGGTTTTGTAGGGCAGTCTTGAATTGGGAATGTTTTGAGATGGCAGCATTGGAGTCGGGAAAATGGTTCCAGTCAACGCTGGCTCTTAGAATGAAAGAATTATTATAAAGGTTAGTCCGACAAGAAGGAACACCAACTTTGTTTACATAATCTATGCGGGATGAAATATATGTAGTTGGAAGCATAAGCGGTTCTTTCAGGTGAATGACATCGAAAAATATTTTTTTCGAAAAGGCAAAGACAATGATATTTGAGACGTTCCGACAAGTCAGGAAGGCCAAAAACAGATTTTCTTGAGGTGACTCTGGATTACGGCTATAGTTTGATCAAATGAAACGAGTCGCATGATTCTGAATGGCTTCAATGGATCGGAATTATTACACCACTGCCCGTCAAAATGTTCATTCCGAGAATTATGTCGCAGGAGCAGTTTTCAAAATGACGAACACCACAGGGCACATTTTGCCGTCTATGGTATCGTACGTTTATTCAGCTTACACAAGATTGACCTGGTCATTACTGAGTAGTCGGCATCCACGTCTATGAGGGCGGCTACATCAAAGCCGCCCATGGATAGCTGAACGCCGGACGCCGCCTTCCTCGAGTTGCGGGTGCGTCCTGGCGACGTGTCTTTGCTTGTACCTGTTGACGGTCGGCCACTATGCGTCGTCGTCTTCGTCGTGTTTTCAGCAGCAGGTGCGGTCACGTCGGGTACGCGTCGCGCCGTTTAGCTGTCGTCGTGTTCGGGAGTCTCGTTAGGGTTAGGTCGGGTCGTCAGGCTGAGAGCATGGTATGCAAGGATGGTCTTCGGCGAGTCGTTGCGTCGTTGGAGGGTTTTCATTTTCCCGCCGTCGTGCAACGTTACCTCCACAAGTTGCTGCTTTTAGTTTCTCGTACGTGGGCTGGGGAACTCCTACGCGTGAAGTCTCTGTTGCTTTGACGGCTTGGCGATTGGTATGGATAAGGTGGCGGCGAACGGTTGAAGCGCGCTAGACCTCGGTTGGTATTCGACAGGTAATCTTCGATTTCAAAAGGGTGCTGGCCGGGTCGGGAGGGTGGTGCGTGGACGGACCCTCGCAAACCGAGCCTATTATTAGGGCACCGACGGTACATGTGGTCGGCCTCTTCGCAGTGGTAACATAGCGGGCGATTATCTGGCGTTCGCCACACGTCGGCCATACTCGGGCCGGGGGTTGCACCACAGCTGGTCGTGCCGGCGACAGGGGACGACGGTATGGAGCCTCGGAACGATAGCTTGCAGGCGGGCGAGGTCGACGGACAGCAGCCGCGTAGCCCTTGGCTTGCGGCTCGCGGGGTATTTCTGCCGTCGTTCCCCAGTGCGTGCTGCACTTCTTCCCTAATGATGTCGGTAAGGGAAGCGACCTGGGGTTGCGGCGGCATTGGGAGAAGTTTCCGTAGCTCCTCCCTCACTACTGCGCGGATAGTCTGGCGTAGGATGTCTGCCGGGATTCCGCATGCTGTCGACGTAGTTTGCATTAGCCGCGCCAACCAAGTTGCGGTCATACTTCTTTGCACGCATTTCTAGGGCCTTCTCAATTGTGCTGGCTTTGGTCACGAATCCGTCGATGGTTTTGGTGGATTGCGGACAAGAACGGCAAGCAGTTCTTCCTTGAAACCGTGCAGTAAAAAGTGCAACTTCTTTTCTTCCTACATGCAAGGGTCAGGATGCCTGAAAAGCCGTTTCATCTCTTCGGCAAATACAACAACGCTTTCGTTAGGGTGTTCTGTCCGCGTATCCAGCAAGACCTCGGCCCGCTCTTTTCGCACTACCATGGTGAACGTCGTTAAAAATTGCGTTCGGAAATCGTTCCAAGACTCTACGGAGCTCTCATGCTTTTCACACCAGATCCGTGCTGAATCTTCAAGCTAGAAGAACACTTGCCTCTGTGTCTCCGCGTCGTCCCATCGGTTAAACAGCCCGACGCGTTCGACTTGCTCCAACCATTCTTCGGGATCCTCAGAAAGTGACCCATGGAATAATTGGTGTTCCCTGGGTTGCTGAACGACGACGGCAAGATGGGTAGCGCTGGTCATGGTGCCTGCATTGATCATGGTGGGTTTCCCGACGTCTTCTTTGTTCACTTTATCCGGAAGCAGTCCAAAGTCTGGCTGAAGACAGGATGAAGAAAGTGACCACTACGTGTGCTCCGTCACATTCAACTCAAGAATAAACGCCGCACGAAAAAGATAGGGCGTAAAACGCAGATTGTTGACTAGGAGAAAGTTCGCGAGAAGATGGACACATACTCAACCCCGGACAGTATGGACGAGTGGATAAGTAACCTCCGCTCTTCTACGCGCGAGTTTACGAGGCTCATTTCCTGCACAGAAAACTTGCCTTTCATAGGCAGACAGACGTCTTGTCACTTTGTGGAACGACCGCAAGAAAATAGTTGCAAGACTCCGAAACAAGGACAATATCCACATTCAGAATGAGTTGGCCGCACACTACCAAGTTATTCAGACGCATTCTGATGACCTGGCGCGACGCAACTGGCGCGAAACATGCGAAAGCATCAACGGACGTCTCCACCTTGCCAGAATTTGGAAGATACTTAAAGATCTTCTGGGGCACTCAAGACCACAGAATACCTTGACGAAAATCCAACTTACCTTACAGCTGGGGGATGAAGAGTTGCGGAAAGTGTTATGTGACACATTTAACCCACGAACGACCGTGCAGGACCTATTCCTAGCATGGACTCTGATTTTACAGCAGCAGAACTGTCTTCAGCACTGTCATATATGACCGAAATACTGCTCCTAGATCGGACGGGATCACCTACGCCATGTTGCGAAATCTTTCGGACGACCAACAAATTATACTCTTGGAGTTTTTACGAGGTGTGGCGCTGTGGGAACTTACCAGTACAGTTGAAAGTCGCCACCATCTGCTTCTTCCCGAAACCTGGCCAACGACGGGATTCAGTTTCGAAACTGAAGCCAATTTTTTTAACATCATGCGTAGGAAAAGTATTCGAGAAAATGGCCCTAAACAGATACGAATGGCACTTAGAACAACACGCACATCAGCCACCGACGCTTTTAGGATTTCGCCGCCACGTATCGAACCAAGACGCAGCGCTGTTGACCAAGCAGGATGTCTTCTTGCGGGGAAGCAAAACCCAAACCCGCACCATAGTGGGATTGGGCTCCATAAGGCGTTTCACAACATCAGACACCCAGCATGTCTGCAGAAGTATACAGCACCCAACCAGGTCAACGCTTCTTATACTACATACGCAGCTTTCTTACCTATCGTCAAATACAGATTCGTTTAGGTGCTCCCAAAACTACCCCTGCAACTCACCCGCTCACGCGAGGCACGACACATCGAGCTATACTCTTGCCCACTCTTTTTAATATCGCAGTCAAGGATCTCCAACCGCAACTTGACAAATGCCTGGGCTCAAGCATGTTATCTACGCGGATGATGTGACGCTGTGAAGCACACAAGGAAACCCAGGCGAACAGCAAGAAATCATCCAACAAGGTATCAACGTTGTCACGCCATACCTCGACTCTCTTTGTCTGAGATGCTCCCCAGAGAAGAGTGAATACATAGTAGTTTTGGACCACCAAACAAAAACAGTAGAAGAAACACGACGCCTCATCCAACTCATGGTCAATGGTCAACCAATACCGCGGTAGCCGCACTTATGCATTCGGGGATTCTACGGCAACACCACGGTAGAGCAGACGTATGGGTGCACCGGACACTACAGCAGATAAATGATATCGCAAATAGGTTGAAAAGAATTTCTCACAAGATCGATGGCATGAAGAAAGCAGAACGCCAGGTGTATTACAGAAGTGCTTTTATTTACCAGGATTATGTTCGAGATTTAATATATGCGTGTCACAGAACATCAATTCCTGCAAATCAATAATATGTTCAGACGCGTAACACGCATCACACTCGGAGTCGCCAGCTATGCTACAAGTATTTTGTCGAAGCCACCGCCATATTTAACACATTACCTGACCGACTGAAAATGCACCAAGAAGCACAGTCTCATCGTCTTACAACATCTAAACGAGGTCGTACCGTGCTGGAGCTTATGCGATACAACACTGCCAATCTACCCGTCAAAGCACTCACCGCACCACCATTGGACGCCATCCCATTCATCAAGGTAAAACCCATACCTAAGCATATGAACCCCGAAGAGGACGCCGCACGACGAGTAGCACGCACCCGCATAGAGCAACCCACCGATTCACTTTCTTAACATGGCGACGCCAGCTTTACCGCCGGCAAAGTAGTCACTGCAAGCATAGATACTTCTGGCAGCGCAGTCGTTAATCATCACCATGACGTCCCTTCTGTGGCGACAGCGGAAATACGGGCCATGACGCAAGACATTACTCAACATGACCACCAATCAGAGAGCATTGTCATTCGCTCTGACTCACAGGCAGACCTGCGGGCTTTCCTTGGAAACAAACTGCCTCAAAATATACGAGCTGCGCTAGCTGAGTATGGACAGCACCATACAGATATCGCAATCACTTTAGAATGAACCCCAGGACATTTTCTTTATTAGGCAATGCTCGCGCCCACAATAAAGCATCAAAGGCCTGGTGTTCCGACACTTCCTAGGCTCGGCCCGAGACCTACTTCCTGGCAGAGGACAGAAAACAGCGCCATCAGGAACAAATAGCGTATTAGAAGACACTCCGAATAGCCGGCAGTGAACTCCCCACACCACCTGATTGTCTCCCGAGGAAGTACATGACACTTTTAAGGCAAGCCCAAACACAGTCCCTACCAAACGACTACACACTGCATCAAATACACAACAATCCAAGCAGACCGCATTGCCAAGTGTGTGGCTTCATACCCACACTCACGCCCACTTACTGGACCTGTCCCAGAGCCCACACACCGCAACGTCGCTCACTACTTCATCACATTTCCTCCTGCGAGGCCTGGGTTGCCCAGCTCGGCAACACGGCCTCTTCGTGGAAAACTGTCCTTCATCACCTGCTCACCATCAGGGGGAGGTCATTTGATCTCACCCTCCTTGAACGCAGACCCAGACGTGGGCCGTATTAATAAATGTTTAATCTCTCTCTCTCTCTCTCTCTCTCTCTCTCTCTCTCTCTCTGTATGTCTCTCTCTCTATCTGGCCTAATACCTTGCTGTCGGCGGTAGACACGAGTTGGGCTTGCTTGTCTGCCAGACGAGGGCTTAGGGTGCATGTACCCAACACCACTACCAGATGTCCCGAGGCCAAAGAAGACGCAGTTGCCTTCACGGAAAACAAGTTTATTGGAGCGAACTTGCGCTCCCGTAAAAACTCAAAGAATACATAGGCGGTGAAGCAACAGTCAACAAAGTGACGCGCGCAAGCGAGCTTTGGTAAGTAAGAATTCCGCGGCGTCTGCTCTGCAGGCTTTCGGCATGAGTGATTCTGAAACCGTCGATTTACATCCAGAACATTGTAAATCAAAGAATACTATCTGGGCTAGTGACATTATGGCGAAGCAGTCTTCTTATCTGAATGAGATAGACAGTGCAAAATAAAAAGAAAGAATAGAAGGCGCGCTTCTCTTGGGACACAGATAACAGGCCCGGGCCTAGCCGGGCAGTAAAAACCAACAATAAATAAACAAACTCATATATAGTCAGCGGCCATATTATTATATAGTGTGAATCAATGAGTCAATCAAATTTCATATCTATACAGATGACACAAGCCTATTTCTCACTGATAATGTTTGCAAAAAAGCTGTTTCAGTGAGGCAACAAAAGTTTTGTAAAATTAGCTGCATGGTCCACAGCAAATGCCCTAAGTAATATTTAAAAAATCAAAAGCGGTAATTGCTACAGCAAAAGGCAAGGGCATAACACCCGGTGCACTCTTAATGAACGGCAGTAGAATCGAAAGTGCATAGGAAAAAACACGTCATAATTTTTATCATGTAATGACAAAACTACCCCGCACCGTTGGCGTATTCTATCAAACTCGGGGCTCCTTAGTGCTACAATATTCGCTACAGACAAATTCGCTACAGACAAATGGCCACGATTCCGTACTGCGCCGCGGATAATGGTGAAAAGAATTGATACGTTCTTACTAGGTATGTTCTTGCTAATGCGCACTGCCAGCCGCTATTACCTGTGCTGTGTATGGAGAAGCACCACCCTTATAAACCCCACGCTGAAAGGAGGCACGTGATTTTGACAATTCAGAACGAGTATCTTTGACTGGGCAGTATTTATAGCATTTTTTGATTAAAATATGCTTATTGTAGCGAAGCCTAAACGATTCTTTGGGGGGCGGTTACTTTAGTAGATTCTGTCGGATTCGTCCTTGCGAATTGATTTTATGCTCAGAAGTCTTCAGTAACTGCAATGCCTGTTCCTTTTATTTTGGATTTAGCGCTGAATATTTAGTCCTTAGTTTTACCTTTATCGAGTGCCCCAATTCTATGCGCGCGTGCGACACCATGTGTTGGTACATTGAATGATATCTTGTTCACAAGTACTCCGAAGTTTTTTCTTCTTCTTGTATCGAAGATTCATCCGGAGAGCCAGGAATACCATAAAATACAAGTTTTTTTTTACGGCACCTGTCTTCCAGTTCATCGAACCGTTTTTTAAATTTTATTTTCTTCTGTCAGCTTTGGAGTGACCAGAGCAACCACCGACAATTCCGGACGGCACAGATCTAGCATTGTAAGCTTCCTTTCAACCGCTTCAAGCACTGTGGAAATAGTAGTTACGTTCCTTAAACTCTTGTTGGTTTGATGTAATTCTTTTAAAAGCATTGATTAGATGAGCTTGCCCCTCTTCTTTTTCGGCTGACTTGTATTTAAGGTCAGGTAGAATGGTCAGTGTGGCATCACTGAGAACGGTTAGCGGCGTCACCCGGTGTTCAAGATCCCACAATCACGTTCTGCCAGGGTTCATTTCTACATCCACGGACAGCGACAACTTCATGACACAAGGACACTAATTTGCATTTTCCATGAGCACTTTAGGCATGGGAGCATACTAATAAAAACATTACTAGAACGTTTACCAAAACTGTAACAAACCTGAAAAAATAGTGCCTTTTCGCTATGTGAAGAAGGATGACCGGCGAAGCTAGCCGCAGCACACGAAACACACTAAAAACAAACACGTTTTTTGTAAGTTGCGATCGAGCAATGAACAGTTACCCCAATCAAACCTTTAAGCACCCAAGGTTCATTCTAGTGGACAAACATGGGGCTGTCGTTTCCCTCATGTATAGCAGGCATCTTATTGTCTGCATAACACACGAACCCAGTCAGCTCGGCCACTGAGGCCATCGGAAAGTTCGTTTTGAAGCGGTGGGCTTACGAGTTTATACGTCCCACCAGCACAACAGAAAGGTCAGCACTGAAGGAATGAAACCTGCGTCTGTGCGTGCACGCCTGCCCGCCTTCCCTTAAACAAGCAGGCAGTTATGTACGCATGCTTAGAAGTAAAAGTATTTCAAGCTAAACAAGAAATATTGGCTTACGTCGACGTTGCTGTTCATCTCGGAGAGATTCTCAGCAACTCCGCCTGCTTGAACATGCGGTGGAAACGGCGGCGGCCGCGGCCTTATTTTGTTTTGACACCCATTTAGCCTTCTGTTTCTGCGATTTCCTCTGTTCTTGCTCAGACGAAACGACGCGCGTCTGTCCATAGAGTGCTATAACACGGAAGGACTAGATCTTTATTCTTGTTGACAAGCATGCGGCTGTCCGTCTCCGTCCCCCGTCGTAGGCATCTCACAGTCTGTGTAACACACCAACTCATACATAACGGCTCGTCCATTTCAAACCCAAACCCAAACTGCTCGACCATTCCAAACCCAAACTTGTCGACCAACCGTGACACTTTCAAGTTAGAAGTTCCCATCAGCACAACGCTCATGTCGTCGGTAGCGGCATGAAGACTAGTTGTTCATGCGCGACCGCCTGCTTTCGCACACAGCTAGTGCAAGCGTAAACCGGCAACAGGTGATGGGCTCGTGCTTAGTAGTGAAACACAAGGATGAAAATGCCGCGCGAAAAGCCTTTCATGATGAAATCAAATTGTGGGCTAAAGTCGGCGTTTGAAGCGGGCAGGTTGTTGTGGTAACGCTTTGCAAGGGCGCTACCATCGTTATCAGCCGATTGCGCAGCTTGTGAAGGAGGCATGAGGAGGGGGGATCTGAGGAGAATAACAGTTGTGAAAGCGGTGTCGGTGGTGCGAGGAGGTCTGCCGCAGGGGCGCCGAGTAAACCGGCTTCACCGGAATGAAAACCTGAGGAATGGAGTAGGGCGGTTAGAAATATACTGCGTCGCAGTGAACAGCGAAAACGAGTAGCGCAGGTTAGCAGCATCGTTTCGATGCTCCTTAGCCCACTGAAGGCAGCCGAACCCGAGGCACTTATACCTGCGGCAGTGGAGGCTGTCGATGTGGATGATGTTTCCAAGTATCCCGAAGGTTTCATAGGGGCTTGCGTTATGGTGTCGTTCAATGAAGTAACAGAGCATGCGCTGGCTGGTGCAAATATGGTAAATGGCTGAGGCGACTGCCGCAGCGGTGCCCGTGAGGCACTAAAGCCACACAAGCGCGAATAAAGACCGCAAACTGAAAATGGCGAAACATAATAGCGCTGGTTAGCTGCATCGTTCCGATGCTGCCGTGCCAACTTTACCGTTTATGCGTGCCACAAACTGACGTTCACTGATGAGAGCGAGGTTAGCTTGAACTATTTTTCTCCACTGCACAATAAATACACTGGTCACCTGCATTTTTGCGACTGATTTGCGGGAGTTGAATGTTGCGGCTGCTGGATGTTGCTGCGTTTGAGCAGAGAATGCGGGAGCGTCTGAAAAAAAGTGTTCATTTTCTAGCCCAGTGGTCGTACTGAAGGTTTTGTGTTTGCTGAGATAGATATACTTGTATGATAACCTTTATTGAGTTACGCGTGCTTGCAGATTGGAAAACGAGAAAAAAGATGCTAGGAAGGTCAACGGTTGCTCACGAATGCAAATGCCCCAAAAGCAGCAGCTTATTTCAACTCCCCCTGAAGTACCTGACGGTAATACTGAGGCTACAGGATCATTAAAACGGCCTTTGATGTCTCGACAAAAGTGCACAGTGTACTGTGGGCGGTGCTGCCGCGTCAAAACATCCTTGAATATGACGAGGTTTCATTCGGAGAATGAATATTTCCTAGCTTTCAGCATAGTTGCCAGATAATGTAGAATGTTTCCTACGGAATATCTTGGCCAATCGATACGTATACATGCACGGTGTTGCCTTGTTCTCGTATTGTGACGAGGTGTGCAAATCTAACCTGTATCATTCGGTATTTCACTGTGCACACTTCACGACTGGTCGAAAGTCACTATTGCAGCTACGTTCAACACCCGCACATGAAGAAGCGCATTTGAAACGCGTTCGAGCAGACCCCTCAGCGCCAGAGAAAATAACTGAATCTTCACTAACAAGTGGTCTCTGCAAGTTCGTGCGATAAGCTGGGCTGACTCCTCTGACAAACGTAGCGCGGATCTCTTCACAAAATCTACACAATTATATCTTCACGGAACAATACACTTTGAAAAGCTGTTTGTGATTGAACTTGATTGAAAGTGATTGAACTTGAAGAGATATCTTTTCCGATATTCCTTCCATCCCTCTGTGTCCCTCTCCTTCCACACCAGGCATACATGCGCCTCTGGCAATAACGCTATTCCTGTTCCTCCTGCGTCGAATGTCCGGTTCTTTGCATTTGAGATCCCCATGGGGCACGGCGAAAGTTTGGGTACTCAGCGTTTTTTTGCGGGGTACGAGATAAGTTCATTTCTATTGGAGGAAATTCTCAAAGAGCACGGTATGTTGGTTGACCTACTTCTTCATCGGTTGCTCGCTACCTTGCATACCCTTGTTTGTGGGTTTATCCGAGATGTTGCCCACATCTATGAGCTCACAATTGCATCTAGCTCCCACTTCCCGTGCGATCCGCCTCCACGTTATTTTCGGCCGCAGTAGACAATCCTCTTAAAATCAATGCGGGGTAACCAACGTTGGTACTCCTCAAGGGGGTATCCTTCGTATGGTCTGTAACATATAAAAGAATTTAAACTACGTCGTATACTTTAATGACAAACAGGAAAACGGGGCCCCTATCCGCAGAAATTTTTGTAACGGAGGACGTACGCAATATGCTCAACTACAAACTTTAGATTGAGCTGCGGATAGGTTGAGAAGCAAATTGAAAGTGCTGAATACACGTTGGCGAGACAAACAAAAGTTTTTGTTTTTACAAGTACAAGAATCGCAGAAAAATACCTTTAATGTTCCCGCTGAAGATTTGCAATAGATATTTTGCCGGTATGGCGCAATAAAACCTTAACTTTTCCTTAACTTCTATGCAGTACACTCTGAAATTCTATGCAGTGCAACGCCTATGAATTCTCCATTGTTACAGTATCCTACCCGTGAACATATTGCTTGAGTGTAACTTCTTTATTTAATTTCCCAAGTGACTTCATAATCACATTGCATCCCAATTTATTGCACCTGACCTATTCCAGAATACCGATGTGACCATGTTGCCGCGAAACATGCATTGATTTGTTTATTTATGTTTGTGCTTTCACTGCACGGCTGCGCGGGGTTGTTTTATCTGTTTTGGGAATGAAGCGCATGTTCCAGTGTTTCCTTTTTATGTCACGCTGATTATCTCATCATCTAGGGAGACTGTTTCGCTCTAACTCCACTAGCATAGAATAGTCTTCTTTTATCCACAGTGTTCTCGATGTAATTCCACGTTTCGAGAAAGACCCGCGCCAAAAGTTAAACGGTCGCAGAGCAGACGCTGTGGCATTCAATTCACCGACACCCGCCTGCGCAAGTCACTTTGTTGCCTACTTCTTTGTCGCCTGTGTATTCAAAGAGTTGTTAGGGGAGCGAAAGATCACTCCAATAAACTTTTTTTTTCCTCAAGGCAACTACGTCATCTTTGGCTTCGTGTCATCTGGTAAAGGGGTGGGGTACATGCACCCTAAGCCCTCGTAAAGCCGACAAGCAAGCGCAACTCGTGTCAGCCACCAACCACAAGGTCTTCAGCCAGAGATTGGACTGCTCCTAGATAAAGGGTAAGAAGGAGACGTCGTGAAAAGCACATTGATCAACGTAATCACCACGACCAGCGCTTCCAATCATGCCCTCGTTCTTCAGCAACCCAGGGAGCCCCAATCATTCCCTGGGGCCCCTACGAAGAAGCCCGACGACTGGTTGAGGCAAGTCGAACAGGTCAGGCCGTTTAACCAATGGGAATTCGCAGAGACGTTCAGGCAAGGATTCTTCTACCTTGAAGAGGCAGCACGGTTCTTGTTCGAAAACCGTGATGGCTCCTTGGAGTCTTGGAATGAATTCGGAACGAAATTTTTGATGACATTCACCACGGTTTTCTGAATATAAAGGGCCGACGTCTTGCTGCAGACGCGGACACAACACTCTAACGAAATCATTGTTGGGTTCATCGAAGCGATGAAGAGGCTTTTCAGGCATGCTGGTTCATGAATAACAGAAGAAAACAACAATAACACTGAAAAAGCCTAGTTGGCAAAAAATAATTACTCTAACTTGACCGCACCAAAAACGAGGACTGAACAAAAGACACGAAGACCAGCGCAGACTGACAACCTAAGTTTTATTCATAACTCAACCCATATATACCCTCTTTGACAATACCCGCGCATGATCAAACGTGTACGTATGATGTCATACACACAAACACAAGAAAAAAACGAAAAAAAACACCGTCAATTTTGCATTATGTCATGTTGTCGAACAACGTAATTTCCTTAACGAACAGGGTACTGACGGTTTGCTTATGCCCGTTCCCTTCAATTTCGACATCTGCGAGGCTTCCACTATCTCTCTTGCACAGGGCGCAGTGCGCAACAAAAAGTGCGAGCAGTTGTTTGACCTAACGATGACGAATATCCACCACCAAGACGGGGATTCATGGGGTTGCGACGTGCGACTGTTTAGTCAACGCCGGCTGTATAAACATTGCCTAACGCGTGAGCGAAAAATGGCCAAAAAGCCACTCTCCTGCTGCTCTCACCTACGCTTCCCCGCTCCGTGGCCTTCCTGCGTGCTTTCATGTCCGCCGGGCACCGCCACGTCTCGGAAACTATGCAAAATAGTAGGCAGTTTGTTTAGCGTTCCAAAGGCGGCCCTCCTACGCATTCTTCTTTTTCACCATGCCTGTCTATCTTGGTCTGTCGCTGATAAAGCCGCCTTTGCCTCGGAGCAAAATCACTTGTGCAGCCGCAGGCTGATGCCGGCTTTGCGCTCTAATCTACTTGGATCACGGGCTCCGAAATTGTCTGAGTGGGGCATCCCCCTCTTTCCCCTCCGCATTTTGGTCTTGTTTTGTCTCCGCTGTTCGCACTCCGCACCGGTACGCACTTCTGAAATTGAGGACTGTGCTCTAAAAGTGCCCGGACAGCATAGCGGACCCCTCAGCTGCTCATCTTTTTGTTTTCTATGATCTACTGAAATTTACAAGTACGTGATATTTTCGAAAGTAATAGTTGAAGTGGGCGCCTGAACAAAAAAATGTGCACGTAATTTTCCCCGTAAATCCTCCAGAGAGAAAAACTTCAGTAAAATAATGACTGCACCATCCGAAAATATAGTTTTCGCGTTCGCTATTTCTCTACCGGACAATTAATATGTTCTTACACTATTTCAGTTCCACCACCGTCAGTTACCTTTGGAAAAATGCAGCCAGTATGAAGCGAGTGACACGTTGAAAGAGATCCCCAGTGCGCCCCAGAACTATCGCCCCGTCACGGCTAAGATGTGAGCGCAAAGGCTCTTGAAACCCAACAGGCAAGCTGACAGACACACGTCGTAGAAGTGGGTGCAGCGTTCGCGACTCGGGAACAGTGACGTAAGGCGAGATGTTCGCCGGCGCACGCCACATAGCGGATGATTGCCTGAACTAAGCGTCCCTACCCTTCCCATTGAAAAGGGCGCGATGCGTTAGGCAATGTTTATACAGGCGGCGTTGGTTTAGTCACCACCGCCTGTATAAACATTGCCTGACGCGTCGCCCGCTTTCCAGTGGGAGGGGTAGGGACGCTTAGTTCAGCCAATCTACTGCTATGTGGCGCGCGCCGGCGGACGCCCCGCCTTACGTCACTGCTCGCGAGTCGCGAACACTGCACCCACTTCACAGCGTGTCTGTCAGCTTGCCTCGAAGGCGTCGGAGCGCCGCCTGGGGAACGCTAGACAAACTGTCAACTATTTTGCAAAGTTTCCGAGGAGCGGCGCTGGCTGGCGGATATGAAAGCACGTAGGAAGGCTACAGAGCGGGAAAGGATAGGAGAGAGCAACAGGATAGTTGCTGTTTGGCCATTTTTTACTCCCGCGTTAGGCAATGTGTATCCAGGCGGCGTTGGTTTAGTTTATCGCGGAAAGTTTGGTGGTTAATTCATGTTATTATATTGCCACGTACATTGTTCCACAATGTTACGCATTGGAAAAAAAGGCGGTAATCATTGCGGAAGTTCATATGTTCATCGTTGTGATAGGGTGGCTGTGGTTTCTGTGGAATGACGCTCTGTGCTATGGTTGTGGGAGGACGCGCCGTGATTCAGGTTGATAAAAAATACCCGTAAGGCACAGTCAAGAAATCTACCACGAGATAAAGCTGACACCAGGTTTCATGATAACTTTGTTGCGGTAATGCTGTTTTCGTAAGAGTATTGGCAGTAAATTTAACGGGCAGCGAGATTTTGAACTCTTTAGTAATCGTTAGTACGCTAGGTTTGTGAGGTTTGCCAGATTAAATAGCCACCTTCTAGTTTCGGTCGGATTAAAATTTTATAAGCGGACTTTTTATGTCTGACGAAGCTACGTTTGTGTTGCGGGGCACGTATACCATTGTATGCGAGTCTTCTGAACAGATTATTCGGCTATGGGAGGACCACGACAGCGGCGATAACATATGCACTCCGCTGTATCTGTGTGATAATATAGGGCTTATTGGGACATTTATGCTAACGTGTACAGTGCTGTGCTCATTTTGCTGGTGAATAGCATCCTCTTACACTTAGTAATCTGTAATGGTTTAAGTGATTTGTCACACTAAGCTGCAATTAGATCTAGATCACGTTCATGCTCAGTGCCGTCGGCTGGTTTACAAGTTGAAGAGTACAGAACGTTGTCATCTTAATAAAGCCTTAATTTGGTTGGTACATCAGTGAGCAAGTCATTAATGTATATTTGAAACGGAAGCGGGGAGAGACAGGCACCCCGGGGTACGCTTGACGCTAGGTTAATGAGACGCCACAGGTAGTCATAAGCGGTTGTTGTCTGCTTCAAGTTTTTCTTTGAACTTTTGTAGGCATGAAATTATGTTAGGAGGGATTCCAAGGTTGCATCGTTAAGAAAGTAATAGGTTATAGCGAACACGGTTGAACTCATTAAAGAAAGTTTAGAATATAACTTCAATTCGAAGATTTTCTTCCATGAAATGTAGTATATCATGTGTGAACTCTGCAAGTTGTGTTTCGGACGATACATTTTTACGGAAACCATGTTGATGATCAAAGAAAACAATTCTCGCATCTTCACGAAGGGAATCATGACGTGTGGGCGAAGCACTGGTGTTTGTTCTTACCGTAAATCACCGGTAAGACTGTTTACTACTGCTAAATGATTTCAAATCCAATACCATACAAAGCAATACAATATAATCCAGTTCAAATTAGTGAAAATTCTATTCTATCCAATCCAATTTAATGCTCCTCGCGCATGCACAGCATAACTGTCCAGAAGCTCTCTCTCTCTATCTCTCTCTCTCTATATATACAGATATCAATATATATATATATATATATATATATATATATATATATATATATATATATATATATATATATATATATATATACTAAGGAAATGAGGGGCTCGTTGAGGAAATACAGAAAGATAGGTCAGCAGTCTACAACGCCAAAGGGGCATAGGGGTGTGGTTAGGCTCTTTTCTTTGTTACTACAGTTAATGAAGTAAACATTTTTTTTAATATACAGAAGAAAGAAAGAAAAACACGCGCCCAGAGTGGGGCCCGAACCCACGCCTTTCGATTACATGTCGAATGCCTTACCAATTCGGCTATCTGGGCGACTGTGTTCTCCTTCACTTTCTGGGCTATTTATATTTACTGGAAGTGTATCTGACGCTTGAGGGTGGTAGCCAGCGCCACTCTGACTGCACGGGGAGAAGGGGACCTTCTTTCCAACCCCCGGGGCGTGACACGAACGTCTACAACCTGTCATAAGCGGGTAACTGGCGGGAAGCCCTCTTATGCTACCTAGGCATCAAGGCTGCCAGAATCGAGACCCTCGCTAGGCTTTCGCAGAATAATATAGTAAGTAAATGAGGGGCTCGTTGAGGAAATACAGAAAGATAGGTCAGCAGTCTACAACGCCAAAGGGGGCATAGGGGTGTGGTTAGGCTCTTTTCTTTTTCACTACAGTTAATGAAGTAAACATTTTTTTTAATATACAGAAGAAAGAAAGAAAAACACGCGCCCAGAGTGGGGACCGAACCCACGCCTTTCGATTACATGTCGAATGCCTTACCACTTCGGCTATCTGGGCGACTGTGTTCCCCTTCACTTTCTGGGCTATTTATAGTTACTGGAAGTGTATCTGACGCTTGAGGGTGGTAGCCAGCGCCACTCTGACTGCACGGGGAGAAGGGGACCTTCTTTTCAACCCCCGGGGCGTGACACGAACGTCTACAACCTGTCATGAGCGGGTAACTGGCGGGAAGCCCTCTTATGCTACCTAGGCATCAAGGCTGCCAGAACCGAGACCCTCGCTAGGCTTTCGCAGAATAATATAGTAAGAAAATGAGGGGCTCGTTGAGGAAATACCGAAAGATAGGTCAGCAGTCTACAACGCCAAAGGGGGCATAGGTGTGTGGTTAGGCTCTTTTCTTTTTCACTACAGTTAATGAAGTAAACATTTTTTTTAATATACAGAAGAAAGAAAGAAAAACACGCACCCAGAGTGGGGACCGAACCCACGCCTTTCGATTACATGTCGAATGCCTTACCAATTCGGCTATCTGGGCGACTGTGTTCCCCTTCACTTTCTGGGCTATTTATAGTTACTGGAAGTGTATCTGACGCTTGAGGGTGGTAGCCAGCGCCACTCTGACTGCACGGGGAGAAGGGGACCTTCTTTTCAACCCCCGGGGCGTGACACGAACGTCTACAACCTGTCATGAGCGGGTAACTGGCGGGAAGCCCTCTTATGCTACCTAGGCATCAAGGCTGCCAGAACCGAGACCCTCGCTAGGCTTTCGCAGAATAATATAGTAAGAAAATGAGGGGCTCGTTGAGGAAATACAGAAAGATAGGTCAGCAGTCTACAACGCCAAAGGGGGCATAGGGGTGTGGTTAGGCTCTTTTCTTTTTCACTACAGTTAATGAAGTAAACATTTTTTTTAATATACAGAAGAAAGAAAGAAAAACACGCACCCAGAGTGGGGACCGAACCCACGCCTTTCGATTACATGTCGAATGCCTTACCAATTCGGCTATCTGGGCGACTGTGTTCTCCTTCACTTTCTAGGCTATTTATATTTACTAGAAGTGTATCCGACGCTTGAGGGTGGTAGCCAGCGCCACTCTGACTACACGGGGAGAAGGGGACCTTCTTTTCAACCCCCGGGGCGTGACTCGAGCGTCTACAGCCTGTCATGAGCGGGTAACTAGCGGCAAGCCCTCTTATGCTACCTAGGCATCAAGGTTGCCAGAACCGAGACCCTCGCTAGGCTTTCGCAGGATAATATAGTAAGGAAATGAGGGGCTCGTTGAGGAAATACAGAAAGATAGGGCAGCAGTCTACAACGCCGAAGGAGGCATAGGGGTGTGGTTAGGCTCTTTTCTTTTTCACTACAGTTAATGAAGTAAACATTTTTTTTAATATACAGAAGAAAGAAAGAAAAACACGCGCCCATAGTGGGGACCGAACCCACGCCTTTCGATTACATGTCGAATGCCTTACCAATTCGGCTATCTGGGCGACTGTGTTCTCCTAAGGCATTCGACATGTAATCGAAAGGCGTGGGTTCGGTCCCCACTCTGGGCGCGTGTTTTTCTTTCTTTCTTCTGTATATTAAAAAAAATGTTTACTTCATTAACTGTAGTGAAAAAAAAAGAGCCTAACCACACCCCTATGCCCCTTTGGCGTTGTAGACTGCTAACCTATCTTTCTGTATTTCCTCAACGAGCCCCTCATTTCCTTTATATTTTATTCTGCGAAAGCCTAGCGAGGGTCTCGGTTCTGGCAGCCTTGATGCCTAGGGAGCATAAGAGGGCTTCCCGCCAGTTACCCGCTCATGACAGGCTGTAGACGTTCGTGTCACGCCCCGGGGGTTGAAAAGAAGGTCCCCTTCTCCCCATGCAGTCAGAGTGGCGCTGGCTACCACCCTCAAGCGTCAGATACACTTCGAGTAAATATAAATAGCCCAGAAAGTGAAGAAGAACACAGTCGCCCAGATAGCCGAATTGGTAAGGCATTCGACATGTAATCGAATGGCGTGGGTTGGGTCCCCACTCTGGGCGCGTGTTTTTCTTTCTTCTGTATATTAAAAAAAAATGTTTACTTCATTAACTGTACTGAAAAAGAAAAGAGCCTAACCACACCCCTATGCCCCCTTTGGCGTTGTAGACTGCTGACCTATCTTTCTGTATTTCCTCAACGAGCCCCTCATTTCCTTACTACATTATTCTGCGAAAGCCTAGCGAGGGTCTCGGTTCTGGCAGCCTTTATGCCTAGGTAGCATAGGAGGGCTTCCCGCCAGTTACCCGCTCATGACAGGCTGTAGACGTTCGTGTCACGCCCCGGGGGTTGAAAAGAAGGTCCCCTTCTCCCCGTGCAGTCAGAGTGGCGCTGGCTACCACCCTCAAGCGTCAGATACACTTCCAGTAAATATAAATAGCCCAGAAAGTGAAGGAGAACACAGTCGCCCAGATAGCCGAATTGGTAAGGCATTCGACATGTAATCGAAAGGCGTGGGTTCGGTCCCCACTCTGGGCGCGTGTTTCTTTCTTTCTTCTGTATATTAAAAAAATGTTTACTTCATTAACTGTAGTGAAAAAGAAAAGAGCCTAACCACACCCCTAAGCCCCCTTTGGCGTTGTAGACTGCTGACCTATCTTTCTGTATATATATATATATATATATATATATATATATATATTGTTACGAGGCGAGGATGCCGAAGAAAATATATTTGCAATCCGCAAAACGCAAGAGGCTGGGCGCGCTGGTACACACTGAGGGAAGCACAACCATCACACCTCGTCCTCTTCTTCCACGGGAACTGATCGCAGAATCCCCGTTCGTTTAACCTGTGGCAAATCCCCCCATAACCACATAGTTTGTTATCGCCTGTCGGTGCCTCGTGTCATTATTCCCAGGCGGAGCGAGCGCCGTCCCGTCGCTACGGGGTTACAGCGTCCGGCGGAAAATATGGCTTCAATCGTACATGTACAATGTCTGTACAAGTAGCGTGACCCCACGGTGTCGACGCCACAGGGGAGATCTCGTACGTTACGTCGGTAACTTGGCGCAAGACGTGAAAGGGACCACAGTAGCGGGGCAGAAGTTTTTCAGCAAGGCCGATAGGGCGGGTAGGTTTCCACAGGAGGACAAGGGATCCCGGAGCGAAGTGCGTCACCGGATGTCTTCGATCATACATCGTTTTCTGGTCAGCTTGGGAGGAATAAAGCTGGTTTCGGGCAGTATGCCTAGCATGGTCAGCGCGAGCAATAGCGTCCCAGGCGTACTCCGGTCGCACTGAGGGTTGGTCTTCCGACATAGACATGAGGGTGTCCATTGGTAGGGTGGGCTCACGACCATAAAGGAGTTAGAACGGCGAATACCAAGCCGTATCATGCCGCGACGAATTATAGGCAAACATCACGTACGGCAGCAAGACGTCCCAGTCGCGGTGACCAGCGGAAACGTAGCACAAAAGCATATCGGTCAAGGTACGATTTAAGCGTTCACTAAGTCCGTTTGTCTGGGGATGGTACGCTGTAGTTATCTTATGTTTAGTAGAACAGGATCGGAGGATGTCGTCAACGACTTTTGAGAGAAAGCAACGGCCACGGTCGGTGAGCAACTGACGTGGACCACCATGCTGGAGAATGACGTCGTGAAGAAGCAAATCTGCCACATCCGTAGCACGGCTAGTCGGCAAAGCACGCGTGATGGCGTAGCGTGTGGCGTAATCCGTAGCGACAGCAACCCACTTGTTTCCCGATGTCGACTGGGGAAACGGGCCAAGCAAGTCCAGGTCAACCCGGAAAAAAGGTTCTACCGGGATGTCGAGTGGCTGTAGTGTTCCAGCAGGAAGCGATGTTGGTGTTTTGCGGCGCTGACACTGATCGCAAGAACTGACGTAGCGGAGAACGGAACGGTACAGGCCGGGCCAGAAAAAACGCTGGCGTACGCGTTCATACGTGCGAGAAATGCCGAGGTGACCAGCAGTAGGCATGTCGTGAAGCTGCTGGAGGACAGTGGAGCGCAAATGCGCAGCGACAGCGAGCAAAAGTGCCGGCCCGTCAGGACGGGTATTGCGGCGATACAAAATGTTATCGCGTAGCACGAACATTCTCGTCGATGCGGCAGGTGAGGCAGAGCTAATGTTGTCGATGATCGATCGTAATCCTGGGTCACGGCGCTGTTCTTCCGGAATGTGGAGGAGTCCAGATATAGCACACAGAAAGACTGCGTCGTCATCGTCAGCAGCGTCTGGTGGGTCGACCGGATGGCGAGACAAGCAATCAAAATCTTGATGCAAGCGTCCAGATTTGTATTTTACGTCGAATGTATATTCCTGTAGGCGCAATGCCCATCGACCCAACCTTCCTACCGGATCTTTCAGCGAAGAGAGCCAGCACAGCGCGTGGTGGTCTGTTATAACTGTGAATTAGCGGCCATGCAGATAAGGGCGAAACTTGGCGACAGACCACACGAGGGCGAGGCATTCTCGTTCCGTAATGGAGTAGTTGCGCTCTGGGGCGGAAAGGAGGCGGCTGGCATAGGCAATAACCCGCTCAAGACCATCCTGTCGTTGCGCCAAGACAGCTCCGATTCCGTACCCACTCACATCTGTGCGTACTTCTGTGGGTGCATAAGGGTCAAAGTGAGCCAGAAGCGGAGAGTGGGTGAGTACGGAGATAACAATGGTAAAAGCGGCAGCGCGCTCGGAGGTCCACGAAAACGGAACGTTTTTCTTTAAGAGGTTGGTGAGGGGTCTAGCAATATCCGCAAAGTTCTTGATAAAGCTTCGAAAATACGAACAAAGTCCGAGAAAGCTTCGAACGTCTTTCGTCGACCGCGGTGCTGGAAAGTTCTGAACTGCGCGAATTTTATCAGGGTCGGGACGAACCCCCTTCGCGTCGACGAGGTGTCCGAGGATTGTGATTCGCTGACGCCCGAAATGGCATTTGGAGGAATTCAGCTGAAGACCGGCGCGTCGGAAAAGGGTTAGAATTTCCGAGAGGTGTTCGACGTGGGTAGTAAATGTGGGAGAAAATACGATAACGTCATCCAGGTAACAGAGGCAGGTGGACCATTTGAAGCCCTGGAGCAGCCAGTCCATCATGCGCTCGAATGTGGCTGGAGCGTTGCAAAGGCCGACTGGCATCACTTTGAACTGGTACAGACCATCTGGTGTTATGAAGGCGGTTTTTTCACGGTCCATTTCATCTACGGCGCTTTGCCAATATCCAGACCGAAGGTCAATGGATGAAAAATACTTAGCACCGTGAAGGCAGTCAAGGCCGTCGTCTATCCTTGGGAGGGGATACACGTCCTTCTTTGTGACTGCATTGAGATGTCGATAATCGACGCAAAACCGCCATGTGCCATCTTTTTTCTTCACCAGCACTACTAGAGAGGCCCATGGACAGAAAGAACTTTCAATAATGTCCTTCGCTAGCATCTTGTCCACCTCCTGTTGGATAATTCGGCGCTCTGCACGAGAGACTCTGTAAGGGCGTTTGTGAACGGGGCTTGCGCTGCCTGTATTGATCCGGTGGGTGACTAACGAGGCTTTCCCTAAAGGGCGATTGTTCAGGTCAAAAATGTCCCATAAGGAAGCCAGGAGGCAGCGGAGTTGATCGGCTTGGGCAGGCAGCAAATCTGGGGCCAACATTTTCGCAAAAGGTTCGGTCGGGGCAGTCGCGTCCGGAATGTGAGGGCCAGTATTTCGTTGGCAATCGATGGCCAATGCAGAAACGTGGCATTCCTCTAAAGCGGAGAGGAGGTCCAGAGTGATGGCTTGAGGCAGAAGTTGGGTAGAAAAACTGAAATTTAGGAAGGGAAGAGATGTCCGATTTTGCTTTATCATGGTGACTGTGTGAGGGAGGGTCACGTTTCGCTCCAGTAAAACGGCTGGTATTGGAGAAATGACGTAATCACCGTCAGGAACACAGGGAGATACACACAGTGGTAAGTAAGAAAGCGCTTGAGGCGGCAAACGGGTGTCTTCGAGGCAGCACACACGGGGCCAGGGTTCATCGACTGAGATTGGCGACAGGGGTAGGTCAAAGTGGACGAGTCCGAGAGAACAATCGATCAGCGCAGAATGGTCCGAGAGAAAATCTTGGCCGTGGATAAGGTCATGGGTGCAATGCTCTAAAACGGTGAACAGGACAGTGGTATCATGACCAGCAATCGTGACGCGTGCAGTGCACATACCTGCGATGGCAGCAGTTCCTCCGTCAGCTACTCGGAGACAAGAAGTGGCTGGCGTCAAAACTTTGCGCAGGCGGGAACGAAGTGGCGCACTCATCACGGACACCTGCGCCCTTGTGTCTATCAGCGCACTCACAAGGACACCGTCAACTTTAACGTCTAACAAGTTGTTTTCGGCAGGCAGCGTTGTTATAGGATTTTGGGGTCGTCGGGAAAATGCAGCGGTACCTCTGGGCGCTGCATCGTCTAGTTGTCCTGGTTGGAGCGTGGGTATGGCGAGGAAAAGCGGCGGGGCGAACGGGACTGACGGGTCTGCGGTGACGGTGAGCGACCGGACGAGCGACTGTCGGTAGAGTGCGAGAAGTTGGGTGGTGGCGTCTGGCGGCTGGTGTAGAAGCGTTGATTTCCCTCGTCGGTGTACCGGGAGAAGTTGGTCGGGCGCGATTGGAATGAGCGGTTATGGCAGTAGCGGGCGACGTGGCCGGCTCGGCAGCAGTTGAAGCAAATTGGCCGGTCATCGGGCGTCCTCCATTCATGTGGGTGGCGATACCGGAAGCGCGGAGGTATATTGTCGCGTCGAGGCGCTCGAAAGGAAGGAACGGGGTGATCATTTGGATGAGTGACGGCGCAAATAGGCTGCAAGCCGAGATGGATGAGCTCGTCGCACACAACGGCTTGTATCAAAGATACAGCAGTCACATTGGAGGGTTGTTGGTTAGGATGAAACCCGGCTGGAGCCATGGCCTCAAGTTCACGACGCACTATTCTGGTCACATTCTCGGAAGCCGGTGCTGTTCCTGTGGGAGGGAACTGAGCTGGTTTTGGCAATACGTTGTCAGAGCACGACGAGGTCGCAGCCGTGTTCGGAAGTCGTGTGAAATGTTAAACGATGCGACGGCTTTTCGCCTGCTCAAAACGGCGACATTTGGCGATAATACCGTCTACTTTGTCACAGTTCTTAAAAACGAGGAGGTTGAACGCGTCGTCCGCTATCCCCTTCAAAACGTGTCGCACTTTGTCTTCCTTGGACATTTGTCGGTCAACGTTTTGACAAAGGGCCAGTACGTCGAGGATGTACGCGATGTAGGACTCAGTGGGGCTCTGCACGCGAGAAGAGAGATTGGTTTTTGCTGTGAGCTGACCACTAGCGCACGTCCCGAAAATGGCCTTGAGGTCTTCTTTGACAACGTCCCAGCTGGTGAGGCGTGCCTCGTTCATAAGAAACCATGTTTGGGCCGTACCTTTCAGGCAGAAAAACAAGTTGGCGACCATGATGGTCTGATCCCAGCAGTTGTGGCCAATGACGCGCTCGTACATTATGATCCAGTCTTCCACATCCTCGTCAGCCCTGCCATACAGGAAGGGAGGGTCCCGAGGGTGCGACAAAATGATGGGGGGGGCTTGTCAAAAGGGCAGTAGCCGCTGGGGCCTCGTTGCGATGCGGGGTTGTCATGGCTGCAGTAGCCGCTGGGTCGTCCGAGCGAAGCTTGGTGAACGAAATTTGGCAACCGCTGCGAAGCGCCGTCTTCCCAGAAGGCCCCGATCCTCCACCACAAGATGTTACGAGGCGAGGTTGCCGTACAAAATGTATTTGCAACCCTCAAAACCCAAGAGGCTGGGTGCCGCTGGTACACACTGAGGGAAGCACAACCATCACACCTCGTCCTCTTCTTCCATGGGAATTCGTCGCACAATCCCCGTTCGTTTAACCTGTGGCAAATCCCCCCATAACCACACAGTTTGTTATCGCCTGTCGGTGCCTCGTGTCAATATATATATATATATATATATATATATATATATTGAGAGAGTGAGGGACGAGGTCTCGGAGACGACGTTTATTGTTCTCCTCGGAGCGAGCGTACCGGGAAGCGCGAGGCCGACGATGATGCTGATGATTATTTACAGATGGTAATGGCGATGGGGCGTCAGTTCAAGAGATTGGGAAGCGTATCCCTCAGTGCTCACACTGGCCATGATAGTGGCGGTATCGCTTGCACCGCGTATCCCATTAATGTAACGCCGCGAATGCTCACAATATATATATATATATATATACACATATATATATATGAATAAAGATAGGTGCGCAGTCTACAATGCCAAAGGAGGCATAGGGGTGTTTATAGGCTCTTTTTTTGTTACGGTTAGGCACGTTCACATTATTTAAATATACCTAAGAAAGAAAGAAACAAACAAAACTACGCGCCCAGAGTGGGGACTCAACCCACGCCTTTCTGTTTCCTCTCGAATGCCTTACCAATTCGGCTATCTTGGCGACTGTGTTGTCCTTCAGTTTCTGTGATATTTATATTTACTAGAACTGTATCTGACGCTTGGGGGTGGTACCCAGCGCCACTCTGACTAACAGGGAGAAGTGGACCTTCTTTTCAACCCCCGGGGCGTGACTCCAACGTCTACAGCCTGTCATGGGCAGGTAACAGGCGGGAAACCGTCTTATGCTACCTTGGCAACAAGGCTGCCAGAAGCGAGACCCCCGCTAAGCTTTCGCAGAATAATATAGTAAAAAATGATGGGCTCGTTGACGAAATATAGAAAGATAGGTCGGCAGTCTACAACGCCAAAGGAGGCATAGAGGTTTTGTTAAGCTCTTTTTTTGTACAATTAGGCAAGTTAACTATATTTTAGTATACCTAAGAATGAAAGAAAAAAACAAAAACACGCGCCCAGAGTGCGGACCAAACCCACGCCTTTCGATTTGATCTCGAATGCCTTACCAATTCGGCTATCTCGGCGACTGTGTCATCCTACACTTTCCTGGGTATTTATATTTACCAGGACTGTATCTGACGCTTAAAGGTGATAGCCAGCGCCATTTTGACTACGCGGGAGAAGGGGACCTTCTTTTCGCGTGATTGTAACGTCTACAGCCTGGCTTGAGTATTCGTCAAGGAGCCCCTCATTTCTTATATATATATATATACAGGAAGAAATGCCGGCAGTCTACAATGCCAAAGAAAGCATAGGGGAATGGTTAGAATATTTTTTTTACCGTTAGTGACGTTACATTAATATTATTTTTTATTAATTACGTGATAAAGAAAGAAAGAAAAACACGCGCCCAGAGTGGGGACCGAACCCACGCCTTTCGATTAGATCTCGAATGCCTTACCAATTCGGCTATCTGGACGACTATGTTCTCCTTCACTTTCTGGTGTATTTATATTAACTACAACTGTATCTGACGCTTGAGGGTGGTAGCCAGCACCACTCAGACTACACGGGGAGAAGGGGACCTTCTCTGCAACCCCCGGGGCGTGACGCGAACGTCTACAGCCTGTTATAAGCGGGTAACAGGCGGGAAACCCTCTTATGCTACCTTGGCATCAAGGCTGCCAGAACCGAGGCCCTCGCTAAGCTTTCGCACAATAATAGGGTTTGTAAATGAGTGGCTCGTTTGGAAATACAGAAAGAAATGCCGGCAGTCTACAACGCCAAAGAAGGCATAGGTGAATGGTTAGACTATTTTTTATCGTTAGTGGTATTACATTATTATGACTTTTTATTAATTACGTGAGAAAGAAAGAAAGAAAAACACGCGCCCACAGTGGGGACCGAACCCGCGCCTTTGGATTAGGTCTCGAATGCCTTACCAATTCGGCTATCTGGGCGCCTGTGTTCTCCTTCACTTTCTGGTGTATTTATATTTACAGCAACTGTATCTGACGCTTGAGGGTCGTAGGCAGCGCCACTCAGACTACACGGGGTTAAGGGGACCTTCTTTTCAACCCCCCGGGCGTGACGCGAACGTCTGCAGCCTGTCATAAGCGAGTAACTGGCCGGAAACCCTCTTATGCTACCTTGGCATCAAGGCTGCCAGAACCGAGGCCGTCGCTAAGCTTTCGCACAGGTAAAGAGTCAGATACACAAGAAGAACAATAACAAACAAGGTTTACTTACGTAGCGGCAACGGGCCTTGCCTTCATCAGAGTACAGTTACATGATTTTGCTGTCACAAACATTTGGAATACAGTTCTTATATAGCGCTGCGGAAAACTGTGACAAGGAGCGGAAGGTGTTTCGGAAACGGAGAGTATGCATGCAATCGGGCTATGCCTATGTTACAACAAGAACAACAAACAACAACACGAAAAAGGAGAGAGAGCGAGAGAGATAAAGGGGTCCTTTTAACAAAGCAGCGCTCAAGGTTGTACCATGACGTGGCAACGTACGCGGCGTGGACTGCAAGTTCAGACAGTGCGGAAAACTGGACAATCGCGGTTTCAAAAGGAAGGGAAGAGTATACAGTAAGGTATTCATTGGGTGGGGAGACTGGTTGGGGTGGAAGCGAAGATGAATGTTCCCCCCCCCCGTGGATGGAGAGAATAGATACAGGGCACAAAAGAGCATTGCACAGGAGCTAGCAACTGAACAGGAAATAGGTAGGGTCTCTACATCACAAAGGGTTAAACATTCCCAGCGGTCGTGGGAACGCGGCCTCCTTCCAAAGGACAAATGCTACTGTTGAGCCTCATGAGGCTAATAAAGCTGCTGTATTTGAAACGTTTCTAACGAATTCGGATATAATACTGAAGGGTAGGATTAATAAAAATTGTTATAAAAATTATTAGGCCGCCAATTTTAATCGAGGGATAAGCACGTTACTTTTCCGTAACTTTCATTGATACCAAGCGTCGCTGACCCAAACCTATAAATGAAATAAGATTCCCGAACCTAGCGGTCTTGGTGGGTTTTGAAAGCGGATTCTAAAATTGTTACTTTAAGATGTTAAAATGAACGACCGGGACTGTTCGCATGTCTTGACCGGGGCAAATAAGGGCAGCTTTTTGCATGAGAGCGGTGATTATTGAACCGTATTCGAATGGATGTTTCAATTAGGCCGATATATTTTTGCCTACAAACAGTGCATTCTAGAAGGTATACGACATTAGCGGAGTCACAGTTAAAGTTACCTTTTATATCTACGTAGTAGTCTGAACCCATGCTAGTGGAGCGCTGTGTAGTGGTCATGTGTGGGCATACTTTACATCAGGGTTTATTACAGGGCATGCAGGCAGTAGTTTCCGGTCGGTTAATACGAGAGTTAGTAAAAACGTCGCCTAAATGCTAATTACGCCGGTAGACAACGCGTGGTGGTTCGGGGAATATGCTTTTTAAGCGGACACTTTGCATTAGGATGTTGTGATGTTGTTTTAGTATGGTTGACACTCTTGGACCGGAGGATGAGTGGGTTAAAACTAGGTTAGTTTGCGGGTTACCGTTCGGGGCTCTTTTCTTACAGATTTCGTTACGGTCTAATTGGTTGGCTTGCACAATAGCGTCGTCGATAACTTGTTCTGGGTATTTTTTATTCAGGAGTGCGGTCTTGAGTTCTCGACAGTTTGAGTCAAAGTCGGCTTGGTTGGAGCAAATTATCCTAAATCGGTAGGCTTGGCTGTAAGGTATTGCTGTCTGGCAGTGTCTGACATGGCTACTTTGAAAGTGCAAATACTGCCGAGTGTCTGTCGGTTTTCGATACAGTTTAGTTTGAAGCCGACCTTGGGAGGTACTAATCGTGATGTCCAGAAAGTTTACACTGTGTTCCCAATGGGAATGAGCAAGGGAAATACTAGGATGGGCTAGGGTAAATGCCTAGCATACCAAACACAAATTTCTTTCCACCACAACATGGCTACCAACGAAAAGAAAGCCCTGGAAGAACTCGCTAGCTGTCCCTACATAATTATTAAACCTGCGGACAAGGGAGGCGCCATCGTAATCCTTCACAAAACCGGCTATTTTAACGAGTCCAATAAGCAAATATCGGTATCGACGTTCTATAAAGCACTACCAAATGATCCCACTCAATACTCTAAGCAAATTGTCAAAGGTAAACTTGCTGAACTTGTTCAAAATAAAACAATAAATGAAAGCACGGCTCGTTGCCTGATCCCTTTAAGCCCAGTAGCCGGTAAATTCTATCTACTCCCAGAGATTCACAAGTGAACAACCCAGGGCGCCCCATTGTTTCTGGCACTGGCACTGTTACCGAAAACCTCTCGCGCTATATTGCTAATCTCATTTGTGGCATTCCGCCCAGCCTCCCCTCCTTCATTAAGGATACCAATGACTTTCCATCAGACATCTCAAAAATAGAAATTACTGATAACTGCCTCCTAGTCACCCTCGATGTTGCGTCACTGTATACTAACATCCCCCATGAAGATGGCATCGCCGCTGTATCCCTTGCTCATGAGCAGTCATCTTGCGACAAACCTATCGATTCTTCTGCTCTCGAAACTTTTCTTAAGCTTATTCTTGAACTTAACAATTTTGACTTCTATGGAGTTCATAACGCGCAAGTCACTGAGCGTCAATAGCATCTCGAATATAACTTAACTACGCCAATATATTTGTGACTCACCTCGAATCAAACTTTCTTGACAACCAAAAATTTAAAGCCACTGTACCACAAAAGGTATATTGATGACATATTCATGATCTGGCAACACGGTGACGCCGAGCTCCTCACCTTCATAGAGGCATTTAACCTAGCCCATCCTAGTATTTCCCTTGCTCATTCTTATTCGGAACACAGTGTAAACTTTCTGGACATCACCGTTAGTACCTCCCAAGGTGGGCTTCAAACTAAACTATATCGAAAACCGACAGACACGCGGCAGTATTTGCACTCTCAAAGTAGCAATGTCAGACACTGCAAGACAGCAATACCTTACAGCCAAGCCCACCGATTTTGGAGAATTTGCTCAAACCAAGCCGACTTTGACTCAAACTGTCGAGTACTCAAGACCGCCCTCCTGAATGAAACATACCCAGAACAAGTTATCCACGACCCTATTGTGCGAGCCAACCAATTAGACCGTAACAAAATCTGTAAGAAAAAAGCCCCGAACGGGAACCCGCAAACTAACTTAGTTTTAACCCACTCATCCTCCACTCCAAGAGTGTCAACCGTACTAAAAAAACATCACAATATCATAATGCAAAGTGTCCGCTTAAAAAGCATATTCCCCGAACGACCACGCGTTGTCTACAGGCGTATTTAGCATTTAGGCAACGTTCTTACTAACTCTCGTATCAACCGACCGAAAACTACTGGCTGCATGCACTGTAATAAACCACGATGTAAAGTATGCCCACACATAACGACTACACAGCGCGCCACCAGCACGGCTTCAGACTACAACGTAAATATAAAAGGTAACTTTAACTGTGACTCCTCTAATGTCGTATACCTACTAGAAGGCACTGTTTGTAGGCAACGATATATCGGCCAAACTGAAACGCCCTTCCGAATACGGTTCAATAATCACCTCTTTCATGGTGGCCCTTATTTGCCCCTTTCAAGACATGTGAGCAGTCCCGGACATGCATTTGAACATCTTAAAGCAACAATTTTAGAATCCGCTTTCAAAACCCACCACGACCGCGAGGTTCGAGAATCTTATCTCATTTATAAGTTTGGGTCAGCTACGCTTGGTATCAATGAAAGTTACGGAAAACTAACGTGCTTATCCCTCGATTAAAATTGGCGGCCTCATAATTTTTATAACAATGTTCATGAATCCTACCATTGAGTTTCCCATCCGAATTCGCAGAAACTCTCTAATTACAGAAGCTTGATTAGCCTCATGCGGCTCAACAATGGCATTTGGCCTTGGGAAGGAGGCCGCGTTCCCACCACCGCTGGGAATGTTTAACCCTTTGTGATGCAGAGACCCTACCTATTTTCTGTTCAGTTGCTAGCTCCTGTGCAATGCTCTTTTGTGCCCTGTATCTATTCTCTCCATCCGCGGGGGGGGGCACATTCATCTTCGCTTCCGCCCCAACCAGTCTCCCCACCCAATGAATACCTTACTGTATACTCTTCCCTTCCTTTTGAAACCGCGATTGTCCAGTTTTCCGCACTGTCTGAACTTGCAGTCCACGCCGCGTACGTTGCCACGTCATGGTACAACCTTGAGGGCTACTTTGTTAATATGACCCCTTTATCTCTCTCGCTCTCTCTCCTTTTTCTTGTTATTGTTTGTTGTTGTTGTTGTAACATAGGCATAGCCCCACTGCACGCATACTCTCCGTTTCCCAAACACCTTCCGCTCGTTCTCACAGTTTTCTGCAAAGCTATATAAGAACTGCATTCCGAATGTTTGTGACAGCAAAATCATGTAACTGTACTCTGATCAATGGAAGTCCCGTTGCCGCTACGTACGTAAACCTTGTTTGTTATTGTTCTTGCTGTGTATCCGACTCTGTACTTGTACTATTTCTGCGCGCTTTGTGAGTTTATCGTTCTCTAGATTTTTATATATATATATATATATATATATATATATATATATATATATATATATATGTATAAACATATAGCGAATCAGAAGAGGAAATGAGGAGCATAGAAATAACACAGAAATAGGGTTGGCAGTCAAGAAAAAAACGTAAAGCAAAGGGGAGGTTGAGGTAGGTCATTGAAACAGATCAAGAATTTGGAAAGAAAGAAAGAAAGCGGAGAAAAAATGCCCGCCAGGTGGGATTCGTACCCACGACCTTCAGAATACCGGTCTGGTGCGATACCCACTACGCTACCGGCGAGGCGAATTTCCCCCCTGCTTTCTGGGGTAGTTATATCAATGTAAGTTTTTCCTGTGCTTGGGGGTGGCAGCCAGCGCCACCTTGGCTTTTCGGGGTGAAGGGGACCTTTTTTTTAATCCCCGCGCCGTGACTCGAGTGTCTACGACATGTCGAGAGTGGTCAACAAGCGTTGAACCCTCTTAAGCTTCCTATGGCACCAAGACTGCCAGAACAGAGGCCCTCGCTATGCATGTAGCGAAGCAGAATAGGAAATGAGGGGCTCGTAGAAATAACACAGAAATAAGGGTTGGCAGTGAAGAAAACCTCGGAAAGCAAACGGGAGGTTGTGGTTGGTCATTGAAACAGATAAAGAATTTGGAAAGAAAGAAAGAAAGCGGAGAAAAAATGCCCGCCAGGTGTGATCCGAACCCACGACCTCCAGAATACCAGTCTGGTGCGATAACCACTATGCTACCGGCGGGGCGATTCCCTCCTCTTCCCTCCCCCGCTTTCTGGGGTATTGATATCAATGTAATTTTTTCCTGTGCTTGGGGGTGGTAGCCAGCGCCACTCTGACTTCTCGGGGTGAAGGGGACCTTCTTTTTAATCCCCGCGCCGTGACTCGAGTGTCTACGACATGTCGAGAGTGGTCAACCAAAGTTGAACCCTCTTAGGCTCCCTATGGCACCAAGACTGCCAGAACAGAGGCCCTGGCTATGCATGTAGCGAATCAGAATAGGAAATGAGGGGCTCCTAGAAATAACACAGAAATAATAGTTGGCAGTCAAGAATTCTTTATCTGTTTCAAAGACCTACCACAACCTCCTGTTTGCTTTTCTGGGGTTTTCGTGACTGCCAACCCATATATATATATATATATATATATATATATATATATATATATATATATATATATATATATATATATGTATATATATATATATATAGACAGTTCATCTCGGATATATCGAACTCCAAGGGGATAGGGAAAAAGTTCGTTATATCGATAATACGAAATATCAAATATGTCCATCTGGAGCTTGTCTGAAACCTCCGCACATAACAGAGAGCTTTGAGAGACGGCGACAAGCGGTAGCTTCCCGACCTGTTCTTCAAAGCACGAAAAATATGAAACACAGCGTACGACCAACGCACTTTATTCAGGACGAAGAATGTCCGTGAGCTTCGCTTACTTTATCTTCTCGTCATGAAGTTCACCAAGCTATCTTCAAGCTAACCAACGCCATTCAAATGAGAAAGCTAGCTCGGCAGCCGTAAGCGGTTGGGAACGTCGTTAGGGTCATTATAGTAATGGCAGCTTCTTTGGTAACGGCGATCCTCGCCGTGATCGCCTCATCGTCGCGATCCACCACACCTTGCACGTCATCGTCAACATTTACCAACCTACATGCTGTAGCGACACCTGTGATTTCACATGGAAATGCTGAAAGCTTCCTAAGTCACTCTCGATTCGCTCAACGCCATTGTCTTTTGTATCCGAACGCATATCGTCTGGAGCCGCAACTAAGCCGCTTTGATGAACCAGCTGCAATAACATCCACCCGAAACGCTCCAGGACGGCCGTGCTGCGCTCTCTTCGCCCTAATTCAGCTTACTGCGCAGTTACGTGCCACAATGTGCTGCGAGAAATTTCGAATTTCGAATGCCTCTGCAACCGACGACTACGTTTCTCTGGCCTCCACCTGTCTAGTGATGTCCTCCTTCATGGCTAAATCCAAATTGTTGTGTTGTTTTCGCGGCCTTCTCTCCAAAGACACGCTTCCGAGAACAAAAAAAATACAGGCACCAGGCCGCACCGGTCTTCATGCCAGCAGAGCCGCCGTTGGGTCACAAGGTGGATTTGGGTCGCAAGCCTACGCTCGGTGTCCCCTTGCGCTTTCGTATCCACTCACACCCTGCGTTCGCGTTGTCATGAAGGTGTCTCCTGCTAGTGTGTCGAGCAGGTGGAGCAGGTGTTTAAAGCATAGAGTTACTCTGTAAGTACTGAAGGCCCCCAAAAGCGACGGGACGCCCGATAACTCATCGCCATCAGCCACAACTCCATCAGGAGAAGCACAGTTGAAGTGGCACTTGCTGCGCGGCGTTCGATTAGGGAATGTGACGGTGAACGAGAGTTCGACACACGCGTACAAAAGTGCCACACTTTTGCATAGGATTTCCAAGGAAAAATTTGGACTTTTCGATATATGCAATAATTCTACATATCCGGGATCGACTGTATATATATATATATATATATATATATATATCTATATATATATATATATATATATATATATAGTTGCAGTCCTTATTGCCAGTGCTGTTTGGCGTTTTAACAGTGTTTTATAGTGCCGGATGAGGTATGATTGCCTTTTTTTTGCAGGAATAAATAATTGAAAATTCAAGTCGAGAAAAAATGCGCCGTTTTTTCCGGAAGCGGGAATCGAACCCACAACCTCCGCATAACGCGTGCGGTGCTCTACCATTGAGCTAGTTCCGCGGCGACTCCTCTCTCGACTATACCGCGGGGTTTTGTATTTACGACTGCTCAGAGCCCGGTCAACTAGCGCCGCCCCTCGACCACCGCGGGAAGACGTAGAACGTCTTTTCGCAGCGGCCGCACGTAAGACGTGGTCGGAAGTCGGGGATAGCCAAAGGCATTTCAGACTGCTGAAGCCAGAACCCTCGTAATGCATTTTGTAGAACAGAGACGTACGGGACGAGGGATTCCGTAAGGACACATATCAAAGTTGCAGTCCTTATTGGCAGTGCTGTTTCGCGTTTTAACAGTGTTTTATAGTGCCGAATGAGGTGTGCTTGCCTTTTTTTTATGCAAAATAAATAATTGAAAATTCAAGTCGAGAAAAAATGCGCCGTTTTTTCCGGAAGCGGGAATCGAACCCACAACCTCCGCATAACGCGTGTGGTGCTCTACCATTGAGCTAGTTCCGCGGCGACTCCTCTCTCGACTATACCATGGGGTTTTATATTTACGACTGCTCAGAGCCCGGTCAACTAGCGCCGCCCCTCGACCACCGCGGGAAGACGTAGAACGTCTTTTCCCAGCGGCCGCACGTAAGACGTGGTCGGAAGTCGGGGATAGCCAAAGGCATTTCAGACTGCTGAAGCCAGAACCCTCGTAATGCATTTTGTAGAACAGAGACGTACGGGACGAGGGATTCCGTAAGGACACATATCAAAGTTGCAGTCCTTATTGGCAGTGCTGTTTCGCGTTTTAACAGTGTTTTATAGTGCCGAATGAGGTGTGCTTGCCTTTTTTTTTATGCAAAATAAATAATTGAAAATTCAAGTCGAGAAAAAATGCGCCGTTTTTTCCGGAAGCGGGAATCGAACCCACAACCTCCGCATAACGCGTGTGGTGCTCTACCATTGAGCTAGTTCCGCGGCGACTCCTCTCTCGACTATACCATGGGGTTTTGTATTTACGACTGCTCAGAGCCCGGTCAACTAGCGCCGCCCCTCGACCACCGCGGGAAGACGTAGAACGTCTTTTCCCAGCGGCCACACGTAAGACGTGGTCGGAAGTCGGGGATAGCCAAAGGCATTTCAGACTGCTGAAGCCAGAACCCTCGTAATGCATTTAGTAGAACAGAGACGTACGGGACGAGGGATTCCGTAAGGACACATATCAAAGTTGCAGTCCTTATTGCCAGTGCTGTTTGGCGTTTTATCAGTGTTTTATAGTGCCGAATGAGGCATGATTGCCTTTTTTTTATGCAGGAATAAATAATTGAAAATTCAAGTCGAGAAAAAATGCGCCGTTTTTTCCGGAAGCGGGAATCGAACCCACAACCTCCGCATAACGCGTGTGGTGCTCTACCATTGAGCTAGTTCCGCGGCGACTCCTCTCTCGACTATACCATGGGGTTTTGTATTTACGACTGCTCAGAGCCCGGTCAACTAGCGCCGCCCCTCGACCACCGCGGGAAGACGTAGAACGTCTTTTCCCAGCGGCCACACGTAAGACGTGGTCGGAAGTCGGGGATAGCCAAAGGCATTTCAGACTGCTGAAGCCAGAACCCTCGTATTGCATTTTGTAGAACAGAGACGTACGGGACGAGGGATTCCGTAAGGACACATATCAAAGTTGCAGTCCTTATTGGCAGTGCTGTTTCGCGTTTTAACAGTGTTTTATAGTGCCGAATGAGGTGTGCTTGCCTTTTTTTTATGCAAAATAAATAATTGAAAATTCAAGTCGAGAAAAAATGCGCCGTTTTTTCCGGAAGCGGGAATCGAACCCACAACCTCCGCATAACGCGTGTGGTGCTCTACCATTGAGCTAGTTCCGCGGCGACTCCTCTCTCGACTATACCATGGGGTTTTGTATTTACGACTGCTCAGAGCCCGGTCAACTAGCGCCGCCCCTCGACCACCGCGGGAAGACGTAGAACGTCTTTTCCCAGCGGCCGCACGTAAGACGTGGTCGGAAGTCGGGGATAGCCAAAGGCATTTCAGACTGCTGAAGCCAGAACCCTCGTAATGCATTTTGTAGAACAGAGACGTACGGGACGAGGGATTCCGTAAGGACACATATCAAAGTTGCAGTCCTTATTGGCAGTGCTGTTTCGCGTTTTAACAGTGTTTTATAGTGCCGAATGAGGTGTGCTTGCCTTTTTTTTATGCAAAATAAATAATTGAAAATTCAAGTCGAGAAAAAATGCGCCGTTTTTTCCGGAAGCGGGAATCGAACCCACAACCTCCGCATAACGCGTGTGGTGCTCTACCATTGAGCTAGTTCCGCGGCGACTCCTCTCTCGACTATACCATGGGGTTTTGTATTTACGACTGCTCAGAGCCCGGTCAACTAGCGCCGCCCCTCGACCACCGCGGGAAGACGTAGAACGTCTTTTCCCAGCGGCCACACGTAAGACGTGGTCGGAAGTCGGGGATAGCCAAAGGCATTTCAGACTGCTGAAGCCAGAACCCTCGTAATGCATTTTGTAGAACAGAGACGTACGGGACGAGGGATTCCGTAAGGACACATATCAAAGTTGCAGTCCTTATTGCCAGTGCTGTTTGGCGTTTTATCAGTGTTTTATAGTGCCGAATGAGGCATGATTGCCTTTTTTTTATGCAGGAATAAATAATTGAAAATTCAAGTCGAGAAAAAATGCGCCGTTTTTTCCGGAACCGGGAATCGAACCCACAACCTCCGCATAACGCGTGTGGTGCTCTACCATTGAGCTAGTTCCGCGGCGACTCCTCTCTCGACTATACCATGGGGTTTTGTATTTACGACTGCTCAGAGCCCGGTCAACTAGCGCCGCCCCTCGACCACCGCGGGAAGACGTAGAACGTCTTTTCCCAGCGGCCACACGTAAGACGTGGTCGGAAGTCGGGGATAGCCAAAGGCATTTCAGACTGCTGAAGCCAGAACCCTCGTAATGCATTTTGTAGAACAGAGACGTACGGGACGAGGGATTCCGTAAGGACACATATCAAAGTTGCAGTCCTTATTGGCAGTGCTGTTTCGCGTTTTAACAGTGTTTTATAGTGCCGAATGAGGTGTGCTTGCCTTTTTTTTATGCAAAATAAATAATTGAAAATTCAAGTCGAGAAAAAATGCGCCGTTTTTTCCGGAAGCGGGAATCGAACCCACAACCTCCGCATAACGCGTGTGGTGCTCTACCATTGAGCTAGTTCCGCGGCGACTCCTCTCTCGACTATACCATGGGGTTTTGTATTTACGACTGCTCAGAGCCCGGTCAACTAGCGCCGCCCCTCGACCACCGCGGGAAGACGTAGAACGTCTTTTCCCAGCGGCCGCACGTAAGACGTGGTCGGAAGTCGGGGATAGCCAAAGGCATTTCAGACTGCTGAAGCCAGAACCCTCGTAATGCATTTTGTAGAACAGAGACGTACGGGACGAGGGATTCCGTAAGGACACATATCAAAGTTGCAGTCCTTATTGGCAGTGCTGTTTCGCGTTTTAACAGTGTTTTATAGTGCCGAATGAGGTGTGCTTGCCTTTTTTTTATGCAAAATAAATAATTGAAAATTCAAGTCGAGAAAAAATGCGCCGTTTTTTCCGGAAGCGGGAATCGAACCCACAACCTCCGCATAACGCGTGTGGTGCTCTACCATTGAGCTAGTTCCGCGGCGACTCCTCTCTCGACTATACCATGGGGTTTTGTATTTACGACTGCTCAGAGCCCGGTCAACTAGCGCCGCCCCTCGACCACCGCGGGAAGACGTAGAACGTCTTTTCCCAGCGGCCACACGTAAGACGTGGTCGGAAGTCGGGGATAGCCAAAGGCATTTCAGACTGCTGAAGCCAGAACCCTCGTAATGCATTTTGTAGAACAGAGACGTACGGGACGAGGGATTCCGTAAGGACACATATCAAAGTTGCAGTCCTTATTGCCAGTGCTGTTTGGCGTTTTATCAGTGTTTTATAGTGCCGAATGAGGTATGATTGCCTTTTTTTATGCAGGAATAAATAATTGAAAATTCAAGTCGAGAAAAAATGCGCCGTTTTTTCCGGAAGCGGGAATCGAACCCACAACCTCCGCATACCGCGTGCGGTGCTCTACTATTGAGCTTATTCCGCGGCGACTCCTCCCTCGACTATACCGCGGGGTTTTGTATTTACGACTGCGGTAAACCCCGCGGTATAATCGAGAGAGGAGTCGCCGCGGAACTAGCTCAATGGTAGAGCACCGCACGCGTTATGCGGAGGTTGTGGGTTCGATTCCCCCTTCCGGAAAAAACGGCGCATTTTTTCTCGACTTGAATTTTCAATTATTTATTCCTGCATAAAAAAAGGCAATCATACCTCATTCGGCACTATAAAACACTGTTAAAACGCCAAACAGCACTGGCAATAAGGACTACAACTTTGATATGTGTCCTTACGGAATCCCTCGTCATGTACGTCTCTGTTCTACAAAATGCATTACGAGGGCTTCAGCAGTCTGAATTGCCTTTGGCTATCCCCGACTTCTGACCACGTCTTACGTGCGGCCGCTGGGAAAAGACGTTCTACGTCTTCCCGCGGTGGTCGCGGGGCGGCGCTAGTTGACCGGGCTCTGAGCAGTCGTAAATACAAAACCCCGCGGTATAGTCGAGAGAGGAGTCGCCGCGGAACTAGCTCAATGTTAGAGCACCGCACGCGTTATGCGGAGGTTGTGGGTTCGATTCCCGCTTCCGGGAAAAACGGCGCATTTTTTTCTCGACTTGAATTTTCAATTATTTATTCCTGCATAAAAAAAAGGCAACCATACCTCATTCGGCACAATAAAACACTGTTAAAACGCCAAACAGCACTGGCAATAAGGACTGCAACTTTGATATGTGTCCTTACGGAATCCCTCGTCCCGTACGTCTCTGTTCTACAAAATGCATTACGAGGGTTCTGGCTTCAGCAGTCTGAAATGCCTTTGGCTATCCCCGACTTCCGACCACGTCTTACGTGTGGCCGCTGGGAAAAGACGTTCTACGTCTTCCCGCGGTGGTCGAGGGGCGGCGCTAGTTGACCGAGCTCTGAGCAGTCGTAAATACAAAACCCCGTGGTATAGTCGAGAGAGGAGTTGCCGCGGAACTAGCTCAATGGTAGAGCACCGCACGCGTTATGCGGAGGTTGTGGGTTCGATTCCCGCTTCCGGAAAAAACGGCACATTTTTTCTCTTTGAATTTTCAATTATTTACTCCTGTGTAAAAAAAGGCAATCATACCTCATTCGGCACTATAAAACACTGTTAAAACGCCAAACAGCACTGGCCATAATGACTGCAACTTTGATATGTGTCCTTACGGAATCCCTCGTCCCGTACGTCTCTATATTTATATATATAAATATATATATAACTATATATATATATATAACTATATATATATATATATATATATATATATATATATATATATATATATTGTGGTAATCCGGCAATAGTGGCGGGGGACAATCCCACGGGATGAACATGTGCCGGCGGAGGATGAAGAGGTGGCGCGGGGCGAGCTAGGGCGGAACATGGCGGACTCGGCTGGGCGACGTGTGTGCAGCCGGATCGGCTGAGCAGTGTACCTTGGCGGAGCGGGACTCCCAGTAAAGGTGTGATCGAGGGGGCTCGGTGTCTTTCTGGGGAACCGCGGCCGGGTGCAAGAACCCCGGTACCACATTTGGGGCCCTGAACGTGGGGCCGGCCGTGGTTCCTGGGAAGGGCATTGTGGTCTTCTTCCTCGTTTTGGTGTTCCGCGGCAAATGTGACCGACAGCTCGCTGAAGATGCGGTCAGACACGATCGACCTGGTGGACCAGTCCCTGGTGGTGGACATCTCGGATGCCCTCAGCGAGAGGGACAAGGTCAAGTTCACTGTCCACACCAAGACGACGCTGTCGGACTTCCAGAAGCCGGAGTTCTGTGTGCTTCGGCAGCACGAGGAGTTCATCTGGCTCCATGACGCCCTGGAGGAGAGCGAGGACTACGCCGGGATGATTATTCCCCCGGCCCCTCCGCGGCCGGACTTCGACGCCTCGCGGGAGAAGCTCCAGAAGCTCGGCGAGGGCGAGGGCTCCATGACCAAGGAGGAGTTCGCCAAGATGAAGCAGGAGCTCGAGGCGGACAGCTGCTGACGACTGCGCCGGACACCACCCCCGCGGAGCAAGGCCCGCGGACAGGTCCTTGCCACGTTTGGACCTTCTGCAAGGACCCCCGGGTCTTAGGAGGCCACCTGTGGCACCGGTCTACTGCCATCCGGGCTGAGCCGTGGGAGTCCCTCGAGAGTGCCGACGACTGCAGCCGAGGGCAGCCAGCGTCGGCCTTTTCTCCGGAGGGGGGGAGAGTGTGGTAATCCGGCAATAGTGGCGGGGGACAATCCCACGGGATGGACATGTGCCGGCTGAGGATGAAGAGGTGGCGCGGGACGAGCTAGGGCGGAACATGGCGGACTCGGCTGGGCGACGTGTGTGCAGCCGGATCGGCTGAGCAGTGTACCTTGGCGGAGCGGGACTCCCAGTAAAGGTGTGATCGAGGGGGCTCGGTGTCTTTCTGGGGAACCGCGGCCGGGTGCAAGAACCCCGGTACCACAATATATATATATATATATATATATATATATATATATATATATATATATATATATATATATATATATATATATATATATATAGACTATTACAGGGGTGAGCAGGCGACTAGGAGGCGAACAAGGGATTATTCGCAGGACTGGCGGCGGTTCACGATTCCGCCCAAAAAGCCGTTCCATTTCCTCTTCATCAGCCGGGCCGCTGGCGGGGAGGATTTGCTCATAAAGTGAGGCAGTCCTATCGTGTAGTGTAACATTTCCCCCTCCGCTGACAAAACCCCCCCGGGAGAGTCACTCAGCAGCGCGCGGGTTGTAAGTTTTTGGCGCGCCACATGTACAATCCGAGTCTTGCTTGCCCGGCGTCCGGTCGCAGTGAGCCGGGAAATGGCGTAGGTGACATCGCTTACACGGTCCAGAACAACAAATGGGCCGGTGTAACGGGACAAAAACTTGGTACACAAACCACGTTTTCTTAAAGGTACCCATAGCAACACCAGATTACCTTTACAAAATGCAACACGGCGGTGGCGAGCGTTGTATCGGTCCTTAGAATGGCCCTGTGAGGACAGTGTACGTAGACGGGCTAATTGGCGGGATTCTTCAGCCATGCAAAGGGTTTTGGCAACGGATGCATCGTTGTGTAAGGGAAATAATATAGTGGTGTCGATAGGCGTCCTAGATGAGCGTGCGTAGACGAGGTACAAGGGACTGTAGCCGCTGGTTTTATGCTGGGCGGTGTTATAAGCGTAGGTGATGAATGGTAGTATTTCATCCCACTTTTTATAGTCGGAGGAGACGTACATCGAGATCATGTTGAGGAGTGTTCGATTCGTGCGTTCAATCAGTCCATTGGTCTCTGGATGGCACGCGGTAGCATGCCGGAACTATTTAGTACAAAGCCGGAGTAACTCCTCCCAAATATCCGCAATAAATTGGCGGCCACGATCACTGATAAGCACACGAGGGGCACTGTGGCGAAGAATAAGGGCATTCAGCAGGAATACAGACAGAGAGGTTGATGAAGCAGATGCTCGGTGAAGCAGATGCTCGGTGACAGTATAGTTTCTTTCCGACTTGCTAAGCGTGCGGCTGGCATAAGCAATGACATGTTGGGCCCAATGATGCCTGTGCACGAGTACTGCGCCGAGGCTGATGCCGCTGGCATCCGTACGCACTTCGGTCGAAGCAGATGGGTCGAAGTGGCGAAGTATTAGGCCAGACGTGAGCAGAAACTTAATTTGGGAAAATGAGTCCGCGCACTCTGGCGTCCACTTGAAAGGCACATTCTTCCGCAAAAAATAGGACAGAGGTGCAGCCAGCTCTGCAACTTTAGGCACAAACCTGCGGAAATAGGAGCATAGCCCTAGCAAACTTGGAAGGTCGCGCACAGACTGGGGCGGCTTGAAATGGCTGACGGCAGCGATGTTCGCCGGGTCAGGTCTGACGCCATGTTTGTCAACTAGGTGGCCCAAAACTAGTGTTTCGCGCTCGCCGAAGTGGCACTTTTTCGAATTCAACACAAGGCCGGCCTTTCCTAGGCAGTTCAGGACAGTGTCAATGCGTGTGTTATGCTCCTCAAAAGTAGGACCAAAAATTACCACATCGTTGAGATAGCACAAGCAAATCTCCTACTTTAAGCCTCGCAAAATTGTGTCCATCAACCTCTCAACTGTAGCTGGAGCATTACAGAGGACGAATGGCATGACGTTTAACTCGAAGAGTCCGTCGGGAGTAGCAAAAGCCGTTTTCTCTTTGTGGGCTGGATCCACCGGAATTTGCCAGTAGCCAGTTCTTAGGTCGACTGACGAAAAATACGAAGCAGAGTGCAGGCAGTCGATGACGTCGTCTATGCGCGGTAGTGGGTGGACGTCTTTTTTTTGAGATTGCGTTCAGTCGCCTGTAATCAACACAAGATCGCAAGGAGCCATCCTTCTTCTTTACGAAAATCACCGGTGCTGCCCACGGACTAGCTGATTCCTGCACAACACCCTTTTGCAGCATTTCGTTGACCTGGTCCACAATATTCCTTCTCTCGCTCGGAGAAACCCGGTAAGGTTTCTCTCGCACTGGTCGGGATGATCTGGTATCGATGGTGTGTCGCGAACGGCAAGACGGGATGTCGATCTTGGCGTCTCTCTGCGAGAAGTCAAACACCGATGCATGTCTGGAGAGGACACAAGCTCCTGCCTCCCTCTCGGCAGAAGAAAGACCCTTGGTTCTCATTTGCAGAAACGGACCGTCGAGTTTAGCCCAGATCCCACGAGAATCACAATTTTCTTCAGTCACTGGTGCCAGGGGTACTCTCACATCTTTTTCAAACACCGCTAGTTTCATTCCCTGCGGCAAAACAGTACCAGCAGCTGAGCAGCTAACGGCCCATAAAACGCTACGCCCACCGTTTACCGAAATCAAACAACGCGATTAAAAATATCGTTCTTGACGCAGTTTGATGCAATGGACTCAGCTATAGCGCAAAACGAAGGTTCACCAGCAGCACGGGCCAACACCGGGACAAGAAATGCTGAGCCGGCGGGCGGAAGCGTTTCTTCGGATAAAACCAGAACGTGTTCTTCGGATAGAGTAGGCTCCTGAGCAAATACTGAATGGAACATGCTGTTTATGGACAGCTCGCCCGTCGCACAGTCCACCATAGCTCCACATTTATGGAGGAAGTCAATACCGAGAATAACATAATGTGTGGACCTCGGAAGCACTGCAAATTCAGCCTTCAAGTGTTTGCCAGCTAAAAATAGGCCCACCGCACAAATACTGATGGGGCATAATGACTCGCCCCCAACTCCTCGAAATATGGCACCACGATCCCAGCTGAACATCACTTAACTCCCAATACGCTCCTTAAAAACCTGACTCATAACGAAAACTGTTGCTCCAGTGTCATCTAAAGCCATTGTCGGTACACCATCAATAGAGACTTCCACTTTGTTCTTGACCATAAAGACGGGCAAAGGTATGTTTCCTAGAGACTGGCAAGCGACCTCACCCCCATCGGCCGCACCGGCTAGTTTCCCGGCGGAGATGACAAGGGGCGCCGGCGAGGCGACGGAGATTGGCGTTGGCGTATGGGCGGTGGTGTCAAACTCCTGTCGGAGCCTGGAGAGCCATTGTGGGGACCAGTAGGCTACTGGTGGTTGCCAGAGGGTGGAAAGGGTGGCGACCAATGGTTGCCAGCGTTATATTTACAACCCCTAGGCTAGGTAAACCGCGGGCCCACGCTTCACCCTGGGCTGCGACGCCGGCAAAACCGAGAGATATGACCGGCGACCCCACACCGGTAACAAACAGGTGGCTCGCGAGGAGAGTCGCACTGCCCGGATGGGAATTGGCAACTGGAAGGGCTTGCACGCCGGTACTCGTCCGGGAGGTTGGCGTCCTGTGGGCTATGGAAGTGGCCTCGTGGCGGATGGTAGCGATCTGGTGTCGGGCTAATATACATGTCCCTTCGCCGGTCGTCAACGAAGTCGGCCACGTTGACATATGGCCGTAACGATTCCCCGTGCTACTTAAAAAATAGGAATTCGGAGGTTGCTTGTGCCTGCCATGAGTGCCTGTCGTGAGATAGGGTCCAGGGACGGGTAATGTCACTGTATCGAAGCAGCTATTCAGGAACTACGTGTCGAATGGTAGACGCGAGGTCGACAGACGAGTTGACCTCCATGCTCGCGACCGTAGTGACATTGGGTAGTCGACCAAACTTGGGCGTTATCCGACGCATCTTGAGCGTTTCAAACCTGCGACAGTGTTGGAGTAAGCCAGAAATGGTGTTCAGGTTGTCCTTACAGATGAAAAAATTATAAACATGTCCTGCAATGCCGTTAAGTATATGCCCGACTCTGTCATCCTCGGGCATTCTAGCGTCGATGACCCGGCACAACTTCAGTACCTCCTCTATGTAGGTCGTGCATGTTTCCCCGGGCACTTGCGCTCACTGAAGGAGTATCTGCTCGGCCTTCTTTTTCGCTTCGGAATCGCCAAAGGCCTTCCTGATTTCCTCCACGCATCCGTCCCATGTGGTTATCTTTTCCTCGTGGTTTTCAAACCACGTCAACGCTGTCTTGTCCAAGGAGAAAACGATGTTCGCAAGTCGGGTTGCAGCCGCCAAGCGGTTGTACTTGCTCACTCGTTCATAATGGGTGGGCCATTCATCGACATCTTCCTCCGGTTTCCCTTCAAACTTCCGCGGCTCTTGTGGCAGATGCCAGCCGCTAGGCAGTGACGCCGAACAGTTGTTTTGAGCCGGGGGAGTCATGACTTCTCGAACGGGTGAGGGGCCAGCTACGCGACGGCTTCGACGCAGATCCAGTGTCACCGTTGTCCGGTGGGAGTACCCCGCAACTACACCAAGGGCGTTACGGGGATGAGCAGGCGACTAGGAGGCGAAGTAGGGTTTATTCGCAGGACTGGCGGCGGTTCACCGGAGAGCGTGGAGAGCAACCATCGATTCCGCCCAAAAAGCACTTCGTTTTCCTCTTCATCGGCCGAGCAGCTGGCGGGGATGAGTTGCCCATAAAGTGAAGCACTCCTGACGTGTAGTGTAACAATGTATTTATATATATATATATATATGGTCGTGAAGTAGAGTCCTTAGTTGGTGCAGGTGTACGCGCAAAGTACAAGTACGCTCTTCGGAGACTTTGTTTCCAACGCTTCGACCTGAGACAGGTCTTCCTCAGAAATGAAAGCTTTGGAAAAAATCGTTACCGGTGTCGCGCATGTAAACTCACTGCTCGTGGCGGCGTGTGCTTTGTAGCTTTTTCCCCTCTCGGAGACACCGAATGTTGCTTCAGCCTTTCGCCACCCATGAACTTGTCGCATTTCCTGCTACCCCACCACGGTGTACGCGTGGCTGCTGCGGCCATCGGTGAGCTCGTATTTTTTACTACGTTACGACTTTAATAAGCATGTAAAGGAGGTAAAACACAGTATAAATAGTCCATGAACAGTTCTAGATTACGGGGCAGAAATCTTCAGTTCGTAAAATAAAGTTTTCATTTCGAAAACAGGAGAAAAAATTTCGAAGCGAGAGCTAGGCTTAATTGGAAAAATGTCCAATTAAACTCTAAATTAAGAAATTGTTCGCGGCTTCTTCAAAACTGGGTTCAGTAAATTTTCTAGCATAAGGGATCACAAATTATGTGTGTGTAATAGTGAAATTAACGAAAATTTTGTAAGGTGAGTCTTTGGGTGCCGTTGTGTGTGAAAGAATTTTTCGGTGCAACTAGGACTGCACCCACAAATGTAAAAAAGAAGAAAGCTGAGTTTTGCCTTTGGCATTGTTAGGATACATTTCTAACACACAGAAAAGCAGGAAAGACAGGAATTCAGCTGGAAATTAGCAGAGAGATTCAATATTACTTATTCTGTAATATTAATCAAATCGGGCTGCTGCAATGGGAGCCTAAAACTTGGAAATCCAGACCAGTAGTAATATACGAAAATCTCAGCAACTAAGTGGGTGACAGAAATCTGTAACCACTTTTTGAGCCTGACAGAAACAGATCTAGCAGAAAAGAAGACCCACTTCGTGATGAAGTCAGCAGAAAAAGGAAAACAAGAATGACGTTCGGGACAGTATGAGTAAGTCACAACAGGTGGCGGGTAACGAGCCCAAAGCAGAATAGGAGGTAGGAAGGAGAGCGAGGGACTTCAGTTTGGAGAGCAAAAGAAAAAGGAAAGGGACGAAAACATGACAGGCAGAAAGAAAAGGAAGGAAAAGGCGGATTGCGCCAAATAGAATGAGGAGGAGTTCCCGCAACTCGGAAAGGACGAATGTGAGGATGAGCCACGGAAACAGGTCGCAAACGAGGAGGAGGAAACCTTCAAAGCTGAACTGCAAAGGAAGGTAAAAGAAGTTGACGCAAGAATTCTCAGTAGCCTGATAAAGGTAACTCGAGTAACTGAAGACGAAAGAGCAGTGGGAAGATTGGCAGATGATATTCAGGAGATGAGGGGCCTAACAATAGACCTCATCGCCAGGGTGGCAGAATTGGAAGGTGAACTAGCAGCACTAAAAAGTATCCCACAGAGGACTTTCGCAGACGTAACGAGAAGTAGCGAAGCAAAACATCACTCGAACCCTGACCCTGAGGAAGGAGAAGGGAGGAAGCAAAGTGTTTTGCACATCAAACTGAAAGACACATGGGAAAAAGACGTAGCAAAAGTAGCAGAAGCAAACTGGCAGCAGAATTCCCACGAGGAAGACAGCCGGAAATCTGCATTTTGGGGGTGCCGAACGAGACGCAGGAGGCAGAAATCCAGGAAGAACTTGCTAAACAAACAAACACGGAGGAAGAGCAGATAATAATAAAACGGAAGATACAATCAAAGAGGAGGAGTGAAGTAACAGTAATAGCTCAAGTCCCAGGTCCAGCATTCCGAAAAATCATGGGGCAAGGACGTGTGAGGATTGGATGGGCAATGTAAAGGGCAAACGAAAACCTGTATGTCCCAAGGTGTGACAACTGCGCCAGGTTTGGGCACCCCTCAGTGGCGTGCAAACAAAAAAACCCAACATGCACAGACTGCATAGGGCAGCATCATCACAGGGAATGTCCGCCATCAGAGTTCTTCTGTCAAGAGTGCGTGCTGTACAACCGCAAGGCCGGACGCGACGTACTAGATGTGAGGCACTCAATGATGGACGTGAGATGTCCATCTTTCCAACGATTTCAAGATAATATGCGGGAAAGAACCAACTACGACTAAATGCAAGAAGGCAAGTTGGTCAAAGGCATCTAAGTAAGTAAGACGATGGTTTGAGAAAGGGCCATCTTGAAGGGGAAAAGAAAGGGTCAACAGAGATAAGTAACTCAGGCAATGACAACGAATCAAGTAAAAAATTCAAGGTACCTGAGGCAGAGTTAAAGTTTGTACAGATTAACCTGGCAAGGTGCTTCAAGGCGAATGAATCGCTGAATACGTTCCAAGGAGAGAACATGATAGATATATCGGTTGTACAGGAGCCATATCATATACAAGGAAAAATAATAGGCTTTCCAATTAAAACACGTATAGTGGCAAGTGCATATTGCCCAAAAGTGGCAATTCTTGTTCATTCAGAAGATATCCTAGCTTTTCCAATTTTAGTTAAGAGCGAAATAGTATGTACAAGAATACAATGGAGAGATAAAGAAATAATTGTTATAAATGCTTATTGTGCACCAAAGAATGATCTTAACCCAATAATGGTTGAAATTGAGAATCTGCTACATACTGTAGAAGGTAAACACTTTCTAATTACAGGGGACTTTAATGCAAAAAATCCTTTATGGGGAGGGTCAATAGCAGATAGAAGGGGTGATGAAGTAATTAGTTTTATCAACGCCAATAGCTTAAATATTCTAAATAATTCGTGGTCAATCCCTACATTTGAAACGGTAAACGGGAAGAGTTGGATTGACCTTTCGTTGGCATCCATAGAGTTAACGACAGAAATAAACAAATGGGAGGTGTTAGAACAGCACAACAATAGTGATCACAAGTACATCATGATAAATATTTTTAAAACAGAAAAACAGGAAGAACGCAGATTAACCAAAAAAGGGAAACTGAATATACTACGCGATTTAGGGGATGACCCTTGGTATAAGGAAACAGAGGAGCCAAACTCAGCAGACGAGGTAAAGTGTTTAGTTGATAACTTTTATATACAATTTGAAGGTCTAGTCGAAAAACACTCGAAAAATGTCACAAAGGATAAAGAGCCAAAGCGTTGGTGGAATGATGAACTTGAGGTGGAGCGTAAACGGGTAAGGGCACTCAGGAGGCGATATCAGAGATCAGATAACATACACAGAGCAGAGTATAAAAGGAGATATTGCGAAGCTCACATGCAGTACGACGAACATCTGAAAGAGGAAAAAAGGAAAAGTTGGGATGAAATTTGTGCCAACATGACATCAAATCCATTCACATTGCCCTATAAAATAGCTAGGAACAAGATTAAGAAAAAGGTGGTATTGTCGAGCATGCCTAAGAAGAATGGGGAACAGACACAATCAGTCGAAGAAACGGTTGAGGAATTAGTAAGCCATTTCTATAATTTAAAGCAGCAATCAGAGGAGATAGACAATATCACTAGCACAGTAGAACATATTGAGAATACGGACGACAACATAACAGAAGAGGAAATTAGACATACTATTTGGGCCTTGAGGAAAGATATTGCAGTTGGACCAGATGGTATAAGTACAGACTTTTTACAAGGAATCTATGAGGTAATTAAGGATTTTCTTCATCGGGTGTACTCAGGATGTTATAGGTTTGGATACTTTCCAGAAAAATGGAAGAGATCCAGAGTGATCTTTATCCCAAAGCAAAACAACTCAACAGGTGAATGCGAACGGTATAGACCAATTGCTATAAATTCACTACTAGGTAAGGTGTTGGAGAAAATTGTGAAATCCAGGATGTATTATTCTCTTTACAAAAATAATCACTTTTCCAAAAACCAGTTTGGCTTTATACATAACAGGTCGACGTCAGAAGCACTGAGAGAAATAAAAGGCGAATTGATCAAGCAAAATTAGATGGGGAAACAACGGTATTAATATCTTTAGACATTAAGAATGCATTTAACTCCATAAAAGCTGATCATGTGGTAGCATTTTGTAAGAAAATAGGTTTGAAAGAGAACTTGCTGAGGATTGCCGCAAGTGTTTTAACAAAGAGAACTATAATATATGACACCCGATTTAAGAAACTAGAGTTCAAATTACCCATCGGTTCACCTCAGGGATCACCATTGAGTCCCATGTTTTGGAACTTCATGATTCATGACCTGCTGAATGAGAAATATGGGGTTGGTTGCCATATACAAGCATTTGCCGATGATATCACGGTAGTAATTAAATGGAAATCAAGGAGTAAAATTGAAACGGCAGCAAATGCCGCCTTAGAGAAAGTTGCAAAATGGGCGAGCACGAAAAACCTGCACTTTAGTATGGACAAATGTAAAGCAATAGTCCTTGGGAACAAATACGAGAACAGACCACCACTTTTTAAAAGATGCAGGGTAACAATATTAAGGTAGAGAAAGAGATAAAGATATTAGGAGTCATCATAGATAGTCGCCTAAGCTTCATGAGCCATTTAAATTATATCAAAGACAAATGTACTCTGCTGGCGGTGAATTTATCGAAATTCACATCTAGAAAAAAAGGAATGACAAGTCAACATTTAAGAATAATATACTTAAGAGCTATTGAAAAGATAATTGTATATGCAGCACCCTTCTGGTATTTAGCTAAAAGTCACATTAAGCGGAAATTGAGGTCGATACAGAGGATAGCTCTACTAAAAGTAGCCAAAGCCTATCGAACAGCGCCTAATATCGCTTTGAATATAGTAAGTAATATCTTGCCAATCCATCTTACGATTGAGAAGGAGGTAGAAACGTACAAGATTATGAAAGAAGATAAACCTTTTACATGGGAAGGTGTGGCATTCCATAGAAATAATATAATAAATAAGATTGACAAGTGGGAAAGGCACCCAGCAAAGTTATTAGCTTTCCCTTACAATAGAGAACATTCAGAGGAAGAGGACTGTCAATTTCACATTTTCACGGATGGGTCGAAATCATATGACAAAGTAGGTGCGGCCTTTGTGGTTATGAATGAAAATTTCAGTATGGTAGATTTTTGTCAATATAGTTTACCGACATTTTGCGATAACTTTCATGCGGAGGTGGTAGCACTAACCAAGGCAATCGAGTATATCAGTTCCAAGGAATGTAAAAAGGTACAAAAAATAACAGACAGTCTTTCAGCATTACAGGCCATTAGCAATCCTTATAATAAAAATTCCATGATTTTGGAAGTTAAAAACTAATAGAAAGCAATAAGGGTAAGGGAATAATCCAACTGGTACACATAAAGGGTCATTCAGGCAATCCGGGAAACGAATTAGCTGACGATTTCGCAAAAACAGCAGCAGAGCAAGGAGAAAAACTTACCATCCCGATGACAAAGCATTTCATTAAAAAACAATTATTTGCAGAGGCTTCAGACAGGTGGCAAAAAGAATGGGTTAAGGAGGGTTCAAGCACTCAGGCGTACCAATGGGTCCCCAACGTTAAAAATATCCCAAGTCACTTCCCAACAAACCATTTTGTATCACAAGCAGTCATGGGCCATGGCAGGTTCCTCCACTATTTGTATAGGTTTGGGCTTAGAGATGATAAAATATGCAGTTGTAAAAACGAAGCTAACAGTTTTGACCATTACTTAGACGACTGTCCAAGGACTAAATCCCTTAGAGGTAAATTCAAAAAGACAGTAAAGCATCAGTTATCCAAACAAAAACAAAAAATAATAAAAGACGACAACCTAATGGAGTTCCTAGCACAAATGGTAGAAGAGATTAATAAAATAATAGAACTAAAGAGGAATAGGTTAATGGGTATTCCGCCGTGCTCACTATTGATTTCACCCCCTGAGGGGGAGGAACGGTTCACTGCCGCACAAGAGCACCAGACCACCCAGGGGCTCGACATGGCAAACACTTATATTCATCAACCAACGTGGGTATAAAACTGGAAGGATCACCGAAAGAAGGCCAATCCACACTTGAAAAAAAAATGACATCAAAGTAATCAAACCACAGACTCCTGAGGCGGCTGGCAAGCATTTTTCCAGTGGCGGTCTCACAGGGGGTCAGGAAGGGGGAGAAAAAAGACAAGGAGCAAATAGGAATAAGCCTCTATCGCAGGGTGGGTCATTACCCTCAAAACTTCGACCAAGTACGTGGCCACCAGGACGATAGAGGTGGGGCAGTGGATTTTTGGTTATTCCTCCTCGAGGAGGTGGTCTTTCGCAGTAGCACAGCTTGAGGCTGTCAATACTGCACAAGGTACAACAATGCTCCAATTCGAGTGTGCGCAACAATGCCTGGAGACCTTGGGGATAACTCGGAAAAAGAAAAAAAAAATGAAGGAAGGTAACTGCAAAAGCACAGAGTTGGTCTGCGTTGGTGGCCCCCTGGCATACCTAGGCGGGAAGGTGCATTTCGTGGCAAGAGGTGGACAAATACCCTCCCCCGTGGGAGGTATGTTCAAGAAGAGCACGGAATTGTAGTAGAGTGGTGGGAAGTATTATATACAGGGTGGGCAGGGACTAAAACAGGAATATATCAACCAGGGCTGGTCACTCAGGAGGGCACAATTACAATTGAGGACCCATTGGTGTTTTAGTGCTCTTATAACAAAAAGAAGACCAAGTAAAAACATGCACACAGGAAATTAGGAAGGGTTACAAAGGGGATGGGGAAAAATATTGTGAAAGGGTACAACTGTATATGTACAGTAACGTTTAAGGAATAGAGGAAGAGATAAAGTTGCCGCACCCGCTTGAAAATATCTGAGGTTAGGTGGCAGATATAATCGCGTAACGGGGTGTAAGAAATCATATATTACTGAAAATGAGCGATAAACACGACATAAGACCAATAGGGTGAAATAAAGTAGGCAGTACAAATTATAAAGTGAGTATAAGTTGAAGGAGTGGGAAACAGTGGATGTCTAACAAATTTTCTTAAAAAACGAGGTGCAACAACAATCAAAATAGCTGAGGTAGGGATAGCAGTAACAGAAACAAGGTGAAACCACAACCAAGATAGTTCAGGTTGGAACATCAGTAACAGCAAGATTCAATATGATATAAAAGGGAGGAAAAATACGGGGAAGGGGGTTCGGGGGAAGTAATCAGTTTCTGAGTATTACAGAAGGGCTACCAGGACACAAGGGACAGCAGGACAGGGGAAGATGAAGATCGGATCACGGCAGAGAACGAAGACGCCAGATCAAGACAGAAGATCAAGAAAAGTCAACGTTGAGCATGAAATTCCACCATCGAGGAAGCACATAAACTGCAGTTGTGTTTGCATATCAAGATGACATGTATGAAGACGGACATGTTTACTCATAACCGAGCTTCCACATAATAGTTTAAAAAATACCACTGATTGCCGCCCGTCCCCTCCCTTGACTTGGTTTCGCGTGATAGATCTCTCTTCTTTCTTCTTTCTTTCTTCTTTTCCTCTCGTAAAAACACTCTTTGACTTCGGTCCAGTTTGTTTATTTTTAATTGGCGTCACCCGTGATACGTATGTGGTACGGGTTGGGCTTTATTTTATTTTATAGCCCTTTATTTTGTCTGTCTGTTATCCCCACCACTCGCGTTCATGTAGTATGTTCCTCCATGCCCACCCCCCATCTTTCTTTCGTCTTTTTGTTTCTTTGTTTGTGGGTTTGTTTGTTTTGGGTGGGGGGGCTCTATTGCTTGCCTTTGCAGAATAAGCTATGTATGATGTGTGTGGTCGTTTGTGTGTTTGTTTCCATGTGGATTGTGTTTCGGGGCGCCACCCTCACACTGAGTCGGTACGATTTTTTCCCAAAGCTTGCATTCCTGAGGAAGATCTGTTGCAGGTCGAAACGTTGGCCGTAAAGTCCCCGAAAAGCGCACTTCTACTTTGTGCGTTTATATATATATATATATATATATATATATATATATATATATATATATATATATATATATATATATATATATATATATATATATATATATAGGGAGTAGTAGAACTTTGAAGATGGTAGAGAACACAAGAGAAGAAAAACTTCGAACAAGGTAAAAGCACGATTGTGGCCTACGTTTCAGCAAAGAGAACTTGCTTTCCTCAGGGCAATCTCTCGCCTGGCAGGCAGGGTTTATATAGGGGTAGGACCCCAGGTGAAAGGAGAGGGAAAGAGGGAAGGGAATTTGAGCAAGCTGATTGGTTTCGGAGTGTGTCGGGGGAGAGATTGAGGGGCCAAGAAGGTTGTCTAGTTTAAGCCGCGAAGTAGGTCACACGGAAGTCAGCTGGTGGTTGATATTCGTGGAATTTTTGGACAGAAAGGATGAGAGGGTGCTTATTGACCCGCCGCGGGGTATAGGAAAAGTATCTCAGAACCGCCGGAAGCAGACCGGGCGGTGAGGGTGGGGTCCTTATCAGAAACTATCTGCAAGCCTCAGGTCAAAAGAAAAGATAGAGACGGGGGAAAACTAACTAGGTCAAGAAAAAAATAAAAAAGGAGAAAAAAAAAACAGGGAGGGGAACCACATAAACCCACACACAAAAGAAAAAGCAATGGCCCGGCAACTGAAATGGCACGTGTCACCCACGGCAACATTCCTGGTACAGGCCTGTCCTGAAACTCAAAAACGAAAAGATAAAGTTAGAGTGACATACGGGGCACAAGACCACGCGGAGTAAAAAAAAATAGAAATTAAAATAAATAAAATTGAATTCCAAAAGCAAAGGTTGGAGGCATGAGGGCGAGTATTAAGCTAGACACTAAGGAATGAAAAAAAAAGAAAAAAAAAATTAGGTGACCAGGTACAGAGCAGAGTGAACGGTCATAGTCTTTGGATGAGGTATATGCACGAAAATGCCTAATGCTGTATTCCCGGTGAATATCGCAAGGATTCCAAGTTGCCCTTAGACGCATTAATTCCAGCAGGTTCCATGGAGTTGAATTTGTGAATTAAGTAGGATTCTCGGTATTTCCTGTCCCTAGGGGACTTAAAATTTGACTGAAGTATATATAACTTAAGGTCATCAAAATTGTGGCCTGGTTGGTTGAAATGCTGCGCTACAGCTATGGAGGATTTGCTAAGAGTATCTGCCCGGTGACCATTAAGTCGTAGGCTCATAGGTTGGCTCGTTTCGCCTATATACTGTTTGTGGCACATTGAGCATTCCAACATATACACAATGTTGGATGAAGTGCACGTAAAACTTGAATTAATCTTGTGGACATAATTACTGGCTGTGCTTTTTACAACGCAGTCTGTTTGCAGGTGCCGACAAGTCTTGCATCTGGGGCGGGAGCAGCTGGCTATGACTGGTTGCTTTGAAGGCCCTGTTTTAGCATGCACTAAAATATCTTTTAGATTCCTGTTTCTCCGGTAGGTAACCCTTGGTGCTTCCGGGAAAGTCTTTTTAAGTCGGTCGTTACTGGCTAAAATGGGGTAGTACTTCCGCAGTATATTGTTTACGTTTGGGAGGGCGTTTGAAAATTTAGTTATTAGGGCAGGTGGCCTGGCGCTTTCGTTTTGCCGCTGTTTCTTGAGAACGTCATTCCTTTTGAGATTAGACACACGTTGGTACGCCTGATCGAGCGAGCTTTCGGTCTGGTTCCTGTTCATAAGGGTGGCCTTTAGTTCGTCTAGGTGCTCTACGTAGTCACTGTCATCACTGCATACTCTTCTAAGCCTGGTGGCTTGTCCTACCAAGATCCCTTGTTTGCAGTGTCTGGGGTGATGGCTTTTATAATCTAGGTACTGCTGCCTGTCTGTTGGCTTTCTAAAAAGCGTGGTTTTAAGTTTACCATTGTCTAGAATGACGGTAGTATCTAGGAAGTTCACTTCTTTTTCAGAATACTGGCAGGAGAATTTAATAGTCGGATGCGAAGAATTGAGATGGGATATAAACGTTTCTAGAGTCGCGCGACCGTGTTCCCAAATCATAAAGATGTCGTCTATGTAGCGGAGGTAAACCTGAGGTTTATGCGGAAAAGAGCTTAATAGGGTAGCTTCAAGTTGCCCCATGAAAATGTTGGCATAGGTCGGTGCGAATGGAGTACCCATGCTAGTTCCAAAAACTTGCAAAAAGTAAGAAGAGTCAAATTCAAAATAAGTGAGAGTTAGAACTAGTTTTAACAAAGTTATGTACACTTCTGGTGCATGTTGGTGCGGGTTAACTGATAGAGATTTTGAAATCGCTTCAATTCCTTCGGCGAACGAAATGTTTGTATACAATGCAGCAACGTCAAGAGTAACAAGGAGGGTTCCACTGGGTAGGTGCCCGCCCATATTTATCTCTTCTATTATGCGGAGGAAGTGGGGGGTGTCCTGAACGAATGAAGGAAGGAGAGCCGGAATGTCAGATAGGTGATGATTTAGAAACAGAGATAGTGCTTCGGTTGGGGTATTGTTATTCGAAACTATGGGTCTGCCAGGAATGTCGGCAGTGAACAATAAGTCTACGGGGACTTTATGGACTTTTGGGAGGAGGTAAAAACGTCCTGCATGCTTATTATTCGGTTTCATGAAATTTAAGTCAGTAGTCGTTATTAATTCTCTAGATCGTAGATCTGTGAGGGTCTGAAGGATATTTAGGCTGTATTCCTGGCTCGGATCGTTATCTAAGGGCTTGTAGTGGCAAGGGTTATTGAGCTGCCTATAAGCTTCATCTTTGTATTTTCCCATAGACAAAACAACTACACTCCCACCTTTGTCGGCTGGCTTTAAGACTATGTCGGTTCTGGCTGATAGGCAATTCAGGGTAACTTCTTCCGACGGAGTTAGGTTCTTGCGCTTGTTTGATCGCTTAGTTGTTGCCAAAATTTCTCTTGATACTGATTTTAAGTACAGATCCAATTCTGGAGATTGATCTAAATCTGGAGTCCAAGTGCTAGGAGGGTGGAGGGTGCGTTCGTTAATGTCAGGTTGGTCCTGTTTCTCCGAAAAAAACTCGCTTAGTCTCATTCTCCGAGAAAATTCAGTGAGATCTTTGTGTAACTCGTACTCATTCACACTGTTATTTGTGGGACAGAAAGTTAGACCTCGTTCTAGGATACCTTTTTCGTCGGCCGTTAGTGTTTTGGAAATGTCAATAACGTTGCTGGGGCAGGTAGCGAGAGAGCTAGTTTTTTCTATAGGATTATTGGCTGGGGGAGGAGGTTCTATTAAAGCGATCTCTGTATCGAGGGGGGACATTACATGACCTAGTGCTTCATAGTCGCGGCTATTGAGAGGCTGATCTCTTACAGTACATGCTGCATTTTGCGAGGGAAGTTGGTCACGCTGAAACTTAACCGCTTGCTTATTGCTAAGATCATTTTCCTTACGATTTATGAAAATATTGAGATCTAGTTTCTCCTGCTCGGTTAGTGGAAGAGCTTCAATCTGGTCGTTGAAGAGGCTGAGTTGGCTAGTACAGTGTTCTCTAAGAATTTCTAGGAGGGAAAGAGAAGCATTATTCAGAATATCTTGCCACCTGGCAGCTAGTTCAGGAGGGAGCTCACCAAGGGCACATCTAACTTTTAGGCGGAGGCCTTTGGGGATCTTTTTGCTTTGGAGATACAAGGAGTACGTTTTTAGATGAAATCTGTAGTTGGTTTGTTTGCCGGCTAGTTTTCGAGCTTTGAGGAAAGAGCGGGATTTAGGGGTTGGAGCATACGGCGTACTCGGTGGTAGTCATTTGTGTTTGTTCCGAGCAGACCTCCGGGGTGACACTTTTTTGCTTGTAGTCAGTAGTTTAGGGGGGCTGCTAGGGGTGAGGTCCACATCGATGCCTGTTTGGGTGCCTGTTTGCGTTATACTGAGTGTTGGGGTCTGCGTGAACCATGAGCGTGTTGTCTTTGGTGGGTCGGGTTGTTGTTCGCTCACGTGCTGTACAGCTGGTGTTGCGGCCACGTCCACGGTTTGTGTGCTGGCGTCACATGTGCTGTTCTTAGGTGGACATGGCATTTCGCTACCGTTCGGGGTGTTGGGTTGGTTCTGTTGTTCTGTGCTGGCCGGAGACGGGAGGTTGATACGTGAAGTTGGGAGCGTCACCTTAAATGTGTTCCTCAGCCTGTGCTTGATGTTTTCGGAAATCAGTCGGACGCCTCGAAAGTTAGGGTGTAGTCCGTCCTTGGCCAGGTGTCCTAGGGGGTCGTGGTGAATTTTTGCGTGGTGGATGATGTCAACGTTTCCTGTGTTGTGTCCAAGGTACATGAGGAAGTCGTTAAGCTTAGCTGACCTTTGTGAGTGAGCTAGAAGTCTGTGTGTCTGGGGTATGTCTGGCTTGTGTTTGTTTTCGATCCTGGGAAGTACTGTTGTCAGGGTTATCTTTGCTTTGGGCCTGTTGGTCTGAACATCGTGAACAAGAGTTTTCATGGCCTCGATGGTGCTTTCTGCGGTGTCGTTCTTTAAGTCGTTAGTGCCAAAGTGCAGAACGAAGTGAGTGATGTTGCGTGGGGCGGCGTCAATCAGTTTTCTGATGTCATGGGTTGTGGCGCCGCTTTGAAAGCTGATGTATGGTGAATGTTGTCCGGAAGGGAAGTGGTCGTGAATGTACTTAAAGTGGCTATCACCGATGAGAGCTATGTGTGCCAGGGAGAGGAGAGGGGGCTTACGTTGCTCCGTCATCTTCGTACACGAAATCCAGGGAGTAGTAGAACTTTGAAGATGGTAGAGAACACAAGAGAAGAAAAACTTCGAACAAGGTAAAAGCACGATTGTGGCCTACGTTTCAGCAAAGAGAACTTGCTTTCCTCAGGGCAATCTCTCGCCTGGCAGGCAGGGTTTATATAGGGGTAGGACCCCAGGTGAAAGGAGAGGGAAAGAGGGAAGGGAATTTGAGCAAGCTGATTGGTTTCGGAGTGTGTCGGGGGAGAGATTGAGGGGCCAAGAAGGTTGTCTAGTTTAAGCCGCGAAGTTGGTCACACGGAAGTCAGCTGGTGGTTGATATTCGTGGAATTTTTGGACAGAAAGGATGAGAGGGTGCTTATTGACCCGCCGCGGGGTATAGGAAAAGTATCTCAGAACCGCCGGAAGCAGACCGGGCGGTGAGGGTGGGGTCCTTATCAGAAACTATCTGCAAGCCTCAGGTCAAAAGAAAAGATAGAGACGGGGGAAAACTAACTAGGTCAAGAAAAAAATAAAAAAGGAGAAAAAAAAACGGAGGGGAACCACATAAACCCACACACAAAAGAAAAAGCAATGGCCCGGCAACTGAAATGGCACGTGTCACCCACGGCAACATTCCTGGTACAGGCCTGTCCTGAAACTCAAAAACGAAAAGATAAAGTTAGAGTGACATACGGGGCACAAGACCACGCGGAGTAAAAAAAAAATAGAAATTAAAATAAATAAAATTGAATTCCAAATGCAAAGGTTGGAGGCATGAGGGCGAGTATTAAGCTAGACACTAAGGAATGAAAAAAAAAGAAAAAAAATTAGGTGACCAGGTACAGAGCAGAGTGAACGGTCATAGTCTTTGGATGAGGTATATGCACGAAAATGCCTAATGCCTAACCAACCCTACACCCCCAACGGTAGCGAAATGCCATGTCCACCTAAGAACAGCACATGTGACGCCAGCACACAAACCGTGGACGTGGCCGCAACACCAGCTGTACAGCACGTGAGCGAACAACAACCCGACCCACCAAAGACAACACGCTCATGGTTCACGCAGACCCCAACACTCAGTATAACGCAAACAGGCACCCAAACAGGCATCGATGTGGACCTCACCCCTAGCAGCCCCCCTAAACTACTGACTCCAAGCAAAAAAGTGTCACCCCGGAGGTCTGCTCGGAACAAACACAAATTACTACCACCGAGTACGCCGTATGCTCCAACCCCTAAATCCCGCTCTTTCCACAAAGCTCGAAAACTAGCCGGCAAACAAACCAACTACAGATTTCATCTAAAAACGTACTCCTTGTATCTCCAAAGCAAAAAGATCCCCAAAGGCCTCCGCCTAAAAGTTAGATGTGCCCTTGGTGAGCTCCCTCCTGAACTAGCTGCCAGGTGGCAAGATATTCTGAATAATGCTTCTCTTTCCCTCCTAGAAATTATTAGAGAACACTGTACTAGCCAACTCAGCCTCTTCAACGACCAGATTGAAGCTCTTCCACTAACCGAGCAGGAGAAACTAGATCTCAATATTTTCATAAATCGTAAGGAAAATGATCTTAGCAATAAGCAAGCGGTTAAGTTTCAGCGTGACCAACTTCCCTCGCAAAATGCAGCATGTACTGTAAGAGATCAGCCTCTCAATAGCCGCGACTATGAAGCACTAGGTCATGTAATGTCCCCCCTCGATACAGAGATCGCTTTAATAGAACCTCCTCCCCCAGCCAATAATCCTATAGAAAAAACTAGCTCTCTCGCTACCTGCCTCAGCAACGTTATTGACATTTCCAAAACACTAACGGCCGACGAAAAAGGTATCCTAGAACGAGGTCTAACTTTCTGTCCCACAAATAACAGTGTGAATGAGTACGAGTTACACAAAGATCTCACTGAATTTTCTCGGAGAATGAGACTAAGCGAGTTTTTTTCGGAGAAACTGGACCAACCTGACATTAACGAACGCACCCTCCACCCTCCTAGCACTTGGACTCCAGATTTAGATCAATCTCCAGAATTGGATCTGTACTTAAAATCAGTATCAAGAGAAATTTTGGCAACAACTAAGCGATTAAACAAGCGCAAGAACCTAACTCCGTCGGAAGAAGTTACCCTGAATTGCCTATCAGCCAGAACCGACATAGTCTTAAAGCCAGCCGACAAAGGTGGGAGTGTAGTTGTTTTGCCTTTGGGAAAATACAAAGATGAAGCTTATAGGCAGCTCAATAACCCTTGCCACTACAAGCCCTTAGATAACGATCCGAGCCAGGAATACAGCCTAAAAATCCTTCAGACCCTCACAGATCTACGATCTAGAGAATTAATAACGACTACTGACTTAAATTTCATGAAACCGAATAATAAGCATGCAGGACGTTTTTACCTCCTCCCAAAAGTCCATAAAGTCCCCGTAGACTTATTGTTCACTGCCGACATTCCTGGCAGACCCATAGTTTCGAATAACAATACCCCAACCGAAGCACTATCTCTGTTTCTAAATCATCACCTATCTGACATTCCGGCTCTCCTTCCTTCATTCGTTCAGGACACCCCCCACTTCCTCCGCATAATAGAAGAGATAAATATGGGCGGGCACCTACCCAGTGGAACCCTCCTTGTTACTCTTGACGTTGCTGCATTGTATACAAACATTCCGTTCGCCGAAGGAATTGAAGCGATTTCAAAATCTCTATCAGTTAACCCGCACCAACATGCACCAGAAGTGTACATAACTTTGTTAAAACTAGTTCTAACTCTCACTTATTTTGAATTTGACTCTTCTTACTTTTTGCAAGTTTTTGGAACTAGCATGGGTACTCCATTCGCACCGACCTATGCCAACATTTTCATGGGGCAACTTGAAGCTACCCTATTAAGCTCTTTTCCGCATAAACCTCAGGTTTACCTCCGCTACATAGACGACATCTTTATGATTTGGGAACACGGTCGCGCGACTCTAGAAACGTTTATATCCCATCTCAATTCTTCGCATCCGACTATTAAATTCTCCTGCCAGTATTCTGAAAAAGAAGTGAACTTCCTAGATACTACCGTCATTCTAGACAACGGTAAACTTAAAACCACGCTTTTTAGAAAGCCAACAGACAGGCAGCAGTACCTAGATTATAAAAGCCATCACCCCAGACACTGCAAACAAGGGATCTTGGTAGGACAAGCCACCAGGCTTAGAAGAGTATGCAGTGATGACAGTGACTACGTAGAGCACCTAGACGAACTAAAGGCCACCCTTATGAACAGGAACCAGACCGAAAGCTCGCTCGATCAGGCGTACCAACGTGTGTCTAATCTCAAAAGGAATGACGTTCTCAAGAAACAGCGGCAAAACGAAAGTGCCAGGCCACCTGCCCTAATAACTAAATTTTCAAACGCCCTCCCAAACGTAAACAATATACTGCGGAAGTACTACCCCATTTTAGCCAGTAACGACCGACTTAAAAAGACTTTCCCGGAAGCACCAAGGGTTACCTACCGGAGAAACAGGAATCTAAAAGATATTTTAGTGCATGCTAAAACAGGGCCTTCAAAGCAACCAGTCATAGCCAGCTGCTCCCGCTCCAGATGCAAGACTTGTCGGCACCTGCAAACAGACTGCGTTGTAAAAAGCACAACCAGTAATTATGTCCACAAGATTAATTCAAGTTTTACGTGCACTTCATCCAACATTGTGTATATGTTGGAATGCTCAATGTGCCACAAACAGTATATAGGCGAAACGAGCCAACCTATGAGCCTACGACTTAATGGTCACCGGGCAGATACTCTTAGCAAATCCTCCATAGCTGTAGCGCAGCATTTCAACCAACCAGGCCACAATTTTGATGACCTTAAGTTATATATACTTCAGTCAAATTTTAAGTCCCCTAGGGACAGGAAATACCGAAAATCCTACTTAATTCACAAATTCAACTCCATGGAACCTGCTGGAATTAATGCGTCTAAGGGCAACTTGGAATCCTTGCGATATTCACCGGGAATACAGCATTAGGCATTTTCGTGCATATACCTCATCCAAAGACTATGACCGTTCACTCTGCTCTGTACCTGGTCACCTAATTTTTTTTTTTCTTTTTTTTCATTCCTTAGTGTCTAGCTTAATACTCGCCCTCATGCCTCCAACCTTTGCTTTTGGAATTCAATTTTATTTATTTTAATTTCTATTTTTTTTTTACTCCGCGTGGTCTTGTGCCCCGTATGTCACTCTAACTTTATCTTTTCGTTTTTGAGTTTCAGGACTGGCCTGTACCAGGAATGTTGCCGTGGGTGACACGTGCCATTTCAGTTGCCGGGCCATTGCTTTTTCTTTTGTGTGTGGGTTTATGTGGTTCCCCTCCCTGTTTTTTTTTCTCCTTTTTTATTTTTTTCTTGACCTAGTTAGTTTTCCCCCGTCTCTATCTTTTCTTTTGACCTGAGGCTTGCAGATAGTTTCTGATAAGGACCCCACCCTCACCGCCCGGTCTGCTTCCGGCGGTTCTGAGATACTTTTCCTATACCCCGCGGCGGGTCAATAAGCACCCTCTCATCCTTTCTGTCCAAAAATTCCACGAATATCAACCACCAGCTGACTTCCGTGTGACCTACTTCGCGGCTTAAACTAGACAACCTTCTTGGCCCCTCAATCTCTCCCCCGACACACTCCGAAACCAATCAGCTTGCTCAAATTCCCTTCCCTCTTTCCCTCTCCTTTCACCTGGGGTCCTACCCCTATATAAACCCTGCCTGCCAGGCGAGAGATTGCCCTGAGGAAAGCAAGTTCTCTTTGCTGAAACGTAGGCCACAATCGTGCTTTTACCTTGTTCGAAGTTTTTCTTCTCTATATATATATATATATATATATATATATATATATATATATATATATATATATATATATATATATATATATATATATAAATCTAGAGAAAGATAAACTCACAAAGCGCGCAGCAATAGTGTAAGTAAAGAGTCGGATACACAGCACGAACAATAATAAGCAAGGTTTACGTACGTAGCGGCAACGGGACTTGCCTTCATCACAGTAAAGTTACATGATTTTGCTGTCGCAAACATTTCGAACACAGTTCTTATATAGGTTTGCAGAAAACTGTGAAAAGGAGCGGAAAATGTTCGGGAAATGGAGAGTGTGCATACAGTCGGGCTAAGCAACAACAACAACAACAACAACAAACCAAACAAAAAAAGGGGTGGGAGGGGGGCGAGCGAGAGAGAGAGAAAAAAGGGTCGTGTTAAGAAAGGAGCGTTCAAGGTTGCACCATGACGGGTCAACGTATGCCGCGCGGGCTGCAAGTTCAAACAATGCGGCAAACTGGACAACCGCGATTTCAAAAGAAAGGGAAGAGTATACAGTAAATTATTCAGTGGCTGGGGAGACTGGCTGGGGCGGAACCGAAGATGGGTGTGCCCCCCGCGGATGAAGAGAATAGATAGGGGGCACAAAAGAGCATTTCACAGAAGCTAGCAACTGAACAGGAAATAGGTAGGGTCACAAAAGGTTAAACATGAATAGATCACAAAGAGTTAAACATTTTTAAGTGGTGGTGGGAACGAGGCCTCCTTCCCCAGGACAAATGGCATTGTTGAGCCGCAGTATGCTAATAAAGCTGCTGTGTTAGGACAGTTTCTGCGAATTCTGATGGGAAACTCGAGGGTAGGAATAACGAACATAACAATTATGAGGCCGCCAATTTTATTTCAGGGATAAGCACGTTAGTTTTCCGTAACTTTCATTAATTCCAAGTGCGGCTTACCCAAACTTATAAATGAGATAAGGCTCCCAAACCTCGCGGTCGTGGTGCGTTTTGAAGGCGGATTCTAAAATCGTAAATATAAATACCCCAGAAAGCGAAGGAGAACACAGTCGCCCAGATAGCCGAATTGGTAAGGCATTCGAGATCTAATCGAAAGGCGTGGGTTCGGTCCCCACTCTGGGCGCGTTTTTTTCTTTCTTTCTTTCTCACCTAATTAATAAAAAATATAAAAAATGTAACGTCACTAAGGGTAAAAAAAAATCGTCTAACCACTCCCCAAAGCCTTCTTTGGCGTTTTAGACTGCCGGCATTTCTTTCTGTATTTCCTAACGAGCCCCTCATTTTCCAAAAACCTATTATCTTACGAAAGCATAGCGAGGGCCTCGGTTCTGGCAGCCTTGATGCCAAGGTAGCATAAGAGCATTTCCCCCAGTTACCCGCTAATCACAGGCTGTAGACGTTCTCGTCACGCCCCGGGGGTTTAAAAGAAGGTCCCCTTCTCCCCGTGTAGTCTGAGTGGCGCTGGCCACCACACTCAAGTGTCAGATACAGTTGTAGTAAATATAAATACCCCAGAAAGCGAAGGTGAACACAGTCGCCCACATAGCCGAATTGGTAAGGCATTCGAGATCTAATCGAAAGGCGTGGGTTCGGTCCCCACTCTGGGGGTGTGTTTTTCTTTCTTTCTTTCTCACGTAATTAATAAAAAAATAAAATAAAAAATGTAACGTCACTAACGGTAAAAAAAATCGTCTAACCACTCCCCTATGCCTTCTTTGGCGTTGTAGACTGCCGGCATTTCTTTCTGTATTTCCTAACGAGCCCCTCATTTTGCAAAAACCTATTATCTTGCGAAAGCTTAGAGAGGGGCTCGGTTCTGGCAGCCTTGATGCCAAGGTAGCCTAAGAGGGTTTCCCGCCAGTTACCCGCTCATGACAGGCTGTAGACGTTCTCGTCACGCCTCGGGGGTTAAAAAGAAGGTTCCCTTCTCCCCGTGTAGTCTGAGTGGCGCTGGCCACCACCCTCAAGCGTCAGATACAGTTGTAGTAAATATAAATACCCCAGAAAGCAACGGAGAACACAGTCGCCCAGATAGCCGAATTGGTAAGGCATTCGAGATCTAATCGAAAGGCGTGGGTTCGGTCCCCACTCTGGGCGCGTGTTTTTCTTTCTTTCTTTCTCACGTAATTAATAAATAAAAAAAATGTAACGTCACTAAGGGTAAAAAAAATCGTCTAACCACTCCCCTAGCCTTCTTTGGCGTTTTAGACTGCCGGCATTTCTTTCTGTATTTCCTAACGAGCCCCTCATTTTCCAAAAACCTATTATCTCGCGAAAGCTTAGCGAGGGCCTCGGTTCTGGCAGCCTTGATGCCAAGGTAGCATAAGAGGGTTTCCCGCCAGTTACCCGCTCATGACAGTCTGTAGACGTTCTCGTCACGCCCCGGGGGTTAAAAAGAAGGTCCCCTTCTCCCCGTGTAGTCTGAGTGGCGCTGACCACCACCCTCAAGCGTCAGATACAGTTGTAGTAAATATAAATACCCCAGAAAGCGAAGGAGAACACAGTCGCCCAGATAGCCGAATTGGTAAGGCATTCGAGATCTAATCGAAAGGCGTGGGTTCGGTCCCCACTCTGGGCGCGTGTTTTTCTTTCTTTCTTTCTCACGTAATTATTTAAAAAAAATTGTAACGTCACTAACGGTAAAAAAAATCGTCTAACCACTCCCCTGTGCCTTCTTTGGCGTTGTAGACTGCCGGCATTTCTTTCTGTATATATATATATATATATATCAAAGTTGCAGTCCTTATTGCCAGTGCTGTTTGGCGTTTTAACAGTGTTTTATAGTGCCGAATGAGGTATGATTGCCTTTTTTTATGTAGGAATAAATAATAGAAAATTCAAGTCGAGAAAAAATGCGCCGTTTTTTCCGGAAGCGGGAAACGAACCCACAACCTCCGCATAACGCGTGCGGTGCTCTACCATACGTCTCTGTTCTACAAATATATATATATATATATATATATATATATATATATATATATATATATATATACGAAATGAGGGGCTCGTAGAAATAACACAGAAATAAGGGTTGGCAGTCCAGAAAACCTCGGAAAGCAAGCGGGAGGTTGTGGTAGGTCATTGAAACAGAAAGAATTTGGAAAGAAAAAAAGAAAGCGGAGAAAAAATGCCCGCCAGGTGGGATGCGAACCCACGACCTCCAGAATACCGGTCTGGTGCAGTAACCACTAGGCTACCGGCGGGGCGATTTTCCTTCCCGCATTCTGGGGTATTTATGTCAATATATTTTTTTCCTGTGCTTGGGGGTGGTAGCCAGCGCCACTCTGACTTCTCGGGGTGAAGGAGACCTTCTTTTGATTCCCCGCGCCGTGACTCGAGTGTCTACGACATGTCGAGAGTGGTCAACGAGCGTTGAACCCTCTTAAGCTCCCTACGGCACCAAGACTGGCAGAACAGAGGCCCTCGCTATGCATGTAGCGAATCACAATAAAATATGAGGGGGTCGTAGAAATAACACAGCAATAATGGTTGGCAGTCAAGAAAACCTCGGAAAGCAAAGGGGAGGTTGTGGTAGGTTATTGAAACAGATAAAGAATTTGGAAAGAAAGGAAGAAAGCGGAAGAAAAATTACCGCCAGGTGGGATCCTTTCTTTCTTTCCAAAGCAAAAAATTATATTGACAGAAATACCCCAGAATGCGGGGAGGAAAATCGCCCCGCCGGTAGCCTAGTGGTTATTGCACCGGACCGGTATTCTGGAGGTCGTGGGTTCGGATCCCACCTGCCGGGCATTTTTTCTCCGCTTTCTTTCTTTCTTTCCAAATGCTTTATCTATTTCAATGAGCTACCACAACCTCCCCTTTGCTTTCCGAGGTTTTCTTCACTGCCAACCCTTATATATATTGTGACGAAGTCAAAGACGACGCAGTTGTCTTCAAGGAAAACACGTTTATTGGAGGGAACTTGTGCTCCCCTAATAACTCAAAGAATACAGAGGCGGCGAAGCGGCACTCAACAAAATGACGCGTGCAGGCGAGCTCCGGCGATTCGAATGCCGCGGCGTCTGCTCTACAGGCTTTTATCTTTCGGCGCAAATGTTTCTGGAACCGTTAATTCACTTCCAGAACAATGTTGATCACAACAGATTATTCTGGGCTAGTGACGTTAGGGCGAAACGGTCTGCTTATATGAATGTGATAGCCCGTGCGCCATAAAAATAAAGAATGGAAGCCACGCTTAGCTTGGAACGCAGGTAACACAACCGGGCGTGGCCCGGCAGTAAAATCAACCAATAAATAAACAATACATGGTTCTCGGCATTACCCCCCCCCTCTAAGAAGGCATCGACCCGATGCTAAAATAAAAGACATTCCGAACAAACAAGAAAAAAAAACAATAAATAAACAATACATGGTTCGCGGCAATATATAAAAAGAAACAGTTTGATCAGACGTTATCGTAACCGCTGTGCAACTTTCTAATGAAAATTCTTTTCCGACCTTTCTTGCTTCAGATGTTGGCTAATCAACCTTGACACATTAATCAATCAGTCTGATTAAGCAAAAAACGAAAGATAGCATGACACACCCCATACGAAATTGAGCAATATGCATACGGTCGCGTACTCCTATAGTGCATTGGCATATTTTTACACTCTGGCTAAAGTTAGCTGAACAATATACGTCTCTGGTAAAATAATGGCAGCATCTTCACTCCCTGGATGATGGCGAGGGTGCAGAGTTCGGGACTCGCAATGACACCCAAGTTGCACCCCGAGTGACATTCGATTTGCGCTCCGACCGTCATTCGATTCGTGCCCTTAGCTGCACCTTGCTTATTGCCTAAATGAAACTGCAACTCACAGCTCAAATGGAATGACGGTCGGGGCGCAAATCGGATGCAACTTGATTCGGCGGGAAGAAGCTGTGTGATTTCCGGAACGTGCTGACGTATGCGGCGCACAACGGCGCCATCTCATGTTTATGCGTAGCGCGATACAGTGTATTTCGATGCAGTCACTGTGTATTAGAACTTGATCACAACCTGACTGCACCGGTATTTTGGCGCGTTTTCTCGTTGCTAGGTTATGTTTGTGCCTGTTTTCGAGTGTTTCGGTGTGTTCTTGTACCCTTTAAGGTAGTTTCCGCGCAGATTTTCGCTCGATGGTGGTGTGCGCAAGGATGGACGTGGACAAAAATTGGGAGGTCCAAATGTACACCGCACCATTACTGGTGATGGAGTAAGCCTTTTGACTCTCGGGTACTAACTTACGGTCGTAGCCCAGGAGTCTGCTTCCGGCCACCGCAGTGAACGGACGCAGGATGCAGGACTCCTCAGGAGCGGTTAATGCGGCCAATGCTGGCCGCGGAAACAGGATGTTTGTTCAGGGCGATAGTTATCCAGTTTCGTTGGCGACATTGCCTACGGGACGTATCGCTTTTAATACCGTTTTTTTGCACGGTGACATGCGTGCCCGCCCGTATCGCGTAGAAAATTTCCGCGATACTCTGGCTCGGCTGGAATTGCTCCCTGAGGTGCCTGCCTTGGAGACGTTGCAAATGAGTCACGTATGGGCGGTGACGTTCAAGTTGGAGCAAGGCGTCAAGAAGATCTTGGAAGCAAAGGAGCTTCACGTCAAAGGTCGACACTGCCTCGTCATTGACCCTGCCAACCAGGACCGGAGGCTGAAGCTCCACTGGCTGCTTCACAACGTGACCGAGGACGACGTTCGAGTTGCGCTGGCTCCCTACGTGAGGGTCAGCGACGTTTCACGGGAGCGCTGGCGTGTACAAGGCGTCCATGACAAGGGCTCGACGACGCGGTCCGTGACCCTCAAGCTCAACGCGGGTGTGAGGGCTGAGGGCCTGCCCCACGAGCTCCGTGTCGCAGGCGAGCAGGCGCTCGTGGTCGTGCCCGGCAGGCCCCCGCAGTGCCTTCGCTGCTCTGGCACGGGGCACATGAGGCGCGACTGCGAGGTGCCACGCTGCACACTCTGCCGCCGCTTCGGTCACAAAGCGAAAGAGTGCGTGCGGACGTACGCGAAGGTGGCCGGACTGGTGGGAGATGTGGACCGAACGGAGAACATCATGGACGAGGAGGAGACGGAAGTGGCTGCAGCAGGGGGCGGCGGATACCCGGTGACGGAGGACGCGCCGCCTGAAAAGTCCGCTGAGGTGCAGGAGTCGGTCGCCGTTATAGTGCTACCTGCGCAAAGTGCCAACGAAGGAGACCAGCTGACGTACGACGGTGACGGTGAGATCCCAGTGAGCGTGGCGGGTCAGTTTCCGGCGTTGGAAACTCCCGCCCCCCAAAAGGGCGTCGACTTGAATAGTAGCGGCCAAGACTAGTCTTTGGCCAAGCGGCTACGTCAAGACAGTGTCGGGCAACGAGGAGGGGGGGACGGCTTCGTAGCGGTAGGGTCGGTGACTGTGGAACCTACGTCGCGGCGCTCGAGCTTCAAGCCAAAAGCTTAACACGCCCCACGGCAGAGGACCCACTGCAACAAAGAATTCGTAAGAACGGCATCCTTGCCTTCGCTTTCGGACTGATAAAAGTATTTTTAAATTGTCTTTGTGTGTCGTTGAAAAGCAAGTAAAGTGCAGGGCGTGTTCTAGTGATGGGCTTAGGCTCGTTAGTTGTATTACATGGGGTTATGGATCTGTGTCGGGTGTCGAAGGATTTTCCTTGCGGTCATTGCGCGTTTTTTGGGGGGGTGTGTTGGGTGTCGAAGAGTTCTTCCTTCGTGCCAGGGCGGGGGTTTGGGGTGTTTTGTATGTACGAGCGTCAAGTGAGGCTCTCTCAACGGGCTCAAGTTGGATCCGTCTTTTTTTTTGGGGGGGGGGGGGGGGCGGGGAAAGTAGGCAGGGTTGTTTTCATCGTTTTACAGTATTCTGTTTTTTTATTATTTTCAAATGTACCAGCGTAAATGCTTTGGGGTGTGTTTGTTTTCTCTTTTAACCTGGTGTATTAAAACACGCCAATCCGTATTGCCACTCTTAACGTCAGAGGGCTTGCTGACAAGAGACGGCAGAATCAGTTTTATCGTTTAGTGACTGAACAGGACCTGGATATAGTGGCGGTACAAGAAACGAAGGTTGAGAGAGAGGAGCAGACAGATCGTATGGTGCGCCCGTTTGCGTCGAGGTACGACGTGTGCGTGGCTCACGCGGTCGGGATGTCTGCGGGCGTTGCCCTGTTGGTACGAAGGAGTTTGGGGGCAACCCTAGAGACCGTCACCGCGTCCGAGTGTGGGCGTTTTGTTGTGTGCGATTTTGTTTTATCGTCCAGCGAATGGCGCTTGATCTGTGTGTACGCGCCCACAGAGGCAGCGGAAAGGAAGGGTTTTTTTGAGGGTGTTCGCCGGTTTTGCGATACGGAGAGGCTGGTTATTTTACTTGGCGACTTTAATTGCGCATGTTCCGCGCAAGACAAAAGTAGCTCGACAAGGTTCCGCGATGCGAGTAGGATAGTTTTAACTGATATCGTCGCTGACTTTGCGCTGGAAGATGTGGGCGATAGCCTTGGCAGTAGCGGCACCGTTCGCTGTACACACTTCCAAGGCAGCAGTCATGCGCATCTCGACAGAGTGTATGTTTCGTCAGAGATTCTGCCGGAGTGTGATAGCTACCGAGTCTCGCACGTTTCCTTCAGCGATCACTGCCTTGTGACCGTAACAGTGGGTAGAATTGCAAAACCAGGGAACGCGTTCTGTTGGGTCTCTGGAAGCCTAATAACAAGCTGCTGCAGGATGAACATTTCACTGAGGCCGTTAACGCATGCGCACGGACGTTCTTCGGTGGAGAAGAGAACGTTAACTTTACGCTCAATTGGGAGCTCTTCAAACAAGAAGTTAAGTTAAAGGCCCTTGAAAGATCATCCGCAATCAAATACGACAAGAATCAAAGAAAAGCCTGGTTACGATGTACCCTGGACGTTTCCGTTAAGGAAGAGTGTGAATCGCCCGGTGCGTTGAAGGCTGACAATAGAGGATTAAAAGCGCAGCTCGAAGTAATAGATGAAAAGAAGTATGAGGGTGCGCTTGTGCGCGCAAGAGCTGAACGATTTTTGCACGGGGAAGCGCCGACTAAAAGAGCGTTCAGCGCGGAAAAAAAGTATGCTCGCAGACATGCGATAGTGGAAATTGAAGCCGAAGGTGTGGTTTATAGTGACCAGGCTAATATAGAGCGTTGTTGTTGTGACTTTTATAAAAATTTGTTTTCTTGTCATCCTGTCGATGCCGTAAAATATAGAGAAGAATTTACGTCTTTGTTACCATGCTTAGACGAGGAAGGTATGGCGCATCTCGAAAGAGATGTTACAGTAGAAGAAATACGCGGCGCTATCGACGAGTTCAGCCCAGGGAAGACGGCGGGCCCTGATGGCCCGAACGCCGCTTTCTACAAGGCGTTTGAGGGTGACCTCAGCCCAGTCCTATGTAGAGTTTACTTTGAGGCGTACCACAAAGGTCTGCTGCCACCTTCTTTTCTCGTGTCGCACACTGTCTTTATACCGAAGTCAGAGGAGGTTGCGAAACTCAGGCAGATCCCTGGGTACCGTCCTATTAGTCTGAAAAATGTGGATTATAAGGTTTTCATGAAAATATTGGCTAGCCGCTTACAGACTGTCATAAAGGACGTGGTAGGGCCGCATCAAACGTGCGGGATCAAAGGGCGGTCGATAGTTACAAATATTCATACTGCCCGAAGTGTTCTCGAGTGTTGTGACGCTATGCAAGGGACTTTGGCAATGCTCCAGGTAGACATGGCTAAAGCCTTTGATCAGGTGTCGCACGAACTTTTGTTAAATGTGTTGCAACACGTGAATGTTGATTCTGTTATTCTTAATGGTGTGCGCATGGCGTACACTGGGTGTCTTACTAGGCTTGTTATTAACAAAACAATCGGCACACCCGTTCCTGTTCAACGTGCCGTTCGTCAGGGTTGCCCATTGTCTCCGTTGCTTGTTTATTTGTACATTGAAGCGTTTTGTTTAAGTGTAATCAGGAGCGAAGACGTCAAATGGTTTTAACTTCAGTCGTGTGGAGTGCGGGTGTTAGCTTAAGCTGAGAACTTTGCTCTTTTTTTTGTTGATAGGAGAAATATAAGCATTGCTGTAAACACCTTGAAACTTTTTTGTAAGTACAGTGCCAGTGGTGTTAATTGGCAGAAATGTCTAGGCTTCTGGCATGGCCAGTGGGACAGTACGCCTAGTGTTTTCGAGTGTATCAGCTGGCAGACGACGCCGGTGAAGTACTTGGGAGTGCCCCTCGAGAACTATGTAGACAGCGACTCTTATTGGTGCAGTCAAACAGTCGAATTGCGTGAAAAGGCCGAGAAAGGGAAGGGTAGCGGACTTTCAATATTTGAGAGGGCCTCAGTGTGTATTTTTTTTAATTAGCAAATTATGGTACGTTCTACAAGTGTTGCATTGTTCGCGGGCACATGTACAGGTCTTGCACCAAGTTTTTGCTTTGTTGATTTGGGAGTCGTCATGGGAGAGAACCAGCCGTACGAACCTGTTTCGGCCCGTGCGTCTTGGTTTCCTGTCATATTCGCATCTTTTTTTGCGTGAAGTGGTAAATCGTTTTTTTTTTTCTTCGGGATGTGAAGGACCCCTTTTTGCGCACTGTGTCAGGTGAAGTTGGCCAGAGCGCTTCCTGATTTTGTTGTAACGTCAGCTTCTTTTTCTTTTGGTGCAACGAAAGGCTGCTTTCGTGAGTTGGTACAAGCCACCATGTTTTTGCGTGCACGCTTAACGCTAGAGTACTTATCTAGTGTGCGCGTCAAAGATTGTATAATGACCTCATGGATTCCGTACTTCCCGTTCCATTGTATAGATCGCTGTACCGTGTAGGGCCGGGACAAGAAGTGCTTAAGCGTGTGAAACGTATGGCGATTGGCCCAAGGGTTAAGACGTTTTTCTTTAAACTTCACTCGGGCGTCCTTGATGTGGAAACGTGGCAGAAGGAAAAGGGAATGCTTTTGCCGGGTGGGGTGGACTGCTACCCGTGCAGAAAACCCGAGAGTGTAGAACACGTGTTTTTGGACTGCTGGGACGGGGTCTTCTTTGGGACGTGCTTCAGCGGGCCCTAAAAAAAGATTTCCCCCTGGACGCTCACGGCATTAGGTTTTTGCCGATTGAAAGTAACGAAGTACCTTACGACCTCGTGATGGTCCTGGCCCTACATGCAATTTTGAATTCCCGCATGGCCATACGCCATAGGGACGTTGACGATAAATGGTCAAGAGAATATTTCGGTGATTCAATGCGTATGTATATTGAAGTGTGGAGGGCTCAGCCGGAGCCTCCAGAGTGGTTGCCTGTGATGGAAACAGTGACCAACCTCAAACAATTTTAATCGTTTTTCTGCTGGCAAGGTGATGACTATCAGTTTTATCGTTGCAGGTTTTTGCTTGATGGTGCTTGATTTGTACTGAAATATTGCAGTAAACAAAAAAAAAGTCGTAGCCCAGTGGGTAAGACGACTGACACTAACTATGTCTTGTCTACCAGACGCAGGCTCGAATCCTGCCGGTGCATGTATAAGTTTTTGCGATTGTAAATGCTATGCGCACGGGCGCGTACGGACATTGTGAGGTCCTAAGGTACTCTGTACCTAACACAACACTGCACCCAAAAGACCGGGACTACATTAAGTGGCACAACACAAGCGCTGACTCAAAACTCGTGTTTATTATAAGCCCAAACAATATATACAGGCAAACGTGCACATGCGCACAGAGACCAGGGAAGACTGATGCAACTCATAAGAGCACACGACCCACTATCTGGGCTTCCTTTTCGTGGAGCCTCATCGAGGTCTGGCTTGTGTAATCATCTTGATAAAGGTTAAGAAAGACGACTTCTGCTATCTTCCGAACCTTGTCATTGTTCCGAGCACCTCGCTATCACGAAAACTGTGTTTGCATCCACACTTCTTGCAATCTGCAGGCAAATTGGAATGTGCGCAATTTTCCTTTCCCCTGCATGCTGAACTAGTGTTATATTTAAGCAGGGCTCCTTCTGCCCCACGTACAGTCTTTTACATAAAAATATGCGTAGACAACACACATTTTTCAAGGCACAACAAGCACACTAGTGTTTGACACTGCACATGTTATGGCTGCCCCATGTGGATGTTCTTTTTTGTTGTTCACTAAGAAACGAAGCCTGTCCATTTTATTCTTAGCCGAGGAAAAACTCCCACACCATATCGGGACCCGACATTTTTCAGCCTGTGTGCGATGTTTTCCATGTAGGACATGACATCTTGGTTTTTCTCTGTTCTTTTTTGTTTGCGCCTTGGTTGTTCCGGGTTGTGGTGTTCTCAATACGGCGTGCAAGTTCTCTTCTCGGGTAAGAACAAAATAGGCAGTATTTGTTCCTTGGTGAACAACAAAAAGAAACGTCCACATTGTGGCAGTCATAGCACGTGCGGTGTCAAACACAAGCGTGCTGTTGGGCTTTGCAAAAGTGTGTGTTGTCTACCGCAGTCGATTGCTATTTAAAAGAGTGTACGTAGGGCAGACTGAGCGCTGCCTCAACGTAATACTAGGTGAGCATGCAGGGACGACGAAAAGCTGCACGTATGCCAATTTGCCTGCACACTGGAAGCGTGGATGCGATCATAGTTCCCGTAATTCCGAGGTGTTCTTCGAGCTCGGAATTCAGTAGGTTCGGGAGATAGTAAAACCAGTCGACATTAACTTTTATCAACATGACTGCGTAGGCCAAGCATCAATCTGTTCTACGAAAAGGAAGCCCAGATAGTCGGACATCAGCTCACGTGAGCCGTCAGCCCTTCTGCCCGTGCTTTTTTCGTGATTTCTTGTGCGCGCTTTATCCTATGCTGAGCCGCAGCAGTTCTTTCTGGTCCCTATGCGCTTGCGCGAACTTGCCTATACATAATCTTTGGGTATCTAATGAACACTAGTTGTGAGTTAGCGCTTGAGTTCTTCCGCTTTCTTTCGCCCGTTCTTTTGCGCGCTGTGTTGTTTTTTTCCGCATGATCTACCGACTCACCCAGATTTCAGTATAAACATGGGCGTTTTCTTGGATAAACACCCAGTGGACAATACGCACTGTTGTGGCCTTTCGTTTCTTCTTTCCCCATAACAACATTACAGTTGAATTACAGTCGATGACCGATTATTCGCGCCCATAAGGGACCACGAGAATGTTCAAAAAGACACGCAATGTGCCCTCAAAAAGCTTGTGTGCGCAAATTTTCGGCAAGCCCAAACCGAAAAAGTGCGAAAAGAAGCATGCCGGGTGAATTGTGCCCTGTGACGTCGGGGTAGTTTACGAGATACCGCTTTTATGCGGAGAGGCCTACATAGGCCAGACGGGTAGATGTGTGAATGACCGGGCATGAGAGCATAGTTCTTCTCTTAACAATAATACGCGCGCGCATTTACCACCGCATTGCGAAGATGGCAGGCTTGTCATTCCTTTGGAAAAAATGCCGACCTTTCTTTGAGTAAATTAGAAATTCTCGGCAGGAGTGATAATACAATGGCGAGGGAGCTCTTCGAATCGTTTTATATTAAACAGAAAGAGGACAAGTGCATCAGCGATACATCTGTGCTTTTGCGTGCCAGCTAGTTTAGGTTTTTGAAAACGTCACTTTGATCATGTCCTCTATTTGATGCCTCCATTTTAGTGTACCTCAGTGGGCATGCTCCTAATGATACATGTATAAATATGAGACCATGCTTCAATAAATGTTAGTTCCAAGTGAGCGCTTGTCCCGTCGTCCTTCTTTACTGTCATTGTCTAAGTCACGCTCTATTTTTCAATCATAATGTACCAACTTGCCTAACAGATTTGTTTAATGAAGGTCCTTTTCTCTACAATGGGTTTTGATTGATTGATTGATTGATTGTAGGGTTTAACGCGCCGACGCAACGCAGGCGATGAGGCGCGCCGTAGTGGAGGGCTCCGGATTAATTTTGACCACCTGGGGATCTTTATCGTGCGCCGAAATCTCGTACACACTGGCATTTTTGCTTTTCGCCTCCATCAGAAAAGCGACCGCCGCGGCCACGAATCGAACCAGCCACCTCGTGCTCAGCAGCGCAACGCCTTAGCCACTGAGCCACCGCGGCGGGTTCCTCTACAATGGGCGCTGTTTTGTGTTGAGCATCGTCTCTCCTGCCAGCTCATGTGTTAGTTAGCCATTTGGCGCTGCGGTACGCTGCGACTTTACTGCGGCGTCTGCTCTTGCACACACGTTAAGCGTAATTCACAAGCGGAAGCATTTCAGCGAACAAAACCCGAGGGAGGTCGTGACAGCCCCGGAGGTCGAGACAGCCCCGACGGGCTCCTTTGGCCACAAGTAGGATGGGACTGCCGGACGGATACCATTGTTTGAAGTTTGAAGTTTGTTTTTTTGAGCATTCCTAATACACAGAAATGCAGAGAAACAGGGAGAAAAAGCTTGTCATGGGACAGCTTGACGAGGTCCCAGTACCCATGGCATACAGCAATGGCAGAATTTTTGTGTACACATGGAGAACAACTCAAGTAACATACAAATTTTTTTTTGCCGATTGAGTAATCTAAACCGGAAAAAATATATATATAAAACCTACAACTGTTTTATCTCCTAGGTAACAAAAGAAAGCCATGCATGTGATTTACAGATTGAAAACGACGCGTATAAAGAGATAGAGGTGCTTATCTCGTCATCATTACAAATTTGACTGATTTTAGGGTTTCACGCGCCGACGCAACGCAGGCGATGAGGCGCGCCGTAGTGGAGGGCTCCGGATTAATTTTGACCACCTGGGGATCTTTAACGTGCGCCTAAATCTCGTACACACTGGCATTTTTTGCTTTTCGCCTCCATCAGAAAAGCGACCGCCGCGGCCGGGAATCGAACCCGCGACCTCGTGCTCAGCAGCGCAACGCCTTAGCCACTGAGCCACCGCGGCGGGTATTATTACGAATTTAAGACAGCAATGAAGAACGAAATAACACATCTAAATGTACTTTGGTAAGTACATCAGTCAATACTAAAGGAATTCACAACGTGCCAGATAAAGTCGAAAACATAAAAAACGGCTAAATAATGCCACACTACCACAGTACACAGTAGCAAGAATTTAATCTTACACAAACCATTCAACTCACAACAAAGAAAACTAATTAATATCATGCATGCACACAGATATCATGAGCGGTCACCGTTGTTTCAATACTGCATTTCAATACTTACATATAGCCTTCATAACTTCAAGTACCAGAAACGTATTGATGGCGTATCTGTATTCCTAATTTTACGGCTGAATTACTAATGGTGAAGATATTTATGCTTTTTTAATGTATATTCATTCGGTAACCTGCTCATACGGTTTTCAACATTGTTTAACCCTTGGTTTGTTCTAGCAAAAGGTATCACCCACTTTGCCTGACGGCGAAAACTGTAGGAGGCCGCCAAAGCTGCTTCCAGATTACACAGAGATCGAAATGCCTGGTTGTTATTTTTAACGCTGTTTTTGTTCACCACAATAAGCCTGTAGTTGTATAACTGCGTGAAGGGTAGTATCTTGTAATTTACGAAAAGATTGTGTGTGGGTGCATCCCATGGAGCGTTTCCAATATGGCGAAGCGCCTTTTTTTGGATACGTAAGAATTCCGTTTATATTGGATTTAGAAGTTGTGCTCGAGACCAGAGACCAGTAGTTTACCTGGGTTGAAAAAAGGGACTTGTAAATGAGTAACTTAAAAAGAGTAGGTAAAATATACCTGAAATGGCATAGAATTCCCGCAATTGTCGCTAGATTTGTAAGAACGTGATCTACTTGCGAGCTCCAAAGTAAATGCTCGTTGAATATTATTCCTAGTACTTAAGCTTCAGAGGTCACCTCAACTTCTTCCGCACCGATGTGAATGTTGAAATTGAAATTTAACTGCTTTTGATAAGGGGTGAAGAGAATTGCTTTAGTCTTTTTGCTGTTTATTCTAATGAATTTGCGGAGCTCCAATCATTAAGTTTTTGGACTGTCTAATTTACGATGTTGCACAATTTATCGGGGCTCTCGGATTGAACAAACACGCTAGTGTCATCGGCGTATATGACGAAGGAAGCTTGATCTGTAATGTTGGCAATATCGTTGATATAAGTGTTAAACAATAACGTACCTAATATGCTTCCCTGAGGGACCCCTGCGGTCAAAAGTTGCGAAGCTGAAACTTCACCGTTTGTTACTACTGATTGAGTTCGATCTGTAAAATACGACTGCGGGAGATTAAGAGACGGACCACGTATTCCGTAGTGTTCGAGCTTCAATAAAAGTGTGCGGTGATTTAAACAGTCAAATGCCTTCGAGAAATCTACAAACACTCCAACTAACTTTTATCTTCGAATGATGTAATTGTAATTTCTTTTTTGCTTAATAAGGCAGGCTTTGTTGACTTTTCCTTGCGAAAACCGTACTGATGGGGTGAGATTAGATTAGGTTTCGTGCAAAAAGAATCCAAACGCAAAAATATAATTTTTTCAAATACTTTAGAGAAAATTGGAAGTACAGAGATGGCCCTATAATTTCAGAGAATACTTTTGTCACCCGACTTGAATATCACCGTTACTTTTGCCTGTTTCATACGTTCTGGAAATACGCCAGATGATAAAGCCAAGTTTTAAGTGTGAGTGAGTGGGGACAAAATGCTCTCCAAAATGAACTTAATTGGTTTTATTTGTAACCCGTCGATGTCCTTCGCGGTACTATTTTTTGCATTCAGCAGTGCGTTGTGGACTTTCCATTCCGTAGTGGGGCCAAAGAACGCACTAAAGCTATTTGACGTCGATAGGTGCGACATGATGGGTTTATTATTTTCGCTTTTCGTAAAATTGACGAAATAAGTGTTGAAGAGGTCCGCTAAGGGCTTACCAGAAATAATCTTATCATCCTTCACTATTTCAAGTGGTGGGGCTCCAGTTTTTCTGCGGTATAAAAGACTGTTCACTGTGCGCCACATTTCGTCGGGGCTAGCATTTGGTTTTGCGAATAGATCATGATAGTAGGCACGCTTCGTAGTCACCAAGGTCTACTGAAGAACAGACCTTCCGCGCCACTGTCCATTTCCCGTCGGCGGCTCTTTCTGCTAAATTCCTTGTGCACTGATCTCGTTAGCCACCCAAAAAGCGGCTGTGGACATGATGCAGGCGCGGCCAGTGCTAATCGCTGCCGTGGCTAGAAAACGACGCGCGAATCAGTCGATGAGGAGATGCGCACTCATAGGAGCAGGCCGGTCTGGCTACAGTTCCGCCTGCAGATAAGCTTAATACTGCGGCGGATATTAGATTGTCACTCTCGTACTCTGTGCAGATGAGGTTGTTTTATTACCATACGTCACGATCTCTTTATCTCCTTTCTCGTTTGTGCAGCTTTGTTCGGGAATTGAGTTTCATGTAGTGCAGCGGTAACAAGCTATCGCTCCAGCTTCCTACGGCGGTGCGCGTCCCTTCGAGGCTGCGACCATCGCTCATTCAGAGGCTGTGTTGTTCACTCAGTCCGCCTGTCGTGTGCGCTGCGCGTTTTCGCATTCAGTATAATAAAATTCAATAAAAGTATAGTGCAACGAACCGCTCTACAAATTGAGTCGCGGCCAGCTGCCTCTCCATGCTTCTCTGTTCTTCATTCCAGGAGAACTTGTGAAAACTTTGAGGATCGGGGAATTCGTTTGGACTTAGGGCATAATACAATAATAACCAGGCGTGGCCCCCCGTAGCGCAGCACATAGGGCTCGCGCATCGCTCACACTCACTTTCCGATCTCACTGGAGAGGTAGCTGGGGTAACTGTGATTCACTTTAACGTCGCTCTACCCGCTACAATGGTGTAATGTCACTGAAACTTCGTTATGCCAGAAATATATTGACGTCATGGTTAGTCGCACAGCCGATGTGTAGTGATCTCCAGAACGATTATTTCAATTCTTTTATTAACGTGTTAAACTACTCATAATTAACGTTTCCTGTACGCAGCACTTCGCGATGAGTGTCCTTGCACACAGAGGAAGCCTACAGCAGGCTTTCTACAGACTTAAAATGTGGCGTCTCAACTTTTTTAATCGGGCTCCTCAATGGTAGTATCACGATTTATAAATCGCTGAAATAGTCAACTCCGCTACAACATCTGCTTTCCAGCAAAACGTTTACCGAAAGAAACGAAACAATGTATTATGGGGCTACCTGAAGCTAAAATAACGGGGGCTGTCACCAGCCGTGATTTACCAGGACACATTTACACATACAAAGAGAGCGAATGCTATTGATTTCGGTCGTTTCTTCTGGCTGCTTGCTGCGGGTGTTGAAAGGTCGTAGTTCAGCTCATTGTGAACGCGCTTCGTGTTTTTAGTGTTAGAAGACAAGCCCCAGATCTTACATTGAAAATATGCCTTAATATTTCTCCATTCCACAACTACAGCACATGATCTCGGTACCGGGATATATGGACCGGCATAATTGTAGATCCATGGGAGAGGTGCTTGCTCTTAGTAGGCGTAGTTATGCTGAAGACGATGATCATGTTCTCTGCTTCCTGGGAGAGTTTATTTATTAGGAAACGTGAAATGCTCTTTGTTGAGGGAATATAGTGATTCCGAAAGGTTAAAAGTTTCCCAAAACATAGTTTACGACTATACAGAATTCTCATTTACCCACTTGTTTCTGGAACCACTTACAAGAAGTGAAGTGCGCCTGGTATTCATTTTTTTGCAACAGCTAAAGTTGTAGAGAAAATGGCATGCAAATATAGCAGATCAAAGTTGCACTTGCATCTTCAACACTAACTTTGCTCACATTTTTATCTAGTGCTGGCAGAAGTACCACGCAAAACGTTTCATTCACGCTGGTAAAAGTAGTGCGCTCATATTGCTGCAGACTGCGCAACTATATTGTCGGTGTTTGGAATTTGAGACTGTGACGGTATAAAGAAGTTATCGGATTTTTCGGTGGGAGAAATTCCTGTATATTTGTTTTTGGAGCTGTTCGATTCGTTGCTGTAACCTATTGTTACCAGGGGGTAGAAAACGAATCGAACCGAATTCGGCTCTTGTCATTGGGGGGTGCGATTATGTTTCTCCTTCCCTCCTGCGCTGCCTGAGTGGTTTCGGCCACACGTCGCAGCCGTGGGTGTTTGTTTCAGGCACAGTGTAAGAATATACGGTCACGAAGCCAAGGACGACGCAGTTGTAGAGGTGGGAAGAATGACGCGAACCATGCATTAGGTTTGTGTATTTATAGTCTATTTTTTACTGACCGGCTACGCCCGGCTGTGTTATTTATGTCCCAAGCGAAGCGCGTGTTTCATTCTTTATTTTTATGCCGCGCGGGTTATCGCATTCGGATAAGGAGAGCCTTTCGCCCTAGCGTCACTGGCCTGGAATAATCTTTGATCTACAATGTTCTGGACGTAACGGTTCGAGAGGCAGTCGCGCTGAAAGATAAACGCCTGCAGAGCAGACTCCGCGGTATTCGGCTTCCGACGCTCGATTGCGCACGTCACTTTGTTGACTGCTGCTTCGCCAACTGTGTATTCTTTGAGTTGTTTGGGGAGCATAAGTTAGAACCAATCAAACTGTTTTCCTTGAAGACAACTCCGTCGCCTTTGGCTTCGTGACATCTGGTCAGGTGCTGGGTACATGCAACCTAAACCCTGTGAAATTCGACAAAAAAGCCCGACTCGTACCATCCGCCGACAGCAAGGCCTCTCACCCGAGCTGGGTCTACTCCCGGAGAAAGTGAAGAAGGAAGCCGCCGTGACGAGCACCATGGTCAAACAAGCTAATCCGCCCGTCGTTCTCCTGCAACCTCGGGAGCCCCCATCATTCCGAGGATCCCCTTGTGAAGACTCGGAGAGTTGCTAGAGAAGCTGGAGCGCGTTCGAATTTTCAACCAGTGGGATCAAGAAGAAACCCTAATGCTAGTGTTTTTCTACCTCGAAGACTCCGCTCGAGTGTGGTTCGAAAATCCCGAAACCTGGCTAGCCACATTGAGATTGTTCAAAACCGAATTTTTGAAAACGTCGACAACTGTCGTGTGTAAAAAACGCGCTGAGCGATTGATGTATAACGGGAATCCACCACCGCATCGAAAGCGTTGCAGATGACTTCTACGTTGGGCCCTCAACTGTATCAGGCGCGAGGGAGTGTTTTGGAACTAAGTGGATGCATTTACCACTTATGGTTTCCAACTACTGAAATAAAGTGACAAGACCTGGGAGCGCCAAAATACTCAGAGGATCTCAGGTTGCTGGCTTAAAATATAGCGGTAGAGGGTTGTTGCTCAGTTTGAGATAGAAAGCAACAGTGTTATAGTTTCGAAGTGCTTATCATAGGGGCCTGAGAGAACATTTGGATTTTTATTAGAAAACAGAGAGAGAGAGAGAGAGAGAAATGTGTTTGTTGAATAAGATTTATTGAGCGTGCGGGAAAAGGGTGCAAAAAGATGGTAGACCCATTGACATGAACAAGCATTTTACGACCCAAGAGTGAGCTCCCGCTGATCTTGAGTTGACAAGCTGTTCAGACAGCCTGTCGTGTGTCGATATAGGTTGGGTATGTCATGGTTGGTTTTTCACCACTGAGCATATCCTTGGATATGACCATTGTTCGCAGAAAATAGTGGTTGCGTCAACGTATTCAGCACAGCTTTAGGTTAGTGGGGGACATTTTCTGCCAAAAACCTTCGCTCATCTATATTTGTGGATACATGTGTTGGTTTGTGTCCGACTAGATTTAGCGATTCTTAAGCGATGAGATCATGGTGTGGCACGGGGAAGGATCGGGTTCCTACGCGTAGGATAAGGAGACGTTTTTCACATTTTTCTAGGAGGAGAGCGGGATAGTCGTGGTCAACAGCGAGAACGGTATTTGAGTTCGAGTGGATTTGCGTCGCTCTCTTCAAGGAACTTTTTTGGGTGTGACAATGCATTGTGAACTTTTATCATTGTGAATTGGAGAATATTTCTCTACCGTCTAATTACTCTGCCTGTAGCCAAAAGACTCGTGTCGTTTTGAGCGTGTATTTCGATTTTTAATCATCTATTCGCTAGTTACTCTAAAGTATCGCAAAGAGGATTTAGTGTCCGTGTGCAGAAAGGAACTGCAATTACAGCGTTCTCCACGGTACTCCATTAAGACAATTGTGGGCTTTGCACTTTCCAACATCCCGTCGTCGGCCTATAGTGTTGCTTTCATAAGTTTTAAACTTTCTCCTCGAGCATTTGCTCCTGGCAAGTCACCTGTCTTCCCGTGGGTTTGGATAAGTACTTTTAGTAGGGAGGGCTTTAATAGAAAGTCACTGGATCATGGACATATCGATCGTGGCGTCCATCCTTTTTCTGAAGGTGCGCCTATATTTAGTTGAATAACCGGTCCCAATTTTGTTTCCGCAAGACGCCCCAGAGTGGCCTCTCTGATTTCTTCAATGCTAGTATAAGACAAAATTTATAGCCCTTGCGACTTGTGGATCAATTCGCTCTGGAGCTACAAACGACAAGCCTCCTGGTTATCTTAATTGATATGGCCACTTATCCGGTTACGCGGTGGTGCCGGGTTGTAATCATGGACCAGGACGAATTTTTCTTCAACTGCGAAGCTTCTGAAAAAGCTGTCAAGCTTTCTTTGTAGCCATACGGCTTCATCGATGCGGATGTCAAAATTTCCTTCGCAGCGCCCTTGTAGGTGTATACATGCCTGTTTTATATTGTCCCCTCTTACACTCTTTGCATTTGGTTCTCCCGGTATAGCTCCCTGCGTAAGTTAATCAGTGCTGCGCCCAATCTTTCGTCCTCGAGGATGTTTCATAGTCGCTCCCTGTCTATATTATCATGCGCGACTTTATTCTCAAGAAAGGCTCACCCCAAAGGTTGGTTTTGCATCTATGCTATATTTACGCATTGGCGTACTACAAATACGTTGTCCTTTAGTCCCCGTCCTTCCGAAACTCATTTTGGAGTTCCCCTAGTATTTTTTTTCCTTCCAAGCACTGCTACATTGCTAACCTGTACAGCCCTGAAGTTGCGGCTACCGGCCTATACGAGCTCGGTTTGTTCCTGTCTGTTTTGCCTCGTACACAAAGTTCATTTGGCTCGTTTGGAATGTGTCCGGTATTCCCTGCTTTTCTATCTTTGTTCTGATGGCTAGTAGTAGTTTTCCTTGCTCTTTGACCCTGATGGTTAATGAACTCCATCGGTATCCTATCTGTGCTATCGCGGTATTCTTGGGGAACATTTCCTCTGCTATTTTTTTTCATTTGACCTTGTCCCCATCTTTCTCAATACATTCCGGCCTACCTGTCCTGACATCTTTTTGCCGCTGCGGGGCCTGATTATCCATCTTGCAGAACTTATCCGGGATACTTTATTGAAGGTATTTCATTGCTTCCTCAGTCCAGAGCATCTAGCCCTGTTCGTTTTATATAGTACAACCTTCTGTGGGACTCGTGCGATTCCCTAATCTCGGCCCATGATTCGAAAACTTTTTCCGCGGGTCTCTACCCCTCCATCGTATTTGCGCAACCCAAATTGCTGCACTTCCTGTTTCGTTTGCTTATATTCCTCCCAATTTAGGTCCACGTCCTCCAGATGCCTCCCTGCTTTTTGAGCCTGCTTATTTTCTCTAGAAGCCTGCTTACGCCGTTGTATAGTTTCTTGATATCTGTGTTCTACGAGCTTCTTGGTGTTTTCTTTCCTCTCCATCAATTTACCCTCTCTGGATTGAATTTTTTCCCTGCATATTCTTGATGAGCTGGTCATATTTCTATTCCTCCCCAGGATTTCTTTCTATGTCAGCCTGTATGCTTTTGATTATAGCCGCGATTTGTTTACTGTTTAATCTTGTGTACTTCCCCAGATCATTCTTCCCCAGATCATTCTCCAGACACGCAACTGTCCCTTTCACCAAGACTTGTCCTTTAGTTTTCGTTCACTCTCCTCCAATTAGACCCCTGGCTTATAAGCATACCCACAAATCTACTTTTTCTCCAACCAATCTTCCTGCTACAACCTTTCCAGACCTACTGTTCAATTACCGGATCTTCTTCCAGGTCCCGTAGGTACGTCTCGGTCACCGCGTATATCTGGATATCTTCCTGTTCTGGCTGCGTACGAATCTCCATCCACTTCTCTCTTTTCTTGCCGCCCTGCATGTTTATGTACGCGATCTTCAGTTCCCCCCTCTCTTCGTTACACACTGTCGTCACCCCTTTCGCCTGCCTGTATTCATCTGCACCGACCTTGCTATCACCCTGGTCTCCCTGTCTACGTCGTCCTCGCAAAGTCCTGTGGCCCGCCCGAAAATTCCACCGCTCGTACCACGTGTCTTCGCCCGATGGCTGCTCCCACCAGCCCACTGAAGTGAAATTCGTCACGCTTGAACGCACTTTTTCCGCCCACCCATCGGTTATCCCTATTGATGTTCGCGACAGCTAAACTCAGGGCCTCGCTCAGCTCCCGTATGTATCAGTTTACGGCCAGAACATCCCTGTCCACATGCAACCCTCTATCAATATTCTCAGGTACTAGGCTCACGACGACATGCGCATTTGGGCAGAGCGCCCGAAGCTCCTTCACATCATTTATTAGTTGCTTGCACACTCTAACACCCCCTCCTTGCAGAACGCCATGGGTTCCTCCAGCTATACCCACGAGGTTCTGCCCTTGCATGTTCTGCCAGATCCTGTCCTTCACATTTTCCAACACTAACCTCACCTTCTGGCCGGCAAACACGCCAAGGAGCACTCCCTCGTTATCTCGTCCTAGACCTCTAATCTCCCTCTCGGAGTAACGCATGTTCGAGTCCCCGGCCGCGATAACCATGCTCCTGTCTTCCTCTTCCTGTCTGCCTCCTGCGTGGCCACCTGCTCCCGCACCGTGTGAGCCAGGGCCAGCCCGCGATCATTTTCCAGCGTGGAGCTTTTGCACTACCATTTTCCTTCTCAAGGCAAAGCACAGTGAACCCACCTGCTTTGTTACCTACGTCACCCTTTTCGGGAAAGTCACCCTTCGTCGTCAGTTTGACCTCCATTTGCTCCAACCTCTTTTCGAGTGCCTTTCTCTGTTTTTTTCGCCTTTCAGATCCTCCTGCAGCTCTCCTACTTGAATGCTAAGATTCTGCTTTTCCACCTCGACCCAGTCGACGCGCGACGCTAGCACACAAGCCCTGTACGTAAGTCCTGCGCTTCCGCGTCCTGGACTGACTCGAACCTACTCTCCTCGAGCAAACATTCGTCCTCGCACCCCGTGCAGACAACACCCGGCTTCTTCTTCGGAGGTGTGGCACTACATACCCCAGACGTGTCGACTTTAACTTACTTGACTGCCGGGTTGTTGAGCGCTGCACTCTAAACTCTAATCAAAAGGTAAAGCACAACGTGCAATTCTTTCGTAGAGAATCCATTCTTCTCCAACCAGTTGCGTACTAGAATCACAACTATCACGCCTTTAAACCACCCCAACGAAAAACCGCGTGGAGCATTTGATTCGGTCACTGCCTTAGCTAACCACTCTTAAGAACTCCTGCTTCTTTGTGCTAACCCTCTTGACTAAAAGTACATCTGTTCTCTTTAAAGGATTGGCAATCTAAAAACAAAACAATGGGTTTATACACTTATTCGTTTTAATAATCGGTGCCTCCGTCGCGCTCCGTACGTCCGCACACCTCGACAGCTTGACCCTCGACCTGTACCTCATTCGCAGTGGCCCCGCACCGCTGCTCTGGGTGCATGTACTACAGGTGCGAAAATGACCTGGTTGCGGTTTTCATCCCGGCACCCCGCCAGTGTCAACACCTAAATATTCTTACGCCGTGGGTTCCGGCGATAGGCGGTCTGCTGCGTTGGGCCGCCAAGCGCAAGGTCCCGCTCGCCAGTACCCGCTCGTCTGCTTGAACTTTCATCCAGAAAGCTCTGCAGACGAGGGCCCGCCGCGGACAGTTCTTCACATCACAGCCTCTCCTCTACACTACACCTTTACCGTCGAGATATCCCTCCCGGACGCAGCATGGCGACAGGATACTGTGCTTGTGTTTTGGTTTGGGCGTGCTGGTGGGAGTCAGTGGCGACCACCGTATTTTCTTTTTTCTCCTCTCTTTACCTGTCTATACTTTTCTCTCCCGAGTTACTTAGCAAGGCAACGTCATCAGCATCAGTTAATGAGAATAATCAACGTCATCAGTTAATGAGAATAACGAGAACCTTAATGAGAACCTTAGATTTCACTCAACCTAAAGAACAAGCAGGGTTCCGTAAAGGTTATTCAAAATGGACCATATTCACACGATCAATCAGGTGGTAGAGAAGTGCGCTGAGTATACTGAACCCCTATATATAGCCTTCATAGATTATGAGAAAGCATTTGACTCGGTCGAAACCCTAGCAGTCATTAAGCATTACAGAACCAGGGGGTAGATGAGCATTATGTAAGAATACTAGAGGATATCTACAATGGGTCTACAGCTACCATCATCCTTTATAGGGAGAGCAGTAAAATACCTATAAGGAATGGTGTCAGACAAGGAGACACAATCTCTCCAATGTTATTCACAGCATGCTTACAACAAGTATTCAGAACGTTGGATTGGGAACAGGTGGGAGTAAGGGTTAATGGAGAATACCTCAGTAACCTCAGATTTGCTGATGACGTTGCCTTGCTAAGTAACTCGGGGGACGAATTGCACAGCATGCTTTCCGCGCTGGGCGAACAGAGTAGAACCGTGGGCCTGAAAATTAATATGCAGAAAACTAAAGTAATGATCAATAACCTCGGGACAGCACAGCAGTTTGAGATAGGTGGCGAGGCAGTGGAAGTGGTAAGCGAATATATCTACTTAGGCCAAGTTGTGACCCCAGATCCCAACCATGAGGCAGAGATAATTAGAAGGATCAGAATGGTGTGGGGTGCATATGGCAGACATTCTCAGATAATGAATAGCAGCCTACCATTGTCGCTGAAGAAGAAAGTGTATGACTGCTGCATCCTACCGGTACTCACCTACGGGGCAGAAACTTGGAGGCTAACGAAGAGAGTTCAACTTAAATTGAGAACGACTCAGCGGGAAATGGAGTGGAAAATGATAGGTGTAACATTAAGGGACAAGAAGAGAGCGGAGTTGGTCATGGAGCAAACTGGTGTTAAAGACATATTAGTAGAAATTAAGAAGAAGAAATGGACGTGGGCAGGGCATGTAATGTGAAGGCAAGATAACCGCTGGTCATTAAGGGTAACAGAGTTAATTCCTAGAGAAGGCAAGCGTTGCAGGGGGCAGCAGAAAGTTAGATGGGCAGATGAGATCAAGAAGTTTGCGGGGATAAATTGGTCACAGTTGGCACAGGACCGAGGTAATTGGAGAATAATGGGAGAGGCCTTTGCCCTGCAGTGGGCGTAGATAGGCTGGTGATGATGATGATGACGTTTCTCTACCCTCTCTTATTCTCCCCTTCTAGATTCCCACCCCAAGAACTTGGTTGAATTCAGTTGAACCCGCAGATGGGTTCTATAATATCCGCAGTTAGCCTTTCTATACAGAACCACTACCCCGCCACCACGAACTGAACTGGCACGTTTGCCGAGAATGAACCTTAACCTTAACTGTTATTTTTCGCACCGTTATTTTTCGAACTGGAACTGAACCGAAACATTCAGAGCCGTTCGCCCTGTGAAGGCCTTCCAGTTTTTGATGAAGCTGTAGCTATGGCGGCTTTTGCTATAGTGAGGGTTTGTTTTAGTGGATTTATTTACTATTGTTTAATGGGTTATATCTGCGTTCCAAGATCGTAAGTTTATCTGCATTTAGGACGCATTGGCCTCTAACCGGCGAGGGGCAACTTTACGCAGCAACCGCGCATGCTGTACGTTGTACGGCTGCGGCTGCACATTCTGCAGCATCTACTTGCTCCAGTTGGCGCTTATGTGCCCGCCAACGCTCCTTCAATTTGTGCTTCTCTTCTTATCACCGAACATTACTCGTCCGCCCCTTGCGACCTAAAAATTCTACTGGGGACAACGCTCTAGCACCGCTTTCAGGTTATTTTACAACTTGCAAAATAGGTACCAGTGGTGGGGAGGGGTGGAAAACTTGTGATAGAGGCATTGGAGGTGGCGAGTAATGAAAACTCGGCGTGAAATATCGTCGTTTCAGGATGGAAAACCGGGGATACTTGCCATGTGCAGCTTCGGTTTAAAATAGAGTAACGGTTTCCGCTTAACAACCGATTGGTTCAACCATCTGTTGTGAATAATGCGCATTCAACGCGTTTCTTTCTCCATCATTCCATCAACTTTGTAACCTACCTGCCAATGTGGCACAGTGGCTAAGTCGTTGTTACGCTGAGCCCAAGGACCCGATTTCAATCCCAGGGACGGCTGTTGAGATGGCGGCAAAAGCATCCACATCCGTGCGGCATGATTCCGGCGTACTATTAAGAAGCGCAGGTGATAAAATTAATTTAGAGAACTACTCTAAGGCGAGCTTCATAGCCAGGCTGTAGCTTCGGATGGTTACATCCCCAATTTTTTTTTGCTTCGTAACTTCTGGCGCACGTTGTTCTTAGCACGAGCACACGCGTTTGATTCCAGGCTGTGGCGGCAGATTTTCTGATGGAGGCAAAAAGCAAAAACTGCCGTATGTAAGAGATTTCGGCGCACCTAAAGATTCTAAGGCGGTCAAAATTAATCCGGAGCGCTCCACCGCGGGCCGCCTTATCGCCTCTGTAGCCTCGGCGCATTATTAAACCCGACCAAAAATCCAATTAGTATTAGGTATTTTATCCTGGACAAAGCGGTGCGATGGATGTAAATGACACACACAAAATGACAATCCGGCTCCTGCCTACACCTTTTTCGCTGCACCCATAATTTTCGGTTGTATTTGCTTTTTGTACCTTCCCGTTCCTCTTTTTTTTCGAGGATGCGCTTTCACGGACTAGTCTAACTCGCTACATGCACTGGTGCTACTCTGCTAATTGTTCTTGGGGGCAGGGGGGTGGGGGGGCTTACTGCTATTAACAAAGATAGAACAGCACTGCCCCACAAGTGTTCCACCTATTGTTCACGTGTGAATATTCAGTTTTCAATCGTTTAATCTGTTGTAAGAGTAAAGTAGAGGAAGACAAAATAGTGAAGCGCACATCCTTCATAGCCATCTAAAAATGCACTCCATAGATTAGAGCAATATCGCAGTGACTGAGCTTAACTAAAGCTTACATTTAATAACATTTGCTGACCACCTCAAGAGTGTGACTGTTAATAAAGTATCCTAGGTGATCGAGCAAGAGGGTTCATAGGTAACATTCACATGGGATTTCTTCTTTCTATGCTACCAGAAAAATGTATCCCACTTGAATTTAAACGCGGCCCCTGTTAATGCACGGATGTAACACCCGGTACGCAGCCTCAACTTTAGGAACTGACCCTTCAGCGTGATGAATGACTGAACGAAGAGGATAGCGATTTCAAAAAAAGAAGCAGTAGACATGTCCTCCAGTCATGCCTATTAGTGGGTGCCTAATGTAATCCTTAACACGACATAAGGCCCGGTGTAATCATCATATTTATCATGAACACCCCTTCCAAGACAAAGACCTCTCGCTTCGACCCAAACTGCTCCCGTCCTGCGCTGATCTAGCTCACTCTTTGCCCCCTAAATTCCTATTTCACCCCTCCATCGCGCTATTGCCCTTTCCCTGCTTCTACAGCCGTCTCTCTATATTCACTTTGTTACAATCATGCTCCAGTGGTTGCCTCTTCCTCTCACTACACGGCCAGCATAACGTAGCCTGTAAATCGTCACTACTGAATCTGCGTTTCTTAAAATCTAACCAAATTGCCTAATGGTGTCGTTGAAATCGCCCAACTTATGTGGAGATAGAGCAGTATCTTGAACATGCAGGAAAGAAAAGCTCAGGAGCGGCCGTGACCTCACATCTACTGAAGCCGGAAAAGCTATTTTTGAAGGCCACCCCTCTACGCCGGTAGCTTGGCCTTTGACGCTATTGCTAGGGGATGATTGCAAGTGCCCTCCGATGCGCGGAAAAAAACCATCTCACTTCCTCGACACTTCTCGAAATGTGCCTGTGGCTACCGGGGCCTCTCGTGAGCTTTGATTTTACTTTATTTTATTTTCTGCGTTATATTGATTAAAAAAAGTATTATAATATGTCTTAAGGTTTCTTCAAACCAAAGAACGTTTCCAGTACATTTGCAATACAAAAATCACGCAACACAATATCAGACCCGTTCAAAGCTTGAGAACCGGTTTCCGAACCTGTTTAATACGTGATTTAGCCGACCGATTTACCCCAAAGGAAGCGAATTCCCCTGAACTCGAATCGTCGCCGAACCGTGCATATCATATTTCTACACATCGATTTCTATAAAAGCAAACACACAGCGTATCTGTTTTGATAGACCAAAAAGATGAGATGCAATGAACAATTAGCCAAGCTTCAACCTCGAATCAAGCGTGCCAAGCCAGATTATAAAACGCATTTCAAGTATTTATTACTGCAGTCGCGAAGCCCGACCCTGCACCTGTAGAACACGTTTCCAGCTGAAAGCTAATAAATTATCGTAATCTCCAGGCGGCATCTAACTCGTAAAGTATCAGAAATTTATCATTGACAAAAACTGACTCTGAAACCGTGCCGTGAACACCATTTTTCAATATCAAAATACGGGAAAGGCTCAGTCACTGGAGAACTTCGGTAGCCTCCGCTATGATCCCACGTAACTAGTCAGCAGCGCCAAATCGTTCCCTGGTAGTGCAGGGTATTTGAAGAAATGTTGCATTAATCGTCATTGCAACGATTGGAAAGGAAACGGGGGGGGGGGGGGCGGATGAGGGGGTTGCGTGATGTTGCTCGGACTCCTGACGTAGTTTGATTTTGTTGCTTGATCAGTGCGGTGTCGCAGTGCCGTCGTCGCAGCTGCCCAAGTTTCAAGCCCCGAGCGGCGAAAAACGTAAATGAACGGCGGCTGCCGTGGCTGGCACATTGTAATCTCCTCTTACGCGGCCATGTGCTCAGTGTTTTTTTGAAGGGAGAAAATAAAACATGCACGTAAATTTGCGTATAAGTGCACCGAAGTCTTAGTGAATTGTTTATTTCTCTAATACTAACCAGAGCAATCCAAGAGTGGTATTTAGGTTTTGCTATTCAATAATTTTTACTACATAGGTTCATTGGTACGCACGGTATCGAGATTTTAGAGTCATGGCTTTTGAAACGTTGTCAATTCAATAGGCAAAAGACACACTGCATCTTAATATACAACAGAATTGCAGGAAGATGTCACCAAGGGCAATCTACTTCCATCGAGGTCTCTGCTTGTCCATGATTGGCTCCCCGGTACTTGTAATTCGCCCATTAAAAACGGGGCATCGGACCAAAAAAACGCCACCAGATTGAAGGTTATTCATTAGGCACAAGGAAGTTGCTTTCTTTACCAGCCGCTTGTGACGATCGATTAGTTTTGGTTAACTTGTTCAAATTTCTAGGTCTCGCACTCTTTTTTGGCAGTATTAGTCTATGTGCGTTAATTATTAGTGGCACATGCAGCCACAATTCAATGTATGAGCTTGAGGATTTCCGAACCCCCTTGTTTACCTGTAATTTTGGGGAGGCAAGAAACGTGGAGGTGTTCCTCTTTCTCCTCGGCTTCCATTTAGTCTAGTAACACAAATGGTGAACATTACTCTGTGGCAGTAAGAATAATCTGACGGCCTAGGTAGTCGGACATGATTGAAATAAAATTGCGCTAAAGGATAGGTGAAACAGAAGAAAACACACCACACAGCACCCAGCGCAACTGTTTGGTGTGTCTTCTTCTGTTCATCCTGTCATTAGCGCAATTGTGTTTTATCTCTATTGCCATATCTTCCAAAGAGCGATGGTTCAGAATGGACTTTTTCCTTGTCGTGTATCTTGCGGATACCCTTGCAAAAGCCGCCATTACTTTGGGTAGCTCGCTTTTATCGGAATCTCCGCTTCTGACGGTGGCCGTGGGCACGTCGGGTCGAACTTTGAGCAGATAACGGTCGGCATTCGGTGACAGCTTTCAAAGGACTCCCTTTGCACAGGCGAAGATTCGCATACGGAAACGTACTAAATTTTGTTGATTGATTGATTGATTGTCCGCCTGCCAAAGCGACGTAGTTGATTAGGTGCGCCGTAGAGGAGGCCTCCGGATTAGGTTTGACGATCTAGGGATCTTTGACGTGCGCCGAAATCTCGTACAGACGGTTGTTTTTTTTTATTTCCACCTGCATCAGAAAAGTCGCCGCCGCTGCCGCGAATAGAACCCGGGTCCTCGTACTCAGCAGCAAAACGCCTTAGCCACTGAGCCACCGCGGCGGGTACTAAACTTCATCAAAATCACATTCAAACAACAATTTCTGTGCGTGATGTTCAACGAGTTGATCTGGGTGTGCATAGAAAGCAACCTTCTCAGCAATTACCACGGACGCGTGCCGTGATTAGCAATATTGAAGAAGAACGCCGCCGGCAATCGGGAACGATAGAACTAGCGTGATGCCATACGTTGGTGTGAGCTTCCTTAAATTTTTTATAACTCCTACCGCATGCGCAAGGCGAGCACATGGCCGCTGCAAGTGCCGTGGGCGGAGCGGAGAGCGGAACCAGAGGTCGTGTGACCGTATTACGTGGCATTCACTGGGAAGGAACGCGGTAAACCCGCAGATGTGCTCGGTAAGTGCACCGCCTGTCTCCTCCGTCACCGCGTGGGCTCGTAGTTCAATCGGTAAGACAACGTGCTCTCGCTCACCTGAGGGACACTCGCTAGGACTGAGCCTCGTCAGAAATAAAGTTATTCTCTCTCTCTCTCTATCTCTCTCTCTCTCGCTATTTTTTCCAGGTTCGATTCCTGGTGGTTCCAGTAACTTCTTTTATTTGTTCACGGTAGCCTTCTGTCTACGCCGCTGTCGCGACAGGACCCTCGGGGGTAAAAAGTTTCGCTTTAGAAAAAGTGCCCGATGTGAAGAACTTTTGCTACCTCTGTTTTTAGTCATCGCTGGCAGATCAACATACTTTTTGCCTAAATAGCGGGCCGGCCGCAACAGATGAGCACTGAGCGACTGGGTGGTGACTTCTGGCTAGACTCGCTTTCAAATATGACCCACTTAGCGTCATAGGGGTGCCTCGGGGAGTCTATTTCACTTTCCCTGGGGTTTAGCGGTCTAGATTTGGAGGACGGCGGCGCCGGTGGCCCAGCTCGCCATCGCCGAAATCTGTCCGCAAAACTTTTCATCCGCAAAGGCGTGTCGGGAGGATTTTTTACTTTTTTTGTTCTCGCCTCTACGCGCGCCATGACTTTGCGCATCGGTACTTGCTGTTCGTACTAATCTAGGAGGCTTGGCTGGGTGAATATGTGGCCAGGTGGCAGCTCCCGCCTTTATCGATGCGAGTACGGCGTTCTCAAAAGTCCAATTGATTTAAGAGTTAATGGTCCTTTTCCGATCTAAGAACAGCACTCATAGCGGCTAATACAAACCTCACAACCGGTATACCGGTTGTGAGCCTCCATGGGTGGCGGAAGAGACGGAGGAGAAGTGCACTTGTCTAACACCTGTTTGAGTTTCCATTTTTATATAAATAGATAGATTGTTTATTTCACATCATAGTGGTACAAAGGTTTCCTTGCCTTCCTAAGCACGCAGTGTTTGTGGAAAGGCAGACACAACCGCAGCACCCGACCAGACGGGCAGTAGAGGTGATTTTGTGGAAAGAGAACAAAAAAGTAAAAAAGTGATCGCGATGACAAGCAGCCATTGACGTATGAAAAAAGGAAAAGAACAAATCAAAAAAGGACAAGCGGTATCAGAAAGATTTTCCATTCAGGTGCTTCATTATTACCACTCAACCAACCAACCACCGTTCAAAAATTCATTTAACCTTAGCCACGCATATCTCCTTGAAGTATAAAAGGTGTAGTTAAGTGCATTTCACTTGTCTCTGCTTTCACTCTCTGAAGAGCCACGTGTGGGAATTCAAGCGACTTCTCATGGGTAATTGTTCTGCGGGTCGTCTACAGCTTCATCTTTCGACCCTAATCCGAGTAGCTCAGCACGCCGTTTTGCTTCAGTTGCACCGCAAAGTTGTGATAGAAATTACCATTTCAAAACAGGCTTTCCAGCAACTCACTTCAACTAATTAAACGAAAGGATAAGGACTACCACAAGTACCGTAAACGCTATTGCAATAAATTTTTGTGATACATTACATCCAGCCTTTTGCATAAAACGTTTTTTGCAAAAGAGTTGCTATGGGGGATCGGCTGACCTATATCCTGAATAACATGACCTTCAAACTGTAAATGTTAAAGTCGGGACATAATGCTATTAACGTCATCAGAGCGTTGGTGCATGCCGTAGAGGCGCGGTACATACAAATAAAACCGCCTGGTTCATCTAAACTTATATATTCCTTTGTTTCTTGTTTATATTTCGCATTAAAAAGCTCCATACGGCAGCTGCATAGAACATGGATCTTCTGCGCAGAAAACAGCGAGCAGAAAGCAGCGTCCGCCGACGCGCATGGTATCAATGCGTAGTTTTATACTCCTCCAGGTCTACCCGCTATTTTTGTTTACTCAAATAAAAGCGTCAGAGAGGAAGTGTGGCGAACGCATAGCCTCACGTCAATTTGTATCTACCATGTTATGCTCCAAGAACATGCTGTGCAGCAATAGAGCCCTATGCAAATATTATAACTCCGTGATAGTATAGCTTGCTATACTAGCGAGAGCGGTGCAATATAAAGACGTATTTCTTTTCTCTGCGATGAATTGACGAGGCGAGGGAACATATTTTGGAAAGTGTAGCATATTTACTTTCCTCTACAGCGCGGTACCTTCGCATAATCTAAGGTATGTGCATTATAGTGATAGATGTTGAGTTGCAAATATTCTGTTTCTTTTAGCATATACCGTAATCCCTTGTTATAACAAAATCGTATAATGTGAAATATCGCTTTATTCGAAATTTATTCTGGTCCCGACCCAAACGCAAGCATTTTAGGCCGCATTACTTGAAGCGCCAAAAGAGTTTGACCCCCTTAGAGCGAAGTGTCGAGCAGAGGCGTCGCCGTGCCGCGGCGAACCAGCGGTGAGCCAGGCTGTCAACATGACGGACAACGCAAGCTGTTTTTTCACCGGTGATTTTCTCGAGCCGATCATTCTCGATTCGGCCGATCCCCATTTTAGACGAACGGTTCAAATGTGTGGTAGGGTCATTGATTATCGTCGCAACACATTGTTCAAGCGCGTGGACACGACGGTGCGCGAACACTGGCAATGGAACCTAGATTTAGCAGTGTCGTCGACAATAAGGCCCCGAAGAACTCTTGTGTAGCAAACTTCACGGGTGCAGAACTCGGAAAAAATTTTTCTAGCGATCATGCAATGCCCCTAGTGCGAAACAGTTCAGTGTTCATGATTGCGCTTTGTACGCCCAATGAGCGGTTAACCGTTTTAAGTTTTTTTTTAGCTCAACAAACACAACGTCAGTCTCGAGCCATGGCATGTGCGGCGCTTTTCAGCGCAAAGCTCTCGTAGCGTTTCGTGATGCCCCCACGCCCGCCTATAAAAAAGGCACTGCCACTGCCAATTTTTGTGGGCGGCCACCACAGCCTCCTGCAATGCTTAGTCGAAGTGGAGCAGGGGTTGCTCGCGCCCGGCAAGAACATGAAACAGCCAAAGCACACTGCTTTTTTTTGCATCTGAGTAACGTTTTGCTTCAGTGAATACATTGTGCTTTGATTCCTCGCAGCTGTGGCGTATAATAAGCTCAACTGGTTTAGCTTTTCTCGAGTGGTCGCTTATAACAAAGCTTTTCGCCGTCCCGCTGAACTCACTATAACGAGGGATTACTGTAGTCATTAGGGTACAGTTGTTGCTAGTATCATAAACTTTTGCGGAAAGTCATGTCAGCCCTCTTACAATGAATGTATTTTCAGAATGCTTTCCCAGTGTTGCCTCGGAAAGGTATGTTTGCAAGAATTTGCACAATCCTCTTTTGCATAAACAATATTTTTTGTGTCGTCATGTCCACACAAGATGGGCATAATTACCAATAAAAATTGACTTTAAAATAAAGTTTATAAACCATGATATATTACTTAAAGGGCCTAAGAATGGCTGTCGTACAACAAAGTTTTTGAAGGCAGAATTGATACGGTGCTCTCATTGCAAACAGATCGAAAAAATTGATTGATAGATTGATTGACTTATTGATTGATTGATTGATTGATTGATTGATTGATTGATTGATTGATTGATTGATTGATTGATTGATTGATTGATTGATTGATTGATTGATTGATTGATTGATGAAGGGTTTAACGCGCCGATGCAACACAGGCGATGAGGCGCGCCTGTAAATGAAGGGCGGCGGATTAATTTTGTCCACCTGGGGACCTTTAACGTGCGCCGAAATGTCGAACACACGGGCGTTTTTGTTCTTCCCCTCCATAAGAAAAGCGACCGCCGCGGCTGGAAATCGAACCCGCGTCCTCGTGCTCAGCAGCACAATGCGATTGAAATAAATGCGACGTGATTGAACTGTATTGAAACCTCCCGTAGCTGTTGATTTTAAGGAGATATTGTGATCAACGGCCCTAGATATATATTGTGCAAGAGCGCGGACAGCTTTAACTCTTTCGCTACCGCAGAAAATTGACCAATTTTGGGGGGTCCAAGAAAACATTTTTTTTTTCTGCTAAAAAATTATTTAGGCACTAATGGCAGGAGCACAAAATGCAGATTATTTAACAGCCTTTCCAATAACACCAGTTTTTTAAAGGTTTTCATATATCATAGTTGTGAAAAAAAATATCAAAATCAAAAGTTTTGTCAAGTTGTCGAAAAAAATGATAAAAAAGGAGTTGTGTATATCAAACCACCGGTAGTAGAAAAAAATTAGAATATACATTTTGCAGGGAAACATTTCAAAATCACACCCTAAAAAAAATGTCGACTTGCGCGGAACAGTTTTTCAGATATAAAAAAAAATGTTAGCACGCACGGTGCTCGTGTCATGCGGTGAAGCCCAACCTCTAATTCAAACTGTGCAATTTTGGGTGGTTCCTTGGAATAAATCTGGCTGTTTGACGTTATCAGAGGCACCAATTTGCCCCCACATAACGTAAAAACATCTTGTCAATGGCTGACTTTGCATTTACAGCGAGCACAATATTTGGGACAAGCACGCGATGCAGAAAAAAACATGCATGAAGTTGAAAACGGAACGCCGTGGCTGATGTTTGTTGTCGTTCACGGTCATTTATCTCTCAAAACATAAAGCTGAGCTTTATTATCATCTTCTTACTCGCAATTGTAGCCTTGCTCGCAAAAATGAGGTACGATGAGCTAGAATCGTCCCCTGCGATCTTTGGCCGAGTAGCAGTCGCGCGCTAAAAAAGATCAGCACAACGAGCCTCCTCTATTGCAGCGCCACCTAACATTTTTCAAATGAAACAGTACAAAAACTTATCAGAGACTCCGTCCGAATAGACAGTTCAACTAAGCAGCAACATTAGACACCCGGATATACCCTCGCATGAAAACGAAACTGGAAGGCGAACAGCTGGCAGTGTAAGGCCGGTTTGAAGCGCTGTCCTCGGCGGAACAGATATCTGGCGACTGGGTGTGACCTTTTGACTTGCATCTGAAGTTCTTATCGCAGAAATCGGGTTAGGGTGGGGGGAAATGAGGAGCGGCGTGCTTTGTTCGAGGATCAGTCGCGGACGCTTCAGGCGCCATGGCAGTTAGCCTTGAAGTTGGGTAACTGCGTAGTTGCGCTAAATATGAATTTCGCGATGCAGAAACGAAACCGAAACTGTTGTAAACTGTTTGGGAATGGTCCTGGGGTAAGTAGAACTACCAGAGTACTTAGGACAACTTGCGCAAAGGCAATAAAACTGCCTAAAATCATAAAGTAGCTTTGCAACCAGGCACTGCTTGACATTTTCAGCCGATTTCTGGGATTATTACTGTCAGAGCGTGAACCTGACGATTGAAAATCGTTTGCTAGTTCCCCATTCACGCCCTGATAGCAAAAAACAAGCGCTGGTGCAGAGTAATTACGAGTTGCACGCATTCTTCGTTGGTAGCCTTGAGGCGCGATGACCACGCCCCTTTTCCACAACCAGGTGATTCAAAAGCGTGTCAAAAATCACGTTTCCGTTGCAAAAATGAAAACAAAACTGATTTTGAAAGGCCATTTTCTGATCTAACTCCGAACAGCTTTACTTGTTCGAGAAACGCCTGGAACGCTATGAAAAGGCGCTCCCAAAAGTATCGATCAAATTGATCGATTTTGATAGGCGCGGTAGCGAAAGAGTTAATTTTACGCTCATTCGCGCTTGCATATAAGTGCACTGGTTAGACAGGTGGTAAGCATTTCATTTACTTTAGCGATTAGTTAAGGATATGAGGTGGAATACACAAAACATACCAGTATCATCTAGTGAGTCATAAATTTTACGTGTTGCGCTATATGCCGTTTTATAGCCTGTTTTTCATTGCCACGCATGTCGTTCTTTCGCAGATAAAACGTGATGAAGCCGTAGATACTGCATTTGGGTATTCGAGAAACTTTCGTTTTAAAGTTATGTGACACCATTGTTCTACACAAACTCTTGTTTGTCATTTAAGCAGAATACCAATAATTGAAGCAGCGAAACGTTTACGCCGTGCCATACAAGCTCTTCAAAGGCCAGCGAGGAATATGCAAAAAAAAAAAAAATCGCTAAAAGCTTCCTTTCAGAGTTTCGTAAAGTATTTTTCTAATCCAAATTTAAGGTAATTGACTAACGAATATTACCAATATGTTATTGGAAATAAAACTGGATTTTGCTGGAGTACCACAAAGAAATTGAACTACAACATTTTAAAGGTTATCTTAACGAAATAGTAAACATAAGCCGAATGCTAGATATATTTTCATGCTGTTCATGTGAGCATTAGGGCACTGTGAAAGTTGAAAAAATAATACGACAGCGATAGGAATTGCGGAGCACTACCTAACTGGGGAGCTTTTTTTGGCAGCACCACCAGTACGGAGCCGAGTTTATTAGAAGAAAGGTTCCTGTTCTCCAGCGGCACAGGATGTCCTACATGGACTCAGCAAAGCACCCTGGTGTGGACACAAGTGCTAAAGCTGAAGCTGCAGCTCTACAAACACAGTACAGTGGTTAGTTAATGAGGGTCATGTAGCACTTGTTTTCCTTTTGTGCTTTCTTTACCTACTCGACGCTTGGTTTAAATTATAGTAGGAACAATAAATGCATATATTCCCACGTTCTGGGCGGACTCACCTGATATTTTTGTTCTGTTGAGTTTGTTTTAAACCCGTTTCTAAAGTTGTTAATGAATCGCCGTGTTGTTTTAGAACGAAGGATTCGGTCAACACCGGTTTTCTTTAGTAAGTGTCATGTTTTTTTTTCATATAGAGGCCTACGTCCGTACCCACAAAATTATGGTGTAGTCCGCATTGCAGCCCTTGAAGTGAGCATCCCCACTGCAATCCATATTTCTGTCAAGCCGATATGCATGCATAGTGAGGACTCTGGAAATTCAGCATTAATATTCTGCGCCGAATATTCCCTCTCGTCCGGGTGTGTGCCTCCTCCCACCATCAATTTCCTACCTCAGTGAGCGAGCCGCGTCACGCTTTCCAGCGTTAGTACACTCAGCTTGCTTGTAAGCATGCTACAATTGCTCCATAGTATCATGCCCTTAAAAGACCTTTGTTTTCATTCCTATCAACCCTTGTCCCGCCAAGTGTCGAAAGCACAAATTCATTCAAGTACATAGGCAATTCGCTTTTAGTGCAGTTATTAGAGTGTGTTACTCTTCTACAACGTAACAGCTCCAAAAACCGAACGGATATTTTTATTTTGAGCACTAAGAAGCATACCGGTGCTCACATAACAGACACACAGTGGAAACGTAGCCCATTGCGAAATACTTCAACGGCAAGGTAGGGCGAATTTGAAATAACTGTGCTAGCCAGTAGCGCAAACAACTAATGTCACGCCGGCGCTCACAATCCCCCTTGCAAAACCTCATTTGATTGCCGGCCTCTGGAAGCTCACCCAGCACTAAACGTAACTTTGGGATTGAACTTCTTGTCCCTTCTTAATTTGATTGCTCATTTATAATGCGAGCCCAGAGCTGGCGTGATAATAACTCTCATCGAAAGCAACGCTTCAATAACCTCATCTAAGGTTTTCATGGTCACGGTTAAGTTTACCATTTCACCTCAGCTGCGCCGTACGCATGATGGGCCGAGCTCCACGACGCAGTGTTCGCCGCTTCGCTGCGGCTGCCAGCTTAGGGCATGAGTTCTCCGCTGCTACTTCGTGCTTGACAGCGTAACTCTCTGTGTGCGTGCTATCTTAGCGATGAATGAGAGCGAGGCCGAGCCGCCTTGTCTGAGCGTAGCGCGGGAGCCGTCGCCGGCAAGCGGTGCCTCACCACCAGGCGTATTTTCGCCGGCGAGCCGTTCGGCATGGCCAACGCCAAAAGCGGGACCACAACCGTAGATAACGGCAGAATTGGTACAAACAGTGTTATAATTACTTTTAAATAAAACTTTAACTAGTATGTGATAGCAAGAGTTAACCAGAATAAGCGAAGCTTTCGCTTTGCACATGCAGGATTAGCGAAGCTAAGCCGCAGGCATGTTTTATTTTCTGCCATGCTGTCACTATAGGCGGCATAGCTGACATTCTGTAGGAAAAAAAATTGGAAGTGTGCATCTGTCATTGACCTTTAATAAATGGCTTAATGTACTTAGAGGCGAGCAGTGCATCGAGGTATTAAGACTACCTATTTTAAACAAAGGAAGAATGCATGTATTTTTATGCTTTGTCGCACTACAAAATAGCGCGAAATAATAATGCAAATGCATATTGTAAATGCATGAGACAAACTATAGAAGGATTATCGGACATAAAAGGGACCCTAATAGGTGGCGATTGCAAGCGCCTCAATTCTAGATAACCATTCTTTTTTTTTTCTTGTTTAATTGTGAATCTTACCACCGTTCAATGGAGGTTTAACGTAGCTTTCTGCATCTGGTGTAGTCTATAACGAAGCAGGTGCCGCTATTGGGGATTTCATCAAATGCTGCAGCCAATCAGCGTTTACGACTCTGGGAAGCCGCAGTTTGTTTCGGTGGCTCGGGCGGCGTCTACGAGAGCTACACTCTGGCACGGCGTATCTTTGTAGGGATGAACGTCGAACGTCGACATCCGCCACTCGTACTTAGCTGAATGTGCTCATATACAGTATTTCAATAAGGGTGAAAAGAACGGAGCGTCTTCTGCATGGAGAAAAGTTACGCCCGCGTTTACGGTATCCATCTGTCTTCAGAGTTCACATTGACAGCGCACGCTTCAGCACACACCGCAGCAGTTGCAGTCGTCGCCGCCTACCAGATCCAGAGTATTGCTGAAAATCAGTATACAAATATGTGAAAGGGGATGATAGTGCGGTGAAAGATAGTGCTGTGCATGGAGATCGTCGGCGGCGTGGCTTCATAAAGCAGTGACCGAAAAAATGTGGCGATGCTATTTTGTGCGCGATACGGAGGCGGAGAGGCCTTTTCACCGCGACAGCAGAAACATAAGCGGTCCGCTAGTCGGAGCGCATATTTTTAATTATTACAGAGATTTCAGGTACCGTTTTTGACAGTACTCTTCACTCCCGACGGCCCTCTAAGCGCAACCGGAGCCTTAGCAGCAGGAAACCTTTTAGCTAAACAATTACCTTATCTTCCGCGACGAGAATTATTTACAAAACTGCAACCAAAAGGATACGATGTTTATTGCCTGATCTAAAGTTTTTCATATTTATTTATTTATTTATTTGTAGATACTGCGATCTCCTAACGAGACCTTAGCAGGGTGGGTTACATCTTTGTAACGAGTACATAACATGACACAAAGTTATACAGAAACATAGTCGATGGCAGGTAATATAAACAAAAGACAACAACAACAATCAAAGCAAGTGCGACTCGAAAAAATATAATGAACTTAATGAAACAACATCATTCGCCAGGTCATTCCAATCTACAATGGTACGTGTGAAAAAAGAATATTTAAAACAGTTATTTCGCGGAACAAGTGGTGTAATCATAAGGGAGTGCCGTTTTCTGGTAGCATAACCTGAAGAAAAGGATAAAATGTGCGACGTATCTACACGGTAGTGCCCTTTGACTAACTGAAAAAGAAATGTTAAGCGACAGAGGCGATTTCTCTCGGAAACTGATTGGAACCCACTTCTGTTTAGTTCAGTAATGGAGGAGCGACCTTATGAGTTATATATAAATCGAACTGCTTTCTTTTGTATTCTTTCTAATTTTTCTATATTATTCCTAGTGAAAGGGTCCCAAATGACGACTGCGTACTCCAATATCGGTCGAATGTTTGAATTGTAGGCAAGAAGGCGTAGATCGGGTGTGGCGGACTTTAACGAACGCTTTAAGAAAAAAAGTTTCCGAAGACATTTTGCGGTTACAACATCAATATGCTTCGTCCAAGACAGGTCATTTGAAATCCAAACACCGAGATATTTGTACTCCTGTACTTCTGAAATTAAAACGTTGTTTGCTGTGTAAGAAAACAAAAGCGGTCGCTTTTTATGTGTTATTCTCATAAACACCGTTTTTTCAAAGTTTATTGACATTTGCCACCTATCGCACCAAGAAATTACTTTCGCAAAGTTTTTGTTTAGCCTGGCCTGATCTTCAACGGAACTAATTTTCTCATATACTACACAATCATCAGCGTATAGTTTAACTGGAACTGACAGGTCTGTGACAATGTCATTTATAAACAACAAAAATAAGATGTAGTCGATGATGTAGTCGATGGCATGGTATAATGGTCCTAAATAATTTAAAAGAACCCGTTCAACTTTTGTATCGCCGACACATTGCTGTCTTTCTAGAAGCTGCGTAGAAGTAGGCTTGCGCTTCGGTGGATGATTTCCGCTTCTTTTGTGACCCTCGTTGGGGTGTGTGACATTTTTGCCTATATGCCTATACGGAAGCTTTTTCGCGATTTGGTCGCGCACGCTTCACCAAAAGAAATGAAGTTCGCAGCAGCGTGCTCGCATCATTGGGGCAGCCATCTTGGAATTCCCCGCAGTAGCGTGAGCTTCCGCCACAGTCCGTTCAGTCGCCCGGCAAGCGATACGGGGCCCCGGTCAACGCCATCTAGATTTCAGGGCCTATGCACTATGTTCGTGACGTCACACACCTTGACTGAGTCGCGCGGTAAACATCGCCTGCCGACATTTGTTTACGCGCAATGCCCCGTTTATCTCCATGGGTTGGTTAGCATTGTCCACATTTAGTGCCGTCGTAACTAAACAACAACCCCCAGTTAACATTTAATTACTCTGTGAAAATTTGGTAAAATGTTTAAAAACGGCTGATTGGAGGGGAAACACACTGTTCTACGTCTGTTTACTCCTAGCTTACTAGGATTTTTTTCTGAAGGAATTACAAACAACTCATACACAGGCCTTCTTTCCACACGTTTATCTTGATCATCCTCAACGCCTCAACACCTTATGTCTCGAACCATACGTTCCCTTACTACTTCTTTTCACTTCCTGCAAGTTGCATTACTTAGGTACTCTCAATTTCCTCTGTTGCTCTTCCACCTTTTTTGCCCTCAGATTGTCTGTTTTCATGTTCACAGTTATTCAGCAGGGTGTTCGCGGCTGCGCGCAAAACATTGCGAAGCACCATGTCGGGGGGTGTCAATTGAAGCAAACATCCAAATCAACGTTGTCCGAAAGGAAGTGCTTCGATAAGCAGAGAAGCAATTTTCGTTGGTTTCCTGCTGCATAGAATCAGGTGGCATTTTCTTTTTCAGACAGCTTTTCCAAGAGAAGCTGTGCCTGCAAAACAGCATTCACGACCACTGGCTGCGGAAACTTGGGGGCACCTCTGGAAAGATTTCCAATAAGGATATTTCTGTCCAGTTGTAGCTCCCTTTCTTCAGTTGTGAGGATCAATGCGCACGATTCACAAGGCAGTTTCTTGAGGGCGGCATGGGCGCAAATTTCGGCAATGTACGTTATCGCTGGTATGTTGGGCTGCTTCCGCTTAATGTTGTCAGCTGTAACCTTGATACCGTGGTCTTCCACAAGTTTGGCGGCATCCAAAGTTGTGCGGCAAGGTTTACACAGCTCTTGCATTACTGGGAACACTAGGGAGTCCTGAAGCCCCGGTTTTGTTTCAGATTCGAAGATCTGCTGTACCGAAACGTGGTATTTGGACCCAGACAGTCGACAGTAACGACCAAACCGATCTTCCAGGCTCTCTGTCTGGAATTTGCCAAGCAACACATATTCGAAGTGCAGCTCGTCGAGGCAGTACCGACTTACTTCAATCAGACAGTATGATGTGAGTCGGAGCGCCAAGTGGGTTTCTGACGTCAGTCTTACTGTTTCTATTTCCATTTTCTTCCAGGTATCTAGCCAGTCAACAAAATCGCTGAGACACTCAATTTGCATATCAGCGATACCTCGCACTTTTTCTTTCATGAAGTCCTTGAGTCGCCGCCCCGTTGAAGGAGTTTTCCCCATGACCACGCGCCACCATTTGTGTTGTAAAGGAGCCATGAAGAGAAAACACAAGTATGGTTCATGCAAAATACTTTCTTGCTAGAATCATACTCACACCACTTTTAAAGTAGAGTTCGCTCAAATAAGCTACATAATTAGGGATAAAGGGAATGGCCATGCGACGCACTAGCTCATTTCCCGCGACTGAACCTAGGATGTCATACCAGACAGCTCTGCGATTGGTGGAGGGCGGCAAAAGCAAGGCAAATTAGGCAGAGCTTATAAGCTTGCCAAACAAGCTATTTGCGCTTAAAATTAGGGCACATGCTTTTTGTATGAGTAAGAATAGTGGGAAAAGCAGTGGAAGTTACGAAAGCACACGTAAACATAGAAGTACCGATGCGTAGTTCTGTTGCTACTGCGTGCACAATGCTCGGTTTTGCTGCACAGGACTGCGGGGCTTTGGGGTTGTTTCACACGACACTGGCTAATTGACTCAAGCGATGATGTCTTACGTGACCTTATTTGTCGAGTGAGCACCATGTTTCACGAAACGATTGTCTCTATGCACAAAACAAGACAAGTACAAATACGTTCGCAAACAAAGGCAGAAAAACAGCTCGCCATGGTGTGGTGGCGCATTCTAGGTTCTCTAACGCTACATACGGCCCTGTGATGTCATTACAGACCGCAAAAAGCACGATTTATGGGGAGATCAAAGTTGTAAATTAAATTGATTATTTCTTTTCAGTGAAGAAACCACCGTTAACATTCGAAAAAGCGCTGGGGGCACAATAAAATAGGAAATCTTTCAAATAACACAAACTTGTGTTTTGTCTTCATAGCGCCTTTAACTCAATGAAGGCTGCTGTCTCCGTAGCATAAAGCAAGGTAAGCTCTGCTCCAACAGTTCTTAGAGCTTCTGAAACAAATGAACGCATTACCTTAAGTGCCAGCTTCACGTTCTGTCGTTCAAGGTTTGAGGGATGGAAAGCTTTGTACGTCAATCCATATCGAAACTTAGAAAGGCTGTTTTGTTCTGACGTGTGCAGGTCTCAAAAGGTCTCGCATGGAGCTCCATTGACGGGAACGGGTGAACTCGTGCTGTTGAACTCGTGGTACAAAATGCAGGTCCCCGGATTCTCTTGGTGAAGCCAATTGTTCTTGATGCACTTTGATAAGTGCACTGAATCCACAACATAGAATAGGGGTCGTGAAGAGTCAGCCGGATGTGGGTACACTACATCCAGAGCTCTTGCTTTTGAAAACATGAACATTACCTTCCCGTTCACGAATTTGTTTTCAGTCACAATTGCAGTACCGTGAGCCCGGCTTCTTCACGTCCTAAAATGACTTTTCGAAGCACTTCATGCAACTGGCTGGCATCAATGCTGAATGCAAGGAGAATGTGGGCTACATCCTTGTGTGAGGAAAGCAGGCATTGTGTCATGAACACGTGTGTAGCTTTGTCTGCTTCCGATGAGAATTGAGCCACCTTTGTACTCAAAGTACTGCTGGATGTGTATTTCCTCCATCGTCAGCGTAACGTATCGTTCGTTTGGCTCTAAAAGCTATGCTCATTCTACATGTACCTTAAAAAGCCTTCACCATTTTCCTCCTCTGCAGTAGTCGCTTTGTAGTTAATGCAAAGCCTCATTATTGTAGACGGATGAAGCAAGGTCAGCTTTTCAGTGCTTCGTACTAATTTGTGCGAATGACGAGAAATGGTATAAAACAAGCTGGCAAAGACAATCAGGTCTGCTGATTACTTCAAGGCTCCTTCTTCTTTAGGGAGTAGGTGCAGCTGCTCTACCATGAATTAAAGGGTTTTTTTTTTTCTCGTGGCAAAAGGTCCTCGCTTTAAATGTCATCCAGAAGTGAGAAAAAGAGCTGAAAACAGGCTTCCCGTTTTTCATCTTTTTCGCAGGCGTCTGGGGCTTTAAAGTGTTCTACACTGTCCAGCAAACTCGGAACAGCGCAAAGGGACGAGGTTTCCCTTATCGCCGTGGTGACCTGCTACGCTCGTTCACTGGACTTCTGTATCCGTCTGCGCTGTGTCCCGCCTACGCCTCATCCTCGTCCCTTTGCGCTGTTCCGAGAATGCTATACTAACACGCCCAAGATTATACCTCAGTTTTCCAACAAAGCTTGGAGCGTCCGCATGTCATCTCGAAAGTCAGCAGTGCTGACACCACCTCCATAAAGCTTCAGATTTTTCCAAAAGGCCAACACTTTCATGTCACGGCTGACTGTCACCGATAGCTCAACCTCTGGGTACCCGCTCTTATCATCAACGTGCAAGAACAGAATGGCATTTTCTAGCTTATTTACGATCGAGAAATCAAAAACTGGAAACCCTGACAGTAATGACACCAACTGTTCAAACGATGACACCCTGTTCTGACGCTCTTCATCCTCATGGGATTAACTGACAGCTGAATGGCCTCCTGGAGCTGTTTATCTTCAAGGCGCTTTCTCTTTGACTCTGTGTCCTCACGGACGGGTGCGCAGTCTGACAAATAGGACGGGCTATTCGGAAACACCGCCGGTATTGCGTCTTGACTGAGCCTCATAAGGCCAATTGCAACTTGTATCGTCCTGCCATTATGATCTGTGTGTGAGGTAGTTGTCCGCAGATACTCCAGTTTGAAATGCAGCTCGCCCACCTGCAAGACACGGTAGACGAAACCGAATAGTTAAAACCAGCCGGCCTTTCCTATTCCTTCCTCTAAATCCTGCTTCCAATATGACGTAATGTGTGAGAACCTTCAGGAGCAAGAGTCCACATGTTGTATTAACCATGGAATACAATGGCAAATTCATTGGTGATTTGGATGGTGTTATGCACGGGGAACGTATACAATGCACAGGCCAAGGTACTCCATCAAAATTGTTATTTTCACGTTTTAAAGTTCGCACGCGTTGTGTTTACTGCCATTTGCTCAAGTGATTCACTTGGTAGAGGATACGCTGCCGCAACAAAAGTTTGACCATACGAAATTGGCGCCAATGAAATTTTCAGTCCACGTCGCCAAGCGCGTCCTTCTGGTACCGTACGTCCAGTGGGTTTGTGGTTTTTTGCCGAAGAACACATTGGCTAGGTAACGTTTAAGCACGTGCTATGAAGCCGACATTATAATTTACAGTAAAATTATGAAGAGTATAGGACATGCGTTTCAAAGCAGGCGCTTTGGTTTGAACGTGCGTGAGCGCCAGCAAGTTATTCAAAATGTAGGCATCAAGCAGCGAGGGGTAATGGTGGTGAAACAATATCTTACATTAAGGTCGCGCAAGGTCTCGATGTCAACGTCGTCACGACGAGTGGCCCGTATCCACTTCTCTCTGCGTCCGTACCTTCGGAATGGAGAACACGCGGACCTTCGGCCCAGCATCGCAGTTGACGCGACAGTTCAGAACACAACACCTGCCCATCGCTCGCCCTGTACAGTCGCACCGCACTCAAATCTCGTCATCACACTTAAGAGAACTTTGCTTAAAGCAAATTACCACCACAGCAGAAAACAGCGGCCAGGATCCTTTGGTGGCACAAGCAACAGCGTGAGCACAACAGTCCCGTCAAACGCGAAAACACTTCCCGGACGTGCGCTCGAAGCGTTGTCAAGTGCCCGCCGCTAGCACCATCCAGTGGGCTGATCGTAAAACCACCCGTCAGTCAATGTGTCGTGCCGTCAGAGCATCGGAGCAATGCCTCCTGTATGTGAGTGAGTGGTACGCCTGCAGTGCCCATATGTCGCAAGGTGGGGCCCCGAGCTGAACCGGGATCACCCGACAGTAAAAGAATTCTGCAGTGGCTTGTGCTTGGTTGCCAAGGCAACCAATGTTTGAGATTGCCGAGGGAAGGGTGGTGCCCCTAGCGTTAGAAAACTCAGATTCGAGGCGGATTAAGTTTTCCCAACGTTGCCAGTTTCCACCACGCATCGCCCCAAGATGAACCCATCCCGTGACTAAAGCGCTGGGAAGGCTACCGATTGGGAGAGAGTGGCCAGAGTAGAAGAAGAGAGCTCGGTTGGCCGGTCCGGGCTGATGCGTTTGGCATTATAAAAATACAAGATGCGATGATCGGAGCGTGGGGTAAAGAGGCCTCAATTTCGAGGAGGCTTTGCCCCGGTCCAGTAACACCGTTTGCGAGCAAGCGTGCTACCCATGCCGAAAGGTTTTCCCACTTGCTATCTGAGCGAACCGGGCCGTGGAAAGCTGTTCGCTAAAACTCTCAATTGTCGTGAGCGAGCATGTTTTATTGACCCCCCCTCTGGCCTTGAACCGATAGCATCCCCGATGGTAGAACTGCCGTGCCATCACTTGCAGGGCCGAGGCGAAAAGCAGAGCCACACATCAAGTAGTAAGCAGTAGTGCTGGCCAGCTGCTAAAAACCATTGTCGCCATCCCTCCCTGCGATAGTGGATTGCAAGCAAAGCGGTTGTAAACCACTACAAATGGGGATGAATGAGGGTATAAAATGCTTCTCGTCGTCTCGGCAGGCATCTCGCTTGCGCTCGGCTAGTCTCAGTAGATAAATATACAGTGTATCGGCACTCTTTTTTCTCCTATTGTTCCGTGGCGCCGCCTTGATGTTTGTTCAGTTCGCTTTACGTGACATTTGTTTACACTCCGACGGGTCATGGACGCCACACATTTTGTCGTTTATTCGTTTTAGTAGGTAAACTCTGATAGACTTAGCTTGGCCTCCCTTCTGTGCGGCTGCGCGCGGATTTATATTTCCAGGGTGGCCGACCAGTTACTGTGCACGTGTGCCGAAGTTGCTTGAGTGACTGGGATTTCAGAGGTGTGCACGGGTACTTTTTAAACAAACTAGTTTTACTCGATGAACAAGACGAGATTAAATGGGGACCGACAAAACTTGAAAAAAGAGACAACAAAAAAAACCTTTAATTGGACATCGGTTTACGCGCGCAGCCACTAAGCTGGGGCTTGCCCTACAGTGGGTGCACGTGCGGGCTGTGCGGCTAACGCATGACGTTAACTAGACCAGCAACACCAACAAAAACAAACAAATACATAATGTGGGGAATACAGAGACACACCCTCTGGAGAGACCTTGCGCCCTTTGTTGATGTTTTAATCGGTTGCCCAACTGGCCTTCAAGCGGCCGCGCCGAACTCGCAATTGGGGCTTCCACGCTCCAGCTACGCTCCCCGGTATCCACTTAGCCTTCATACTTCGCCCTTCCGCACACCAGAAGACTCCCTGTGTTCCACGCGTTCTACCGTATCTTAAGCCTAGGCAACAACAACAACAGAAAAATATATCAAGTACGAAACCTGTAACCGACATAAGAAATACTCTCTAGGGGTGGCCACGAATAACCGCGAGTTCAATGACAGAAAGTCACCGCGAGACAAACCCGCTTCGCCGGGCAGCCGCTTACGTTTCTTCGGGGCTATGGGTAATGAGCCTGGTCGGCATTGGTACTCGCGACCACGAGGCGAGCTCGATCCCGAAGACGAGGCACTGGTCGCAACGCTGCGGGCCTACCGACGTACTTCCATTAAAGTCCCGTCACCCCGGAGCAGTCGCTTGCGCTTTTCGGGCCCGGGGTGAGGAGCCTGGTCGGCCCGATGGCTGCGACGACGACGCGAGCTCGATACCGTAGAGGAGGCGCTGTCGTCCCACCGCAAGCCTACTGACGGACTTCCGCTAAAGCCGTGTCACCCCCCGAGCCCTCCCCAGTGTCTTGCACGTTGATAAATCTTCAGTAGACTGCCCCAATTTCCCGCTCGGACGTCGCTGATCTATCTTCTCTTCCCCATTACCCCTTCCTTTTCCTGCCCCAACCACCTTTTTACCACTACCTCAACCCATATTTCTACTCCGTCCCCTTCCCTTTCTCTCCCTGCGATACGTATGTGGTGCAGGCTGGAAACCTCTTTCCCTCTCACAGTCACCTCACTTGTTCCGATGACCCGACTGTACTCCACATTTGCACCTCCACCATCCCCATTGGTTCTTTTTTCCCTGGGCCCCCGCCAACACACAACACCTGCGAGTGCGGGGCTGCTCTCCCGATTGCGACGTCAGCATCCTGGAATCGCGGAGGCACTCGAGCTCGATCATAACGGTTCCCGCTGGTGCAGTGACGTCGCCTCCCGAGAAATCGGGACAGCCGCGAGCTAGCCGAACTTCCACGACCCCGCTTTGTGCCCTCTTCGGAGCAGTGAGAACGAAAGGCAGTAAAAAAAGCGAACACGGGAAATGCAGACGGGGTGGCTCAGTGCCAAAATGCGACCAATATTGGCCGTCCTCTGCCCAGGAACCTGTCATGTCGGCCGCCCGAATGAAAAATTGAGGGTCTGGCCGCTCGTTTGTGACAGTACTTCGAAAAAAAGTGCCCTAAAAAACGTCTCTAGGCGTTTTTGGTGGAGCTCATAACTTTTTAATATCCACAGCGCTTTGATGCGCAAGGAAAGAATGAAAGCCTTATGCCTAATAGCTATCGCCACCCTATTGGGGGCCCCTTTAAGAACCCGCATGTAGAGGAAAATACAGGTTGTGTGTGTACTTAATTTTATTTGACACAAATTGTATATTCCATATATTCATGGCGAAGATGTGTGTTTTATTCATACGTTGTCACTGAGCAACTGGCAAGCGATTGTACAGTTCTAAGATATTTGTCTATAGAAATTGGTAAAAGACTTGACACGCCAGAGAACACTGACGCTCTAATACTGCCCACTATAATGGTCCACGAGTCAGTTACTGGAAAACGTATTTGTCGTACGCTACTCGGCTTTCTCAAAACAAATCACGAATTCACACAAGGGTCTGTTCCCAGCCTCCTTGCCACTTCTAGATCCTTCCGTTCCTTGCAATCTACGCGCTTTGCCGTTGTAGTCATGGAGCTGTTGCCTTTTCTTGACATAGATATCGGGTACCATATATTGTTCGTGCCTTTTATTATGTAGCACTTCCCAGCTTCATAATACTTAGTCTCTTTGAAAATTTTATTCCGTTGGGCTTGCGAAAGCGAAAAACAGTTAACAGAAAGAAACTGCATTTGGCTGCCGATAAGCAAATTCCTCCACTGAGACTTTTTTACATTGTCCAAATTTCTTGCGGAAGGGCCCTATTAACTTTTGCAGTCACCACACGACCGCGTCCCAGATTTCAACCAATCATCACGCCGTAAATTATAGAATTAGAAACGTGAATGCTAAACGTGGTCTGACGTAAACTTCACGTTAAATTTGGGTTTAGGTTTTGGAATGCTTTGAAATAAAAACCAATCCGGTTCTCCCAATTTTGCGACGATGGAGAAAGTTCAAATGTTCGCAGTTAAGAATACTAAACGGGTAATGCGCAGATAATCCTGTGCAAACACTTATGGGAGAATGCAAAATATGGAAAATAATTCTATATATTTATATATATAGATATATATAAAATTATATATATATATATATATATATATATATATATATATATATATATATATATATATATATATATATACAAAGTAACAAACCTCGGTAACAGCAACAGCGGAGGGTTTATTTCGACGTTTCGACTTCGAGACAAGTCTTCTACAGGAATGATGACTTCGGAAGTGGAAAGCGGGTTTACGAATGGCCAGCGATACCACACACAAACATACGTGAACAACACAAACACGAAGCGGGAATCTTCCTTATTGGAAGAATGAACAAAAAATGAACAACGAAGAGAGAGACGCCAAGATAGTTGGAAAGAAAAAAAAAGGAAGAAAGGGAGATGAAAGAGCACTGAACAGGAATTCGAGTGGTGGCGGAAACACGAAAAGCTCAACAGCGTCCGAAAGTGGGGTTGCCCTCTCTCCCTCCGAAAGGAGAGAAGGCAATATATCTTCCGCCGCTAGCCGTAACTATGCTAACGCCCAGACGCTCCGAGGGATCGCGTTTCCGTTGATTGAAAGCGAGTGTCCCGCCATATGTTCGGAAAGTGCGAAGAAGGCATTTTACAGCCCGTTTATGGGCCCGTGCTCTCTTCCGAAACGGCCGAAGCCATCATTCCTGTAGAAGACTTGTCTCGAAGTCGAAACGTCGAAATAAACCCTCCGCTGTTGCTGTTACCGAGGTTTCTTACGTTGTGTTCACCACGCCTTCGGCCCCATCGCCAGCATGCCAGTTATATATATATATATATATATATATATATATATATAGTATAAGTAAAGAGTCGGATACACAGCAAGAACAATAACAAACAATGTTTACTTACGTAGCGGCAATGGGACTTGCCTTCATCAGAGTAAAGTTACATGATTACATGAATATATATATATATATATATGTGTGTGTGTGTGTGTGTGTGTGTATGTGTGCGTGTGTGTATGTATGTGTGTGTGTGTGTGTGTGTGTGTGTGTGTGTTCTGCCCTGAATTTTTGTATGATTGTCGTTCGAAAGAGTGTGGCAGCTTTACGCATGCACACCTGTTGATCTAGCTTCTGTTGATACGTGTTGACACATACTTCTGCATCGTATTTTGGCTTGCGTATGCAACGTTTTGCTTATTTCATTTCATGCTAACTACCGACAACATGCCAAATATGCGCTTTCAGATTGCCCAGAACAGGTGCTTGCTGGCATTCGAGCCCTTCATTATTATTCGTATTTAACACCCACACAGTTCATAGGAATCTACAAAAAGGTATTGAAACGAAAGAGCGAAACTATACCTCCCCAATTTATAATTGAGTCATCATTAAAGTACACACACGAAAAAGTTGTTCTCTTGCGTAAACCGTGTAGTTAGAACTTCAAGTGGGCGAGTGAAGAAATTCGAGGAATATGACAGTTCGAATAATTGATCGTAATGAAAATGCAACGCAACAAGGTGAAGATATAGCACTTAAAAAGGGATAATCTTCCGAGACATTGCTGCAAAGATCACTTCGTTCTGCCCCTTAAAACGTCAGAAACGCTTACGCGCTTTTACATCGTTATTATATGATATATGTTTCAGGAAACGCAGAACTCAGGTACTGTTATTATAATTTGTTTTTACTTCTTACCGTTGAAAATGAAAAAAAAGCAGTGGAAAACTTACCTTACGTTTCTATTAGCTGCATTATCCTCATCTTTATGGGAAAAGATGGCACGAACTTGATGTTTGCAAGAGGCTGAAACCAGCATACTTGGCATGACCTGCATTGCCATTGTGTTGGCCTGTTGGCTACATAACCGACGCGAATTTATAGCTGTGAACTGATAATGTTTTTGCCTTCAGAGCATGTAAGACCAATGAATAGCATTTTGGGGCAAAGCTTTTGTGGAAAGAGCCATGTTTAATCAGAACAGCACCGAAAATAATCATCTTTTTTGAGGTTTTTGAAGCTCCCATATGACAGGCACCACTTTCATGACAAGTTGAGTACTTTAATGGTGTGAAGACACCGTGTCCGCCGACCATCGTGTGAGCCCAAATGGGGACGCCGGGGGGGGGGGGGGAGAAAATTTAGTGCGCCGCTGTGGCGCTTAAGAAAAGTGTGCTTTCATGCATTTCCAAAATCTTAGGTTTCCGCAGTGTTTGCTGCCACGGCTCGGACTTCCGCACTCCAGCTTCTGCTTGGCGTGACTTGCACTATTCAGGGGCCACGGAAACAAAATAACAGATTGGTGATTTAAAAACGACTGCTTTGTCGCTGTAAAAATGGTATTAACTTTATCAAAAACAAAAAAATCGCAAAGGTGATAAACAAAACATGTCAAGCAGTGGTTACTGCCGCTTTCCGGTTAATTTTCTAGCGTATCACATAATCTGTTTTGTGGGATTGGCGGCCGTCGATTTACGCCGCCACAAGTAGACATGACTGTATAATTGCAGCGGGGCCTTCAGTTGCGCTTTAACGCGTCACTTGTGTCGTAGCGTTCAATTGATACAGGTATAAAAATATTTTAGCGCTGGCACTCAGGACGTTACTCCTGCCCATTCGGGAGTTTTCACGTCTTTTTACTTCTAGAGTTTTTGCTGTTAAAAGAATAATTTCTGGCTGGAATGAAGCTAAGCGAGGTTTTGAAGCCATAGTTCTTTCAAATTGAAAAAAGTTGTACTTTGTCTTCATGACCCCTTTAAGGCGGGCGCACTGTTTTACCCGCCATCTTTGTAATTTATGGTTGTGTCCCTTAATGAGCAAACGGGGTGAGCACAATGGATATCTACGCAGCTACGGGACACGTAGGACCTGCGGAAGCAGCTCTTTATGGGAAAAAAACCACTTATTGAAAAACACGCAAATTGTCCGGCTTACGCTGCGTCATTTTACATTGCAAACATTTTGTGTTAACAATCGCTCGTAGAATGATTTTGAGTAAAACAGTGCACCCTTCCGTCTCAGGACAGCGATGGTTGGACACTAAGCGTTCTGGTGAGGAATTCATAAGGGATTGCTGACCACTCTGTTGATAAGAAAACCTAGTCAGAGTATGCTTTTCAGATGCAAGTTGGGTTTCCTGCAATGGGTTTCGAGGTGGTCTTCAGGTGCAATCAGGAGACATAAAAAGCTTTGCTATAGGTTTCGGCCATGTCGGATTGGCGTATCGCATAATCGTCGGCTCCATAAAGCGAGGTACCCAGGTTTGATTCCAACCACAGAAGTCGGTTGTTTCCTATCATTTCACCCAACATCAACACCGTGGTCCGAGAAATATGGCTTTCTTGCAGTGCGCTTGCGTTGGACTACATACGCAACCGTGAGGCGTATGAAGCTTTCCTTTCAAACATATACATGAAAGGTTCACCGGAAACGGGGGAAACACAATAATACCTTTGCGGAAAGCATGATACGTTGATCTTAAATTGAGGATCCCTCTTAGTGCTATTGTACAGAACGCGGCCATCTCATTGTCACAGTAACTTGATATATACACCTAATGGGTGGACATAATTTATTACAAAAGGCATGAACAATCGTGACCGTTGTAGAAAGGTAAACGGAATGCTGCTTCAAGCGCATTTCAGCACATTGTAGCCAGCAACGCGAACTTTTAAATAGATGGTCCATTGCAGCAATCGGCACACACGAGTACCCCGTAAAACGTGTGGTCATTTACCAACATACTTTTCATCATCAGTAAACAGTTTCCAGTGATCTGATCAATATTAAATAAAGCAAGCGTTGTTTTTGATGGAGTAGTGAGTATTGGTTACTAATTTACAATGCGGGAACCCGATCGCAAGTTGATGGTAAGAGGGCCCAATTGACATCTCGTGCGATAAGATAATCAGTGTGTATACTTCACTCAAGGACTCCTTTACCACAACACTGCATCCATTACCATGTCTGGCATGTTACAGGGACACTGAAGTGAATTTGTCGAGCTCCCGTTTTTGCTTGCACTGCGTAGACTGGCTCAAATTAGCACACTTTTCATCGTTTATCCGGTTGACAAAGTGGTAATTATTTTACAAAGCGCGAAAGAAGAAAAACTACCATGCGCGGTTTGCGGCGGCCGCACCAACTAAAGCTGTGACGTTGGGAGGAGCGGGCACCGTGATTGGACGATCCCCAAGGTGAGCAACCAAACAAGTTTCGGTTTCGGTTCTGTAAAATACAACCGGTGGCGTTGTTGGATGGGCATTCTCAATAATTCAGTAATCATCGTACCGCGCTTCTGCCATGTTGTCAGCTGTTAAAATGCATAAAGATAAGCCTCCCAGGACGGCTTGGAATCGTAGCATTCACTAGCCGAGACCTACGCAGTGCATGAACGCCCTCCGCGTACCCGTAGACGTCCAAATGTCATGCGCTTTTCACGCATATTTTGAGCTTGCCTTCCTCATGCCTGTATCGTAAAAAGCGTGTTCGCCCCAGGCCAAGGGTCTGTTCATTCTGGCCTGTGCCCACTGCCTGCAAGAGTCGGTGCTTATGGCAACAGCACGCCAACGAGAACTCGCTAGCGCACCAGTGCCAGCCTGCGCGCGTTTTGTGAACTAGTTCGTGGAGCCATGAACGTTGCGGCCCAAAAAAGGTGAACTCAATATAGGAAACATCGGCGGAAAACGAAAAAAACACCCGCATTTCCCCGAAGGGGAGCATGTTGAAGTGTGAATGCACGGGTGATGCTATGAGGGGGAATTATGTTGAACTGTGTTGGCATTCGCCCGTTAGTTGCATTTAACACCCCCGCGTGATCAAGTGGGGATTCACACACCCCGTTAGTCGTTCTCTGGAAATCTTGGTGAAATAAAGTGTATGTTCGAGGAGATCACACACACACGCAAGTAAAGTGAAACGACAGTATTCTTTATTCAGCACTTGTTGGTGTTGTCGTTGTAGTTGACGGTCATTATGACCGCCTTGTGGTCACTGAAATGTACGGTCAAGAGTTGTTGCAAGACCGTGCGTATCAGACAGTTCCTCGCAAAGGCCAGGTCGATGTAGCTGCCGTTGATGATGGTGGGAGCCTCTAGCGGTAGGCACGTCATGGAGTGGTTGGCGAGCATGTATTCCATCAACCACTCGCCGCCATTTCGCACGTCCACGTTAAAGTCCCCAACAACCACGACCAGGTCCGAGGGCTTTACGCGCCTGGCCACACTCTCCATCGCCGCGTCCACGTATTCGACGACGTCGTCGCGCGAGATGTTTGGCGCGAGGTAGAGGGTGACGACCACGATTCCGTCGCCCGAGTACGCGTCGGTGTAGACGGCACTGTACGGCGACTCGTCCCTGACCGGCGAGGTGGACACGGCGTGCGACACGAGGTTCGCGTAGACGTGACCGACGAGGTAGACGCCGCAGTACTCGCCCCGACTTCCGCTCCAGGCGAAGCAGCAGTCGTCGATGGGGAAGTGGGAATGCACAGGTGATGCGAAAGAATTCTTCTTGGCCAATCGCCCTAAGTGGGTATGTGCTAAAGAAATTAGGAACTCTTCTTGGCCAATCGCCCTAAGTGGGTATGTGGTGCGGACGGACGGACGGCGGTGGACGCGTGATTCAGGGTCGCTTAAGAAGTGCATTCGCACTTAAAAGTTAACTTAACGAGAACTCGCTAGCGCGCCAGTGCCAGCCTGCGCGCGTTTTGTGAACTAGTTCGTGGAGCCATGAACGTTGCGGCCCAAAAAAAGGTGAACTCAATATAGAAAACATCGGCGGAAAACGAAAAAGTTAACTTACAAACAAAAAAGCACGTACCCGCGGGGATTCGAACTCGTGACTTGCAAAATAGTTGCGGTGGCATACCTAGCGCCCAAGACAACTCGGCCACGGGGCGGGCTCCGCAGCCCTTGGTAATATAGGGTATATAGTGTACAACCACTTTACACTTTTATTAAGTGCGAATGCACTTTATAAGCGACCCCAAACCATCCACCGCCGGCGGCGGCGGCGTCCGCAGTGCTCCTCTATATTTAAAAAAGAAACAGCATCCGGCGCCAGGTTTCGATCCGAGGACTTTGCGGCCGCAGCGCGACGCTCTACCGACCACGCCACGGACGCGATGCTGATATCAGTGTTAGTGACGCGCATTATATCTTTAACGCATTCAAACTACGTCGTCAGCGGCGTGCGTTGGCGACTCAGCGGCGTTATAGCGGCTTGATAACTGCGTGGTGTACACGTGATACTACAAACCCGATGGAAGAGATGGAAGAGAAGGCGGCGAGGCGGTGGGCTGCGGGGGCCGAGCGCAAGCGCCGCAAGCGGGCCGACAACCGTGCATTCGCACTTTCACATTCTCCCCCTCGGGGAAATGCGGGGGAATTTTTTTAGTTTTGGCATTTCAAGCAGCTTCGGTGAATATTTGTTGTATTGCGCTCGTGCAGTAAGCGTCGCCCGAGTTTCCACAATAGCTCATGTCTAGCAATTGCATTCCGTAGACGGAAAAGCGTTCGCAGATGCGTAGTCGTGCTGCTGACCGCTGTGCTTGTTCGCCCAGTCAAAAAAGTGCTTCCCGCACCCTAGTTTTACGCTGTACGGCAAAACTATCAGTTGATTTCATTTCTTTAGTACCTATATTAACTTCGCTGACTCTTCTCCCGCCTTCAAGAGGCCTTATATTTTCCTACTGGCGTACCAGTCAGCGAAGCGTCGCATGTGCGCTTGTGCAGCGCTTGTGTGAAGCGACCTTGACTTGGAGCTAGATACAGTGTACAAACTAACCAAGTAAAGAAAGGCAGATTCTTCCATTCACAAACGTGTCCTGGCTTCGTTTCAAATGAGCGAACGAATTGCGACGACCCGTCGGCGGCCGGCGGACGAAACGCTGGGCCGACTGACTCTGTCTGAAGGCCGGGGAGCCGTGCAGTAGCGCAGCCAATTGCGAACTCGGCTCCTCGCTACGTCAGACGAAAACGCCGCAGAAAATGGGCGAGCGTAAACAGAGGAGGACAGCATTTTCGAATTATTTTTTCTACTAAATAAAATCGCGTAAACGCGCCCAGGGTGGTCGAAACATGGCCTGGGGACTCCGGACTACAATTTGCACAAGTAATCCCGCAATGTTTACATATCACTTCAGTGTCCCTTTAAAGGGACACCTCCACATGTCTTTATTTTGTTTCTAAAAAGCAACTTTTTTCAGGACGTATTCGACAAAGGCACCGAAGTGTTTGAATAGGACGTGGAAAAGCACTTCAGGCGCAAATTACCGCTATATGCCCCTTAGATTGCTTGGATTGCGAAAAAGCATTAGGAACCTTTTCCGGAAAATTTTCTCTTTCCAGGTATTGGCTTTCTTCAAACGCTCATATTACGTCAATACAGTGCAGTAGCAGATATTCGGTCGCTTTGTTTAAGTTTTAGCAAAAAACACACGCGATGGATATTTCTAAAAAACCAACAAAGCAAAACATAACGGGAAGGTCGATTAGCTGCGACGACCAAATGTCGCAGTGCTGCACCGGGCTGGCGACAACTCGCTATTCTGAAAGGTCATTGTAGCAAAAATCACAAAATGTAAGACAACAAATAATATTCCAATGGCTTACAGCGACCTACCTGTAGAGCAGTGCATCATTAAAGTCTTTTTTTACAAGAAAACGCACAAGGCATCATGAAACAATCCACTTTTTTTCAAGGTACTTGGCATAGGCTTCCTAGCACGAAGGACTCCCAACTCTTCCACATTCCTGTGGAGTGACTCAGTGGCCGTGCGCTTTGTCCCCGGAAATGTGCAGAGTTTCCGTATGCTGTCCAGCACATCTGCAGTCATCACGTGCTGGTCGCAATCTTGTAGTGCTCCCGCGTCACCCTCAGAGGCATGTCGTTCATGCCGTCCTCGCTGCCTTCTTCATCCTGAGCGCTCACGCTCTGGAGAATGTCCTTTGTTGTCAGCTCCGCTGATGTCCGTGAAGATCCAGCAAGCCAGCCGAGCAGGGCCGGAATCTAGATGGGGCGCGAATAGCGTGCCGCGGCTTTCTGGATGGAAGAGGGCACCCATGCTTCATTTTTTACTTCTCCTCACCTTCTTTTTTCTCTCTCTCGCATCGGCTCGCGCAATCCACGGATCAAGTTGCCAGACATCGTCTTTTTTATGAACGTTTATTTTGCCACATGGCATATACTTGGGGTATGGGTTGATGGTGATTAGATGAAAATGAAAATGTTCACTTCGCGAATGAAGTCAAGGATTCAACGATGATGGCGCCCATGTATCCATGCGGCGTATGCGGAGGCGTCGTCTACGCGGAGGCACGTCGCCGCGAGGTGACGCAGTATCGTCGACCTCGAGGCGAGGCAGAAGCACAGCTAGTGGTGAAGGTCGGCGATCGCGTCACTGTGGTGGCAAACTGGGCAACCAGGGTTTGTAGAGGATCCTCGTTACTGATGCCAGTGGAGGGTCACGGCGGAAGATAAGGCCACCCCCACCCTAATCCTCTTTAGTGCAACCTCCTCGGCACGGGAAAGACCCGGGGGGAGGGTGGCAGCAAAAGGTGGAATGAGAGCATGTGTGCGGCGCCACAGGTGTTCTTTTCTCGTCACCAAGAGAGTGGCATCATCCAGCTATAAAGGGGGAGTCGGAGGTGGAACGGATGCTGACAGTCGGGCTGCTACGTTAGCCTTGCAGTGGTCTGCTAGTAGGTCACGTGGAACCCATTCAATCATAATCTTATTAGCGATTCCTGCTGCAAGTTGGTGAATACTCAGAGCCTGCACAGGGCGGCGACTAACTAACCGTAGTAGGCGGACAGCTTGTAGAGCATCGTTGCTAACTACGATGCGCACACCAGGATACAAAGTGATTCTGGTTACAGCAATCAGAGCCTCTCTAATAGCGACAAGTTCCGAACAGAACGATGATGGAAGTTCTGGAGACTTACATCTGGACGTTTTGCTCAGGGCTGGATGGCTAGTACAATGAATGGCAGTAGTAATCACAGTCTCTTGTAAACTGGCGTCGGTATAAAATATGGTACAGCTGGGTGAAAGGTGGCTATTCGTGTTTGAGATGCGTTATCTGAAGGCCGACGTCAAAATGTTGAAATCTGGACAACGAAGGTGAGTTAGTTTGTTGTCACTCAATTCCATGAACTGCCACGGGGGAAGTAGTCACTGCGGTAGGGCTGGTAGCCTATGAGAGGCTGCGTAAGCTACTAATGCTCACGCAGAATCACACAATGCAGCCTTCAATTTCCGAGCTTCGCGACGTTGATGAATGAGTTCATCCAACGTGTTCAGTTGGGCTTGTTCCTGTAGAGCAACTATAGGGGTGATGCGTGGGAGCACAGTAATGGCTCTCATAGCCTCTCTGTTAATCGCTTCCAGTCGATCGCACTGCGTTGCTGTCAAATGCTGGAACTGAGCAGAGTACACCAAGCGCGGTTGTAAAACTGCTCTCACATTTGACACGCGACGTGTGAGCTAGCTCCACCAGCTTTGGCATCAATACAGCATTCAAGTGACAGTGTTTGAGCAGCTTGATGTTTACCCTGAGCAAGCCGTGCTTACGCCGTTCCTGACTGGTGTATCAACACTCCCAGGACATTGATTGCTTGGCTTGACCATCCAGATTAAGGCGGATGGGACAAGCAGCAAGCTTTCGGCGGCCCCAGTGGTTAACAACGGTTGTGAATGTTGTTTTGCTCGTTGATAGCTGATAGCCCACCGAAGAGGCAAAGGCTGCGGTGACATCCAGGCCTAAATGCGGAGAACTCGCTTGACTTTTCAGATCATGATGAGTGCTCCACTGAGCCTCCACACGGTGATCTTATCGGCATAAATGAGAACTTTAACACCCGGTAGATCAAGAAGCCGCCATGCCAATGGTATTACGGTCATATTAAACAACGTCGGCACCAATACCGATTCTTGGGGCACACCACGTACAGGAACGAAGGACCCAACAGCTTCTCCATGAAGGCGTATGGCAAATGTCCTGTCTTGAAGGAATAACTGGACGAACTGCCGTACCCGCATGGAAAGGTGGAGCATATCAATTGAGTATAGGATAGCAGCGTGATTGATGTTGTCATGCGCTTTTTGGTTGTCCATTTCTAGGATGATCCGAACACCATGACTGCGTCTTAACGACAATGTTGATGTTGCCAAAACGCTAAGCCCGTCCTCCGTGCCCTGTGATGGGCCAAAGCCGATTTTTGCGGGGTTGTAATACACATGCTGCTCCAGCTACCACGACAAGCGAGTGGCTAGCATTTCGTCTACAAGCTTACAAAGCGTAGCCGTAAGAGATATTGGGAGCAGATTTTCTAGCACCATCGCTGGCTTGCCAGCATTTGATATGGGAACGACGTGCGCTGCTTTCCAGCTTCCAGGGACAACTCCACTGAGCCATTCCTCGTTGATTGAATCAAGGAGCTTTGCGCGTACATTATTGGTTAAATTCTTGAAGGCTTCGTAAGAAATAGAGTCTGGACCAGGCACAGCTTTTCGCTTAGCACAGTCTATTGCCGCAAGCAATTCTGCCATCGTAAAAGCCGCCCCAATACCTTCGACATCACAAGGGAATGGGGGCTTGTCTACACGTGCAGGGAGGAATCGTGGGCAGGGCAATAGATTTCGGTCAGGTGCCGCATCACACAAGGGAAAAAAACGTACTGGCCGATTCCTTAGCAAAATCTTCGGGACATAGCCTCGCCGCAAAGCAAGCATGGGCAGCCAAATCCAGAGGGCGCCGTCCACATTCTATTGCAGGAAACGTTTGCCATAAAGAGGCATTCGAGGTCTTCGAGGAAAACCCCTCAAACCAAGCATACCACTTACGGCAAGACAAGTCCTATTTGTATCGGCGTGCCTTCGTTCTTAGGAATTGCAACCGCGCACGGGTGTTTGGAGAAGCAGGGCCACGAGACGCTGTGAGAGCTGCTTGCCTGCGAGCAGCCCACAGATTAAGGACGCCGACATCTGGCGCAGGCCGATTCACGTCCACCCATGTGGTAGTGGTGGCACCGACGAGCGCACTTAGTATCCTGTCGACAAGGTCTGTTGCCGCCTCCACAGACGGGGCACCCACCCTAGACCGGAAACTGTCCCAACTCCCGACGCAGCACTTGCGACGCATCCGGCGGGCCCGCGACGGGTGTAGACCTATGGTGATTGGTGATGATCACTCCCCCAGGAATCAAGCTGTGGCCTGGCCCCAGTGCCTGGCCCTAGCCATCATGTGAGGTCCCGCGGAATACTGCACCGCCCGTGTCGCTCCGATGGGCTGGTTGAGCATCACGAAGGACGCATCCGAGAACGTGTCCCGTGCACGCCTGTCATGGGGACTTGATACGGGGTAACCCCACTCTCAATGGGGTCCATAAATCCCCACCCTACAAATTCTGCACCCTGGATGTTTCTGACGAATACGTGCAGCTTGTGCAGCTTGTTGTGCAGCTCACCAATGTTCGATGACAGGCCCCTGCAGTTCCCCTGTAAGACACCGGACACAGGGGGAGTCGCCAAGATTATTAAGAGTCCAAGCGCTGTAGGAGTACTGATGTCAGGTGGGATAGCTGGTTATACCATAAAATGCAAGAGCGACGAGGTCGAGATGTCGGGAATCGCGGACGACTTTGGCGATCCGAAAAAGGGTGGTCGCTGGCGTATCGTAGGTGCGGGCGTTAAGGACAGGTCAGTGCGTTGGTCAGGTGGCTTCCGGCGTAAAAGTAACTCAAGGTGCCGGCAGAATTTAGTGACTTCTCCTAAGAGTTTAGCGATTTGCTCATCAACAACCGATGAGCAATACGATAGACATCATCGAGTTATGGCATAGGCGTAGGCTGTACGAAATTCTTTTGGCGGCGACGAAACTTTTGGGGCACAGCACCACTCTACAATACTGATTGTTCAGGAGCAGAACACAAATCACGGAGGTCTGGCCAGTCTTCTTTATCCCACTGTAGAGCCGAAAAACGGTTGGCTGTCGGTGCGGCAATGTGTTCATTTTGACTGCTTGAAGCCTGTGGTTTTGACGGCGGCGTAATGTTTCGGTAGCCTGTCGCCTGGTCGGGCACGTAGGCGAGGTGATGTGGTATTCGTTACTTTTGCAGAGGCCACACTTGTAAGACATCTTGCTCTCAGCCATTTCCTCATCCTGACTTGAGGAAGGGCAAGACTTCTGCATATGGCAAGATCGAAAGCATTTGTAACAGTACACAACGCTAGGCTTGTAGGATTAGGGTTGCAAAATGCACCCGTAGTAGTACAAGCCGGCTGGGGGTGTAGGAGGTCCTTGCAGCTCTCCGAGACAGGAGCCCTTTTTTTCTCATGTAGCGCGCTGCTATGATATGATGTGTAGGACAGTAAAGCTCACGTTGGGGCACCACCTGATCTTCGTTGCATTCGACACCGTACACAACGTAGCGTTGCAACGTAGACCCTTCAAATAGGTACACTTGCACGTAACCACGTCTTCAGGTGTGATCGTTACGAACTTGAGCATTTGCAGGCGATACACTGCAGTCAATGTCGGGAGCCACACAGTAAAAGTGTTTGACTTCGGGCGAACAGCAAAGCCACGAAAGCATTTGGTGCCGAGGCAAGAGTGGAAGTTTACTTGTAAGATTCGGTTCGGGATGGTTGCAAGGCTTTTATGTGTAACCCTTAACCGTGGCCTTGTACCGGTCTTATCCAGGTGTGATATTGACTGGGTGGTTCATGGTCACGCAAGAACGCTTCCCTTGACAATCACGAGGGGATGATTTCTTTTTTGGGATCGCTTGTCGGGCGCTTATGGCCAACGCGATTGCTTGTGGACTTTGATGGTGAAACGAATGTCTCAGAGGACAAGTCTTGCGTCTTGTTCACTGACGTAGTCTGGTTGGTCATTGTTAGGTTCGATACAACTTGTGTTTAACCCCGAACCACGGGCTGAGTGTCCATATGCACGGAAGGCTCGGAAAGTGATTCGGTCACCGATTGACGTGCGTGCGATGTTGGTGTCGTGCCGACAGCCCGCAGCCTTGTCCGGGTAGTGGCGGAGAATCCGAATTTGATTTTGTTGCCATCGTAAGACTTTGCAGCGGAGGCGGAGACGCCCCGCTGAACCCGCGCCGGGCCAGCTACGCTTACCCACTGCTCGATGATTGTGGACTTCGACAACGCCGAGAAAATCGACAGATGACAGAGAGACTGGTAGCGGGCATGCGTCAGTTACCTGTTCTGACGATGTAAACACGTTTCTCTTGGCGTAGGGGAATTATTTTCGCGCTGTGTGAGATTTTCCTACGGAGCGATGTGAAGCCACTTCTGCTGCCTTCTTCCTCGTTTTTTCCAGGCGTCCTCTGCTGCGCTGCGCTTTTCTGTGTCGTCTGCTGGCATGCGGCTCCGGTTTCTGCGATTGTTTAACGGAAATCTAAAAATGTCCTTCCTTGAAAATATCAGTTCGTAGTACTGAGGCGTTGTTAACCTGCAGCAAACTAAATAAAGCGACCGTTATATTGAAACGTTCGCTATTCTGAAATACGTAGTAGTGAAATAATTTTACATTAAAACAATAAGCAGACAGCGTGCGATTTATTAAAGGCTGGTTAATCTGAAAAGTTTGTAATGCGGTGTTCGTTGTACCGAGATTTGACTGCATGGCTTTCACAATTCTTTGAGACGCGAAGGACAGAGCTGAAGCGTTTTGCGGAAGTGTTGCAGAGTCCGTTTAAAGAAAGAGTTTTATGAATGAATTGCTAAATTGTGCCAACACCATGTCTAGAAAACTTTTTTTAGTCCCATATTTAAAGATAGTTGTATTCTGGCAAACATTGCTACGAATAACAGTGTTTTTAGAGCAATGAAACTTGTGACAGCAGTTTTAATGTTAATACGGAAGACTCTGAGCCTAAGAAACCTTCCCCGTACTTAAGGCATTCTAAAAAGTCTTCAAATCAGGATATAATTTTTTTTCAGCATGAAGTTCCTGGAAAAAACCACAAAATACATAATATTCGTTGTTATATGGAAGAGCGTTCAAGGAAATCAGAGTGTGGATAACAGAAATGCTACGAAGGTGAGGTATTCTTCATGTCGCTTTTAAGCGAGGGTAGTTGTTGAAGCAGAACAATTGTTAAACAGGTCAAATTTCTCAACTGATCATTTGTCACTCAGAAATTTCAGAATCACGAGGTCTCGCTAACCATGCAAGCTGCCAATAGGGTGAAGAACACCGATTGCATTTTCCCACAAAAATGCAACTAGATTGTTGAGCGTGTACTTTATCTCGCACTAAAAGTGAGTTCAGATGCCACATTCGAATTCAAAGCACTTATGTTGATGGTGTCCGTAAATATGGTGCGTTATTCTGAGCGTGTTGTTCTCATTCTGTTGACCATGGCGATAGTGGTTTAGCAAGTGTTACTGTCAACATATACCACCATGTGTAGAATATACATTGTATATAAAAAAATCTGGCAATGCTCACCGGCTCTTTAAAATTGCTGATGCAGCACGTAAATTTATCTTACCCACAGAAAACGTCTAACCAGTATATAGGGTACAGAGACGTCTGTAACATCAAATGTTTTTTGCGCTACAGCAGTTTTACGAATACAATTAGGCACTGAAAGAACTGAGCACCCGATAGCCGAACGAACAGTTTGAAAATGTAGCGCTTGTCGACGAATTGATGTGCTACATTTCGCGAGTCATGTTAATTCTGTGATTACGTGGAGGTCCACCGTTACAAACCTTCTCTTTTTGCAAAAGGGAAGAGCTCTTCTTAGATGAAGGTGGTTCAATTAGACTTTCTGGAGCAATGTTGCCTGGCACTGATAACACCAGTGATTTCGATGTGACTATTAAGCGCGTAAAGTGCGCAGGCTGCTAAAGGTTCTTTGTCCTTTAGAATATCTCGCTACATCTCTGAGAAACGTCTCGGGATCTTAGCTTCTGATACACTGCAAACGACGTTCACTAGGATAAACCGTATGATTCCCACCTGATTGAATATTATCTCTCTTGTGAACCTGTTAACCGGTCTTGAAATTTTTTGCAAACCTATGGCTCCGAAAATGAAGTATTCAGGACTGACATTTATTTCTCATTCCATTATTGCAGCAAATTCAGGCGTTCTAAAAACCGTACAATGAAACAACGATGCCACTTCAGAATTTTAGCATGCAAAGAAGTAACGACTCTGTTTCTTAGAGCACAGTTGGAACGGCGTTTTTTGAAAAGACATTTAACATAAATCTGTAAGTGGATTGGTGACCGTGCCAGGTCTTTACGTAACATTTTGAAATCTACGTAGTTCGAAGTGAACCAATGAAGTTATGAGAGGTAGTTGGTGCTCCCATAAATATATGGCTACAGGTCCTTTACGTGAAATAATAACTGAATATGTTGCCCGCGCCGTCAATCAGCCAGTTTGTGTTACTCCGTCCACGGGTTTCGTGCTTCTATCGCCTGCTTTATCAACACGTTCTGCACCGTGCAATGATGAGGCTGAATTTACGAAGGGCGGACCATGTCTACCAACGCCGCTGATACCCTTACTACTCGGCATGGCTTCCCGTTCACTGCGAGCTTACCTACGAAGGGCTTAGGAAGGCTGCCAGTGGTTTACACTCAGGTATACCAGGTGAAAAGAAAACTTTGCCATTGTCGCAAACCGCAACGAAATGCCCGGTCTCGCCACACCTATTACATGCGGGACAACATACGCCCTACTAGCTGCCATTTTTACTATGGTTAAACTGACTCAAGAAACGTCCCGCACTGACTATTGACCGTTGTAAATTCTGCGATGTCCGGAGCTGCCTTGATGTGTGTGAAGTTAGGTGCGCACGGCTGGCACCAGTTGTTACGTTGGCAAAGGCGTCCGCGTGCCGAGCTATGTCGGCTCCGTCATGTACAGGTAGCGGGGTGAATGAGCGGCGAGAATGAGATGTGCCTCCATTTTTGACGACGAACGGCGGGGCGCAAACGTAACTGGTTTGATGCGTAGCGATACGAGAGTATCGATTAAACAGAGACCGAAGCTCGCTGCCATGCTTACATACCGGCACGCTCATATGTTGACGACGTGATCACTGGGCTCACCGAACGACAAGTATTTATACCCAAAAGTTCCAACGGTAAACAGGCCTCCAGAGTGTTGCGGGGCACAAAACAGAACAACTATACAGAACACACCTTCCCTGGATGCACATTTGGAATGTCACCAGAATCACAGGCGAAATCTACAGAACTCGGTGCATTTTTCGCGATAGAGCCGTTGGAGAAACGATCAGCTTCGCGTGTCACTGGCGCCGTTTGCGAGAATCACCAACCTTGATTGCACGCGCGATGGACGAGCTCGCTGTGCCGTACCTTTTTTGAGGCGGATACGCATCACCGCTGCACCGAAAATTTTCACTGCAGAGAACCAAACGTGTATTTCGAGGGGGCAGTGTAGGTGCGCCCTGAATGGTAACAGCGTTTTAGTTGGAAAGTAATGTCAGCCCTCGGTGATAATTTGTGTTTGTTTACTTCTTTTATGTGTCTCGGGTAGATTTTTCTGCCTCATTTAGAGACATAGGGTATGACAAGAAGGATTACTTAGGCTCGTATGGTAGAAAGAAGACATACAAAATAGTGCAAACGCACCAGTCGTAGTGTCGGAAAGCAGGCAGCACCGCATTATTTTTTTTTTATTTGTGGGAGAAAAAATTCATGTTTTCCAATTCCGAGACCGATACTGATAAAACTTTTTCCGTCTGTATATTAAAGGACACGACAAACACACGTAGAGCTTAAAAAGTACCTGAAAGTAAAACGCTGCAAGTGCCCTGTAAAATTAGCATGCCTATGCAATCGCCGTGAAGAACGCCTGCATCGTATCAAGGAAACGCTCCAGCCCCATCAACAAACTCTGCTCATCCGCTTGTAAATCTGGTTCCAAGCAGCGGCTGCCATCCATTTAGTGCTTCAGCATGCTCCTGATACACTTGAGGAAAACAAATCATTGAGTTCATTGAAAAAGCATTGATTTTGTCAGCACTCGCAAAAAGCCGCCGAGTATGAAGCGTATCACCAAAGTACTGCTGAACGGGGACGCTGAAACTTAACTCCAGGAAGCAGTCATGCAGTTTAAGCTCTAACTTTCAATTTTTGATGAATATGCACTGATTAATTTATTTTTGTGACGTTTCCTGGATTTCTCAAGGTATAGGGAACAAAACACAAACCTTCAACAGCAATGTCTCCCCCTTGAAAGTGCCAGCAAAGATAGTCTTTGAATACCTGCTACCTGCTACACCGAACACATTCGGTGAAACCTTGTTCTATCAGAGGAGGAGATACTCACGGGCCTATTTGGGCAATAAAACCTAGGTATCGGACATAGAACACAGCATACCATGTACCTTAGAACATAACACAGAACTTCGCATGCACATTCGCAGAATGAGGTCTATATCATAGCACAGAACACGGGAGATAAAGGTCCAGTGATTGTGTTCAGAATGGCTGAAGAGTTTCAAGTGCCGTCGATAAGGCTCTTCGTGAAAAATCGATTGTTTGCTGTACAGCCTCCACCACATTCCGAGAGTTCTGGCCATTAGGCTAGCCTGGGACAGAAAGTAAGTGATGGTTTTGGTTGGATTGAGAATACTGCCAAAAGCTCTTGCGCAACGCCCAACACGAGGAATCGTAGCATCTTCGGTCGCTTCAAGAAGCTTGACGGAAGAGTCGTTTCATTTGTTCAACAAACATGACAGCACCTTCATTAAGGTGCTGTTTCTGCATTCGCAGTAAAAATTCATCCTGCTCTTTTCACGTTACTATGGTGCGTTTCCTCACAAATTTCTCCGTGAATCCATTTCACAAAGTGTTAGAGTTAGAGAACAGGCTTGGTGACGAATGCACTAGTCAGGCTTCTGTTACTTTACATGATAAAGAAGTGGCTTATCTTGCTTGTTGATGACACTTGTAGGAGCAAAATTGTTTCTTTTTTATCTCATCAGTGTTTGGTATGGCACGGATATTAGCGCTTGCGCCGTGTCGATGTTTTTTATGTATATATGTCTTGTTGTTCAAGTTAATTTCAGTTGGTATTCAGCGGTCGTCCTGTCTGGTTTCTTTCCTCGTATATTTCGTCCTACCGTGCTGTTTTTGCATCATGTCGACGTACCAAGTCGCCCGAATTTCCATCCTGCTGTTAGAGTTCTCATGGCACTTAAAACAAATTCAAGGCGGATCTTCATGGCAGAGAAACACATACAAGAGCACCTCTGTTTCGTCAGGACGCGCTGCAAACGCTCAAACCCTTAACTGGCCTACACCAGGTATCATAGAACGATGGCAGCACCCCAGTCTGCTGTAGAACTATTGGGGGTGTGGCTTGGTTGAGTATGGCTTCAGTCACAATGTCTTCTGCCGTAACTTCCTCCGCAGATACCAAGCTCAAGAAATACATTTATGGTCACTCCGGAACGAGTATGACTTGCTTATCAAATGGAAGGGGATTTAAAATGCATGTACACATCACCTCTGCCAGACGTCTCTACCTTAAGAAAGCGAAATTCCTACAGATATGAACTTTCATTGAAGCCAACTTGTGCTCCGCCATCAAATTCACGAAACACGAGCAGCGAATAAGTAGTCAACAACGGGACGGAGCTTCGGAGAATCGAAGGATGCCGTTTTTGCACTCCCGCAATTAACGCTGCACTGTCGCCTCTGGCAACATAGATCTAAAATATGCTGCGATTATGAACAGTCTAGGAGGGTGACGCCAAAACGAAAGCCTTTTAATATCGACACAAGATGGCCACCGCGGCATACAAATATGGAGACGCACGCCTCTACAAAAAGGGGACACAAGAAAGCTTCGTGCGGTCCGGCGCTGCAAACAAATCATATATAGACAAATCAAAACGACGCTCTGCGGTAATGAAAAGGCTGGCAAAACTACTCTGGGACTATAAAAAATAATTTTATCCATGACGTTTACCGCAACTGCGTCGAAGTGGTCACTTTCACTGCGAGTTAGTGACATAAAAAACAATAATTATTGCACTTACTTTTCAAAATATTGACGTTACTTTTGAAATATGTAGGAGTGTCTGTGCGATAGAACGATGGTGTTTCTCCTATTTGTGAAAGTTCTAGAAAAGGCATCCCCTAAAGCCCAAGAATTCTGGAATTCTTCACCAGATAAAAACAGTGTGTTTTAATGTGGGCAGTACCAACCCTCACTTAACCAAAGTAACGGGTTGATTGCAATATTGTAGTAATATTTTGATTGCTTAGGCTGCCCTGTTGAATCTGGAGCAAAAGGGTGGACTCCGCCAGCGCTGGCTGTGGCGGGAGATTTTTGGAAGGGGCCTTCGTCCTGCAGTGGAAACAACCAGCATGATGATGATTATTACGAATATGATTGCTTTGCAATGACACAATTGTCTACATGTGTGTTTATACCGCTCTTAAGTTGTTCATGTCATAACTGGTCTAGGCGTGTGGTCCTGTCAGGTCGCACTGAGTGTACTCATTCTGTAACATTGCCCTGTACCGCTTGGGTAGCTCGAAATCAAGCACTTTAAGAAATAAATCAAGAATTATACTTATGTACTTCTTACAGTCACGAGATGCTTGGGCTCCTACCTTCACAGAAAGCTTGCCTACCAGAACCTGAAGATATTCTGTTTCATGCATATGTTTACAATTTCAGCGGGTAGTCTCTGCTTGCGCAAGAGAGGGAAAAAAATGAGAGCAAAATTAGCAAATCTAATAGTGTTCCAAGGGGTTGTTTTGCTTAGAGTAAAATAGCTGGCCTGTGGATGTTCTGGGTATCAAAATGGGCCGGCGTTTTATGCATCGTTTTGCACCACACGTCACTGGCGATGCTGCTGACCATTTCTAGTCTTCACGTTAGTGCTGGTGGTGCAGCTGGCGCAGCCTATGCCGCTTTCGAACCTACTGCAGATGGCTCACTGTCGTTCTGCTGCTACTGGTAACTGCATCGTTCGTCTTCATTATAGTCATCCCGGGACAAATGGGAGTCTGCGTGGGGACTAATAGACCCCAGAGGAAGACGTGTTTGCAGTATCGCGTCAGGCGTTCTATAAGGACAGTGCTTAAGTCATCCCCTCGTATGTGGTAGTAGTCAAAGGCTTGACCAAATAATTCACAGGCCACGCCCTTTTGATAATAATGTAAGGTTAGTGATTGTAGCTTTCTTGACAAACCCCGAGAAGTGTTCCAAATTTAGAGCGAACGAGATCATTTTAAGCTACCTCCGGATCGGGCTCTGATGCATCATGGTGGCGCTTTCGATGCCCTTGTTCGGATGACGCAGATGGACATGCCACTGACTGACCGACTGCTTTGAGCACATAGGTGGACATCACAAAGCGATGGGGACTATGAATCGCCGAAGGTGTAAGCAAAGAATATATCGTGGAGATATGCTGGCTGGCGTCCACGGGAGAAAGAAATCAGGAAAACCTGTCACGGCCGGTGTGGAACCATTGTATGTGTAAATAACAAATAGAAGAACCACTACCCTGTTCGAATGTTGGGTTGAGAATAAAATTGACATGTTCTCTGATGGTTGGGTGAAACGTTCCGTTTCGCCATTCGTCCGTATGTGATATGCTGTAGCCGTGCAGTGAACAGTACGACATGTCTTGGAGAGTCCTTGTAATATTTTAAAGAGAAACACACGCCCCCTCTCACTAAGGAGGTCACAAGCGGATTCGGAACGTAGAATGAACGAGGGAGGAGAAACGTTAATGCGGCATTTTCAGTTCCTTCCCGTAGTGCAGTGTGTTAGGCGTACCACTTAAGCTATTTGGCGCCGAACATGACTCACCGATTCTCTGCGTGGTGTTAGAGGTGCATAACGCAGAAAACAATCCACGAGACACCGAAGTGTCGAATCGGAGACGGCAAGAGCTGCCTCAGGCCAAACGCACGTTAGAAGATGATTTCTGCAGTGGAGAGTGCGGGCATGCGCGCAGAAAACTGCGAAAAATGCCGTGCGTGCCGTACCCGTAATTCCACACTGTACGGCATCGGTAGGCCTATAGACCACTAGCGTGGGCGCACGGCACGCACGGGGATACAACGATTAAAAAAACGCAAATTTCATAGTGCAGACAGCTGGGAATGACAAGCAGCCGTTTGGGACCGTCACGATAATAGTTATGTGTAAAGAACAAGGCATGGTGAGTAGGAAAATAGGATGCTTGCCACCGTTTTTCGTGGGTGTTGAAGTGTTTGGCAGAGCCAAACGTTAGCCGTGAGGCCACTAATTCACAAGCTTTTTTGCTGTTTAGATGGCATTGAGTCAATGTCAAGAAGCAATAAACAGTGGCCGGAGTTTAATTTACTCCCATTGCAAGCGACACTGGGCATTGGTAGGGAACGTCGGCGTGATGAGGCTTGCCGCAAGAGCGATACACTACGCGAATATCGCAAACCCGAAGGCGAAAAGCGCAGTGCGCCAGTCGGACACATGGATATCTGTGAGACGACAACGAATAAAGCTAATGGTGATCTGTGACGACGTTGAAAGGTCGCCATGCAGGTAGTGACACAACTTCGCAAAACCTCAAACAGATGCCAGAATTCACGTTCAGTGACAGAGAAATTTGACTATGTTTGAATCTCTGATAGTGACAGTGTGGCTTGCGTATGCGAACAGGTGTTCGCATACGCAATGTGCGATTTCCTGAGGAGGGAAACCGCGCAAACCGACTCCGGTTGCGGTGGTGTAGAGCTCGTCGGGCCAGACGAATGGAAATCTAGTGGGATTGTGAGTGATGTGAACCGGAGTCGTAGCGTTGTAAATGCGGTGCCGCAGGCTCTGGATATGCCGAAAGACCATCTTTGTTGCCAAGATCCTCGTTCAGAACAGCGATGGATAACCTAGAAAACGCAACGCTTGTAGCGCTTGATATAGTAACCCAGCCCGATGAAGCTACCAAATGCTTTTCTTGTGGCCGCCAGGGGCAGTTCCGCTACAGTGCGAACCTTTGCCCAGCATGGTAAACGCCATCTTTAGACACGGCGTGGCTCAGGAATGTCTGCTCCCTAGCTGCACACCTGCACTTCTGTAGATTCACCAAACATCATGCAGTCTTCAGACGAGTCAAAAGTTTCTCAGCTCATTAGAGATACTTCCGAAATGCAAATGATAATTAGTACTTCATTCAGATAACACAGTTTTATCTTTTTACTTGGAACCGCGAAGAATGTGGCCCACCACGCGTTCCAACGTGGCGGGTGCGTTAGACGGGTGTAATGCCAAACCATGAAGTTGATTAAGCTGCACGGAGTAACAAAATCTAATTTCTGGCGACTCACTTCTGTCATCGAGACTTGCCAGTATCCCGCACGGAGGTCTACCGATGAAAAATACTCTCGTCCGTTAAGAAAATACGGGGCATTATGTCTGAGCTAAAAGGAGAAGACATCATCTCGTGTTGTTTTGTTTAGGTGCAATGTCTATACAAAGACACATAAAACCTTCTTTTTCGTTTCTTGAGCAAGGAGTAGCATGGCCGCTCTAACTCCTGCGCCGACACACGGATGCCATTTTGATGCTGGCACTCGGTTTAAGAGCTTTGTTGTTCTTCCCGGGCCATCGGGACGATAGTAACAGTGGCCAGCTAGGGCGTGCTCTTTTTTTCTCACCTCAACGGCGGCATCGCGACAGTGATTTTGCATTCCCGCTGCCAATCGCGGCGTCATTCCCCATACCAACGCGCAATATTCAGAGAGAGTGGTATTTGTTTCCTTTGAGGCCCACCAATTGCATCACAAACACGTGATCATGTGTGTTTCTCCACGGTACAGCTTCATGTTCCCTTTTCTGTGCGGCTTTTCTCCCGTTGAACCTCTTTTAGGCTTTCAACAGCTTCAACCCTTCGGGGTTGAAGCTGTTGGCGTCTGCTGTCGTCGTCATGATCGTTGTCGTAATCGTCGTTCATCTCATGAAGTCACGGTACTAAAACACTGTGAAACTTCTTCACGCCTCGCGACAGATAGTAACGCGTAATAAAAAAGCGCAGGAACACTCGTTTGCGCCTCGCGCTGGAGTGCTTCTTAACGCGCACTAAGAAACACCGGGACGCTCGTTAACACCTCGGGCTCGAGAGCTTCGTGCTTCAAAGAGAAGAGCTGTATACCTGTTCCCCTACCCCCCCCCCCCCCCCACCCCCACGGTTTCATCTGAATTGGCGAAAACGCAAAGGCGCCAAGCCTACACTTGTGCAGTGAATGCTTCACTCCTCGTCGGGTTTCACGTTGATAGAGATATCCCGGGATTTTTTTAGGGGCGAAGCTTTTTTTGCACGGGCCCTGTCCCGTCCTTCGTTGCTGCTGTATCCGGCAAATTAATGATGATTGTGGCAGGATCTCCCCAGGGACTGGGCAACCAAAGATTGGTCGAAGAGGTCAAAACGTTCAACGCGTTTGTTGCTACCCAACAAGGAGGAGAGGAAGAGGTTGTCGTTGGTCGCCTGCGAGCTTAAGGCACGTACCGGAGGTACGCCACACAAGACGGTCTGAAGAAGGCGACGGCAAAGGTGGCTAAAATGTCACACACCGAATTCACCAACTTACCAATGGAGATTCTCATCATCCCAAACAAGCCCTACATAATCACCACAAACATCGATGTCGTCGACGGGCTTGTCAGCGGAGCGGGGGTAAGCTTGATGTGTCAAGTCTTTATATGATGTTCGGGCGAATGTTTCACGATTTTACCGATAAGCACTTTACCTTCGCCCCTCTCATCATCATTCACTTCGTGGAGATGGCGGGATTTTTATTTGCACGAGATCACTCTGTTCTTATGGAAGTTTCCTGCTGACTTATAAGACGAAACTTTGCCCTATTAACCAACAGCTTCGCTGTGAAAACAACAAAATCCGTGATAATTTGAAACGTTAGCTGTATCTCTCCCGCTCTCTGACCACACCCAAGATGCAACTACTGCGAAACTGAACGAACGCTAATCATCTGGGCGTTTAGCGGTGGGTCCATGGAAGTCTAAACATCGAAATCTTCTCGCACACTTCTTTCCAGAATAACACGAGTTTCAATTTCTTTTTTTGGCCACGTAGCTTAGCGTTTTTCTCGGAAGGTTGATGCAATAATTTGTGGCTTAAGTAAAACCTCACACATACACCGAAGTGAACAGAAAGGGCGAGCGCGTGTTGCAGCTTTAATTAAGTTCCTGGACGTACCCAAGCCGTCGACTGGTGTGAAAATTATCTCTGGGCTGCCTGTGGAACCGTTTGTTGAACCGATAACTGTAAATAAAAAGGCGAGCTCGTTAGCAAGCACAAAAGCCTGTGCAGTGACCAACTCCTGCTGCACGCACACCCGTACACACATACACGCGCACAAGCGCACATATTTTAAAACACCAACACCACCGCCATCATCTCCTAATGCAAACGTAAACCAAGCCTGTCTACCAGAACGCTGAAATCTGAATTTCAGCGGCAGCAACTACAGTCAAATCTCGGTACAACGAACACCACAATAACGAACTTTTCAGAATAACGAGCACTTAGGAAATCACACGCCGTCTGCTTATAGTTTTAATGTCAAATTATTTCCCTTCTACGTACTTCACAATAGCGAACTTTTCAAAATAACGATCGTTTTATTTAGTTCCGTGCCATGTTAACAACGCCTCAGTACTACGAACTCATATTTTCAAGGATGAGATTATTAGATTTCCGTTAAACAATCGCGGCAACCAGAACTGTATGCTAGCTGAAGCTGTAGACTGGGCTAGTTGGTAATTCATAGTGAAAAAAATGTAGCGCAGCAGAAACACAAGGGACGAAAGAATACACACGGACGAGTGCTCGTCCGTGTGTATTCTTTTGCCCCTTGTGTTTCTGCTGCGCTACATTTGTTCACTATGAATGCTAGCAGACGACACGGCAAAGTGCAGCGCCGAAGAGGATGTCTTGCAACTTGCTCCGCGGAATTCGCGAGCCGATGCGAGAGAGAGAAACAATAAGGTGAGGAGAAGGAAAAAAAATGCCAGCATCTCCACTCCGTGGATGATGGCGAGGGTGCGGTGTACGGGGACTCGAAATGACATCCAAGTTGCGCCCCGAGTAACCTCCGATTTGCACTCCGACCGTCATTCGATTTGAGCCGTGAGTTGGACCTTGATTATTCCCCAAATGAAACTGCAACTCACGGCTGAAATCGAATTTTGCTTGATTTTGCCATAGTGGTGGTGTGCTCACGGATGGACGAGGACGGACATTGGGAGGTCCTAAGGTACTCGGCACTGTTACAGGCGAAGGAGTAAGCCGTTTGACTCTCGGGTATGAGCTCACGGTAGTAGCCCAATGGGTAAGACGACTGCCACTAACTCTGTCTGCTCTACCCGACACAGGCTCGAATCCTACCGGTGCCTGTGTGAATTTTTGCGATTGTAAATGCAATGCGCACGGACGCGGACGGACATTGTGCGGTCGTGAGGTGATCCGCACCTAAAAATGAAGCATGGGTACCCTCCTTCGTCCAGACAGCCGCGGCCGGGCTATTCGCGCCCCACCCCGAGTTTTTGTACGTTCCGCCCTTGCTCGGGTTGCTTGCTAGATCTTTACGGACATCAGCGGAGCTGACCACAGACGACAATCTACAGAGCGTGAGCCTTCATGATGAAGAAGGCAGCGAGGACGGCATGAACGGCGATGCCTCTGAGGTGCCGGGGCAGCACTCGAAGACTGCGACGAGCACGTGACGACTGCGGATGTGCTGGACAGCATACGAAAACCGCACATTTCTGGGGAAAACCGCGCGGCCACGGAGTCACTCCACAGGAATGTGGGAGAGTTGGAGACCTTCGTGCTAGGAAGCTTGTACCGCATGCACCCGAACAAAATTGCCAACTACTTTAAATAAACGTACATTGTTTCATGATCACTTGTGGAGTTTTCCTGAAAAATGACTTCAAGGACGGAAAGCTCTACAGGTAGGTCGTTTTAGGCATTGAAATATTTTTTGTTGTCCTAAATTTTGCGATTTTCGCTAGAACGACCTTTCAGAATAACGAGCAATTTTCCGCGGTCCCCTGAAGTTCGTTATATCGAGATTTCACTGTACCAGTTTTGCTGAAGAACGATAGATATGCACCCTTTTCACGGAGGCAAATCCGGGAGCAATGAAATACTTCCCACCGAGATTATCATAATTCATTGCAGTTATAAGTCATCAACCAGTTATATCACAGCATTAACACCGTCTCAAGCTGTTAAAATGACGTAGTTTTACCTGGTAATTTATAAATGAAATGCGGGTTCAGTATCAGTAGCCTCGATCATTTTGAAGCGCAAGTGTTCATCCCCAAACACCCACTCGCTATATCAGCACGGTAACACGTGCACGTTCTAGCCACCGTCAATGACGTTATAAAAGCCGGCTTGTACAAGGATGACTTTGTCCATTTCTTTTTCTTTTAAATACTCGGAGTGTAGGGGTTCAGTGACCATTCACATGATCCGAAAGGCCTGACCGCCAGTGCCCTACCCCGTATAATCAGCACGCCTTTCGTCTAGACAAGCCACCATTCCACTGCGACATCAAGGCAACCAGCTCCGAAACTTTCTTTTTCTTGCAAGGAGAACAGCTAACAACAAATTTTACCTGGGTTCAGCTATCGTACGTAACCCTTAATTATTTTCCGCTCATGATGAAGCCCTCCGCAAAGCTTTATCACATCAATTTTGGTTATTTACTTGGGCGAGTAATACAAGAGATACTCATGCAATTAAATCACATTTTGAAGGAATACATCAGAATTTAGCAGGTTTGGAAGTTTTAAAGTGACAAATACGAACGGTATAAAATGATAACTGGCTGATGTGTTGACAAAACCCTGGGGTCCACGTGCTCATTTTACTGCCTACATTAGTGAGGAACCCATGGAACCGATTGTGTGCTTTCATAAAGTCGTCATAAATTTAATTTAAATAATGCAAATGGTATTCTGAAAGTATCCAGGGCAAGAATACTGACATAAATGTTTTTCTTCACGTAAACAAATTCCTACTCCTATATGTATTCGTATTACAGCAGTTTTTAATAAATTATTAAATTTTTTTGCGCCATAAATTCCTACTTTTTATGGCATACCTTTTGCGTTTGACTGATTGATTATGAGGTGCGACGTGGCCCCGCTACACAGGTGATGAGGCGTGCTGTAGTGAAGGGCACCGAAATAATTTTGACCACCTGGAGATCTTAAACGCTGACCTAAGTCTCGTAAAATGGGAAGTTAACTTTGTTTCTTTATAATTTCGCCTTGCACAGCTCCTTTCGCGCAATAACACGCATGAAGCACCGAAGAATTGGACTGTTTACAAAGAATGTGGAGTGCATGGACACTTCCTAGGATACCACACCGACTCTATTAATATGCTTTCTCTTGGTTCTGGTGCAAGTGGATTTGTCCAATTTGTGCAAGCGTGGGACCTTACGACGAGGCAATGGTGAGTACAATTATGTTTATATGTTTTCAAAATTTTAAAGAACAGGCCTTTTGGCAATATTTCTGAAAACAAGCTTTTCTATTACCTGGCCGTCATTTGTCGTTAGGAAAACATTAACGGCATGTCTTCCAATGCTGGCCGAATATATTATAGGTCGCATTAACGGGAGTTTTGTTTATTTTTAAGCAGTTATTGTTTTAAGCAACACTTCGCTGATGGAACCTGAGGCTCCGTGTGAGTTGTGACCGCACCTGTATGGTGTGACCATTTTTATGAGAATTGATAGTGAAAAGCATAATGGTGCGAAATGCGCGCGCGACAATGCTCAATTTTCCGAAAGGAATAACAATTTGGCAAAAAAAGTTTATTCCGGGCCTCATTCATTACGTGCTTCATTACATCCATCATTCATTACGAGCACACACCCACATTTACGTCGTTGGATAACTGTGGCATAGTACTCGGACTGAGCCAAAATCCCGGATGCAGTTATTTGCGGAATCCAAGAATCAAAAGGTATAGCTCACTTTAAGTCAGGAAGCAGGTACGTTACAATACAAAATCTCACAATAGGCAGTTAATCAGAAAAGCCAGTGCCTTTACGAGTGACATGGCTAGTGTAATACTCAACGGCGAAAACACAATACAAGTAAAGAAATGATCTTTTTTTTTATTACAGTTGTGAAGATCGTTCTTACCTGATGCCAGGAACAGCAATAGTGGTTGGTGAAGTGCTATACTTTACCCGCCTCGGTGGCTCAGTGGCGAACGCGTTGTGCTGTGGAGCCCGAGGACGCGGGTTCGTTTCCTGAGTGTGGCTCTCGCTTTTCTGATTTAGGCGGAAAGCAAAAACGCCCATTTATACGATATTTCGGCGCACGTTAACGATCCCCAGGTGGCCAAAATTAGTGCGGAGCCCTCTACTACCGCGAGCACCATCCCCTGCATTGCGTCGGCGTGTTGAACCCTACACAAAATCAATCAATCGAAGTACCATACTTTGGCCCAGAACTTGTTTCACGTTCCAGGAAAAAAAACACTCTTTTAAAGAATATCCAAGGGGCCTTCTTTGGCAGCAGGGCATCTACAAGTTGGTGCCATAACTCAACTTCCAGAAATTTAAAAATCAATTTGCAATCTCGATTTCATTCGGATATTTGATTCTTCTCTGTGATAACCTTTTTTCTAGTTACTAGGTCATTACGCTTACAAAGCAAACCAACAAGAGCACAGAATTTGGTATCTTCTCACATTTGTGCGCGAAACAAGTGCAGTTCTGTACCTTTAAAGACTTTCTGGTATGCCATAGGGCAACCTCTCGCAAGTAATAAGCTTCGCCTAATAAATGGAATCGCCACCCGTCGATGTTAGAACGGGTGGCTGAAATTAAAAGGCACCGAGGCACCGCTTCCTAAAATGGCGGGTTTTACCTAGTAGTTAAAAGAAAAGAAAACTGCGCAGCTGAGCCCGTGCTTTCATTTATTCACGGAAAACATGATCACTGTTAAAGATACAAATCTACAATATAACGTGATATTTATCCTGCATCCATCTACTACGTTATTCATCTTTTATAACACTGCTAAGCTTTTAAAATGAATTCGACGCTTGCACTTCTTATTTGAACTACAGAGACTGGTGGGTTCTTGGCAATGCTGAAGTAATGGCCATAACTGTTCAACGATTTATATTAGCAGCTTTAGCATACACGCTACAGTTAGAACGTCAGAGTACAGAAGACGGAACACACATTGCATACATCAACAGGATATATCCAAGTAATTGCATATTTTCAATAAAACACGCACCAAATAGCAGTACTATATGCTAAACACAACATATCATAGCATACTAGTGACTACACAAACAATTATGCAACAGATTGCAAGATTTGCGCTTCAAGGGCATCAAACTGCAAGGGCAGCAGTTCATGTCGGAGAGTTATCCCGACCTCATCCAACGCACGATGGTTCACGTTATTCTGGCGTCACTCGTAGCGCGTCCCCGCAGGGAGTATGCCTCACGCCACCTTGGCTTACCGCCCTCCCCCTGACACTTTCGCCAGACTTTCCTCCTCTACCTTCCGGTTTGCTCTATTTTCTGTGTCGTCTGCGTTCTCTCAGTTACGAGGCGGTCGTCGAAGAACGGAGCTAAACCATAGTAACGGGCACTTAATAGCTGCCATTTAAACTGACTCACAGTAATTGCGGTTCAATTGGTAGACAATGCTTTATGTAGTAAATACACAAAGACAGTTGTAACGAAATGGCACTTACGATTACTATACTTCCTCAGGTAACATTGCGCGCAGAGCGAGCTGCCGTTGTCTGGGTCACAGCGCCTATCTCCTGAGTCTCAAGAAATGATCGCGTGAACAGCGAACGCACGGCGGCGCGTGCTAGCCTGCCGCTATTTCGCAGCGCGTCGCTGACGCCGGCGGGCATGTTTCTGCAAATCGTGTTTGTATCTCCGGTGCCAAAGTAACGTAATTCAGATGAGCCACGTACGGAGCAGTTTCGCTGGCGAAAGTGTGAGGAAAGGTGCTCCTCGGTCTCGACGCATGGCGAAAACGCGAGGGGGAGTCCAGCAGAGAGAGGGCGCCATGACAGCGCGTGCCACCCTCCCCTCACACTTTCGCCACCTGTCCGAACGAGCGTCTTGCGCGGGCCTGGCTACTGCTTTGGCCGTCACAGTTTGGCCACACTTTGCTCCGCCGTTTTTTTCTGTGTTAACTAGCCCGGTTACAATGCCGTCGCTGTCGCCGTGGCAATCGTCACCGCCAAATTACCCTAGCGGCAACCGAAACGCTCCGAACTAAAACATTGCTGATTATAATATTAAAAATGCGTAGAACACACTTATGCCACCTTTTCAAGCATGGTTCTGATCCGTTTCTCTGGACTGAAGACCTCAGATAATTATATGGCGATCAGCTTTTCCCCGTGATGGAAGCCAATGGGCTTGTCAGCGGGGGCCGAAGTACATGCAGGCACAACTGCCTGATCGGGCACGGCAGTAGTGGTGCCGGCACTGCAAGTGAGGTCGGTTGGTTGAGCCGGCAGGCACTATGGTTCAGTAGCGGACAGGCTGTTATCATGGCAGCTGAGTGTCCGGGAGGTGCTGCAGCCACATATCCAGGCAAAGGAAGCGACCCTACCAGATTCCGCATGCCCGCTCAACTATGTTTGGGGCGAACACATGTGCCGTCGGTTCTCTGCACAAAAGTAATAGCCCCAATCCAATAAAAACGCATATACTTTGGAGCTAACGCAAGGGTATTGTAAATACAAGGTCGTTTGTATAGATGCAGCAGTTTCACATCGCATTTTGTAGTGCAACTGGCGATTATCAAAACATGACCAATAAAATGTGTTCACCCAGCATGCTTGCGTTGATTGATTACAGTGCTTGGAGATGTGAAAGTACTACTTTTGGCAAGTGAACCTCTTCTTATATTCACAAAAGTGTTGAACAAATAGGCGCCTGCCTAAGGATGAGCGAGACACAAAAGGCCCTCTGCATTATTGTGACGATCACTGCGCAGGACAGCTTATGAAGGATCCTGATCTTCTGTACAAAGCGGCGCATCACAAAAATTGTGGCCTACCTGGGCTCTTGGTTACCCAGTACACCTAGGTTTGAGAGCGGTCTCATCAAGTGCAGCATGCTTGCGCAGCGAGCGTGTACGACCAGCACGACATGTGCACGGTTTAGCTCACAAATGACCGAAGATGGATTTGTCAAATATGTGACTGTCGTGCACTTATCCTGGGTGCCTCACAATGATCTCGTACAACTACAGCTGGGATCCCGTGAGGTTCTGGAATAGTATACCAGCAGCAGTGCGTGAGTTTGATGTGGTGACAGCATATCATGTCTTTACTTCAATGTTCTGTAGTTGCGCTACACGAAATACCACATTTCAAGCATGTAAAATTTAAGTCTAGTGTGTTTTATGACAGCACCAAAAATATGTAGCATCGTAAGGAAATGGGTTTTTTTGTTGCAATACGCTTACAATAGGCTAGAAAACGCGTTCTCCAACACATTTCCTCCGATAGAAAATAACCTAAATTAGAAAACATTGACACCTGAAGCTTATAAAGAGTTCCAGCGACGTTACGGGTTTCCACCGGCTCTAAATTTGCCCACGTGCCTTTGTTAAAATATTCATTTATTGGTTACCAGTATCAGAATAAAAAGGCAGGGTTATAGTTATGGAAATGCTTGTTTTCATTCCATATTGAAGGCCAACAGTGCCACAAAGAAGTGCTGGCTACTGGAGCTTTTTATGCAGATTTTGCTTTCTTGGTGTGTCAAAATAAGAAAACAACAAGAACAAATGAACAAACGTTGTAGGAAAAAGGGTAAAGGCGATAAAAGCGGGAATCTAAATGTAAGCGGGGCATTAGGAGGACACAGAATTTTTTGCGAATAATATTCGTTTGCGTTTGCCCTGTTTGATTTCTACAACTACTTGATACTGCTTCTGAGCAACAACTTGTATACTCTGCAGATAATAAATGACCACTTGGCGAGTACGGACAGTTTAATAATGTTTTTTGCAAGGACAGCAATTACCGTGTAGAAACTCTTCAAACTTGGCTTTTTCTGTTTAGTAAAATGGAGCTTTATATGCAATCAGAAAATTTGTTAGCAAACAGAAAATCTGGCTATATGTTCGTCCCGTATACGCAGACAATTTCTTCTGAACAATCTGATGCAAATCAGCGAGAGAACCAGGTTAAAGCGTAGTTAAACGCAAAGGGAGAAAAGTTGGCTTGGTTTATTCATCTTTCAGAAGAGCGCCAATGCACAAGCAGTGGCTGCGTGAGGCACTGATCAAGCGGTAACGTCCCCAGACGGGACACCCTGGTGCGTTCAGGGTGACGGTATTGGTGAAACCGCAGACCCTGAGCCTCCGAACATACGTTCTAACCAACGGTGCCGAGGTGTTTATAGCTGGACGGTAACCAACCAGGAACGGTGGCTTTCGGAGCCCTGGTCAAGGTCAGTCGATGGGCTCCCTCTATGTTTTCTGTGAGGAAGTTCCGGAACCTCAATGGCCATGGGGGTAAATTTATAAAGAACGAACCCCAGTTCTCCGCATTTGTTACATTCCCTATAGTAAATCGCCAACCCCGCTCCCCGCCCACAAACATGATCGGCATCTGAAAAGGGGCGGCACTGAAGGCTAATTTCCACGCCTTCCAACCATTTGTTTGCCGAAGACGGCGACTAAGAACTCCCGTTTCTTCATTATTGATTCCGACAACCAATAACAGCCTCTTTCCTCTCAATCCGTATTTATTTTTTCTGAGTTCCTTAAAGGCATCCTTGGCACATCACACGGTGCAATAAACTCAGAATCTGTGAAGTCCTCGCCGAAGTGAAGAGTCAGCCGCAAGCCTTAATACTTCTCAAACAAACCAGCGTGGCATGTCTGGACATCAGGCTCGCACAACACGGGAACCTCTACAGCTCCAGGGTGTGCTCCCTAAGTCCGTTTTGATGACAGAAACGGATCCCGAACTCTTCGAAGGCCTAAGGGATCTGGTGTTTGGGCTTTTATGAGCATCACCATATGTCGCAATTACAACGAAATGCCCACAAACCACCTCATCCTCACATTCAAAGGAAGGACAGTTCCAGAACATCTCAATCCATACTTCATCCTTTGTTCTGCCCTGCCTTACATTTCGAGCCCACCCCTGTTAAGTGCCTGTGGTTCCATCATAATAACAACTCCTGTCGGGTCAGCACAACATGTGCCGAATGTGCCCAAAGAGATACTCCCACATAAAGTTTCAATTCACAATTCTCAATGCACCATAAACCATGGACGCTTCCTGCCCCCATCGTACTCCCGCACACGCAGAAGGGCTGGGATTAAAAAGTAGATAAAAACATCAAGACTACAAAAACGTTTTCTTCCAAGATGCACGAAAGAGGTTTGCCTCTTTCCCCCAGGGAGGGGGCCGACGCAGCTTGCTTGGAGTGGAGTGGCGCTTGATTTCACTGGAGACCCAGTTCTGCGAAACTGATGTGGTGACGCCACTGCCCACTTGCTGAGTTGCTTCCGGGAGCCAAACCCGTCGCCGCACCGCTTGCCGAGCCGGTTGCGGTTGCGAGCGCTTGTGTCTGAAACAATTCTGCACCGACAGTTTCCACTCCAGTGGCTCCCTGCCGTGGCAGTTCAGTGGCCCATGGGTTCCCCTGACTGCTCCACTCACTGTGTCACTTGTGGCACCCTTGACACCCTCGTAGTGTCGATTCACCTAACAGCACCGGTAAGGATACACCGTCGAAGAGCCCGATTTCTCGGGTACTCCGGAACAATTCGAATACTACATGTACATTGGAGCGCCCCTGACTCTGCTGCAGCACACGCAACAAGTTGCTACGTCTATGCCTTCATAGGAGCCTAAAAGAGAATATTTGCCCCGAGACACCATACATAAACAAATAGTCCTTGCCTTCCTGAAATATAGAATGGGAAGAAATGACATAGCACAATGGAAATCTAGAAGCATTACCAATCCTCTTTATGATGTACACGCAATATTGCATTCTAACGTGCCAAGTGCCATGCGTCCGCAAGAGGGTCATCTTAATTATAAACGGACAAACGTTTCAAACGTTATGAGATATTGATGAAGGACAAGGTTGGCTGAACACACTCTTCGGGCAGTGGGGCAGTCATTGCCATAAAATTTCTAGCACGCCTCCCTATCAATTTAAAGCTGTTTTTAAGGCTGTAGAAATTGGCACAGCATTATTACATAGGGTATCAACAATATACTTGGTTTAGGCACCTCCTGATTTTCAACTCCCGAGCACAGATTTTGAGGTGCAGGTGGATCAGCGGCCCTAACCATACATATAGGCGACCTGATTGTGCAGAACTATCTTTGCTGCTTTTCCCGCAGAAATGCCATAGGCCGCCTAATTAAAATAAATTAACGTACTCGGAAGCATACGCTTTCTACAAGGAGCAGCCGACTTACCGTTATATTGGATACAACACTCATTCAAACTTTACCTGGTGATTGGTTCCCAATTTTGCTTTAGCCTCATGAGTCATGAGTGGGAAGTGGCCCCGAACCCACATGGTAGTGAACACTTACCAACAATGTTAGCATTGTTAGTTAAACACCCAAATGGTTCACCTTCCCAAAATGGTTCGATAAGGCCGCGCCAACTTAAGTACATTTGCAGAAACATGTAAACTACACAGCAGATCCACAACACACCTTCCCGCGGGGGCAACGCAGCCCAACTCAAAACGGCGCGCATCCTCAATGCGGCCGAAAAGTGTATTTCCCAAGCTTCTGGTACAACGAGAAGGCCTTTGAGGAAGGAGGACAACGTGAGGGCCGGATGGTCAGAACAAGGCCTAAGGTTTCGCTGATTGATGCCCCACGTCGGAAAAACTTTAAACTTCGAAGATGCTTCATAAGAGTCTGCGCCGGGGGGCAAGAAGAGAGTGCTGGCGATTTTTTCTGAGATCCAGAACCTCATACACAGACAAATTCAACGTCTGGAGTCATATACAAAAACGTTAAGGGCAACAGACACATAGCCTTCCCCTGGTCAGCACAACAGGGAACACACTTGAGGACCAGGCTAACACTCGCACAGCACTTCCACACGTGTGGAGTTCGGCACACTGCACAAACCCTTTCATCAACATAAAAAATTCTGTCAAAAGAAGCATTTACTTGATACTAACAAGGCAAACACTTCTTTCAACTCCCCCGGTTCATTTCATGAACTGGAGTTCCATCTGCATCTGCAGCTGCGGTACAAAAAGCATTTTGTGCAATATTATACAACTTACACGAAGGCACACGTGAATCACCCCTCCAGTAGAAAAGAAAGTACGGCTTTCGAAGAAACTTCAACATTTCGGAGGGACGCCATAGTAGTGGATTTTCCTACTGTGGGAAAAGGCCCGTCTTCGTCAGCTAGTGATATGCCATCACCATAACCAAGCTGTCTGTGCAAGCTGCACGAAAGTGAATAAACAAGACTTGTGTTCTTAGAGTACAACTGTCTTCTCTAGGGATGCCAGGCAGGCTTCAGTACGGAGCCATTCAAGAATACCGAACCTGTGGCTCTTGAGTCGCACATGGCAGATGTTTTTCATCCATAAACAGTTTTGTGCAATGGTTGGTTTATACCTCGAGAAAGCCTACGTTAGCGCATGGCATAAAGGAATGCTCACAGATGTGAAGTCGCTGAGTGTTTCGGGCAATATGTCGAACAAATATCCTATGTATATGACTCAGAGAACCTTTTGTTTTAAAGATGGTATTTCATTCTGCAATATTCACGTGTAAGAAAACTCCGTGTCTGAAAAAGGAGTTTAGCTGAGCACTGTTGATAGCGAAGATTAACGGTCTTGGGAAGGCAATGCAACCGGGAATTTCTTACTCGCTTCATGTAAAGATGTGAAAATATATTTGATTTCATGTAATACGTCAATCTGTTGAAAGCACGCCGAGTTGAAACGTGTTCGCTTGGTGTACAAGAACGGTTCTAGACTCAAACGAGTAAAGCGTACCTGCGTTGTGTTCTCAAGAAAGCGTACCACCCATCCGGTCCCTAGAATTCTCCTTAATATCGCGACGATTTCTCTTAAAGATAACACAAGTTTTTAGGAAAATTACTTTATAACTGACTTACATTCACCCCAACCTAAAACAGCATAAAACAAGAAAGTCAAAAAACAATTAACATTAAAATGTCCTTTCCGTCTAATCCTATGATACAGACAAGCAACTTCTTCGGTGTCTTTATACTGCATTGGCAGGACCTCCGTTGGACATCGACAGTGTCACGTATGGGTCAGCAACAAAAACGCGCAGGAAATGCTCGACCCAGTGCGGCATCTTCGTCTTCAGCTTCAGTGTGTCGTGTTCCCCACTAGCCCTATCCAGTATCGGTACCTCGAGTCTGAAAAATTGCGCCTAGGGCATCAACGGACGTATGCGGATATTCTCTATGTATCAAACATTGTTTTACACAAATTATTCTTAAGATCACGTTATTAGTGACGCACCAACATTACAAATATTTTACAACAGGCCACATACTTCCGTACCTTTATGTGTAAAAGTGAGAGAATCTTCTCAACGCAACATCTCCTGTTTAGGCACTCAGAGGACACCCATCATTTACTTATTCCACTTTGGCACCTCAAACCTGTGTTGGGCGACCTCTCTTTCACGTAAATAAAAAATAGGATACCAAAAAGAGCGATAGTGCAGCACTTGAAGGACATGTGCGGAAGCACAGAATTCTACAGTTACGCGTCGAAAACTGTTTCCCCTGCCCCTTGTGTTGCGCACGGACCAAACTTTACTGTCTATAAAACAACTAACTTTCATAGCAGTATTTCCAAGGCAGAAACGTACAGCGTCTTTTTTCAATGCACATTATCCAATATCAGTCAGTTTTCAGAGTCCATCGTCTACCCAGATGTCCTTAATGTTGAGCGCGTACTGTCATAAAGAAAGCCTTCTCAAAAGTATGTAATAAATTTGTTATAGCTAATATTACCACATACGCCTTGTAGGTAATGCTGCCTACCGAAAGGGTTTAGGCAACAGCTTCGTCAAAACATTATGGAACATAACTTTGCGAGCGGAATAAGGGGCTTTACTGAAGCAGTGAAAACGAAATATAAAGGGCACAGAAAATACAATCACCAAAGCACATCACGAAAACACTTCAATGTCCAGAGGCTTATGGCACGACGGGACGGACGGCTACTGCTTGCGGCCGTGCGGGCTCCTTGAAGGTGGCTGGCGGTGGCTTGTCTCTTCTGGCTGGCGGCACTCACGGGCGGCGACTCCCTCAGCTAACCGGCACCACTGCGCTTATCTAGCGTACCCAAAACGTGTCATGCCCTCCTCCATCGCACAGTCTTTCCGCCGTGCGTTCACTGATGGCAATAGAGGTGTCGCGCGGTCATTTGAACAGAATAACGCAAGTGCTCACGGGCTAGAATCCCCACAGCCTCCAATATGGAAATGACTATGCTGAGCTTCAAGCACTGAGGGATTGTCGAGAAGAAGGTCACGGATCCGATGCCCGCAGCTGCTGGACTTAGGAATATATTGGACATAACACTAACCATCAAGTACGTTAGGCCGTTAATCAGAGAACTTCGGAAAACATGGCAAGCAGACTGGAGTGAACACACAGACCACAACGTACAAGTAAAAAGCCCAGTTGCGACGCTACGTAACTAACTCACAACAGACAAACACAGGTGCCCATAGCTGGGCTACAGACAGGCCACGCACATGTGTCATGCTCCCACCTGCTCACTGGGTCTCCAATACCCTTATGAAGCATGTGCGGAGATGGCCTTTTATAATCCACATACTCATTCAATGCATGGCACTCGACTCTGCATAACGCACGCAAGTGAGAAGACTTTACGGACAATAAATGTGATTAGTATTCCTACTTTTATGGAGATAATTCTGTGTATTTGGTTAAGCGCATCCTTACGTTTTTCCCAGAGATTCACTTTTTGCAGCTCATCACCCACCCTGCATCGCCATACTTTTAGTCCGGTACACGACTCACATTACTTACATTTTACGCACATTTCCTCCTCATATTGGATCTTTTTATCCGACAAAACTGACAAATAAATTCTTTCTTCCACACCGTCTTTTCTTTTTAAGTAGTTCAGATCTACCCTTCATTGCTCTTTGATAGCCTTGCGCCAGAAAAAAAACGTACTATCAGCGTTACATCATCAAGCGAAAACGGCGGGCCTAGACCCACGGGTATTACGCGGTTGGGTAGTCCACGCGAATAGATAGGCCTCGAAATAGGTAGCCCACGCTACGTACGTACACCCGTGGAGCAGGCAGCTAACGATCAGGGACGCCGGAAGCAGGACAGGGAACGAGCTCATTTAAACTGCGCCAATACTGCAGCTTTGCTGACCAGCATTGCTACAACGTGCATGGGTGAATTTTTTTCCGATAGAAATCTACGGGAGTATTTCGACAGGTATCTTTACGGGCATCATTTACATCGTATTGGTTTTACTCAATATTTACTCCTGTAGGAAAAATGACACCTTTGATGCCATGGTATCCTCTTCCTCTAAAAATGTGACGTTGAATGACAGAATAAATTTCACAGCTTGGAACAGCGGTCAAGATGAACGTAAGTGCTCCATGCTTCTTACCTGTGACTGGGTTTTGTTAACCTATGCATTCTTGGTCAAATGCAGTACCTTACATAACTATCTGGCTTTTGCAAATTTTTGTTGTGATAGTGCTACTTTTTGGTACTTTTCTGCCTTTTTTAATTGAGGGTGGTGTATAAAGTGTACATATATTTTATTTCAAACTGACACTTTTTTTATTTTTTGGTGTTTTAATTTTTCTAGACTTGGTGATATCATCTACGCTATTAAAACTACTCACTTTGCTACCTTCACTAATTATGCCCAGTTGTGTAAATGCAGGAAGCCTAGCAATTAGAGTAATTGGGGCTCCGGCGGTGACTTAGCTATTGTGTATTTAAAAGAGAGATTTTGGTAGATGGCTACTGCTGTGCAATCACTGCTAAAGCTTTTTTCGTTTACCTACTTTACATCTTCGTGGTGGCTGTCAAAGGACGTATCAAGGCGGGCAGCGTATGTTTGTTTCTTTTATGTTTTTGTGTAATTTATTCCGTGAGGGCACAGGGGTAGATATACCTTGTCCATTTCGTGAATTAATAGAAAGCTTTTTATGCTTCAGTTTTTGGTTTCAGTTTTTTTGTGGAGGGGCTGAATTAAGCAGATTTACTATTTCGGGAAACATTTTCAATAGTTTTTGTTTTTGTCTGATCGCGAGACAGCGCAGGGATTCGGTATGCGTTAGATGATGTTATTGCATCATTTACTGTACCTGTGTTTTTTCAGTACGTGCAATGTTTGGCTTTGTACACTGGTTGCCACATTTCGCTAAGAAAAGCTTAATTCGACAATAAGACCGTAATTAGCCCAATTTGCTAAATTGATGTTTGATTGCGTTGAATATTTGGTTTTTATTTCTTTAATTGATTTCTGAAACGGCCTGCCTAATTTATATTGAAATGATAGACAAGTAATAAAGTTGCAGCATAAATTGTAGTTCAGATAATACGTATTAGAGCATTCGAATTTAAGCACGTGCTAAACAATGGTTGAGTGTTCCAAGCCCGTTTTTGGGCATGGACAGCACGACAGCTGTTCTCTCGGCAGACGTGCAAAAGCTGTTCCGTTTATTTCATCATTTGTAACATAGATGGCGGAGTT